>NC_081824.1:446763142-447379788 GCF_030867095.1 Alligator mississippiensis
CCCTCACCTTGCAAATTCAGTAGGGAAGAATTCTTGTTTCTTAAAATGGAGGACTTTTTCCTTAACAAAAATAAAATAAAATTAGTGAACAGGTAAGTTATTTCTTTACCTTGCTTCCAAATGTATTTATTTAGAAAACTTTAGTGCTGTCTTTTAGCCCTAACAGTAAAGTAACAACTTTTGATGCCTTGAAACTTATGTGGAAGTTTCTCTTCTCCCTCTTCTTCTTACAGATGCTTGTAATATTCAAGCTCCCTAGTTCTGGAATTGTTGCACCCTTTGAACTATTCTAGTAAGATAGTTTTTACATCTAAGTGTTCTTGTCTAGTTGTAACTAGCTGGTTCATTTTGATTTACATATAATAGCTATGAAATTAGTGGCTCAAATGTGGAGGCCATTGGAGAAACTTACATTCAAATGCTTCAACTTCTATACCTCTCTTTCAACCATGCAGGAAAGTTTTTAGACCACTGCTACAGGCACTACCACCTCTTTGTGCCTGTGTTGGGTGCAGATCTTGAGCATGTTCAGTGTGTGCCTTCTGAATCAGGCCCCTGAAAATGTATCCACCACAGAAAGAAAGCCATGGCCAGGCCCATGCATACCTTGTCTACCCTCTGAGGGCAGTCTTGAGACCTGTTACCAGGCAAAGGCCTGCAGCATGGCTGGAGGGTATCTGCAAGCAAAGTGCCCCCAGGCTTGTCCTGGTCTGGACTAGGGGAAGATGCGCGCGCGCACACACACACACACACACACACACACACAGTTCATATGCTGTTTGTAACACAAAAGCCAGGCACCTCAGAACTTCAGACTGTTAAAAGAAATACCTACTGTTCCACTTCAGCAGGTTGGCTTTATTGGCTTCCAATCATAACTTTATAGAGGTAATCAGTCTTCTGTATATTCCATGAATAGGAAACTCTGTACATTATTAACATAATAAATAATTCACTTAGATAGGCAAATCATTTTACCTTCATGTTTGTATGACAACATTCACACAGCCAAAATGAAGAATTCAAGTTAAAAGCAAGCTGCCTGGCATGATTGAGGCACTTGCACTTTAAAATATCTCAATGCTTCTCTTAGCCCTTTACCATCTAAAGGAATATGCCAGTAATGAGTTTTATCTTGACATCCTGTGGGCATGCTTAAAATGGAAGCTATTTCTGAAGACAGCTTACTCCCTTTGGACTTAAATATCATTACTCTTAGTTGTTAAAGGAAAACCAATTGGAAAAATGATGACTGTTCCTTCTCTGTGGATGTTAAAGCATCCAGAACAGTTAGAAGTGGGTAGTGGAATGCTGCAGAACAAGGACTGGATGGGTTTTCTGAAGAAAGCAAAACACTGTAACACCAAAGCCTATAACAGCAGCTGCACACACACAGAATTGCTAATGCTTTTTAAACTCATGTCCAAGTTTTGTTTTCATGTGATACGTCTTTAAACACCTACCTGTGTAAAATTTCAACAGTGTAAGCTGTAAGATCAGGTAGGCCTTTTAGTCAAGCCACCCCAAGAAAACAGTAAAATAAAGACAACCTGCAGATGGTAAGCAGGAAAAGGGAGCAGCAAAGGGCTATCAGCAGGGATACTTTTAAGAGTGAAGCTTGTTCTTTACGTACATTGTTTGGCTTAAAACCAGAACACGATCGCACCTAGAGATGGAAGAGTGAGGGGGGTTTACAATTTAAAAAGTGCACTTAGTATGCAGTAGTCTCTTTCACACATTAGAAAAAGGCAGTTGCTTTAGACCTGGAACAAAAAAAATCTAGATGGGTGGAGACTCAAAAAAAAAAAAAAAAAAATGCTCCTGCAGTACAGAAGTCAGTAGTCCCAGCTGATATCATCTTTCTGAAGTGAAGTCTGTATACTCTGCATGTCTCGCAACAGCTGTAGGTTTTTCCGGCTTTTTTCTCCAGGTTTTACTTTGATGGGACCAGCATCCTTGCCCCTTGTAGTCACAGTTGTTGTCACTCTCACCTCACTAGTTCCCTTCGTAAACCTTCTGTCTCTCTCTTCACCACAAGACTTTTTGGATTTACATTCTCTCTTGAGTTTATCAAGCTAAGAGGAAAGGCAAGAGATATATTAGGAGCAGTCCTTTTTTCACCTCATGTCCTTTATTCACACATGCCTGTGCTGCCCCCTATCCACAACAGAAAGCTGGGCATCTCCTCTCAAGATATCCAGTCAGAATAAAATCCCTTGGATTCCAATGCAGCTTCTATTCTGAATTACTGTTAGAACAAGCGGGGTCCAAGGAAGTCCCCCAATCATGAGGACAAGTGGGGAAGAACTGAAAATGCAAGACAGACTGAAAAAGTTAAGCTCTGCTTCTAGACCCATGTGAGTTTAATAAACCTATAACACTGTTAAACACTGTTAAAGGATGAGGAAGTAGAAGGATTGTGGGTTAGGCTACATGGGGGGCAAGGAGAAAGGGATTTGGTGATAGGGGTCTGCTACAGACCCCCACACCAAGGGGAAGAAATAGATTTGGGGCTCCTGAGGCAGCTCTCGGAGACCATAAAAGCTAAAGAGGCGGTAGTCATAGGGGACCCAAACTACCCAGACATCTGCTGAGAGACGCAGACGGCAAAGTCCCACCATTCATGAAGGTTTCTAACCTGTGTACAGGACCTCCACCTGATGCAGGAGGTACATGGTCCCACTAGGGGGAATGCCATACTGGATCTGGTATTGGCAACGGGGGATGACATGGTAGGGGACCTCCAGATTGGTAGCCATCTGGGGGACAGTGATCACCTAATAACAGAATTCACCATAAGACGTCGAGTGGGTAAGGTAACTAGTAGGGTGAAAGTGCTAGACTTTAGGAAAGCTGATTTCAATGAACTCAGACGATTAGTCAAAGACGCACTGCAGAGTAGGAGTTTTGAAGTGATGGGAGCCCAAGAAGGGTGGCTGTACCTTAAGGAAATGATCCTTCAGGCACAAAGCAAGACAATCCCGATGCGAGGGAAAGGGGCCAGGAGACTTCCTTGGCTGACTGGAGAAATCCAGAGCAGCCCAAGGGCCAAAAGGGGAGCACATAAAAAGTGGAAACAGGGAGAAATCACCAAAGACGAATATACCTCCTCTGCTCGCGCTTGTAGGGAGGCAGTTAGACAGGCCAAAGCTACCATGGAGCTGAGGATGGCATCCCAAGTAAAGGACAACAAGAAATTGTTTTTTAGATATATAGGGAGTTAAAGGAAGGCCCAGGGAGGAATAGGACCCCTGCTAAATGGGCAGAAACAATTGGTGACAGATAGGGGGGACAAGGCTGAACTCCTCAACGAGTTCCTTGCCTCAGTGTTCCCAAGCGAGGGGCACGGCAAATCTCACACTGGGGTTGTAGAGAGGCAGCAGCAAGGCGCCAGACTTCCATGCGTAGATCCTGAGATGGTGCAGAGTCACTTGGAAGAACTGGATGCCTTTAAGTCGGCAGGCCCGGATGAGCTCCATCCGAGGGTGCTGAAGGCACTGGCCGACATAGCAGAGCCACTGGCGGGAATATTTGAACGCTTGTGGCGCACGGGCCAAGTCCCGGAGGACTGGAGAAGGACCAGTGTGGTCCCCATTTTCAAGAAGGGGAGGAAGGAGGACCCAGGCAACTATAGGCCAGTCAGTCTCACCTCCATCCTTGGCAAAATCTTTGAAAAAATTATCAAGGCTCACATTTGCAAGAGCCCGGCAGGACAAATTATGCTGAGGGGAAACCAGCACGGGTTCGTAGCAGGCAGATCGTGCCTGACTAATCTAGTCTCTTTTTATGACCAGGTTACGAAACGCCTGCATAGAGGAGGAGGGGTGGATGTTGTGTACTTAGACTTCAGGAAGGCCTTCGATACGGTATCCCACCCCATACTAGTGAACAAGTTAAGAGGCTGTGGCTTGGATGACTACACAGTCCGGTGGGTGATGAATTGGCTAGAGGGTCGCACCCAGAGAGTCGTGGATGGGTCGGTTTCGACCTGGAAGGGTGTGGGCAGTGGGGTCCCGCAGGGCTCGGTCCTTGGACCGATACTCTTTAATGTCTTCATCAGTGACTTGGAGGAGGGAGTGAAATGTACTTTGTCCAAGTTTGCAGATGACACAAAACTGTGGGGAGATGTGGACACACCAGAGGGCAGGGAACAGCTGCAAGCAGACCTGGACAGGTTAGACAAGTGGGCAGAAAACAACAGAATGCAGTTCAACAAGGAGAAATGCAAAGTGCTGCACCTAGGGAGGAAAAATGTCCAGCATACCTACTGCCTAGGGAATGACCTGCTGGGTGGCACAGAGGTGGAAAGGGACCTTGGAGTCCTAGTGGACTCCAAGATGAACACAAGTTGGCAGCGTGACGAAGCCATCAGAAAAGCCAATGGCACTTTATCGTGCATCAGCAGATGCATGACGAATAAATCCAAGGAGGTGATACTTCCCCTCTATCGGGCGCTGGTCAGACCGCAGTTGGAGTACTGCGTGCAATTCTGGGCACCGCACTTCAGGAGGGATGCGGATAACCTGGAGAGGGTCCAGAGAAGGGCCACTCGTATGGTTAAGGGCTTGAAGACCAAGCCCTACGAGGAGAGACTAGAGAACCTGGACCTTTTCAGCCTCCGCAAGAGAAGGTTGAGAGGCGGCCTTGTGGCTGCCTATAAGTTGATCACGGGGGCACAGAAGGGAATTGGTGAGGATTTATTCACCAAGGCGCCCCCAGGGGTTACAAGAAATAATGGCCACAAGCTAGCAGAGAGCAGATTTAGATTGGACATTAGGAAGAACTTCTTCACAGTTCGAGTGGCCAAGGTCTGGAACGGGCTTCCAAGGGAGGTGGTGCTCTCCCCTACCCTGGGGGTCTTCAAGAGGAGGTTAGATAGGCATCTAGCTGGGGTCGTCTAGACCCAACACACTTTCCTGCCTACGCAGGGGGTCAGACTCTATGATCTATTGAGGTCCCTTCCGACCCTAACATCTATGAATCTATGTATTCAAACATTGGGGAAAGATTCAGAAATGGTATGGACAAACACAGTTTAGCTGCTTTAAAAAGGGGAAGGGAGCTGCTGTTATGTCACTTCTGCATGATCCTGTAGGAATACAAGTGAACTAATTATCTTAACCCAGCTTCATTCATATCAAAGTTAAAGCTGGAATAGTTTGCTACACTTGTATCACTACAGGCTCATGAGTGATAACAACCTGCATTTTTAACAGCCTGCATCAGTATGCTTTAATGTAGCTGCAATTGTTCCATATGTCTGTTCCTAAAATGAGGATGGGAAAGAAAAATTGGATACAGGATTAAATCTTGATTTAAGTAACTATTTAAGCTTCTAAGAAGCTTAGAAGTGAAATAACCTAGTTTACATTAAAATCAATTCACCTTTTAAACTGGAGCAAAACAGTGAATGCGGGCCACTCAGGCTGCCTCCACATGAATGTGGATGTTTGTTTCCCCAGGGACAAGCAGCAGTGGCACACTTCGTGCCACCCCTCTTCATCCCTAGGCAACACCTGGGCCACGTGCCCTCTGGCAAGTGGCATGTTACCCCAGGTGGGTACAGGATGCTGGGTCCAGCACTGGGCTGACCCCAGCAACCTTACCTGTTGTCCTGGGGGCCTCCTGGGGCTTCAGCAGTGGTGATCCTGCTGCTTGAATCCTGGCTGGCACCTGGAGTGTAGCTCCAGCCAGCCAGGCTCTGGTTTTGGGTGGTGTGCGCTGCCCCGGAGTAGACCGCTCCACTTCTTTTGACCCTGGGAGATCCCAGGGTCAAACCCTCCCCCCGCCCTCCCTACACACACTGTACAGCTGAATGTGTGGTCTGCATACCACGCAGCTGCATTCGTCTGGATACGGCCTCAGAATGCAAGCAGCTCCCACTTTTAAATGTTTTCCCTCCAATGCTTGATAAACATTTAAGACGCACTGAAAAATTGTGTCTTTACGAAGTTCTGACTGTTAAAAGTGGTTTATCCTGTACCTCTTAGGAGATCTTTTTGGCTGATCCAAATTCAGCTATAAACAGACAGTAAAAGATTATTTGAGGCAGTCTTACAGGAGTGCAAGAGCAGGAAAAAGTCACTCACCCGTGCCCGATGTCTCCGGACTTTACTGATTTGATCTGCTTTTGCCTCCATTCTTCCCACCAGTGCCTCAAGTTCCCTCTCCAGGTCTTCCCTGAGGGCAATGGTTGGAGCTTCCTGGATTAGCTTTGTTAGCTGCTGGTGATCACTTCCATGTAATTTAAAGACAGAAAAAAAAAAGCTTAGGTCAAATCTAATGTTGCTATGCTTATGTACTTATGTCTCTAGGGAGACACAATATCAGCAACCAGAAAGTTTCAGTCTTTTATCTGGTTTTCTTTAACAACTTGTTTGCAAAGCTCTTGCTGGTATTACAGGAAGGCATACTAGTAGCTCATTCTTGCTGTACTGGCTGGCTGTTAAAAATACAGGTTTGTTTGGACTCAAATACTATTAGGTTAAGATGATACAAGTAGCCTCTTCCAGACATAGTCTGAACCTTCAGGGAGTTGTTTAGAAAGCCCAAGTTCTCCCTCTACACCTCCTTATTCCATTTATATGAGCTACTGGTATTTTCAGTCTGGGCTCCTACAGATGCTGGGAAGACAACAGAAACTGAAAACAAGAGCCCTAAAAGAAGGGTAGTCTTATTTACTCAACTGTCTGCTGTGCAATGAATGATGAGAAATGGAGCCTGGGGTAGCAATCCCTTAAGTCTGGTACTGCTGTAGGCAGGTACAATTAGCAAAGTAACTCTTCAGGATAGAATAATCAAAACTGAGTGCTAACACTACAGAAGGGAAAGTTGGTCTTTACTTGGCATCAATTGGAAAGAACTAAACTATACACCATTAACATAGCTCCAACCCCACCCAAAGGCACCTACCATTCTTGGGGAAGAGGCAGCCCAGGCCTCCCCCCCATCCTACAGAAAACTGCCAACATCAGACCAGTGGTAAAACACATTCACATTTTCAATTAGACATAATTTATTACAGAACTCACAAACTCATTTGTCCAAATTCATCCTGCAAAGTCAGCAGCACTTCTGAGAGCTCTTCCTGGGATGAAGAAGAGTCATTCGACAAGGAGGGCTTTTTGTCTTTGCTGGTATGAGGGACACTGCCAATGGACTTAGCTAGTGGAACATCAGTGACCACGCGATTGTTACACAGGGCTTTTGAGTGTTGTTTCATCAGGTGCAACACATGCTGGACATTGGCACCAACAGAATGGCTGGGACCAGTAGACTGAAGAAGAAAAACAAAGTATACATAAATAGTTCTTAGTGTCTATTAACAACTTAAAGCAACTGAGATATGTTGCAAGACATTTAAAAAAAAAAAAAAAAAAAAAATCAATCCTAATTATGTAATTTTCCTTTTGATTTGTTGCTAGGAATTACTTTAAGGGATTTTTGTTTGTATGATGAGTACTTCTTGTGAAAAACAGCATAACTAGACAGGCCTGGGAGCAAAGGGCCCATTTTATATGTACCAATTCATTGCGATCCCAATGACAAACCTCCGATAGAAAAAGAGCTGGAAAGAAACCAGATTAAATCTCTTAATCAGTCTGACCACTGGGTGTCACAAGAGCACCGAGTCAGAGGCTGAGTGTAAGCCATGTTTTCTGAACCTCAGACTGTTACATTTGATTTCAATCTCCTGTTCCTTATTTACGGGCTTTCAAAATTAATCTACTTACCTTCCCAGCTACAAACGGCACATCACCCAGACACAGTCTATAGTGGGGCTGAGTGTTAAGATGGCCTGAAGGAGAACATTTCTGAAAGAAAACAGTAGCTTATTAGAGGTAGCACTCACTGTCAAGCCCATTCTCCTCTGCTTTCTAATTACAAGGGTGGCCCAGTGATCAAAGAACACAGATACCTAGCTGGCTCCTCAATCATTGCCCTTCTTTCCCACCCCCCATATCATTTAAAACAGCAGCATACTACCTTATCTGAGTGCTTGGCTTTCTTCTTCGTTTTTCTTGATTTTGCAGAGATTGATGGTGACCCTGCCTGAAACAGTATTTTGCTGGTTTCCAGGCCCATCTGAAGCTGCAAATGGGAATTATGATTTTTTTAATTAATCAGAATGTGTGTGCTTGCACACATGCGAAGGCTTATGAAATGGCAGGGGCACATAGCCTCTACAGCAAGACTGCATTGTTACTGTCAAATAATAGTGACCATGACTGCATCTAAACTATACTTCCCGACCAAATAAAGGATAAGTAATCTCAATGGAAGCTGAACGAGGTCACTTCCAGGCTAAAAAGTGCTAAATATTAATCCTGCACCTCCTTTACCATCACTGCTGATTGCTAACACATTGATCAAGTCCACTTCCTGGTCCTGCCCAGTTACTGATGTTATTTATGGCATCACAAGTCCTTGTATTTTGGTGGAGCTATGGTGAACAAATCCCCCAGTTAGAGTTATCCATGTGAGTACAGCTGACAGTACCCTGTTCATTTGTGCCCCAAGGTTGAAGAAGTGACTTTTTAAACTATTATTTCCATCCACTGCCAGCAAAGAAATTTCTCAAGTGAACATGTGTGATTCATATAAGAACTAGGGCTGTCAGTTAACTTACATGATTAAAAAAAAATTAACATTTTAAATTTGTTTTTGCGTTAATTGTGCTAATCGCACACATTATTTTGACCAGTGGAGTGGACCAGCCAGACCCTGCATACACAGTCCAAACCCTAGCCCACCCTGCACTTGGCTCCAGACTCACCCGCTCATGCTGAGCAGCGTCAGCAGTTGGACAGAAGCTGCTACTTGGCACAGGGGAAAAGCAGCCCCTCCCCCCACCACTGCCGCAGTGTTCTTGCCGCAGCCAGCCATAGCTCATGCCCAGGCTGCCCTGCAGCTCCTCTTCACTGCCATCACCGCCACCTCCAGGCCACCCAGTGGGGCAGTGGTGGCAGTGCAGAGAAGCCGCAGAGCAGCCTGAGTGCATCTGGGTGGCTGCAGCAAGAAGTGCCTGGCAGCAGTGAGGGGGAGGGGCAACTTTTTCTCCATGCCAAGCAGCAACTTTCCTGGCCTCTGCCACTGCTCAGCACAGGCATGAGTCTGGAGCAGGCACAGGGCAGGCTAGGGTCAGTGTTCTTCACACAGATTCCAGCTGGTCCAGGGCAGGCTGGGATTGGGGCTGGGGCTGCGCGCTATTGGTGGTGGCGAGGAAGAGCCACAGGGTGCATGGGCTCTGCGCTGTTGGATGGTGCCTACTGTTGTTCAACTGTGCAATTCAAATTGCAACTATTTTTTTAAGCCTTGCAATTAATTGTGATTCATTTTTTTAATAGTTTATCAGTCCTAATAGGAACAGCTCCATTCCTATATATCATACAACTCTTAGTGCAGGAGTGCAACATGTTACCTGACCTTTTCTTTGGAATTCCCATTCCAGTGGGGAACATTTGCCCCTCTTGTGTACCACCAGTAGCCTGGGAAAAGAAGTTTCTTAGGGCAGGGAACTTCCACCCTTACTTAGGCAGCATTATGTTTGATAGTATATATTCTCCTTTGGCTGTCCGCAGGCTCCTAGTGTAAAAATATTAGCTACATTTTTTGTTCTGTATCCATGTGAAGTCTGGGGAAGAGAACATGGGGTATGTTGCAAGCTACAGCAGTCCTAGTTTCTAAGGGCTCGAGGGAAAAACATGCACAAACAGCTCAGGATGAAGTCCTGAAAAAAGTTAGGAGGTCCCTTTGGAAATGTTGAATGAAGAGAAGATCCACCCAGTCCGTGATGAGCTTGTATACAGGGAATTCTTGATTTAGTACAGGGCTAAGCATCCAATTGACTGGATGCAGTGATCAAACCTGAAGATAGAAAGAAAAGCTATATCATCTTGCCTCCTGAGCTGAAGGTCTAGCTCAGGGGCGGGCAGTTATTTTGGGCGGAGGGCTGCTTACCCAGTTTTGGCAAGCTGTTGAGGGCCACAAGGGTAGCCCTGCCCCTTGGCAGGTGCCCCGCCCCCTGGTCACCATCCTGGGACCAATGTCCCAGGGCAGTACCAGTGGGGCCCAGAGCAGGGTGCAGGCTGGCAGAGATCTGTGGAGTCAGGCTGAGCTGCACCAGCAGGGAGAAGGGGGAGCTGGCCCGGCTCCATACAGCCCCTGCTGGCTGGGACCCCGCACTTCTGCCGCCCTGCTCTGGGCGCTGCCCCCAGGACACCAGTGTGGGCTCTGTGCACCTGTTCACTCCCAGTGCAGTGGTATAGGCAGGGGGCAGCATGCAGCCCCAACCACCTGCTCCCCAGCAGGGAACAAGCTGGTGCTGAGCATGGGGGAAAAAGCGGCTCCACCCCCACCCCATAGTTGGTGCTCCCTGCTGCAGCCACACAGGGCTGTCCTGAGCAGGCACAGGCAGCCCCATGTGGGCTGTGAGTGGCTGCAGTGCAGGGCGCCAGCCACGGGGCAGGCGAGGGGCTGCTTTTTGTGCTCGGCACCGGCTTGTAACCCACCCCTGCTGCCAGCCTGGGCCCTGTGCTGGCTCCGGGCTGTGCACGGCAGCAGCAGCTGCAGCCCCCCTGCTTGCCACACCAGGCAGCGTTTGCCACCGCTGCCTCTGGGCTACCCAACAGACGACCTCTTGGCGGGCAGCAGCAAACACTGCCCAGCACAGCAAGTAGAGGGGCTGCAGCTGCTGCGGCACAGCCCCGACAGGCGAGCCTGGAGCCGGCGCAGGGCCCAGGCTGGCAGCGGGGGCGGGTTACAAGCTGGTGCCGAGTGTGGGAAAAAGCAGCCTTGCCCTGTGGCTGGCATCTCACACTGCAGCCACTTGCAACCTGCGTGGGGCTGCCTGTGCCTGCTCAGGACAGCCCCATACAGGCTGCAAGCAGCTGAAGCAGGGAGCGCTGGCCACAGCATGAGCAAGGGGTCACTTTTCCCCAGGCTTAGTTTTTCCCCAGGCTCCTCCCCTTACCTGAGTTTTCTGTTGCAGCTGAGAAGCCACATGGTCCCAGGCCAGAAGCCCCTGCTGGGGCTTTCAGCTGGGGGGGGGCGGGCAGGGGCAGGCCCTGCTGTTGCAGGAGCCTTCCAGGCTTCCCCTGGATCCTACTGTCCCTGGTTCCTGTCATTTTTGACAGGAACCAAAAGACAGATAAATATTAATTTTCTACATTTTTAGGGGCCCCGCAGGCCAGACAGAATGGCCTTGCGGGCCGTATTCAGCCTGCAGGCCATATTTTGCCCACCCCTGGTCTAGCTGAAAGAAATGCTGCAATTTCCCTGCCTTTAAGTGCAATTTACCTGCTGTCTTTCAGTACAGAGAGCATGCAAGGTTACAGATATTGGTTCTTCCCACATTCCCTCCATTGCCAAGGAAAAACAAATTGGATTAGTTGGAAAGGAAAAAAAATGCAGGAAAGTTAGGGGGGTATCACTTTGTATTTTAGGAGTCAAGCACCAGACAGACTGCCACAATCTCTTCATTACATTGCATATCCTGGAGACCATACCAGTGAGCTTGGCTGAAAGGTTAGTAAGAGGAATACAGCTACTTGCTACACACCGTACCACAATGGGAAAGACTGCTGCTGGTTACCTCAGCTGCTTTGTCCTGCACAAGCTTCCTTGCATGTTCCTCCTCCTGCAGTTTCTGTTCCAGCTCTTTCATTTTTTTCTAATTAAGGTTAATAGGGAAGATACCGTTATTGTTGGAATATATGGCACTTTTTTTCTTGAATGACAGAATAGGAACTTGAAGAGATTCAGTACATTTGTCCATGCCAGGTAAAGACTCTAGAATCGGAGTAATTTCTGCTATCTCTATGCAAACAGTACGCTGCATTCTTTATATTTAAATTGAAGATTTACTGTATTTGCCCATGTTTATCTTCAGAAGTGCCCATGAGTGCAAAACAAGCAACTTAAGGGGGCAGGGGGCATGATCTACAACAGGGAGTAAAAATGGTTTGGCTGCCCTTCTTGAACAATATGAAGAGTCCTAAAAAAGATGAATGCCCTCCCTTTTGTTTTTTTGCATTAAAGTGATGTCCCATTCTACTTGCTCTGGAAGACACCGGGCAACTACAGAACTAGCAAGTTGGACAGAATTCAAACTCGATTGCGGAGACCTGATTTTTATTTATGCTATTTCACAGCGTGTAAGTCAGGTTTTGAAGGCCAATTTTGGCCTCTGAAAATGGAACCTTGACTTATACACTATGCCACCTTCTTCTGTGAGTGGTGCCAGGCTCAGTGCTCGACTGGCACAGCCCAGCCAGCATCGCTCGCAGGGGTGGGGCCACACCAGCAAAGCACTGAGCCCAGCACTGCTCGCAGGTGATGAGACTGTGCCAGACCAGCACTGAGCCTGGCCCCACCCCTGTGAGCAGTGTGGGACTTGGCAGCACCGCTTATAGTAGATAGGGCCAGGCTTGGTGCTCAGCTGACATAGCCCCATCCTCTGCGATCCCATGCCACTTGCAGGGGATAAGGCCGCACCAGCTGAGCCCGGTCCCATCCCTATCCCCTGCAAGCAGCACATCCCCAGCCAAACATGGAACCCAGCATTGCTCACAGGGAACAGGGCCAGGGCTGAACTCGGCGCTCGGCTGGGGAAGTGCTGCTCGCAGGGGCCGGGGCTGGGCTTAGCTGCCGCAACCCAGGCAACACCACTTGCAGGGGATGAGGTTGTGCCAGCTGAGTGCCAAGCCCGGCCCCAACTTGGATACCATGCCTATGAAAATCCTAACTTTCCTAACTTCAAACCAAGGTCAACCTATACACTGTGAAATACTGTAGTCAGTTAAAAAACAAAACAAAACATATACATAATTAAAAAAGCAGGGGTGTGTGTGTGCACACACGCATGCACATGATTTTAAGTCTAGTTCATATTTTAGTTTTGTATACATAAACACATAAACACACATTATACACACACACGTTAAATATTTACATTTATATTTATTTACATTAAATAAAAAATAGAGCCATCTATAAATATATAAATATAAAATAAAAGTTTATTTTCATTAACACCTGTTAACTCACACTTGAAACAACTGGGGGTAAAAAAAACTCCACACACATATTTGAATTTCCTGTTTTGACTGGGAGTGGGGGAGAGGGTGGCGGCAGCTGCACACAGAGCAGGGGGGGCATGCAGAACAGTGGCAGCACAGGGTGGTGGGTGGCAGCAAACTTTCCCCACCATGTGCAAGCTTCCCTCCTCGTGTTCAGCTGGCCGGCCAGCAATTCCAGTTAGCGGAGTGTTACAGTTATTTAATGCCAGTTAAGTAACCGGCATTTACTACAGCTTTTACTACATCTATAGAGATATAGATATTAGGGCTGTGCAAATCTTTGGTCCCGGATTCGATTTGGCAGAGATTCAGCCCAATTCAGTGGCCAAATCTCTAAATCCGAATCAAATCAGAGGACCCTTTAAAAATCACTCCAAATTGAATCGAAACCCTCCAAATCGATTCAGAGAGATTTGGACAGAGACAGCTTTAAATGTTTTTTCTACATACCTCTAGGTAGCAGGGGCTCGTGAGTGCTGCGATGCTGGGGCACATGGAGTGTCCCACAGGAGTGGGGGGGCTCCCCAGTGCACTTGGCAGCAGACCCAGAAGTGGACCAAAAGCACTTCCGGTCCACTTCCAGATCCACTGGGAAGCATGCCAGGAGGGCCCCCCAGCTCAGCAACTGGTCCCTCCTGGGTCTGGGGGGAGCACCTGGGGTCCCCCTGCAGCCAACTGCCAAGCCGGGAAGGTGCAGGGGGACCCCCCAGCAGACCCAGAAGTGGACCGAAACTACTTCCGGTCCACTTCTGGGTTTGCCGCTGAGCACGTGGAGGGCCCCCCACACTCCTGTGGGATTCTCCATGCGTCCCAGCATCGCAGCGATCACAGTTGCGCCTGCTACCTCAAGGTATTTAGACATTTTTTTTTAAGTTGTGTCTGTCCAAATTGCTGATTCTCTGAATTAGCATTGAATCTTTACATTCTGATTCGGCCAAATCGAATAAGGGACAGCAATCCGAATCAAATCACTGTCCCTGATTTGGGCCGAATTCGAATCAAATAGGGCCCACTTCGCACACCTCTAATAGATATAAAGATTCTAATGAAAAGAAACCTTTTAAAAAAAAATTGTTGGGAGACATCAAAATTTATTACAGGAGAAGGGACTGTTTTGTCCAGCTCTAGTAATGATCTTTGCTATAGGATTAAAAGCATGCTAATACTAATGACCAACACAAGTCTGATCCAGATCACAAGAGGAATGACTGACCTCTGCTAGGGATTGCATTGCAGTCAGTTTGGTGTATTCTTGTTCCAGCATATCCAGCTTCTCCAATTTAGACTGAACATGCGACTGATCAAGTCTCTCTCTCTCTAATGTGGCCTGGAAGAAGACAGAAGTAAAAAGGCAAAACAATTTTTAAAAGTGCAACTCCACTAAATCCTCTACAGATGTCCAAATTGTTATAGCAGCCTCACAGTAAAACAAAACAAGTCACTGATTTCTCTCTATGTTTGGTGCAACTATGCCTTCAAATAGCATTCAATGACAGGCACCTTGTAACCACAGAGATGTCCTGGAGAGCTGAAGAGAAGATTAAAAACAAGTATCTTCAATTAGGTATTAGAAGCTCCCTGAAAATATTGAAAACAGACATTCAGTAGATCAATGTTGCAATGACTGACTTAAGAGCTGTGGAGGGGTGGGGAAGGGAAAATTCATATTTGGAACAAACTAGGCTAGTTTTTATTTTAGAGCCTAACTTTAGGTAGCAAGTTTTGAAGAAAAAAAAAAAAAAAAAAGAAAGTGGCTGTATCGTCATTAATGAGAGTTCTGCCATTATCAATGGAGTTCATTGTTCACCCATATAGCCATAACAAGCAAGAGAAAGGGAGCAAGGAAGTTATATACAGTGGCACAGCACAACCACGCAGGTTTGCTTGGAAAATCCAAGTTTACCTGTTTGTCCAACAGGCTTGTCTTTTCTTTTTCTGCATGCTCAATCATTTTCCTCATATACTCCAGCTGCTTCTCTAGAAGTCTGCAACGTGATTCAGCAGTTGACAGTTGGGAAGCCAGTTCTGAAGATATCGGAGACAGTGGAAACGTGAATTCAGTTGTCGTCGTCATCTGCTTCCTGCAGCTCTCACAATGTGCTAAGTGCCGTTCCAAAACTAAGCAAGGAACAGTCCCCATCTCAAAATGCTTAGAGTTCAAGTGCTTAAACTTAACTTAAACCTAAAAATTAATTCAGATTAAAGTAGTGTGTTCTTAAAGGGCAGAAGCTATTCCTGAATAACTCCATGTATAGATACTTAATGCAAATAAGACTGTACCCATGGGGCGATTTCAAAATGGAGCTATTCCAGAATACATAGATGCAAAATAAATTATTACATACATGTCACAAAACACATGCAACAGGTAGACAAAGTTCTTTGGGTAAATTGTTCTTTGCAAGCTTTCGGGTACAAACACCCTTCTTTAGGTATAGGGAAAGTCTGCTGTTGTTTTGTGTGCTCTCCTGGGTGGAATAGAAGCCAAAATGTCTACGTCTGAAAAAGGGTGTTTGTGCCCAAAAGCTTGCGATGAACAATTTTTCCAACTATTTAGTTGGTCTAATAAAAGACATCACATTTACCCAAAGACGCATGTCTGCCTATGTCCTTAGACCAACAGAGCTACAACCAACAACCCTGAACATATGCAACAGGCTTTTTTTTTTTTTTTTTTAGTAGGACTAAAGTTACCCCCATTAGCTCTTCAGGGATTGAAATTATCTCCTTATCCCCAAGTATGTTAGTGACCATTTAGTATAATAAAACCCACATCACCTGTATCTGGTGATCCCCAACCCACTTAGTTCACAGTGGTTACCAAATTAACCAGCAATTTCCCAGCTGTTTGCCAAAACATTTTCTTCAAAGGGTGCTACAATCAGCTGTTGCTTATCAGTGGTTCCACCCGTTACCAGAAACTCATTACCATGGATCTGGGTTTTCTGCTTGCCATGGAAAAAACAGATTTTCTCCTTTAAAGGAGAAAAACACAGGAAACCATAGGTTTCCCCATGCAGGCTGGCAGAGTCCCAGCCTGCAAGGGGCTGCTTGGGACTGGGGAAGCAGGAGGACAGCAATCAGAGGCAAGGCATGCACTCCAGGGCGGGGATCAGGCACCAGAGGTGACACATTGAGGCAATGGGGGGCATGTGTCCCCCCCCCCAGATTTGTGCACCCACAGCAGGGCACAGGGCTGCAGCCTAGCTGGACTGGCACACAGCTGCTTCAGCAGGACTCCCATGCCAGCTGTGCCACCAACAGTGTGAGGAGTAATGGACTGGAGGGCATGCTGACCTCACCTCTCATCGCCAGCTGCTTGCATGCTGAGCCACAGCTCTATCCCAAAGGGGTGATTGGGCTGGGGGGGGCGGCCCATGGGCAGCCTGAGGGGACAGGTGGCAGCTGGGCCATGGCAGTGGGCTAGACCTGTGGCCTGGCACACAAGCAGCTGGCAGCAGAAGGAGGTGAGGGCAGTGTGACCCCCTTCCCCTCCTGGTCTATTACTCACACTGCTGCTGGTGCAGGGATCCCAGGCAGTGGCAATGAGTCTTGCCATCCCACTCCACCCTCCCACGCCGGGTCCCACCTGCTGGGCCAGACTGCAGCCCCATGCTCCACTTTGGGCACAAATCTGGGGGGCACATGTTCCCCAATGCATCACCTATGACATCAACTATGGTCCTGCCATGGCTCCCCCCCGTCCCCCAGACACTGGGGGCAGCAGGTCAGGAGTGAAGGGCAATGGGGGAGGGGAGGGAGGGGAGGAAAGAGGAAGGGAGGGCTGTGGCTTGGGAGTGAGGGGCACTAGCATATCAGGACTTCTCAGTGCTACAAAGCAGCTGGGGGGACAGGTGCAACTTGACCCATGTCCTGGTGGGTGAAGGGGGAGCTCTGATTTTCTATGATAAAAAACCTCCACCAAAATACATAGATATTAAAATAAATTATAAATATAAATGACTGAGGCACTGATAGGCTTCCAAATTACTTTAAAATTGTAAATATATCAATAGACCATTGTGTTCAACTGACACCTAAAACACGTTTTTTAAGTCAGAGAATTTAGATTTTTAAACAGAGAAGACCAGGATCCCTGCTCATCACTGACTGGCCTCTAGAGAGACAAGACTGCTGCCCATTTAAGACGTGAACCTCTTTTGCAAGCTTAGACACAACATTAGAGCCTTGTCCGGGCCTTACCCTGTAAACTGAACAAATGTTAATCAGCTTAGTGCTGTTTGGCTTAGTGGAAGTTACACAGTAAAGCAAAAAACCTACTCTGACTGCCCATCACCTGCACAGCTGACTTGCACTAGAGGCTTGGTGAGCAAGGGCAGGACTAGGAGCTAGGGGAAGGACAGGTCTCACTGCTCCTGCTGAGTAAAGTAAGTGCTGCAGCCCCAGTGCCTCCCACTGCCCCTCAGACTGGCTCTGCTCCCAGCTCTAGGGAGCCCATCTGGGGTGGAGGAAATGACACAATGCCTCCCTGCCACCACTTAAACAGCAGGTCTGCTTCCCAGGAGTAGAGCAAGCCTGTCCAAGATGGAGGGGAGCAGAAGAAGGGGGATGGGGGGCAGCAAGGAGGCAGTGTCCCTCCAGCTCAGACTGGCTCAGTCTGCTCCCAGCAAGATGCTGCGCCCCCGCTTCCGTGCTTGCCCACTGCCTCCTGGGATGCTGGAGGACTTCACCTTGGGCAGAAAAGCTGTAGAGTGGCTACAAGTTAATGGACCAGGAGCAAAATTAAGCAGGTTAAGCCATTTAAATGGTGTTAACTTGCAGCCAGTCCAGGCTTTAAAAGCTCCAGAAGCTGCCTAAAGTTACTGTGTAACAAGGCCCTTAATATACAGCTACAATTCCCCTAGTTAACACCCCTGGGAGGAGGTGGGGAAACCAAACAGACAAAACAACTCCATCCCCAACTAATCTACAGTTTAACCCTTTTTGTCACACCCACAAAGCACAAGACCAAATACTCAAATGCACATTTAGCTCCCCCTAAAATAATATAGCATAACACAGATTCTCACCAGCTGGAGGGGGATGGTGGTGGTTCAGAAGGTAGTACACAGACTGACAGCAGGTCTTCTTGAACTTCCCCTCCTCCCACCCCCAGGCTTTTCCTTGAGCCTATATTCTGTATCAGTAGGTCTTAACTTTTTTAGATTCAAAGCATCAGACTCAAGGCAATCCTCTACAACTTCTATGAACTGAGCAGCACCCCATTTCAAAAACATACTTATTAGAGGGGTTACCTTCAAGCAGAGGGGACAGACAGACAGGGTAGGGGAACAGCTAGGCAGGGAGAGCAAGGCCTGCCCTTATATCTGCTTATCTCCTCACACCTGAAGCCTGAGGCTACCTTTGTCTTCTTATCTCCTTACACTTTCTGCAGTATTCTTCAAAGGATCTCAGGGACACAGTAACCCTGTTGATAATCACTGCTCTATAGTTATAGATGGCTTATTCTAATAATTCTAGTAATTGTTCTTTGAAACTTTTGGAACTGAACTAGTTCTCTTGTGGACTTGGAAGATATCAATTAGTTGGGATTTATGCTCCTGTGAAAGTTACACTATAGGGGGAATGCTTTCTTATCTCCTTCCCTTTGACATTGTAGAATGCTGTTCAATACAGCATTTCTTCTCTTCTCCTCCTTCTCCACCTTAGTTCACAGTCACCACTGACTAAGCTGTTTTGTTTTTATGACTTGTCTAAGAGTCTTAATGAAAATATCTATTATAAAATTGCTTACTCTGATATTGCTTTGTTACCAAGCAAAAGATAAATGCAAACAAACCTTGATTTTGCTTTGACACCTCAGTCTTGGATTGCTCCCTCTGTTGCATTTCTTCAGTTAGCACTTTCTTATAGTCAGCTGTTTCTCTGCTCAGATGCTTCACGTTCTCCTCTGCCTGCATGCGTTCCAGCTCCAACCGGCGAATTTTTTCCTGGAGATTCTTCAAAGCAGAAAGGATTGCTGCAATTGACCAAACATGATTAGAAATTCTTATCACACATCAACCAAAGGCACTGCCTCATGTCGTTATGGATCTACCAGTGAATGCTTAGCCACCATCACCACATCTGTTATTCCCCCAAAATGCTAACTGGCTTTACGAGCAGTTTCACCTTGATAAAACTGCACATCTAGGGAACTGTTGAGGCTGTGGCTCACTGGCTTCAATTAAATGGTTTCAGAAGCTGCTGCTTTTTAAAGCAGCTTGTTCAAACGTTGGGGCAGTTTCCCCATCGTGGGATCTTGGGCTCTGGCTCTTAACACTGCAAATATTACTGGTTATCTTTATGGGCTGCTGATCCTTTCCCACTGGCACTTGACACCTGCTTGGTAACTGTATCTAGTACCCAACCACAACACAGAAGACTCCTGTGTAAATTAATGGGAACAATAAATATGCTGAATGCATCTCATTTCACTGGAAACGGGTAAGGAAGTTCAGCACCTAGCTTACAGTTGAGATGAAAAACTGGTACTCCTCTGTGCACTGAGCAAATAAGTCTGATTTTAAAGCACACAATAGCATTTTGGCATGGCTACAAAACCCACCAGTGCATTAGTTTATACTGTGAATGCTCACCAAACTAAAAAGGATGAGGAAGAAGAGCTATAAAACCCTCTTGCTCCAAGGGCTCCTCTGTTCTCCTAACCTACCCTTATGGATGCCACATTTGTAGGACTCTTCCACTCTTTTGTTTCTGCACCAGTTTTCTTTCCTCCCCATTCAATTTGACTCCCATGTGCCAAGTGACCACCATTCTGTTAATCCCAACCCCTCCTTTAACATTACCCCTCAAAACCTTTAGATGCTTCAACTAACCCCAAGACAGTTATAACAGAACCAGCAGCACATTACCAGCAGATGGACCAACTGCAATCTAATACATTTATATCATTCAGACATATTGTATATTCCTGCAATGGACACACAACCCATAAAGAGTCTAGCTAAAACACCATACAGAGCACATATGCAAAAGACATCATATCTGCAGATTCCTATTGCCGAAATCACAGTGCAATAGCCTTAGACTGAAACCCACAGGCTGCGTCCACACATGCATGGACACTTGGTTCCACCTTGTGCCACTGCTAGTTGTCCCCAGGAAATGCCTGTGCCACACACCCTGTGACATGTGGCAGGTTACCGTGGGTGGGGTGGAGGAGGCTGGGGCCAGTACTGGGCTGGCCTCAGCAGCCTTACCTGGGGTCCTGGGCACCTCCTGGGGCTGCAGCAGTAGTGATCCTGCTGCACAGAGCCTGGCTGGCAGCCGGAGTGCATCTCCAGCTGGCCAGGCTCTGGTTTTGAGCAGCGCATGCTGCCCTTGCATGCATTGCTCCACTTTTTTTTCCCCCCCATGGGTTTTTCTGACCTGTGGATATCCAGAGGTCAACTCCTGTCCCCGCTATGGTGTTCCCTTGAAGCACAGAGAATAACTGAATGTGCAGTACTGCACAGCCGTGCTCATCTAGATGGGGCCACAGTGAAGCAAAGAAAGAATGCACCTTTAATAAAAGATTCCTGCATTTGGGAGTAAGATTACTACACTCAGAAAGGAGTATTACTATTTCGGGTGGGGGGAGGGGGGAGCGGGGGGAAGAAACAGTCCTGGAAAAGAAAGAGCAGTTACTAAACCGAGTTTTGCAACAGCTGACAAATTCCAAAGTGAATTATTTATGTACAGGAGAATGAGTGGAGAACTTTGTGGTCCTCAAAGTAGATATAATAATTGTGTGGGTGAATATTTGTGTGACAACTATAAAATCCTTAGCAGTTAGAAGTCATGGTCAAAAACAAATGTAGCAAAATATTCAGGTAGCTGCACAGTTGAAGTGCAGGGTTATAGACAGCATAACTCTTCCAAAACTGACAACAGGATGCTAGATTACCATATTTACTTGAATCTAAGAGGAGGTATTTTCCCCCATTTAATGAGGAAAAATTCCCTCATCCTGGATTTGAGTAGGGGGGTGATAGGAAGCAACTATAGCCACTCTTCACAACTTCATTTCTATTCCCCAGCAGCCTCTGCTCCTCCCTCCCCACTGCCTCTTACCCTCCTGGTCTAGCCCCTGCTCAGCCATGCAGCAGCAGCAGCAATGGTGGCAGCAGCTCTGGTCCCAGCCTCCTCTGGGACCAGAGCTGCTGTTTGGAGGGATAGGTACTGGAACAACCATGTGCTCTATGCCCTGGGCTGGAATGGGACCAAAGTTGGAGGGTAAGCATGCCCTGCTGCAGCAGTTGGCACGACAAATTTAAAGACAACCTGCCAATAATTAGATTCTACACATGGAAAATTATAATAAATTTATATTTTTTCCATACATAGAATCTAATTAGCAGGAGAGCACCCTTTCTCCACACTTGAACACTCTTATATTTCAGCTATGTGTTCCCTTGATTAGGTATCAGCAGCACATTCAAGCCAGAGCACATACTGCATTTTAAATGCCACTCCAAGTTCAAATGTCACTTCCCCCAGTCAGACCCGCACTACAATCACTCCAATCATGTCATGTTATAACCTGGAGCATGAATAAAGTGTGTTAGGTTCATTACCTCCCCTTTCTTCCAGCTCCCATCTAGTAAAGCTCTTCACCTTCCACCCCTCCCTACAGTACTTATGTCACTTCACCTCATTCCCCCTCATGCTTTAAAATCTTTTGCCATGTCCTTAGTGTTCCTTGGGCAATTCTTCCACTTCTGCCTTTTATCCCTGGAACATCTCCCTCAGCTTCCAGACATCAAACCTCTCCCTCATCTTCAAATCCATTCTACAGTAAAACCTTTTTTCTGAGCTCAAAGAAACCCCTAATTACTGATAAGGAGAGGTGACATTACGCACAGGCCGCTATGAAATGCTATTAGCCAGCTACCCATCCACTAAGGCAGGGGGCCCCAAACTGTGGTATGCAAGACATCTCTGGGGGGTATGCAGAAATTGTGTAATGGCAGATTTAATTTTCATTCTAACAAAAATTGGCATTTAAGGGGTTAAAATGTAAAATGTATGGTGGTACAGGGACCTGGGCAGCTGGTAAATCTGGAAGGGGGTATGCAATAAGAAAAAAGTTTGGGAACCTTTATACTAAGAAAACTATGTTGCTCCTACCTAGGAAAACTTAACTGGCTCGGGAGGTAAGACAGTGGGATCCCAGCTATGGAGCAAAAGCTAAACACAGTTGTCCACTTCAAACAAACACCTCTTTCATTTAACCTTTCCCTGGACAAATCCCTTTCAGGTGAATCAAGTGAGGGAACTAGGAGAATAAAGCAAGAAAGGGGGGGAAAAAAAAAGAAAGAAAGAACGAGGAGAAATGACAAGGAAAATGAGGAAGATGCAATGAAATTGGAGTATGTGTTACAGGATACTTAGAATTCCTGACAGAAGCTTTAGAAACATCCAAGACAGACAGGATTTGGCTGGATTTATATATTATTACCTCTGCTGTTACTTTCTGGATATGGTATTACTGGTCTCCCAGGGGTGTGCAGCAGATCAGAATTAATGAAGGGCTTGTGCTTGGGATAGTCTAGAAATGAAGCTGCGGAGAGTCCACCTGTGAGTGAAGCAGATTTACCACTTCCTTGGAACATACCCTGAAAATGAAGCACAGTTGTTACTTGGAGTCCTCTTTTCACAGACACCAGTTGCAACAAGCAGAGAGAACAAGATGCAATGTTAATTGTAATCACCCTCTTCAGCGATAATTATATGTCCTATGAAGAGCCCAAGAAGGGCAGCTGAGAAGCTCTCTCACCCTCAAATGCAGTATGTTTCTCTTCATCCCCAACTCCTCCCTATTCCTGATGAAGTGAACTGCAGCTCACAGCAGCTTGTGCATCTTTCATTTAATCAGTCTATAAGGTGGACCTCTTTCTTACCAATTCTTGATGGATGAACAAAGACAACAACAGTTTCATTTTTATCAGAAGCTACCACTGCAAGAAGGTACGTTACAAATGTCAAATTTTCTTTACCACAATTTCGGCTACAAGTGTCATTTTAAGCCTAACTGAACTTAAAATAGCCTCTGATGTAACCAGACAAACTTGTTCTTTGGTTCCATTCCATAGTTTCCAATTTCCAGGATGTGGCTGATTTCTATTTACTTGTAGGAACTCATAAGGGAGTCTTCTCCTTAGGGAACATGCATGGTGTGTGGTGAAAATATGAATATACTCTACTGTACTTAAGGTTTCTGCTATTTGTTTGGCATAGAGAATTTAAGTAAAATGCTGGTATTTACATCTCTTAAATGAACACACAAGCTGCTTGCAGGCATTAAAGAAACAAAACAACCAACCCCAAAAAACAAAACAAACAAACAAAACAATACAGCACTTCACATGCTGAGCTCAGCACATGCCCAGAAGAGGCATGCATGTTGGCTGAAGTCGGCTCACCTGACCTGTATAGGTTGGGTGCTTTTTAGTTGGGCTTTTTTGGCATTTTTATCTAATAGCTGATTCAATTAGATAAAAGCGCCAAAAAGCTCCATTGAACAGCCTCATCTATACAAAAGCTGCAGAGCCAAGTTGAAGCAACGAGCTGCTTCTTCTGGTAAAACATGTTTTTTTTGTTTTTTGTTGTTTAATGTCTGCAAGCAGCCTATTGTTTCAGTTGTTACTGCTGCACCCATCATTAAGCAATAACAAAATAAATGCATCCAACTGGATATCAGAAAGGTGGCCTTTTTTTAACCTCCTATAGTTTTCCACTAAACATTTATTTTAGAAATAATGTGACAACTTGAAAAACCTGCCAGTTCTAGTGCTATCTTAGTTTTGCTACCACTAATGTTTGCTTGTTTTTTAAGGGGGGAAACATTTAGGTCTTCAATTAAGTGCAGAGCCAGTCAAACTCATATCACACAGCATCATATAGAGCCACTTAAAGTGCTACAAGGAAGAATTTCAGGAGGTGAGAAAGGAAGAAAAGAAAATCCTCAGGTGATTCTAGTCTCAATCATAACCAATCTCACTGTAAAAGAAATGTGGTTCATCAGTATCAGAAAGCACCGAGATTAAGAAATGGTGATTAAAGTTAGAGCTACTTTATGATAGTGTGTAAGTACAATGTACAGAATTGTGAAATTGAACTACGAGTCATACAGACAGCTTGGATTCTCACCTCTCCCTGCCCCAATATTTATTAATAGCAGAAACAGGACTGATCTCAGAAGAAAAGCATATACAAGTCTGTAAGTGCCACTGGAATATATGCCTTTGGGAATATATTCAGCAGTCCAGCCAGCACACAGGGATTACATACAGACACATTAACATCCAGCATATTAGTATTCAGTTAAACATGTTCGCAAACAGGAAACCTGGAACAAAGTATAAATAAAGAATATAGTAGATGACTAAATGCCATCAAACCAACAGCATCCATTAGCTTTTTTTTTTCTCCTTTTTAGCCAGTCTATTTAAACTCAAGAACACTATGTAATAAAGCAAAATAAATATTTGCCACCCTCAGTCTTAGCTGTGTGTTGTTTAGGCAATTTTGGCCACTGGCTACATACACTAAATCTGAATGTTGCAAAGCAGAGTCAATATAGACACCTGCTTGGGATCAATGTTGACAAACATCCTGCCAAGTATTAACCATGGTATAGCTTAGACAAACATTCCTTGCCACACTCTAAATAGCTACACTCCATGCTGCCAAATAGGGTTTACTTATGAATGTTTCCTATGATACTCTACAAGTCAACAGGACTGGGCTGTTCCAGATGTTTGGCAATTTACTGACAAATAGCAAATTGGATTTTGAATTAAAAGGTTCAAGATACAGCTGGTAAAACAGCCAAAATACACAACTGACCACCATACCCACACAACCCAGAAAAACTCAATCATCACGATAGCCTGGCCCTGCCTCTTACGTGAGATTTGCTTAGTTCTTTTAGGCCTGAATCCTGATTTTGGAATTGATTACAGAAGACAGCCCCTTTATACATATTTCAGGATATTCAACCCAAGGGTACATGGATGCACAGGAACATTTATTGGGAGGAAAGGGGAGGTGGGGGTACTCTATCCAACTCTATCTTCTGCCTCTCAGCTACCCTGCTAGAAGTTTACCAAATACCCCACTCTAAGAAGTTGTTTTAGAGTTACAATCTAAAACAGAACATTCCCTGAAACTAACGCAATTCTCACTCAGGAGCAACTGAAACTAAAAAAATTCAAAAAAAAAAAAATCAAGATGTACTCATATAAACAAGGGAGAAAACACACACTGATGAACTGGATTTATCTAGGCCAGGGGCGGGAAATTATTTTGAGCAGAGGGCTGCTTACCAAGTTTTGGCAGGCTGTCAAGGTAGCCCCGCCCCTTGACAGGTGCCCTGCCCCCTGGTCACCATCTTGGGACCAACGTCCCAATGTCTTGAGACCAATGTCCCAGGGCCAGCATTGGTGGGGCCCAAAGTGGGGCACAGCCTGGCAGAAGTCTGTGGAGCCGGGCTGGGCTGCACCAGCAGGGAGGGGGCAGCTGGACCAGCTCCATAGAGCCTTTGCCACCTTGTTCTGGGCCCCACTGGCACTGGCCCTGGGACACTGGTGCAGGCCCTGTGCTCCCATTGGCTCCCTGCCTGCTCACCCCCAGCCCCGCGGTACAGGCCAGGGGCAGCACACAGCCCCGACCCTCTGCTCACCAGCAGGAAAGAAGCTGGTGCTGAGCATGGGGAAAAGTGGCCCCTCACCTGCCCCATGGCCGCGTTGCAGGTGGTGCTGAGTGTGGGGGAAGGGGGAGAAGCAGCCCCTCCCTGCCCCACGCTCGGTGCCCCGCGCTGCAGCTGCTTGCAGCCTGCCTGAGGCTTCCTGTGCCTGCTCTGGACAGCCCTGCACGGGCTGTGAGTGCTTGCAACACAGGGCACTGGCCATGGGATGGGTGAGGGGCTGCTTTTCTCTGCACAGGGAAGGAGCCCAGGGAAAAGCTGAGTACAGGGGGGAAGCAGCCCCTACCCTGCCCGGTGCCCCACGCTGTAGACGCTCGCAGCCTGCATGGGGCTGTCTGGAGTGGACACAGGCAGCCCCATGCAGGCTGCAAGCAGCTGCACCACGGGGCACCAGGCGTGGGTGGGGAAGGGCTGCTTCCCCCCCCCCACCCCCCACGCTCCTTCCTTGCCCAGGGTCATCCCCCCCTTACCTGAGCTTCCCACACCAAGGCAGCCATGTGCTTCCAGCCCAGAAACCCCGGAAGAGGGTTTTGGAAGGGGTGGGGAGGGGAGATGGACAGAACATTTTTGACAGGAACCAAGGGCAGAGAAATATTAATTTTCCAATTTTTTTAGGGGCCCTGCAGGCCGTATTCAGCCCGCAGGCCATATTTTGCCCACCCCTGATCTAGGCTGTACAGCAATTACATTAGTCTATGAAGAAATAGAGAAGAAAAGAGGAGGAAGAGCCTAGGAAGAGTCTCCTCATAAAGTGTTAGCAACCTATGCCATGTGGAGCCACTAGATCCAGCCTGCAGAGTTGGGGCTCCTCACCACAGCACCTAGGGAGTAGGAAGAAGAGAGTGGCAGCAGCTGCTGGGTCCTCACACCAGCTCATCTAGGAGACTCAGCAGGGTCACTCAGCTACACTGCCAAAAAATATCCACAGAATCATAGAAAACGAGGGTTGGGAGGGACCTCAGGAAGTCATCCAATACAGCCAGCTCTTCTGGACTCCTCCCCCTCTCAGGCTGGCTTCCCAGGGGATCCTGCCCATGAGTTCCCCGAGTGAGCTGAAGTCTGCTTTTCTGAAGTCCAGGGTTACCCTGCTGCTCTCCATCCTTCCTTTCCTCAGTATCCTGAGCTCAATCATCTCATGGTCACTGCTGCCCAAGTTGCCATCTACTAATACATTCCCCACCAATTCTTCCTGGTTTGTGAGCTCCAGATCAAGAACAGCCTGGCCCTAGTTGCCCACTCCAGCACTTGCTCCAGGAACTTGTCCCCATCACTCTCCAAAAACTTCCCAGATTGCCTGCACACTGTTGTATTGACCTCCCAGCAGATGACAGGGTGATTGAAGTCCCCCCCCATGAAAGCAAGGGCTTGTGATTGCGAAACTTCCGCTAGCTGTTTGAAGAAAGCCTCACCTACCACTTCCTCTTGGTCTGGTGGTCTATCGTAGATACCCACTACAACATTTTGTAGGTTTTACCTGCTGGATGGGGTTGTTTAGAGCTGTGAGAATCTTGCAATCAAAAAAATATACTGACTTGCTATTTCATTCTTTTTAGTTAACTTCAGATAAAGTTTCCAAACCCCACCCCCCTACCCCATGTCAAGGCACTTAATTTAGAAAATGCTGAACTGAAACAATTTTATCATTCAAAAATATTATTCTGGCTGGAGCAATTTGATAAAGTCATGAATAGTGTTGATTAATCCAAATGTGCATTTTTAACTGAACAAAATATTCAACCAAAACCTTTTACCCAACTCTACTCTTGTTAACTCTTACTGTAAATAAGACTAATCCACTTCAATTCAAGCTCTTATTCAGAACCTTAGTGGAAAAAAAGTCAAGTAATTAGCGTTACTCAGAAAGGAATACGAGGACAGAGCACTCATCATATAAGTGTAACCAAGTTTAGAAGTTTCTTAAATAGCTTGTTCCTACAAGCTCTTAGTAGTTTAATTGAGAACATGCAACTGAGCTCTGACAGCAAGAGAAAAGGTGTCAGTGACAAGGAGTAACAAGCACACAATGCCCCATAGTTCAGTTTCACTATTTGATTTCACATAATGTATTATTTGCATTTCCAAAGTGTGTGAAGTGTGGGCTTCAGCCCAGTTCACTATCAGCATGCTTCCCTTTCTGAGAGAGTAGGTACAGGAAACCCCTGAGTGGGCAGTTTCAGTTTTTAAGACCCACATGTTAATAGCTTTTTTGAAAGGGAACAGTTTGTTCTCAGCTGTCTTGATGCACATGAGATAAACAGAATTAAGAACAGAAGCCCCGTCTAGTTTTTGGCCTACAGGACACATGGCCACATGCCCTCTCCCACAAGCTCACTGCTGCAGGTGGAAAGCTGAGGCTGGGGGAAAGTGACAGTAAGACAGAACTGAGCAGGATTACAGTCTTAGCAGAGAGTTACCACTACCCTGTGGCCAAGAAAAGGAGATACGCTTTTTTTAATCTCATGAGCCACTGCCAGCAGTTCTCATAGAGAGGCTCACACACCCCTTCCTCCCAGACCACACCTTATATTGCTAGGAAGGAACTGCTAAAAACTAATGCAGCTGCCTGCAAAACCAGCAGGCCTGGCTTCTGAGAGCTATAGTGTCAGGGAAAGGCAGCCAGCCATTTCTTCTTGGGGAGGAGGAAGAAAAATGGGAGAGCAACATTTCCAGAATATCTTCTAGTACAGGGGTCGGCAACCCCTTTCTCCGCTGGCATGCATGCCAGAGCAGGGCACACAAGGCCATTTTGCTTGGCATGCCACAGCCAGCCCAGGCTCTAGGAAGCTGCCACTGGCCATGGAGCCCAGGCTGCTTGCAGGTGGCCAGGAGGCTGCAAGCTCTGCTGCAAGCAGCCTGCGCTCCATGGCTGGCAGCAGCTGGGAGGCCGCAATCAGATGCACTGGGCACCACAGCCCTTCACCTGTCGTGGGTGCATGTGCACTTTTGGGCAGACAGCAGCAGAGGGGCAAGGGTTGCACTACCCCAGGCCCCTCCCCTGCCATCCAGCTGGAGGAGTACATGAAGCCCCGCATCTATGAAACCCGGCCAAGGGCTCTGGAGCCTGCTAGAAGTGAATTAAGATTTATTGGGGCCCTGCACAAACACAGAATTGGGAGTCCCCTCTAGAGGTACACTGATATATCAGTGGTATAGTGGATTGGCACTGATAGAAGGAAAATTAATGTTATTGGCTCCTGGCTTTTTTTTGGCTGGCATAGCCGATTAATGTCACTGACAAATGCCACATACATGTGGCCCGTAATGCAGCAGGGCAGCTTGGAGAGCAGCGTCCTGGGAGTAAGTCAGTCAGTGAGAAGGTGTGTGGGGGACAGGAGTGTAGGGGGGTATATGGAGGCCCCCCCAACAGTGAAGGAGGGTGTAGGGCAGGGGTAGGCGCAGCTCAACCAGGGCGGTGAATGCAACCCCAGGGCCGGAAATGGAATGGAGCTGCAGCTGGCTCGTCCAGGGGGCACTGGGGGCAAGGGGGGGAGGGGGAGATGGCTCCTTGCCACTATGCACACCACAAGGGGAGGCATGAGTTGCATGTGCCCGCCCCCCCCCGGATTTGTGTGTGGGGCAATGATAGGCTGCCCACTGCAGGCTTGGGACCAGGGGCTGTGTCAGTGAGCAGTGGTGGCAGCGCTGGGAGGAGTGGCTACAGGGAATTTTGGGGTGGCTATAGCCTAGCAAGGCCCCCCTAGCACCACCTCTGCTTGGGGCACTGCTCTGCTGCCCATGTGGGGGGCCTGGGAGGGCTATAGGCACCCCAAAATTCCCCATAACCACCCCTCCCAGTGCTGCCAAAGCCACCTACTACCTGAGCCCACCCCACATGCAGCCCAGCCCCCCTGCCAGGAAGAGGCTGGCACACCCCCTGGCCCCGAGTCCTTAGCAGGCAGCTCACCCTTGCCCCACACACAAATCCAGGGGGCACATGCCCCCCATGCCTCTCCCAGGAGTGTACACAGTAGCTGGGAGCACCCCCCCAGACAAGCCTCCCACAACTCTGTCCCACTCCCCGCCCCAGGGTCCTATTCACTGCCTGGGCTGGACAGCACCTGCCTCTGCCCCCTCCCTCACTATGGAGGCCTCGATCAGCACCCCCACTCCCATTAGACTTACATGCAGGGAGCTGGCTGCCCAGCTGTGCTCCTGGCCACATGTTTAAATTTTGCAGGTTCCCTCATGCACCCCCTGCTGCTGATTGATGGAGGAAAAAGCTTGTGGTTCGCTCCTTGGCAGGGAAACAAAAGCTAAGGGTTTAAACTCAGTGTAATTTTTGTTTCCCTGCTGCTGATTGGCTGAGGGGCCCCAGCAGCTGCTTGCTGCCCACCAGCTGGGAGACAAAAATGGTGTCAGGTTTAAAACCACAGCTTTCACTTCCCTGCTGATGAGGGAGCACTTGTAAGCCACAAGTGCAGTCCCCAATTGCCAAGGGCCCCTGGGCTCAGGTCCGCCTTAATTCACCAGCTAGCAATTAATCCACCTATGCCTGGCGCAGTTGTTTGCAGCCGCCCACAGCCAACCCAGGCTCCGGGCAGCTGTAGCAGGCAACCAGCAGGCTGTGAACAGCTGCACCAGGCTCTGGAGTTCCGGCACCATGCATATCAGGGCACAGGGTAGGGAAGGGGCCAGGGCAGTGTCCCTCTCTCACCATCCACCCAGAGGAACACACGCAGCTGCCACCTGCAACGATGATTGGGCACCTCATGGCTCCCCTGTGGTCTGCCCCTGCTATGCCAAGTGAAGGCATCAGTCAGGACTATGGTGTTTTTTTCACTCCAGGCAAAAATATTCCCAACCCCTGTTCTAGTAGGTGGTGCCAACTAGTCTACCCCCCATTTCCCACAGCTCTGCCCCAGAGTTCACCCCCAGTCATGGTTTCTGCTCACTGATATTCACAAACAAGAGAACATAGAACGTGAACCCTGCTGCACCTCACTGAGCTGGACCCCTGAGTCACTTAAGTCACCTCAAGACCCATCAATGAGCCATAGCAGAGATCATCTTTGATTGCAACAATGCATTTCTGAGGAGGAAAATAAAGGGGGCCCTTCCTTTCCCTATATTATGATTCCTTCTTTTTTAAGCTTTTATTGAACAAGGACCTTGGTACTGGGTAATTTTGGGTGGCTCCTGGAGCTCCTAACGCCTGCATTGGCTACACATTAACCCCCCAAAACTGGTTTTAAGCACTTCCTGTGTGGCTCAAAGCCTCTCTAGGCTACACCTTAATGTAAATAATGCCCCCTCCCCTGCATCAAGCCCATTGCCCACCCCACACCTTCCCAGATCTCCATTCACTGCCCCCTTCTTACTTATGGCTGCCCATGGTGGCTCTCCCGGGGGAACAGGCAGAGGAGGATTAACCTTGCCATTGTCTGGGCCAGACTCAGCCTGGAGAAGAGCAGCAGGGCCTGGGGACTGGGCAGCATGTTAACTCTTCCCTGCCTGCTCCCCTCAGGGCAGACACCTGGGAAACTACAAGAGTGGGGAAGCTTGTGATGGAGGTAGGGTAGATTCCTGCCTTTCAGTCCCCCAGGCCCCTGCTGGCCTGAAGCAGGACTGCTCCACACGTGAACTAGCACTAATACCTATGGCCAGGTGTGCGTGCGGCTCACAAAGTAACATATAACAGGCCCCAAGGTTCCTATTCCCATGTCTAATCTGAAGTCTGTGGTGTGCTGACATGTTCCAAACAACAGTCCCTTGGGGAGGGGAAGTCACTGCCAGTACCAACTGACTCAAAGAGCTCATTACAAAAATACCTGGCCTTCAGCTGGGAGTCTGCTTCCCTTCTCCACCAGAGCATGAGGCGAGGGAGAAGAAAAGGCCCTGCTCTCTGCTCTGAGAAAAGCTGGTGAGAAAGCAGCTCAGGAGAGTGGGGTACTAATAACACCAAGGTTGTAGGTTTGATCCCTGGTTGGCTAAAATTGGGGGGGGTTTGCAGACCCCTATAAAGTTTTGAATGGAGGTACTGACCCCTCTGAATCGTAAGTGTGGATATTCACGTACTGTTGATTGATCACATTCATAAAATCATAGAAAACTAGGGCTGGAAGGGACCTCAGGAGGTCTAGTCCAACCCCCTGCTCCAAGCAGCACCAGCCCTAACTAGATCACCCCAGCCAAAACTTTGGCTAGCCAGGTCTTGAAAGCCTCCAAGGATGGAGATCCCGCCACCTCTCCGGGGAACCTGTTCCAGTGCTTCACAGCCCTCCTAGTGAGAAAATTCTTCCTAATATCCAACCTAAACTTCCTTTGCTGCATCTTGAGACCACTGCTCAGGGGTGGGCAAAATGCAGCCCATGGGCCGGATGCGGCCTGCCAGGCCCTTCTATCTGGCCCACGGGGCCCCTAAAAATTAAAAAAAATTAATATTTATCTGCCCCTGGCTGCCTGTCCTGTGGTGCTCAATGGCTTGCCAAAACTCAATAAGCGACCCCCTGCCAGAAATAATTGCCCGCCCCTGCCATTGCTCCTTGTTGTCTTGCGCCACCACTGAGAACAGCCCAGCTCCATTCTTTTTCAAACACCCCTTCAGGTACTTGAAGGCTGGTATTAAATCTCTTCTTTTCTAGACTAAATAAGCCCAGTTCCCTCAGCCTCTCCTCACAAGTCCTGTCGCCCAGTTGCAGCCCGGGCGCTTCCCGCCTCCACAGGCCCCTCGGGCGGCCCCGGGACCCTCCCTCCCACCGGGTGGCAGCAGCCCGCGGCTTCAAGCCCCGCCCGCGTCCCGCGGCCTCTCACCGTGTGCTGCGGGTCCCCGGCCGCCGCCCCCGCCGCCGCCATGGCCCCACGCGCGGGGGTGCGTGTCCCTTTAAGACCGCGGCGCCCATGCGAAGGGTAGCACCCGGGGCCTCTCCGCGCGCACCAGAGGCCTCGCGACTGACATCACACCCAACCAATGGAGGAGTTCAGAGCATGTTTGTTCGCAGCTAGTCCCGCCCCCGACAGAGACGACGCTTTGGCGTCATAAAGCCAGCCCCTGGCGCATGACGGACAGCTGAGCCGCCCAATGGGAAGATGAAGGGGGGGGCCCCCACAGGGAGCATGGGGTGAAACCAAAGGCACAGGTGAGTTCGCTCGCCACGGGTTTACGCAGGCGCCGATCCGCGCCGGAAGAAGAGGCCGGGTCGTTGCCCAGCAGCCCCCTCCCTCCCCTGCAGCCAATGAGCATCCAGCGGCCGCGCTCCGGCGGGCCAATGGGAGCCGCCAGCCAATCGGGAGCCCCCCGCAGGGAGGCGGGCGAGTGAGCCGGGCTCGCCCATTGGGCGGCGACGGGGCGGGGCGGGGGCGAGGTTTGAAGGCCGGTTTGGCGCGCGGCGCTGATTGGCCGACGGTGGGGCCGGGCGGGGCGGGGCGGAGGCGGCTGCCGAGCGCAGGGAGGAAGCGGCGGCGGCGGCGCAGGCTCGCGCGGGGCCTAGGCGGCGCCGCGGTGTTGGCGAGCGGGGGCGGCTCAGGCCCGGCCCCCCCTCGCGGGGGGCGGATGGCGGCGGCGGCGGCCCCGGCGCTGTACGCCTGCACCAAGTGCAACCAGCGCTACCCCTTCGAGGAGCTGTCCCAGGGCCAGCAGCTCTGCAAGGTGCCCCCGCCCCGTCACACGTTACATGCATGGCGCGGGGAAGGGGCGCCATAAAGCTAGGCCGGCGGGGAAGGGTCGATGACTCTTCCCCACCTGCTCCCGCCTGGGGGCCGTGCAAGGCCGTGCGGCAGGACACTTCCGAGCCCTTCAGGGGCTGGCAGCAGACCCGGGAAAGCTTGTAGTATTGCCCTTCCCCCCGCTCCTCCCCCCCACGCCCCGTCTCCAGACAGATCGAGAATAATAATAATAATAATAGAAAAATTACCGTTTTCAGGCACCGTTTCTGTCCAGAGCTTGGCGTATGCCTGGTTCACCAGTCCGGCAGGGAAAGGAGCCTGGGGAAACCCTGCGGGTACCCCGAGGGGGTGTCTGCGTGGGGCGAGGTCCTAACGGCCCTTTTTGTTTTCAGGAATGTCGCATCGCGCACCCCATGGTCAAATGCACCTACTGCCGCTCAGAGTTTCAGCAGGAGAGGTAAGGCACGTGTCGGGAGATGGGGACAGGCCAAAAACACGAGCTGGGGGCTAAAACGTTCTCGCGCGTCAGCGGGATTAAAATCCAGAGTTCAGAAACGGGGCTTGATGGGTGACACTTGGCATCCGAAAGCAGCCGGCAGCTTTTTCTGATCGTGCACGCCTGCCGCAAGGGAAACTGGTCATCACGGGTGAAAATATGAGCGGTTTAAAGTGAATGGTAAAAAGTTTGCCAAACTACGGCCGCAGCAATTCACTTCCCACTTTGCTCAGCGCGAGATGCAAGAAGATAAACGCATTGTATACTTGGCTAGTTTGGACTTGTGAGATTTTAAATATTTTATGCGCTTGTATGCATGTTTGGTAATAACTGGTAAGGAATCAATACATCTTTGTTGTTGAATTCAACTTTGCAAAATTTTCTCTTTAGCAAAACTAACACAATATGCAAGAAATGTGCCCAAAACGTGAAGCAGTTTGGAACGGTGAGTTGGCAGTTTATTCTCAAAAAGGCATGCGAGAGTCCCATTATCCAGCCAAATACAATAAATGTGCAAGGGACAGCCTGTGTCTTGATATTATGATGCACAGTTGAATATTTTAATTCAGGGTCTAAAATAGTTTCAGTTGTAAATGCACTTTTTGCACATAACTTTGTGGAAAATGAGTCTTTTGGGATGAAGCTTTCTATTCAGGAGAAATCTTGTGAAAAGTTATATTTTCAACAGCTGAGTACTTTTGCTATTTTTAAAATAGGCACACTTTTCCCCTGCAGGATTTTCAAGAATTGAAATGTGCAGTCAAGTTCAGTAGTTACAAATAATTAAGTAGATGCCTTGAATGTATACACTTGCACATGCATCATTTTTTCCAAGCTTTTGAACAGAAATGCTTATATCTAGGGGCTGCTGTTGCTGTCCCTTGTCTTCAATATCTGATTAATGAGAAAATCTGATCGTGGAGCAGGGTTAGTATATAACACCCATTAATGTTTCTTAAACGAAGGTGACCACACTAGGGTTATTTAAAAAAAAATGTGGCTTAAATTAATTTTAATTTGCATTTCCTTACCTTTAATTGCCACTTAGATCTGTGTTAAAGAAGTTGTGCATATAATGGGTAATTCTTTGTTCTGATATACCATTTTTGTCAGAGTGCAATGTGGACATTGTGGGGAGGCAGCTGAGATTCACTATAATAAAAAGCATTTCTTTTGTGAAACAAGTGCTTAGATCCTATAAACTGTGCAACTAGAGTCTTACTTTGTAGATAAGATACAACTTAATGGACAAGTTAAATATAAAAGCTCTCATCATGTAATCTGCTTAATACTTTGTAAATTGAAACAGGATGTCCTTTGAAAGTCCTAAGGGATTGTAAACCAAGTATAATACAGATGTGCCAACACCTGTAGCAACATTTTATTAAAAGCGGAACTTGTTTCAAAGCAAACTGAACTTTAATGGCATTTTTAGAAACTGTGGGAATTTTAGTTCCCAGTTTCATATGTTTATCAGCTTTATTTTGTGATATAGATTAAAATCAATTGACCTTCAATTATCAGAAGAGTTATTTTGTTCCCCAAGGGATTGTAGGTCTTAACCTGGAAACACATGCCTGCAGCAGTCAACCCCCTGCATATTTGAAGGGCTTGGGATGTTCTCAAAACCAGTCAGAAAAATATTAATTTGACCATTTACCTTTTGTGAGGCAGAGATATTTTTTTGGTATCTTACGCTGCATCACCTATATGCTTGAGGGAGTTATTGGACAAGCTGTCAGGTATCAGGTGTCTTTCCTTAGGTCTCCTCAGATCTTTTGGGGTTGGGGGGGGTTCTTATTTCTTGGTAATGTAAAAAGTTTGATTTGGTACTTAGAGAAGAAGAAGCTGTCATCCAAAATTGGGCATTTCTTTCATAGAACATGTACATAAGTGTTTATTTTTCCCACTTTGGCTGGCATCTTTTAATGGAAAAAAAGTGTAGAGAAAATGGAATGTAATGCTAGTTGGAATGCTTCATATTTAAAGCAGGATCCCTGAAATATTTATTAGCTTAGAAACACCATTTTATTTTTGAAAATACTAATGTTAATTTAGTATGGTGGGAGTGTTGTAGTCATGATGGTCCAGGGAAAGTACAAGAGGCAAGGGTCTTTTTGTGATATCTTCTATTGGGCCAACTGTGTAGTTTTTTGGAAGAATTTTATTATACTGACCTTAATTCTGCTTCTCTGTTATTTTTCAGCCGAAGCCTTGTCAGTACTGTAATATTATTGCAGCATTTATTGGCACAAAATGTCAGCGTTGCACAAACTCAGAAAAGAAATATGGACCACCTCAGACATGCGAACAGTGCAAGCAGCAATGTGCTTTTGATCGAAAAGAGGAGGGAAGAAGGAAGGTATGCATTGTCCTTATTGAACTGTAACAATTTAACATGAAAACAAAAGGTATGACTGAAAATCTTCTCTCTTTAAAAGTAACGGTGAATTTCACTAACATCAAAAAGTTGTAAAGAGCCTTGCATTTACTTTTCCAGTGTAAGGACCTTCCATGAAACTTTGCATTAAAAATGTGATCCATGAAGACTGGATACTAGACTAGCTCCTCTGCTGACCAACCTGCTCTTAAAGAATCTATTTTCTTTTATTTTTTTAATGCCAACTCTAAAATATAATCTAACCTTGACAGGTGTATAGGAACAAAGTTAATGCAATGGAATAGTGCGAGTGTTTTTTTTTTTCCCCTACTTCCCACAACCTTGAATACTTCATTTCTGTAACTTGGATTTCTTATTTCCACCTTTTCCTATCAACCTTCAAGACTTCCTTTTAACCTTTCCTATGGCTCTGAGTAGACCTGTCCATTTTAACTTCTCAAAAGTGCATAGACATGGCTAGCCAAGTTAGTTTGGAGTTAGGCAGGAGATAGGGCAATGTAGAATCTTAAAACAGATTGGTTCAGAGGGGCATATGAGCTTTTGTGGGCAACAGCCTGTTCCATCAGATGCTAGGAATGGACTGGCAGAAAGACAAGATTATATATAGAAGGAAAAGAAACAGGAGGGTGGGGAAGGCTGCTAAGAGAAGTAATAAGTGGGTTGATTAGATCAGTTGAGATGAACAAAGCAGTTAACTCTGGTGTTCCTCCAAGTGTTAAATTAGCCCAAGTAATAAGATGTTAATACGTAGTCCCTATTCGTCTGCCTTGTGCCTCTTGTGTCAATCTAGTCACACAGGTGTCTTTTTATTAGTGATAACCCTTTTTGTTCCAGGTTGAAAACAACACTGCCATCAAAGACACTTTTCCTTATTTACTATAGAGGACTGGACCAGGTTCATATAGCATTTCTTATTCTGCTTTGGGTTAAAAAAGCTTCCATGGCCACGTGAGACCTAAGCTAAAAGTGACTGCTTCAGAGCAAAATTTTCCAGTTCTTGGAATATGTAGTATGTGTCTATATTTGGTAGAACCAATTCACAGTGTAACGTACAATGTTGAGAAAAAGCAGAGTAAGCATCCTGTACATTAAAGAATGAACTTCATATACCAGACTCGCAATGATTTCTCTTGAATATTGAACTTATCTTTCTAATACCTAGTGCATGAGTACTTAACTGCAATTTTTTTTCCCCAAAAAGGTTGATGGAAAGTTGTTATGTTGGCTCTGCACACTGTCCTACAAGAGAGTTCTACAGAAGACAAAGGAACAGAGAAAAAGTCTAGGGTCTTCACATTCTAATTCATCATCCTCATCTCTGACTGAGAAAGATCAGCATCATTCAAAACACCATCACCATCACCACCATCATCACCGTCACAGCAGCAGCCATCACAAGTAAGTATTCTAATTAGAGGTAAAGTGTAACTGTTAACGGGGGGGGGGTGGGGAAGCACAACTCCGTGCCACGTGCTGTCCCCACTGCTCCTGGGTGCTGACTGTGACTGGGTTACAGCCTTGTGGTCAGTGCAGAAATTGTACCGCCCCGCTGCCCCTACTGTGGCTGGGCCCTGACTCCGGCTCGACTGCAGCCCTGCGCCCCACTGTTTGCTCAGTAATCTCGCGAGGGCATGTGCCCCCTCCCCTCTCACCCGTGGGGGGCCCCTCCCCCAACATGTCACTGATGATTCTGATTCTCTAAAAGGTTCTTACTTGATGGGATAAGTAGTGAGGTCATATTTCAGGAAATTTTAAACATCACTTAACAGCAACTTTCAATTACTGAATTGAAAGTGGAAATCAAATATTTTGGCGTGAGGGGGACACGCCACAGACGGGCCTGCAGTGCTACATACCACACAGTCGCACCCGTCTGGACATGATCTTTGAATCTCCATGTTCCCATCACTTGAAGAGATGAGAAATAATTCAGTAAAAAGCAGATCCTGTTTGTAGCCTAATTACCAGGTAATAATGTAACTGCCTGTAGATCTAGAAGAGTAATTTAGTTAAATGCTAATGAAAATACTTTTCTTAGGAACACTTTACTTCTGTTTTGTTCCTTCAATTTAGGAAGAGTTCTTCTCCAGTCAATGTAGTACATGTGAGTCTTGTTGATAGTTTATGAGGTCCTGTCCCATCAGCAACAAGGCAGTGCTATTGTAAGTTAGGCTTTTGATGGTTATCTGGCCATTCTTACAATACTTTTCGCTATTTTAATTTATTCCTGCAACTTTTCTGAATATTTGCATCAATCTTGCTGTGGTTTAAACAGCATACTAATTTTTTAATTGTCTTTTTACAGCCATATGTACATCCTAGTTAGCCTTAAATGGCTGGTTCTCTGAGTATCTTGCTTTTGTTTTTTACTACCATATTAAAAGTACACTGTGGTATGAATCATCATAACTACAGATAACACTTTAGTTTAAATTCAGAGCTTTTTATAATTCCTTTCCTTGTATTTCTTAGATTTATGTACTCCAGCATATTGTTCAATTACTCCTTTAGTGAAGCCCACCTGAATATTTTCATTCTAATTCTCATTTTAATTTGCTTATAACTTTCTCGGCTTCCTCTTATGATCAAACACTGCTTTGAGTAGGGATAACTTTTAAATAAGATGGGCTACTTTGAAAATGAAAAGCAAAAGTGACAATTGGAAAAAACAGTCTTTCCTTTACAAAAAATAATTTTATTCCTTCTCATCCGTCTAATTTGAGGAAGAAATTGACTTGGCAGGTAAATAAGGAGGACAGAAGCCTAACTTCTCCTGAAAATCCTTTTTGATTTAAGATATAACTGGTCAAATATTATTTCCTGAGACCTAGCAAGCATCTGGTAGATAAAACAATGTAAAGTAACTTGACTTTTAAACAGACTTATACATATGGCAGAATGTATACATCTTTTTGGAATTCTATATTATAGTGTTTCTGGGTAGATGGCCACAGAAGTGGTTGCCCCACTGGACTGGCACTTTCTTGTGTTAGCAGTTTCTGTTTTAAGCCCACTTCAGCCATATTAAGATACCCAACTTTTACCCACGAGTAGAGCAGTGGACATGCTGGGGGTGGGATAGAGTTTAAACTGTGTATTGAATTAAACTGTGCTCAACAAGAGCTCATTTTGTTTCAGTGCCATGGTCTGGGTTGCACCATGAACCCAACTACTTTTTTTTTGCTCTTACCTGTACCTTTCAAATGACTTAATGTACTCATCAAAGTAGTTCTGCTCTGTCAAGTATTAAAGGAGCAGTGTCAAATTCACAAAAACTAAGAAATGCCAATATTAAGGTTTTACTGTCAACCTTAACTCTGCCCCTTGTTCTTTATGACAACATTTAATTAAAGGATTTTGATCTCAATAAAACATAATCATAAATGTGATTTAATAGATGCTTTGGTCGCTGGCTAACAACACATGAATAATCAGTAAGTTCCTCTAAAAATGATTGGGGCAGGGCTTTGTCTAGACCTAGATATTGCTTGCTAGTCAGAACTTAAAAATGAATACGTGCATGTTGTTTGGTTACAATGACTGGAAGCTGAATTCTTGCTAACTGTATGTTAATTGCATGTATTTCAGAATAGGCAGCCTGAGTCCAGAGCAAGATCAGGGACTATGGAAACAGAGGTAAATACACTAACCATTTCAGAATAATTTAGTAAATTTGCCTTACAGTTTTTATTGAAAGTTTTGGGGGTTTTAGAGTTCTGCTGTATGATGCAATGCTACTGCTTTAAATTTACATTTTTTTTTTTTGTATTTGATTCTAGCCATAAATCCTCTGCAGCTATTCAGAATGAAACTCCAAAGAAAAAACCCAAACTGGAATCCAAGCCATCCAATGGAGATAGGTAAAGCTATATTTTCTACAACTGAGACAGTTCAACCAAGTAGAGCATTGGGTTTATGGCCCTTAGCTACTTTTGCTTGGAGAATAAAAAGTGAAAAATGGAATTGTCCATCCAGGCAGCTTGTGGGTTGCATGTTTTAGTGCTGTCAGTCAGCTGAATGGCTTTATGAGTAGAAAACTGGCACTGTGTTTCCTGCTTTTTGAGGTGTTCTAGGCAAAATGAAGTAAAACTTGAGTATAAGACCAGTCACCAAGCAAATGGTATTCCCTAAAACTGTTTTTTCAGTTGCGTGCAGGGTTGAACCTGCTGCTTGAAACTGACTTAATATCTAGAGAATGTTTTTGGACCTAAATGTTTGAGACTACACTTTTATGCTGTCTCTGACCAACAGTGGGAATAAATGTAAAAAGTGGCTGCTTCAATTGAGAAGTGTTTGACCCCCTCAAAGCTAATACTCAATTATATTTCTGCAGGTGTATGTAATGTGTGCCATTAGTAAGGTAATTTGCCAGTTGCATCCATTTCTGTCAGGTACATACTTTTTTTGCATTAGTCCTTAAGGATGTTTGTGGAATTCTTAATTATGCAATTTGAACTTTGAAAAATATGCCATTTTTGGTTGATGTGAGTAACAGTTGTGTTTTGTTTTTTTTTACTTTTAGTAGCTCTATAAATCAGTCAGCAGACAGTGGGGGAACTGACAACTTTGTCCTCATAAGTCAGCTAAAAGAAGAAGTAATGTCACTGAAACGTCTTCTGCAGCAAAGAGATCAAACCATCTTAGAGAAAGATAAAAAGGTAAAAGATAAAAGTGGTTAATAAGAACTTGGTGAATTTCCTTTGTATCTTTTATGTTCATAACTGTTTTTGTAAAAAAAAAATACAGTTGTGTGTGAATGTTAAAACAATATTTGGAATATTTTTATTTTTGTTTTGTGCATAGGTATCACACCCCTATCACATCTTTAAATTCTAATCATAAAAGCTATGTGACTCTTTTAAACATAGATAGCTCATTCTAAAATGGTCTGGATTACTAATGTTTGAAAGTCCTTGCCATTCCACGATCTTAAATGGTTAATGTGAAACAATTTGAACAGAACCAAGTTTGTGTAAAAGCTATCATTACCATTACTGCTTTTGATAGCCTCTTCAGAAAATGTTCATTCTCTCTTCCTAGCGAAGGAGGCCACAGGTCAGAAAAGAATCTGACTTGCCTGTTTAAATGTGCTTTAGTGGGTGAAGCATACAAAAAAGGCAGTGGGAGGAAATTTATTCTTGCATTTGCTTGTCCGCAGTGAACACACAACTTGCATTTGTACCCTTTTTATAGGGAAAGCACTCTTAGCAACTTAATTTTGTGAGGTAAGAACTCAATTTTTTATAGTTTAACCTATTGTATTCTGATATATTTAAAGGCATTTTAGCTCTTCTTAGGTCACTGGTCTGAGTATGTAATCCCTCTGCAGTGCAGCTTGGATTAAGCAATTTTCACTAAAACTGTGGGGAGTTTAATCTCTGGTCCCACTTAACGATACTGATATTCATCTATTCACCTCATATATATGGTTAACTTAGTGGACATTGATTTCCAAAAAGGAGTAAGATATTTATCAGAACACTTATGCTTTAATGTTTTGGTGAATTTTGTTCTTTCTAAAGCAAAACAAACAAATAACTAAAGATGAATGATCACACATAGTAGCTAAACATTTACTAAAAATGTATACTTTAAAATATTGTGTTAGTATTGCATTTCATTGGTTCCAGGTTCTCTATAACTATCCAATATTCTCTTGGTAAGAATTAATCATCAGGTCTAGTCTATATAGTTATATCTGTATTAGAAAAATGTAGCTGGATGATCAAAAAAAATAAGGCTCTACTTGTATTATAAAGGCAAGAATTAGCTTTTTCCTCTACATAGCATTTTTGTACTGGTGTGTTAGAACTGCTGCCCCAAGCCCAATAACAAGGTGTCATTGCCACCTTGAAATATCCTGCTTCAGCCTTCAGTACCAGTGCTTAATGGTATTAACATTTGGCTCATCAGTAAGGCACTTCATCCAAAAAGTGTCATCAGGAGTCATTTGGAGGAAACTACTTGCCCTTCAGATCACCACTTCTGAATCCCCAGGCAGCTTCACATTGAAGTTCTTGACATTCCTGTTTTCATAAGTTCAAAAGAGGGATAGCTCTAGGAACAATGTGTCAGTATCTCGAGTAATGTATGCAAGGGTCTTCTACATTGCAGTAGCACCTCTAGTGCTTGCTTCTGACCTTCCATCAAAATCAGCTTGAGCTTAATAGCTACACTCAAATGTCATCTCTTTGACACACAAAAAATTGCTCTTACATGCACAACCCCCATATCTCTTTTTGCTGTTAATCTTCCTAGCACAGTGTTTCATTATTTTTGAGACCTCATCAATGCTTCAAGGCCCACATCTTGCTCGCATATCTACCATGATTCTTGAGAGAAGCATGGTAGTTACACACTTAACCAGGATTTCCCTCTTTCAATCCAGCTGCACAACCATGCCTTTCCACCGTGTGTGAACCGCTTGCTGGAAGCATGTCGGATGCCTCAACTTAATTTGTTTTTCAGATCGCTAAGAAGTATATAGTTCCTTGGTTGCTACCAGCAGTGTCCCCTATCCGAGTGAAGAGTAGTGGATCACATCAGTCCTGATAAGAAAATACCAGTCAGTTTTTATCAATGAGTTGTTACCCCTCACTTCAGTAACTACTAGAGATGCATTGGTCGGATATCGGATTGATACCAGCATAAAGAAAATTGTCTATATCGGATATCGGCTTGTTGGGTCGATAATTTGGCCCATAAATGCCCGTGCTTCATGCAGCACAGCAGGGAGCAGAGGTGGCAGCATGGAGAGCTGCCTCCAGCTGGTATCAGCCCCCAAAATCTATATCAGTGAACCTCTAGTAACTACTTTGTCTTCCTGGGCAAAGAGGATATTAAACTAGACTAAAAAGGGCTGGCCTTTGAAGGACAAACATCAGAAGCTTACCTATGATGGATAACAGTGTGGACATTAGTTGCAGCTTATTAGGCACTAGGGCCTCCTGTCTCAGGAATCCGTTTGCTTTCAAACAACTGGGTTTTGCAGGCGGGTCCTGAAAAGTTCTACTCTAAAAATCCCACGTAATCATTATATTCAGAAGAAGAGCAATTTTCAGAAGATTTTCAGCTCCACTCAGGTCAGAAGGGAACTTTCTTAGGATAGTTCATTTTTCAGAAAGCTAATTTTTTTTTATCTCAATTACTTTATTATATCTGGTTTATTTGCTTCTGTGGAGGCTTCATTTCCTGATAAATCTGACCAGAGTTGTCCAAAATGGCTTATGCTTCTGTCTACTGCACTTGAGAGTTAAAATGCATTTAGAGGATCCATTTCTGCCTGTCTTGTGCTCAGGATCTGAGACCCAGGAACAAGTAACTTTGCCGTATATGTTTTCCATGTTTTTTTCTCCATTACTTCGGTGCTTGTAAAAGAAAAGATATTTTTTTGCAATTTCTCAGTTGGTCTAATAAAAGGTATCATTTTGGAACCAAGAGTTCTAGATTTTTACATTTATTTTATGGATCCTCTGAAACTTACTTTCAGTTTATAGGTGAGAAAGGCCTTACTGTAAGGAATCCTTTTATCATATCTTTGGAGGTGTCACAAGTTAATGTGTTATGCTAATTATGTATTAGTAGAAACATGTGACATGTTGCAGCCAAGGACTTGCAAAGCAGTCTTGTAGCTGAGAGTATGGATAAGCACTTTAAATTGGTGTGACCAAATATTAGAAATGCTGTTGAGGAGCTAGACCCCATATCCAGTTCCTGAGCAAAATAAATACATACATCTGTGTTCAATTATTTCACATACAGCAGAACTAAAATACTTCTTTTATGAAAAATTTAACACTGTTGAGCTGGTATCACAAAAAGTACATGACGATGAACCTATTTCCCCTGAGACTCTTTAGCTGGTCAATTTGAAGCCTTCAGTACCTGTCATATGGACCTGTGAAATAGTACAGTTAAAAACAATATAATTATAATACAGCATTCCAGGAACCCTCATAGAAGTTGTTGTATTTTTTAGTTGACGGAGCTGAAGGCAGACTTTCAATACCAGGAATCTAATTTGAGAACAAAGATGAACAGTATGGAAAAAGCACACAAGGAAACTGTGGAACAACTACAGGTAATTACTTTACAAAATAGTTTAAGTTAAAGGTGTCATTTTAAGAGTTAGTTTTATTTAAATACTTTTAAACATTGAATAATGATCTGTTATTTTATCCAGCTTAACATTCATACAATCGTTCACTCTCCTAAGTTGTTTGTAGCTATCTGCAAATTCAGGTATATTTCTCCATATGAGTTAACACTGAAGACATGGTACAAGTATGTCTTTGGAACTAAACGTAAAAACCTTTGAGACTTGTCCTTACTCACCAGTTGATTCAGCTTGCTTCTGCCTCTTTGAAGCATGCCTCCCACTTTGTGGAATGCTTATTTACCTGTTTATCTGACTTAATGACTTAGCATAACCATGTAAGTTTGCATTCAGTACAGTGATGTAAGCCACACTGAAAGCAAAGCAACTGTTTGAGCAGTAAGAAAACTGGAACCTATTCATTTGTACATTTTAGAATGAACAAATGTTTCTCTGATGCAAAAAATAGATATATTGATTTTTGCAAAGTGGTACAAGGAGTTTGGCGATCCATCTACCATGTAAAATTAATGGAAAATATGTAATGTAGCTGTAGATACCATACACTGGTGAAAATGTCATCCATTATATCCTTGATTATTCTCAGAATACAGCTTTTTGAGTAGTGGCGTTGTTGTAAATTCACAAGGCTGTCAGTGTCTCCATGCCATGTCATTAGTGGATATAATATTGGAATGGAAACTATTAGGATTTTGCAAAATTGCTTTTGTTATGTTTAAACAGGAGAGCATTTCTATAAAACTTTCTTTTTATCTGTATTACAGGCCAAAAACAGAGAACTACTCAAACAGGTTGCAGCATTGTCAAAGGGTAAAAAGTTTGATAAAAGTGGGAGTATACTAACATCTCCTTGAGGAACTGGCTATTCATGTGGGGGTTACTGCTCAATGTAAATTTGGGTAATTCTGTGAAGCCCTTAAAATCCTGTGTAGTGGAAAAATATTTTTGCACACCAGATTAGTTGGCATGTTTCCTACACACTTTTATAATATGCAGCTTTTTTAGTTATTGTTCGGATTAGATCCTTCAACTGGCTTGAAGATTTTTTTTTTTTTAATTTTTTTGATATTGGGAACTTTTTTGCCAGCAATAGTATTAAACAATTGCAGAGAGGTAATATAGCAGTGCTCTTTTTAAAACACAACATGCAATAACAAAATAGGTGTACTTTCTAAAGAGTTCAAAGCAGCAGTGGAGTCCTTTAAAATATGCTAACTTCAGCCAAAAGTCCATTTTCCAGTTTATAAATCTACAATGATCCCTCTTTTGAAATACAGATATGAACATTGGGTTCTGGCAACTGTTCTTTTACTTTGTATCAGAATGTAGTAAGAGTAAGATGGAAATCATGGTGCTCTTAAGTGAGGCTCAAAAGACATAATGTATATGTAAATACAATTGTAACAGTTATATTCTTAGTCATAACAGGTAACTAGCATTTTACATTCTTGTGATAGGGATTTGCTGAAAAATGATCTATTGTACAGTATCAGAGGCAGTGTGTTTTTTGTAAGATTTACTGTAGACTTTTCTTGCAAGTGCCTTTCTCCAACTGTTTATTTATAGGAATGTTGGTATTTTGTACATAAGGTTTTTGTTTTAAAATCATGTTTAATAGATGTTTATGTATATATAAATGTGTGTACAGAGGAATCGGAAACAAAGATCAAAGTTGCTAGTACAGTGCTTGAAGCAGCAGTAAGAACTAGCTAATTGATGGGCAGTGAGTATTGGCTTTAGGTAACATTAGCTTGTGTCATTGGGGGGTGTTGGATCTTGCTAGTGCTACTCATGCCAAACACTTCCTAAATAGAGAAAAGTGTTTTTTGCTTCACTAAATTTTAGTGGTTTTGTTTATTTTTCCATCTGGAAAAATGTTTTCAGTCCTAGTTTTTCAGTTTCACAGCAGACATGCTCCCAATGTTACTTTCTGAATTAGTGATATAGCAAAGCTCAATATCTTATTTTTAAAACTGTAACGTTCAGAATGTTTTAAGTGTGCTAGCTGTAACTTATGGGTGGTCTTTTCAATTTAATTGCTAGATTCACATATTTTGCATAGTAAAGATACACACCAAGAAAACAGTAGCCAAAACTGTAACTATTAACTGTAAAGTTAATAAAGGGAATGGATATTATCTCAAAACTGATAAATATTTTTCAGTTTATAAATTACATCAGTTCAGATTTAGTTTTGTTACTAATTGACTTTTAACACAAGGATTTGAATTAGACTAAATATAAAATAGCATAGATGGAGGTCTCTGGAGAAAGCAAGCTAAGAACCAGCATAAATTGGAAAAGACTTCTGTCAGATGATATCTCTAATTCAGCTGTTGATTTTTTTTTTATTTTTTTTTTTTGGTAAAGTATAACTTCTTGCACTTCAGTTAACTTAATTGTGTGTGATGCCAAGCTGTTTGGAGAACTAGACTGAAGTTCTCTGGCTCTCCACCCGCTTGCTACTAAGCTGTGGACAAATTCACAGAGGTTTAGACATATTTTAGCAGAAACACAGACTTATAAATAATTGGAAAATTAAGGTAGCTTGTTTCCTACGGTGTAGGGTTTTTTGTACGCTGAAGTCAACTTTGTACATTTATAAATACTGTTCTTTAAACTTGCTAATACAGCTAGGATAGAAGGTGCTGCTCCTATCCTATTGGGTTGTTTGTGTGAGAGATTTGTTTTTTTAATATAGGCATTTTTCTGTATTTCTTTAATTCAGAATACTATTTTGATACCATTTTTTCTGGTTTAATGGCCACCCACATCTAGTGGGTTTGCTTTTAAAACAAATTCAAAACTGCACATCAAATTGATGAACTGTCTTAAGACTTATTCAAACCTGTGTAAGCTGCAATAGGAAGTTTTTAAAAAAACAAATTGAAGTTCAATATTATGAGTACTTGTGGTTTATAAATCCCAGTACTAAAAACTTTTAGGGGCTTCACAGTATTTAGTTCTAATTAAATACCTGATCTTTTTATTCCATAACCTCATTTTTAACTTGAATTTTTAAAGATTGTAAACTAGTAAATTGAATCCCAGTTCTGACAAATGGTGTCCTGGAGCTGTAGAATATCTGACATAAGGAACTGATGTTCTTTTTAATGTGGATCTGCAAGGAGATATGTTGTACTGTATTGTGCTTTTTAGCCTGTTTTCAGATGTTGATTAGCATTGACCAGTGATGGCCATTTTGGCTCAAGTTATTTATGTATTTTAAGCCTGTGAATATTGCAGTCCCCTTTTAGATAGTATGTCTAAATATGCATTCTGCAGTGAAGATATTCAGCTGTCCACATGTATAGACTATTGAAATACTGTACTGGCACACATCTGACTGTTGACATTTTGTACCTTTTCTAAATCCAGTATTTCACAATAAAAGCTTGTCAAAATACTAACCTGTCCATTTCTATATTATTCTGAGAGAGATACTTTGTTTAAACATCTGCAGTGCCAGAATTAACCAAAACTTAGTGTTAGTCCCATTTTTGAGAAAAATCATGAAGGCTTTATTATGCAGAATGCTAGCTTTCTGCAGTAATTACATACAGAATAATTTCACTGTTTTAGTTATACACGTCAGATTATTTCTCTTGTCTATTATAATGCATAGAGTGATAATGCATGGAACTGTTTTAATTGAGAAGAGCGGGGAAGAAACTATATATTTAAGTCAAACTTTAAACAAACTGGATGATAGAATATAAAGAAAGATTTAACTGCAAGATTCCCATTGTCTCAATAGAGCTGGTTCATTAAACTTCAGACCATTTTTCCATGCTATGCATTTAGTCTTCAAAAAGCCAATTAATTTATGTTAACATTTGTATTCTGTCTCTAGAGAAAACTAGACATTTCCATTTTCCATCTCCTCAATTACAGAATCTCTGTTTTGGAAGGTAGACAAGTCTTTTTTTGAAGGCCACTCTAAAGTAGTTGGAACATATATGCTGCCAACAGTAGCATTGTAAGCAATAGGCAATTTGGTTTTTTTTATAATGGATGAGGCAGATTTTGTTTGGTAATATCTTTTCTGTGCCAGCTTTGTAGTTTAGAGAGATGTCAGATAGGCACAAAATGAGGAAATATGTCCGTGAAACATCTCTCCAAACTATATTGTTGGTTGAGGAAAAAAGATACTGCCAAACAAATCCTGTTTCTTATTTTCTTGACCATCACATTTAAAGCACCACTTCTACGTTACTATTACTACTTAAAGCGTAGCATCTTGAAGTCAAGATAATTTTATCTTGTCAGTGTTGAAATGGGTTAAGCTGACACTTATTGTAGATGGGAAGCTGACACATTGTAGATGGGAAAGGCTCAAATAGTTTTAAAAATTAGTTTTGGGTTCATTTATTTGAATGTGGATACAGTAGAACCTAGATACTTTTTTTGTTAAGTTTAGATTCCTTATGGACTCTGCGAGGGTGAGGGCTTGCAAACCACCTGGGCGCATATAGCCACAGCAAACAGCTGTGCAGGAGCACAGAAGAGGTTCAGCTACTTGCTATGGATTTTACTTCAAAGGGCACCGTGAGGTGTATGGTACCACTGATGAGCTCCAGATAATCAGAGAAGCAGCATCCTTTGAAGTAGAACCTGCAGCAAACAGCTGAGGAATTATCTTTAATTCAACAGCCCATGGCAAATGAATCAGGCTGCAACCACTTGCATACGAATGGTCCAGTTTCTACTGTGTAATGTTAGTTTTCTTTGTAGTACTGACAGGATCTGTTACAGTGCAATGACTGTTGCTTGCCCCTAACAAGGCAATTATGGTATTATTATGGTAGAGTAATTTTCTTTTGGCCTGGTCTAAGTCAGTGTGTCACTAGCTTATGAAATCAGTCTTCAAGTCACAGTGAAAACTGATGCAAAATTATCCAGACACGTTTTTTTTTTTTAACTTGGCTTTTATGACATAACCTAAACCAATGTTTTTAAACTGAATACAGGGTCAGCATAGGGTTTTGCTTCTGATTTAAAAAAAATAGATTTAATTTAATCAATGCAGTCCATGTGTAAACAAGACCTTGCATGGCCCTTAATGGTCTTCACAAGCTTTGAATTCATAATTCTTAGAAAGAAAAACACTTTAAAGTGATTGATTGCAAATTCTGATCTCAGTTGTCTTCTTTAACATAGCGAAATGTCTGTCATTATTTTGTATTTATGACACTTTATTAAAATTCCATTAATATCCCTTCAAAGGTCAAATATAATTTAATAGGAAGAAGTCCCATGTTCCCTCCTCCCCTCCAACACACATGCACGCACATGCATACTCCTGGGAACAGAAACGCATGATACTAGTGGGACTGTCTCATGTTCCTCTGTTTCTGGGACATTTGGGAACGTTCCAGTTTTCCACTTGACTCTTGAATCAATTATTTCAACACAGGCGCTTTTTCAAAGATCTTCTGGCAATTAAGAGCAAGTTGTGCTTGGAGAGCTAGGTTAAGTTTGAGGAACTTTCAGACGTTTCAGGCAAGTGCTTACATAAACTGCCTTGTTTCACAGTATATCAAGAGAGATTTTCCTTTTGTTTTTTAAAGCTTCACCCTGCCAGAAGAAACCAAAGTTCTTAAAACCTGGTGATCTTTCTGTTGCCCTACTTGGTTCTGGACTACTGTTGAAAATGTTGTCACTATAGCTGTTCTGGTCAGGGACATGGCTATGAGAGATTTGTGCCAAAATAAGGGTATAGATCCATCGTGTAATTGCAAATGATGCATGTACAAGCTGTTAGGATATAACTGTCCTCTGTGCCCCTGTATTGATACAAGTGTAACAAAACCATTGTAACTTTAACCCTGAATGAAAGAGTTACAGTGACTTTTAGTGCAGGCCAGTTTCAATGGGAAGGGGCAGAGTGATAAGACCTTTTCTACTCTAGAAAAATTTCCTACTGCTCACTGAGTCATATAACTGTTAGTAGTATTAGTGGAAGCTTTAGTATTGATAGGTCACTGGAAAACTGTCTGAAGTCTGCCTGAGCCTAACACACTACTGTGCTCAAGGCACATGAGGGAGTGATGTAGCTAGAGCAGGGGTGTCCAACCTTTTTGAATGTGGGGCCAGATCACGAACTTTTTATCACCCAGTGGGCTGGCGAGCCGTATTCAAAGACGTCACAGGAAGTGGTATCATATCAGGAAGTGATGTCATGTGACCTTTGACACCAATGAAGTTGCAGGGGTTGACATGGTGCTGGTTGACATGGCATGCATGCCAGGGTTGACATGGTGCTGCAGGAGCCACTTGGCTACAACTGGGTTGATCTGGTGCTGGAGAAGCTGCGGGGCCAGGCCAGCCTGCCAGTGCCATGCCCGGGTTCACATGGTGCTGCAGGACCCGCCTGGGCAAAACCAGCTCGGCACCGGCCAGGAAAAGCAGCATGCAGCTGAAGCCGGCTTCCTGTGTGCTGCTGGGGATGGGAGGAGGCCGGCCAGGTCTGCACTGGCCAGCAGAAGCGACGGCGGAGCCGTGTGCTGCTCAGGATTGACTGGTGCAGGCTCGTCCTGTCCCAAATGGCACATGGCTCTGCCGCCGCTTCTGCTGGCTGGTGCAGAGCCGGCCTGGCTCCTCCCATCCCCAGCAGCACGTGAGAAGCGGCCCCCTCGGGGCCTCGTGCGTGGGCGGCCAGGCCTGGAGAGCCACAGTGCCTGGGGGGGAGACTAGCCAGGGGAGCAGGCACTGCCTTGCTGTAAGGCAGGGCCAGCAGGGCTGGCTTGAAGCAGGGGCTGGAGGGTTGGGGAGGCAGGCACAGGCCGGCACTGCCAGCAGCCGCTGCTTGGCCTCCTGCTCACGGCTGCTCCCCCGGGCCCCCTGCCCTCCCCTCTGCCAGCTGGGGTCTGCGGGCCGGTCCTGCTCGCCTCACCGCAGCCCCACTGCCGCAGCTCCGCGCTCCACAGCACTCCCTGCCCACCTCGCCGCGCTCCCTCCGTGCTCTCTGCCTGCCCCGCCACTGCTGCTCCGCACCCTGCAGCATTCCCTGCCCACCTCGCTGCGTTCCCGCCGCACTCCCTGCCCACCTCGCCTTCGCCACCAGCTCCGCGCTGCCGTGGCTCCACACTTTGTGGCGCCACCGCTGCGGCCGCAGCTTCACACACCGCGCAGGCCAGATAAAATGGCTTGGCGGGCTGCATGGCGGGCCGAGGGCCGTATGTTGGACAAGCCTGAGCTAGAGTGTCACATCTTGCTGCTTTTAGACCTCCAGCCTGAATTGTTACGTGTTCATTTACAGCTGAATCAACAGGGGCAGTTTTTAGTATGACTTCAGACTGGAGCACAAATTTGTGCCTTTAGTGAACTGTACAAGACACCATAATACCACCATGCCTCTGCTGGGGAACAGCAGCAGCCCAAAGGCTGGAGAGAGTATGCTAACTCAAACTTCCTACCTGGGCACATACGAGGACTTCCTGTATAAGAAATATTTCTTCTATAAGCAACAGTTTCAAGAAGTGACAGCCAACATCAATTAATTAAATCCCTTTGCTGTGTTTATTGGCTAAATTTCCTTGTTCCTTCCTTCTCTCTGCTCCGCAGTTTTAGAGCCCTCTTCCACCTTTATTTGGGTAGAAATAGATGTCACCAACTGAAGTGCGTTGCTTGTGCCAGGATGGGTCTGCGCACAGCTGATCCACCTAATTGGGTGAAATGCTCCTCACCCATTGTCCTCCTTGTCGATGCTGCAGGGCAATAGGCAATACGCAGTTGGAGTACTGCGTGCAATTCTGGGCGCCACACTTCAAGAAGGATGCGGATAACCTGGAGAGGGTACAGCGAAGGGCAACTCGTATGGTCAAGGGCCTGCAGACCAAGCCCTACAAGGAGAGACTAGAGAAACTGGACCTTTTCAGCCTCCGCAAGAGAAGGTTGAGAGGCGACCTTGTGGCTGCCTATAAGTTCATCACGGGGGCACAGAAGGGAATTGGTGAGGATTTATTCACCAAGGCGCCCCCGGGGGTTACAAGAAACAATGGCCACAAGCTAGCAGAGAGCAGATTTAGACTGGACATTAGGAAGAACTTCTTCACAGTTCGAGTGGCCAAGGTCTGGAACGGGCTCCCAAGGGAGGTGGTGCTCTCCCCTACCCTGGGGGTCTTCAAGAGGAGGTTAGACGAGTATCTAGCTGGGGTCATTTAGACCCAGCACTCTTTCCTGCTTATGCAGGGGGTCGGACTTGATGATCTATTGAGGTCCCTTCCGACCCTAACATCTATGAATCTATGAATAGGTGGCATGTTCTCCCAGGCCCAGTCCTGCACGATCCAGGAATTCCCAGGCAGGATTGGGCCACTCCAGCCCTGGGAATGCCTGCCTGGCATTCCCCGCTTACTGAACCATGTCCCTGGGATCTCCAGTGCGTGTCTTATCAAGCAGGGAAACCCTGACTCAAGCCCCCAGAGCACCTGCACGGGGTGACTTGTGCAGCTCTGTGTTGCCATATTCTCTAGCCATAAAGCAAACATATCTTACACTCTAAAGCAGCACAAATTATTGCAACCTTTTGTCATGACCACATTATGGCACTACAAAGAGCATGGACACCTGTTTGCTTTTGTTTTGTGCCACCATAAACATTTTCATGAAGGCACAAAGGCAATGAAAGTTGATGTCTGTTTCCACCCCAGGTAAATCTTTTCATTTATATAATGCAGTTAAAAGACTGTATTTTATTTGGTATGGTGCTTAGGCTTTCTGCTTCTTTCCTAGACCTGAAAAAGGGCACTTTGTGTCTGAAGCCTTGTCTAACATCTCTCCCAGCTATACACTTGGTTCAATAAAAGATGTGGCCAAAAAAAACCTTGTGAGAAGCAAAGACTTTGTGGGTGATACCTTTTATTGGGTCAACTGCATGTTTGGGATAGATTCAGACAAGTTTTCAAATGAGGTTCAGTCTGCATATTCTATTCCTACCATGCAGTTGGTCCAATAAAAAGTGCTACCCACAAAAATCCTTGCCTATCACACATTTCCTGGATTATCACAGCTGCATCAGTACTCCAACACTACCAAAAACTCCTTTCTTCTCACAATGGCTGCTTATATACTATTAGCCACTAGATGTTGCTTAAATTACATACTTTCACAGAAGTATATGCCTGCAAGTGTGCTACCGCATATTATCAACTACACAAGAGCTTTGCTTAGATAGAGAACTTTCTCCCTACAAATGAAAACACAAAACAATAAAAATCAGACCGTCCTGACTGCTTAAACAGCTATGTTCCATAAATGCATTTTAGTAGAACTGAATTTATAAAGTAAAGATATAGATGCATGTTCATTTTGAATAGTTAAATCAAAACAACTTTTTAGTGCTTGACTAATAACCAGCACTTAAACTGTGGTATCTAGCATGAATCTCAAATCATTTTACTTAAAAGGAGCAAAGACCCCCCAGTATTACAGATGGGGAGCTGTGGGAGAAAATGTGTCCACTGTCACACAGCAAGGCAGTGATAGTAGCAGGAACAGAATTAAAGGCTCCTGACTTCTAGTTCACAGCTCCATATAATGAATGCCCTGCCAGGTTGAATCCATGTTAATGAGAGGGAAAATAATAATTCCAGAATGTGCAGGCAGAAGGTTATGCTTTTGGCACTGAATTTAATGAAGATTGACAATTTCCTTTTTTTTTCCCTGGGTCTGATGTAATTCTGATCCACGTCTCTCCCAAACCATAAGATTGAGTTCACAGAAATGTTTGGAATCTTGTGTCTTGCCAATGAGGGGTATAATTCAGGTCGTCACTTAAGAATTCAACATCTACGTGAATTAATTCCCCAAGCAAGGTCATGATTTCAACACCAGTAATCAGTTTATTAAATGATCAAGAGATTTCATCCATATGTTTCATAGATTCATAGATGTTAGGGTTGGAAGGGACCTCAATAGATCATCGAGTCCGACCCCCTGCATAAGCAGGAAAGAGTGCTGGGTCTAGATGACCCCAGCTATATGGTTATCCAACCTCCTCTTGAAGACCCCCAGGGTAGGGGAGAGCACCACCTCCCTTGGGAGCCCGTTCCAGACCTTGGCCACTCGAACTGTGAAGAAGTTCCTCCTAATGTCCAATCTAAATCTGCTCTCTGCTAGCTTGTGGCCATTATTTCTTGTAACCCCCGGGGATGCCTTGGTGAATAAATACTCACCAATTCCCTTCTGTGCCCCCGTGATGAACTTATAGGCAGCCACAAGGTCGCTTCTCAACCTTCTCTTGCAGAGGCTGAAAAGGTCCAGTTTCTCTAGTCTCTCGTCGTAGGGCTTGGTCTGCAGGCCCTTAACCATACGAGTGGCCCTTCTCCGGAACCTCTCCAGGTTATCCGCATCCCTCTTGAATTGCAGCGCCCAGAATTGCACGCACTACTCCAACTGCAGTCTGACCAGCGCCCGATAGAGGGGAAGTATCACCTCCTTGAACCTATTCGTCATGCATCTGCTGATGCACGATAAAGTGCCATTGGCTTTTCTGATGGCTTCGTCACACTACCGACTCATGTTCATCTTAGAGTCCACTAGGACTCCAAGATCCCTTTCCACTTCCGTTCCACCAAGCAGGTCATTCCCTAGGCTGTAGGTGTGCTGGACACTTTTCCTCCCTAGGTGCAGCACTTTGCATTTCTCCTTGTTGAACTGCATTCTGTTGTTTTCTGCCCACTTGTCTAACCTGTCCAGGTCTGCTTGCAACTGTTCCCTGCCCTCCGGCATGTCCACTTCTCCCCATAGCTTTGTGTCATCTGCAAACTTGGACAGAGTACATTTCACTCCCTCGTCCAAGTCACTGATGAAGACATTAAAGAGTATCGGTCCAAGGACCGAGCCCTGCGGGACCCCACTGCCCACACCCTTCCAGGTCGAAGCCGACCCATCCACCACGACTCTCTGGGTGCGACCCTCTAGCCAATTCGCCACCCACCGGACTGTGTAGTCATCCAAGTCACAGTCTCCTAACTTGTTCACCAGTATGAGGTGGGATACCGTATCGAAGGCCTTCCTGAAGTCTAAGTATATGATATCCACCCCTCCTCCTGTGTCCAGGCGTTTCGTAACCTGGTCATAAAAAGAGACTAGATTGGTCAGGCACGATCTGCCTGCCACAAACCCGTGCTGTTTTCCCCTCAGCATAATTTGTCCTGCCGGGCTCTCGCATATGTGAGCCTTAATAATTTTTTCAAAGACTTTGCCAAGGATGGAGGTGAGACTGACTGGCCTATAGTTGCCTGGGTCCTCCTTCCTCCCCTTCTTGAAAATGGGGACCACATTGGCCCTTTTCCAGTCCTCCAGGACTTGGCCCGTGTGCCATGAGCGTTCGAATATTCCCACCAGTGGCTCTGAAATGATGTCAGCTAGTGCCTTCAGCACCTTCGGATGGAGCTCATCCGGGCCTGCCAACTTAAAGGCATCCAGTTCTTCCAAGTGACTCTGCACCATCTCAGGGTCTACGCATGGCAGTCTGGCGCCTTGCTGCTGCCTCTCTACAACCCCAGTGAGAGACTTGTCGTGCACCTCATTTAGGAACACTGAGGCAAACAACTCGTTGAGGAGTTCAGCCTTGTCCCCTCTGTCCGTCACCAATTGTTTCTGCCCATTTAGCAGGGGTCCTATTCCTCCCTGGGTCTTCCTTTTACTCCCTATATATATAAAAAACAATTTCTTGTTGTCCTTTACTTGGGATGCCATCCTCAGCTCCATGGTAGCTTTGGCCCGTCTAACTGCCTCCCCACAAGCACGAGCAGAGGAGGTATATTCGTCTTTGGTGATCTCTCCCTGTTTCCACTTTTTATGTGCTCCCCTTTTGGCCTTAGGCTGCCCTGGATTTCTGCGGTCAGCCAGGGAAGCATCCTGGCCCCTTTCCCTCTTTTACCCCGCATGGGGATCGTCTCACTTTGTGCCCGAAGGATCGTTTCCTTAAGGCACAGCCACCCTTCTTGGGCTCCCATCATTTCAAAACTCCTACTCTGCACTGCGTCCTTGACTAATCGCCTGAGTTCATTTAAATCAGCTTTCCTAAAGTCTAGTACTTTCACCCTACTAGTTACCTTACCCACTCGACGTCTTATGGTGAATTCTATTATTAGGTGATCACTGTCCCCCAGATGGCTACCAATCTGGAGGTCCCCTACCATGTCATCCCCCGTTGCCAATACCAGATCCAGTATGGCATTCCCCCTAGTGGGACCATGTACCTCCTGTGTCAGGTGGAGGTCCTGTACACAGCTTAGAAACCTGCGTGAGCGGTGGGACTTTGCCGTCTGTGCCTCCCAGCAGATGTCCGAGTAGTTTAGGTCCCCATGACTACCGCCTCTTTAGCTTTTATGGTCTCTGAGAGCTGCCTCAGGAGCCCCGCATCTATTTCTTCCCCTTGATGTGGGGGTCTGTAGCAGACCCCTACCACCAAATCCCTTTCTCCTTGCCCCCCATGTAGCCTAACCCACAATCCTTCTACTTCCTCATCCTTGGATTCCGTCTTGATGAGGGTTGACGTATATTGCTCATTGACATAGAGCGCAACCCCTCCCCCTTTTTTCCCCACCCTGTCCTTTCTGTACAATCTATAACCTTCAATATGTACTGCCCAGTCGTGGGACGAATCCCACCAGGTTTCCGTTAGCCTTACTAAGTCGTAGGTGTTTTGTGCAAGCAGGAGCGCTAGTTCATCCTGCTTGTTCCCCATGCTCCTAGCATTAGTATATAGGCACTTGAGCCCTGCGACTGGTGCCTTTGCTGCCCCCCCGCTCCGAGTCCCAAGGGGCCCCTTATTTCTTACCTTCTCGTTTCTTACCTGATGTTGTGCAGGGCATGTTTTGTATTTGTATCATAGTCAACAATAAGATCAGATTCAGAAATATAAACAATACCAAATGAATAATTAGTATTGCCAGCTCCTGTGTGCTATTAAAATACATACTGCCTGTATGGAAAAATCTATGTCCAGCCAAAATGTTGATGACCCTTAGTAAGGGTTGTAAGGAAAACCTCCAGACCCTCAATTTTTTTATCTATATTCATTCTTTTCAGTTCAGTTTAGTCAAGCAAACTTAATTTTTGTATTAATTTTCCAACTACTAAGCAAATATAATAGGGAGAATTTTCAATTTTAAAGACAGAATTGCAAAGTAATCATCTAAATATAGTTTGCTGAGCTTGTAAAATACATAGGGGTTTGAGAGTTGTTTTTTTTTTTTCATGAAGAAGCAGTTCCAGGAGCTATTTTGGGAAGAAAGCTTCAAGTAAACAGGGCATGAAGTAATGACCTCTCACCCATTTCTTCCCTGGTAATATGTTGACAATATGATGTAATTCCCATACTATGCAAGTACAGAAAAAATCTGCCAATTTTTTCTTGTATTTTGTTTTTTAAAAGGACAGAAGCTGGGTAAAAATTTTTAAAAAAATGCCTAAATCTAATTTTTGAGTATGCTTAATTCTCACTGAAAATTAATGAGATTTAGGACCTTGTTACATGGTAATTTTGGGTGGTTCCTGGAGTTCTTAACCCCTGGGTTTCAAAAAGGGGAGGAAGGAGGACCCGGGCAACTATAGGCCAGTCAGTCTCACCTCCATCCTTGGCAAAGTCTTTGAAAAAATTATCAAGGCTCACATTTGTGAGAGCCCGGCAGGGCAAATTATGCTGAGGGGAAACCAGCACGGGTTTGTGGCGGGCAGATCGTGCCTGACCAATCTAGTCTCTTTCTATGACCAGGTTACGAAACGCCTGGACACAGGAGGAGGGGTGGATGTCGTATACTTAGACTTCAGGAAGGCCTTCGATACGGTATCCCACCCCATACTGGTGAACAAGTTAAGAGGCTGTGATGTGGATGACTACACAGTCCGGTGGGTGGCGAATTGGCTAGAGGGTCGCACCCAAAGAGTCGTGGTGGATGGGTCGGTCTCGACCTGGAAGGGTGTGGGCAGTGGGGTCCCGCAGGGCTCGGTCCTTGGACCGATACTCTTTAACGTCTTCATCAGTGACTTGGACGAGGGAGTCAAATGTACTCTGTCCAAGTTTGCAGATGACACAAAACTGTGGGGAGAAGCGGACACGCCGGAGGGCAGGGAACAGCTGCAGTCAGACCTGGATAGGTTGGACAAGTGGGCAGAAAACAACAGGATGCAGTTCAACAAGGAGAAATGCAAAGTGCTGCACCTAGGGAGGAAAAATGTCCAGCACACCTACAGCCTAGGGAATGACCTGCTGGGTGGCACAGAGGTGGAAAGGGATCTTGGAGTCCTAGTGGACTCCAAGATGAACATGAGCCGGCAGTGTGACGAAGCCATCAGAAAAGCCAATGGCACTTTATCGTGCATCAGCAGATGCATGACGAATAGGTCCAAGGAGGTGATACTTCCCCTCTATAGGGCGTTGGTCAGACCGCAGTTGGAGTACTGCGTGCAATTCTGGGTGCCACACTTCAAGAAGGATGCGGATAACCTGGAGAGGGTCCAGAGAAGGACAACTTGTATGGTCAAGGGCCTGCAGACCAAGCCCTACGAGGAGAGACTAGAGAAACTGGACCTTTTCAGCCTCCGCAAGAGAAGGTTGAGAGGCGACCTTTTGGCTGCCTATAAATTCATCATGGGTGCACAGAAGGGAACCAAGGCGCCCCCAGGGGTTACAAGAAACAATGGCCACAAGCTAGCAGAGAGCAGATTTAGATTGGACATTAGGAAGAACTTCTTCACAGTTCGAGTGACCAAGGTCTGGAACGGGCTCCCAAGGGAGGTGGTGCTCTCCCCTACCCTGGGGGTCTTCAAGAGGAGGTTAGATGAGCATCTAGCTGGGGTCATCTAGACCCAGCACTCTTTCCTGCTTATGCAGGGGGTCAGACTCGATGATCTATTGAGGTCCCTTCCGACCCTAACATCTATGAATCTATGGATTGTCTGCACATTAACACCTGGAGCTGGTTTTTAGCACTCCTCCTGCATCTTAAACTTCTGTGATTCCAGGGCAGGATTCTCTCTAATCTGTGTTACCCAGTGGGTGTTACACTAAGGGGTAGCCACTCAGCAATACCTTAGTGTAAACACCTCACCCCCGCTAGCCCAGATCAAGGCCACTGCTCCTCCCCTTGCCCCCACAGCACCCCAGGTCCACACTCGCTGTCCCCTTCCCATGACTGCTTACTTGTGGCTGCCCACACTGTCTGTCCTGGGGAGCAAGTAGGGAAGGGTTAAACCACTTACCTGGCAGACACCGCTGGAATAGGAGGTGGGGGATTCTCCCTGTTCAGTCCTTTAGGGCCCTGCTGGCCTGAAGTGTAACTGCCCTAAAGTCAAGCTAGGATGGACACCCATCAGCATTTGTGCAACAAGGTGTAACAAGGCCCTTGGGCTCCAAAGTGTTTCTGAAAGTGGGTCTTGGGCACTGAAAGAATGGTACCTGCAATTTTATTGAAATATTCGGTAGGAGCTTCTAATCCTTTTAAATTACTGCCTGGGTGGTACTTTTTGTAAGATACTATTTTAGTAGCATAATGTTGATAACCAAGTCTGACTTCAAGTATTTAGGATACCAGAAGTACAGTATGTTTTGAGAGGGATTTTGTTTGTCCCCCTAAGCCTGGAATCAGTGTGTGTGTTGAAATCTGGCCTTTAAGTATTTCTGTGTGGATGCATACATGTGTAAGCCTACAGTTGTATATGCAAAGGCTATTCATATCTGTTGTTGAATGCCTTGGTTTTGGAAAAAAGAGCCATTTGTGTATGTCCTCTCCTCTACAGCCCTGACCAGCAGTCTTTGAAATCCAAGGAAAGACTCCCGTTGACTTAAATAGGACTTGTATTGGGCACTATTTTTTTTATTTAACCCTATCATGTAGTGCATCAAAAACCATAGGCCATTGGCTTCAGCAAGGATTGCAAAAAGTTTTGTTTGTTTGATCACAAATTCTGTGTAAACTCTAACAGTATTCAAGTATGAGGTAGCCCATTTTTTTTGTTGTCTGTGAAGGTGGTGGTCCCCTTTGCTGGATACTGGGCATTGACTGTGCAGCAGCCTAATAACCATGGATTCTGGTTTTCTTTGATTAAAAAAAAATCCCCTATTTTTGGATTTAAAAAAGTAACTCAAAACACACATTTTTCCATAATTAAAATGAAACACCGCAATAGATAGATACTGGATTTTGGGTTAATTTTTTTTAATCCAAAAATTGGGTATTTTTTTTAATAGGAGAAAACCAAGATTCCTGCTAATAACACTGCACAGTAGTTTACCAGGTAGCAACCATGCTAATACGCTACTACACAGTAAGCATCACTAAAAATCCAGTAGCACAAGTTACCCACATTGACTTAGTACTCAGTTAACCAAGTACAAAACATAATGAGCAGTAACTACAGCACATTAATGAAGGTGTAGACATGCCCATTGAATATCATTTTTCTTCTGCTTTATTGCAATATAACACATAGGAACACAATACTTATTTGAGAAGATTTGTGACAGAACAGTATTTTCTGTTTAGGATACAAGCACAGAGAGAAATCACAGCAAAATTAGAAGTCTAGGTATGTCTTAATTCAACTTAGAATGCATTTACATTCTACTTTGAGTCAAATACATTGAACAAAGATTAAGCAAAAATAATTTGTAGGCAAATCAATATGAGAAGTAGCTAATAAAAATGTTTATGGTGACTCAGAGAAACCTGCATACTTAATTTCTGTGTCAGATCTGTAATCACCCTGTGCAAGTATGTGCTTAGTCTCAGAAGAAACTAAACCAAAAATGATGTATACAGGAAAGTAAAGTATTTTATGAGGAGAAAAAAAACCACTTTTTATTCCAAATTATGATTGCAATTAGGACCACACAAGAACTGGCATACTGGGTTGAGACCAGGAAATCATTTCTAGTCTGGTAGTTTGGCTCTACTACTGTGTGGAAACTAAAGTAGACAGTGACAAAATAATATATTCATGGGAAGGTTTCTTCTTTGTCCTGTTTATTGGAAGTTGTCTCAAACCCAGAAGATTTTTATTCCTTGACCTGTGGCCTCAGTGATATTTTGTGACAGTGAGTTCCATAGACTAATCTGTACTTACACAATATCTGAAGTACCTTATTTACTCAAATAGAAGATGACCTTGATTATAAGACAACCCTACAATAATTAGATTTTACACAAGGAAAATTTATAAATCTGTTATAATTTTCCAGGTATAGAATCTAATTATTGGAGGTTTGCCTTGAATTTGTCCCCCTCCCACTGCTACAGCAGGCAAAATAAATCTGGGGAGTCAGGAGCTCCCATGCCTTCTGCACCTCCAACTTCTTCCCCCTGCAGCCCCTTTTCCCCCACCCCTTACTGTCAGACCTTGCTCTCCCTGAGCATATGGAAGTGATGGAGAAATTTGAAAACACTGACTTTGAAATAACCACACCTATAGACTTAGTTCATCTAGAATTGAGTCATTTACTTTTTTTTTAAACTGCTGCAAGTTTTAGCATAGGTACTCCAGAAACACACTTTTGAGCAGCATTTTGACACCTACTTATACATAGTACAAACTATGCATGATATTAAAGATGCATGATTTACCACATATTGGGCTGGGCCCCATCAGAGTCGTCAGTGTTTAAAGCCATGGTGACCCCATAGCTCAGCACTGCTCAGAATATGTATGTGTGAAACGTGTTTAGTGCCGGGGCAGTGAAACCCTTCCCCTTTGTTGCCCTCATTAGCCTCTCAGGGTCCTCCACCCTGTTGTCTTCCCTACCATTCCTTGATGTTACAAATGGATAGAGAGGGTGTGCCTAGAGGACAAAAGGGGTTTTTGGATGTGTCACGGGATGGGGTCCTCAGGGTTGGCTGTGACGACCCTAGGGCCTCGTGACCATGCCAGTCTTGGCCAACGGGCACCCTTTTCCTCCCCTGCCATGTCTTGCTTGTAGTTATAATATAGGGAGGCTGCCCTCTAGTTTGGGTCTGGACATGGTCCTGATGGACCTGCTGAATCCTGTGGGTTCTTGGACCCCTTTTTGGGTCCTGCTCAAAATGGATGCCTTACGGGACACCCTCAGCCTTATGAGCTAGATGCGTGGCTCCAAAACCACCCCTTTACCACACCCGAAGCCTTACAGATGGCATTCACACATTGTCTCTCTGAGGCCCTAGCTTAGCTAGGGCTCCAGTCATCGCTGGTCTCGCCACAGCCCTGTCTCTGCACCTACACTGGCGCTGGGGTCTGCTCACCCCTTTTGTCACTGCAACCCCTGGTGTTGGGGTCCCCAAACTGTAGTGGGGCCCCCAATGAGGCCTCCTCCCTCCCCAATAGCCTTAGCCCGATCCACCGGTTTATAAACAGCAACCAAAATATGAGCCCCTGGGCTATAATATAATAGAAGCAGTTCAGGATGTGGCCTGTCCCTTTAAAAGAGTCAAGCTTCCCCTCCAGCACTAAGTGCCTTGTAGGCCAGGGTACCTGGTGAGCCCCTGGAGCCCCATTAGCCCTATATGCAGCATATCAGGCAGCCACAATGTCTCTGGGCAATTCTTCCCTGGAGGCTCCTTCCCCTGGCTGCTGCCAGAGAACTAACCCCTGCTGGTCTCAGCCTTGGGGTTTGTATGTGCCCAGGGCCCTGCCTTCTTCCAGTCAGCTGACTGCACCTTAGTGCCCTGCGACAGATGGTGGGCCTTTGTTTGGGTTGAGACCTCCCTGGCCTTGTCCAACTTTACTCTGGCTGGGCCCCTTGGCCTGGGGTCTGCTGTCCCAGGACCACAAGCTCCCAGACCCCAGCTCTGATCATGCCTTCATGGTTCTGGGTCCTCTGGCCCCCTGTTCAGGCCCTCATGGCCTCTGGGCTACTGGGCCCCTGGTCTTGCCCCTCCTAGTTCTGGGCTTGTGCCCTCAGTCTCTACTGTCCCTCACCCCATGGCAGGCTCTGGGCTTGCACCCTCAGTGTCGGGTATACTTTGCCCCAGGGCAGACTCAGGGCTTGCACCCTCAGTGTCTGCAGTTTGTGGCCACAGTTCTTCTGTCAACAACAACACCTAGGATCTGGGGTGCCCCCAGGCACTGTTCTCAACGGTTTCTTTTGTCCCTGCAGCCACAATCAGTCCTTGGGTATAAACAAAAACCAAAAACATGAGTGTCTTGGGAGTGTCTGCTCCACACACAAAGGTTCCCCTTTCTGGGGTTAATCTTGCCCTGTGGAAGCCCGTGCCCAATGGGTCTGAGATACTTATCTGCTCCTGATTCAGAATGCAGGGTTTCCTCTGCCTCCGCTGCAGCTCTGGATCCTTTCTCTGCTGCCCAGAGTTCTTTTTCTGGGCTCCCCAGCCTGGCTTCTTCTCACTTTAAGTTGTTCCCTGAGCTGTAATTTGTGTTTGACTGGGTTTTCTGCTTACCCCTCCTGTGCCTCCCAGCCTTCCCAAATCAAATATGCTACTTTCCGTGGCTGAGGTCCGTACAGTAATTCAAAGGATGAGAACCCATTCGGCTCTTGGAGTACCTCTTAGAAGGCGAACATTAAAGAGGCCAGCATTTTGTCCCAGTGTCTGGGATCTTCGCCTATGATTTTTCTAAGCAAGCCCTTTAGGGTTTGATTGAATCTCTCTACCAACCCATCAGTCTAAGGGTGGTATACTGATGTCCATAATCTTTTAATGCATGGTGTTTTGCACACCTCCCAAACCACCCTCAGCATGAAGTTGCTGCCTTGATTGTTTAATATCTCTTTTGGTAAGCGCACAAAAGCGGATATATTAAACAACTCATCGGCAGTTTTCAACCTACTAATTGCCCTGAGGTGGACTGCCTTCAGATATCTTGTGGTGTAGTCTGTTAATACTAAAATATACTGGTACCCAGCTGAGCTCTTTATGAGCAGCCCCACAATATCTACTGCTACTCACTCAACAGGTTCTTCTATTAATGTCATTGGTACTAGCAGGGCTTCCCAGGACCTCCACAGGTCCACCCACTGACACTCTGGGCAACATTTACAAAAATCCTCTGCTTCCTGGCAGATTGCTGGCCAGAAAAATTTATGGAGCAAGCACTCCCACATCCTATTGCTATTACCTAAATGGTCCCCATGGAGACTTTGCGTCCCACCTTTATGATAGCTTTTCTGTACATTCTTGGGATTAGTAGCTAAACTATTTCCACCCCCTGTATGGACCCCCAATTCACCCCATACAGAAAGCCATTTCTCATCTCAAACCAAAAGTACATTTGGGCAATGTCTGGGGGGACCACTGTATCATCACTCCAGGCTATGTTCCCCTCCTCAAATATGTGTTAAAATGCATCTTCTCAGGTTGTTCTGTTCTCAAAATGTATGCAATGTTGTGGCTCACCATGACTTGCAAAAGAGTTGGCAGTGAGAGGGACTGCACACAACGGGCACTACTGCATGCCTTATTCAGATGGGCTGTACTAACCTTTTCTTTTGGTAGGTTCCCATTAGTATGTTTGCGTGATGTGGGCCTTGTGTTTTATAGTCATGCTCAGTGTTGGCTGCATTTTATCAGCTTTATGGCTGGTTTCCATTGCTGAGCACAAGCTGCTTTTGGCAGCAGTTTAAAAATAGGCAATGTAGTTAGTGATATTTCCTTAAATGCAGTTATGATAAGGGGCTTTTTTCTCTGTGCCAATTGGGAGAAAAAACATGTCTTGTATTCAAGTAAATATGGTAGATCTTTTTCTTAGCTTGAACCACCTTTGTTGGCTTAGATTTTATAGGCCTTACCTGTGCCCTCCAGGCTCAGAATATAGTCAAGTCTATCCTTATGTGCTAGTAGGATTTTTCTTTTTACATGGATTTTCTTTCCAGCTTAAAAGAAGCAGCTTTGTATTTCTTACTAGGCAAACTATATCAAATACCCAGGGAGGGAGGAGGGAAGTTTATTTTTTATTTAATTTTCTTATCTGGTAAACTTTGCAAAAACCCACTTTCCAGTGCTTTCTCTTAAATAGAACTTTCTTGCCCAAAGAAGCATTACTGCTCTTTTCCCGCCACTGTTGCCATTTCTCCATCTCCTTCTCCTCTCCAGCATGCCTCTCATTAATGAAATCAGCAGTTCTCAAACACTTCCTTTGATATGTCTCATCTAGGAACATTGTGATTAATGTGTCAATTGTGCAGTCGTGTAGAGCTGACTTTTAACCCCTCCATTGAAAGGCTATTTTGATAAAGGTAGAAATTTTGCATTAAAATTATATCAGATAGAAATAAACATTTAGAAGTTGAACGTACTTTGCAATCAGTAACAATATTAAGTAAACCCCAGCCAGGCTCATAGCTTTACACAACACAAAGGGAGACAGTCCCTCCTTCAGTTAGCTCTTTATCTAAAAGTCAGAGAAAAAGAAGGCAAGATGGATTACTATAGTGAAACACTTTGGGAATGTAGTCAGAAAGTTTAATTTTAATTTTCTACATGTCTGAGCAGCATGTATTCATGCTTGCTGGTGCTAACTTGTGCCTTTCTTTTTAACAGAGATATTACCCAATTTGATTTATTACAGTGTTTTCCTCCATGTCTGATTCCTTTTATTTTTCTGTAAACTCTCTGATTCTTATTCTTAATATGTCCACTTCCATTAAAAATAACTATTAACATTTTAGTACTTGTGCTTTCAGAGATACAAAACTCGGCACCACATTCAACAACTAGCAACTGAACTGCTGTATTTTAGAGAATTTCTGCTTGCTGCTCTGTAATACCAAACATAATATGTGTTTTGCAGTAGTAGCATATTTTCAACCATCTGCATTTGCCTCCCACTCACATACACTTAGTCACTACATACAAACATACACCTTCTGCTGAACTTCATAATTATGTTCTTCTCTAATAAAGCTCATTAAGTTTTTAGTGGTATGGTATTCTACAAAGCCTCTTCTGGCAACCATTATAGTCCAATAATCCAGATTTACTGGCAAGGACTGCAGAGTAGATAACTTTACCCAGCCATTATTGTAAGCATTTGTTTCTCACGTGATTTAGTGACACCAGTTTTGGTCCTAGCCTTGCCAGTTAAGTTTTGCCAGGTAAATTTGTACATTCCATTATGAGGAAGCCCTATAAAATGTAGTTAATGCTGATGAAGTAACTATATCTCCAAAGAAAATACTCTTGAATGATAAAATATAGTGGAAAATTACACTTGCCATAGAATATTTTAATATGTCATATCTAGGTCTTAATCTGACCCTTAGCACTGCTTTCTGAGTACTTCTCAAGATCATGAAGTTTAAAGTGATATATTTATCTCTTCCCTACAATCAGCAGGAACTGTACTCATTGTGTCTGTGTGTTTATTTTTTAGTGTAGATTTATGATGGGAAGACTGGGTCCAAGTTTTGAGTTTTGTTTAGAGGGTGTGAGACACATGGCTGTCTTAAGTCTTTTTTGGGAACAGTCTCCAAATTTATGGCCAGGTTAATGTTTACATAGATTTGACTCTTGAGTTTGGGTGTACCAGTGGGACATTGGTCTCATGGAAGACACAGTTACTCCAGGAAAGGCTAATTTGGGTCACTGGTATAAAAAGCTTCGAAGATGAGAACGAAAACCTTGAGAAAAGCACAGGAGTGGTGTACTCTGGGTAGTCGGTGCTGCAGAACAGATGGATTTGAACCAGTTGCAAGTTTTATAAAGCTGACAGTTTCATTCCTGAGCAGAGAAAATTATAACAAGCAAGGCTGGGGAATCACTCTGCAGTCTTTGCACTGAGGCTAAGGCTGGATCCAAAAGGAAGAGGACATCATATTCATTTCAGCTACAGATAAAAGGCAGTTTTTCATGACAGCGGCCAGTTGGGAATCCAGCGACAGTAGAAGGTATAGTTAAAATCCAGTGCTGCAGACCACTTTATCAGTCTCAGGGCAGTCTCCCTCAATGGAGGCTGATGTCATGGAAGAAGCAGAGCCCTAGGAGATGGTAGAATACCATTGCCAATTGCTAGCATTTTAGTCCTTGGAGCTTCAGTCTTACCTAATCTTGCCACACTTGATCCCACAAGAGGCCGAGAAGATCTTGGAGAAGCTGAATCCTCATAGGATTTGCAGGAAAGCTCTGCAGGTGGAGGAACAGGTACCCAGCAAGGCACATGGGGTGCAGTCTGAGTGAAATAGCTAGCATCATCTGGTTATGGTTCCATTATCCCCTTCCTCTTCTGGGGCTGGCTAGCAGAAGTCTGTATCAACCATATCAAATGCTGCAAAGAAGTCTTAAAATATGAGCAGGGAATAACAGTTCCTGAATGATAACTGCACCATGTCTGGTACACATCCAGCTCCTAGCATGAGCGGGAAAGGTCCAGGATGTAGTCATTAGCTAAGCAGGGTGAATAAGTTATTCAGTTAGTTACCAGAGGACTTTGTAGAGCAGGGAGATCATTGTCTATTACAGGGATGGCCAACCTGCAGCAGCTGGACCGCAGATCAGAAAGGGACAAGCTGCATAGTGAGAGATAAGGCAGGAAGCATAAAAAGCAGTAGATGAGCAAGGTGCACAGGGAAAGAAGCATAAAACAGAACACGTTGGGTAGGGAGCATAGGGCAGGAAGTAGAAAGAAGGCAGCTGATTGGGCAGCAGAAAGGGATTGGCGTGGCACTTAGAGAAGGTGTGGAGCTATTTTGTGGCAGGCCTGCCAAAAAGTTTGATCCCCACTGGTCTCTTACATCCTATTGGTTTGTTTAAATTCTCTGTGGAAAGTTTATCTTCTCTTAAATCAGAGTCTACTGATTTCATTGACTTCAGTGGAAGTTAAGCTTGTATTTACATGCTTTGCTGAATTGGGACCTAATTGGGGTTGGAGATGTGGCTAGAGAGGGAGGATGTAACGGTGATCATAGGACTAGCATATGATTTCTGAGTCTTTTTCAATTCCATTCCTTTGGTCACAGATTGTCTCTATGACCATGGACAAGTGGGTTAGCCTCTCTGTGCTTTAGTTCTCCTCTGTAAAAGTGGGAAGTAGTCCTGACCCACTTATCAGGAGTGAAAATGCATTAGCAGTACCTAAGGGGTGTAGGAAGAAAATGTTGCAGTTCTCTTCACTGGGGGAAAACATTTTGTGGAGGAGACAGAAAAATCACTCCTTCAATAATAACACCAGCAATGCATTTGTGAAAAAAATGGCTGCAATTTCAAAGTTAAAATTGGCATTTTACTTGCCTTGGCCTTATTGTTTAAAACTCATGGCAAAATATGTCCTACCAGTGCTGTAGGACTTCAGTTCATTTGTGGCTGTCAGTTCACAAATTACTTGAAATGCTGCTCATTCTCAGTTTAAAGTTACAGATAAATTTGCAGTTATTTTTTTTCGATGGCTCTGTTATTTTAAGAACAGTTAACTATCTCTTCCTGTTGAATGCAAAAGATTCACATTGTGTTGCTGCTGTACTGAAAACATTCAAAGTAAAGTAATGGAAGGAAGGTCCCAGGATTAAGACACTGGACCCGTTTTAGCAGTCTGAGTTCAGTTCCTAGCTTTGCCACCTTGGTTTTAATCACTCAATGCCTGTTTCCCTTGCAAAATAGACCTCATAATGCTTCTTTTCTTTGAATATTTGTTTTGTCTATTTAGACTGGAAGCTGTTCAAGATGGATTATGTCTTATGACACTGCTCACTTTATAGTTTTCATAGATTTCATAGACATTAGAGACTGGAAGGTACCTCGTGAGATCATCGAGTCCAGCCCCCCCGCCATAGACAGAAAGTCAGCTGGGATCAAGTGACCCAGCAAGAAAAACATCCACGTATTTTCTGAAAGAATCCAGAGTAGGTGCTTGCACCACCTCTGGAGGGAGTCTGTGCTAGATCCTGGACACTTGCACTGTAAAGAACTTTTTTCTTATGTCTAGTCTAAATCAACCTTCCTCGAGTTTATGGCCATTAGACCTTGCTATCCCTTGGGGAGCTCTGGTGGACAGCTGTTCTCCCAGGTCCTGATGTACCCCTCTTATGTAATTGTAGGCTGCTATCAAGCCCCCCTTGGAGCCTTCTCTTTTCCAGACTGAAGAGTCCCAAGTCCCTCAGCCTCTCCTCATATGGCCTGCCCTCCAGGCCTTGGATCATACAAGTGGCTCTCCTCTGGACTCTCTCTAGCTTCTCCACAGCCCTCCTGAAGTGCAGGGCCCAAAACTGGATGCATTGTTCCAGCTGCAGCCTCACCAGAGCCAAGTAAAGTGGGAAGATGACATCCCTGATTTTGCTTGGGATGCATCAGTGGATTCATGCCAGAGTTTGGTTTGCTTTGCCAGCCACAGCATCGCACTGGGGGCTCATATTCATCTCGTGGTCAATCAAGACCCCCAAGTCTCTTTTGGTCATGGTGCTAGTGAGCATCACTTTAGTAGTATCCTGGTCTTGATAGAGCTCCATTTTAACATTATTAAAAATAATAATAATAATAATAGTGAACTTCCTGTTTATCAAGTCTTAATTTTATGACTGAAGCCCATTGACTTAAATAGTAGGTCTGGCTCTTAAATGAACTGTAACTCTGTGCATTATGGGTGCATCTACACATTCATTAATGTGCCGTAGTTATGGTACATTAAGCTTAGTACCTGTAATTACAGGTACTAACTTAATGTGCTGTAATCAGTGCTCCTGCAGTAGCACCGGCGCACGCTTTTTTTGTGATGCTAATGCGCAGTAGACTAATTTTACCACACATAAGCGCATCATCACAGTTTTTTGCCTGCTGTGCTAATGTGTGGTAGAAGTAGTCTACTGTGCTTGTAGGGTCTCGTGTAAGTGCTCCCTGTGTGTTCTCTTTCCTGATCCAGTTCCATTTGGACTCAATTTTGCTAACTGAATTACTATTCCAAATTATTAAGCCCAATGCAGGGATCACTGAATGAAATTTGGTGGTATTTGTTATGCAGAAAATCAGCCTTATATAGTGTAAATTTATAAAACTATGGGTTCCTTTCCATTTTTCTCTTTTGGAAGAAATTATGAGCCACCAATCTTCCTTGTACCATTATAGTTTCTTACTATTCCTTTGGTCAGGCAAATATCTCTGGTAGGTTTTGCCTGAGTATGAAGCTTTGGGGCCTTTTGCTATTACTTTGCATTATCTGCATCAGCTCCATCAATGCTCAAGCCTGCAGTAGCAGCTCATGCTTTCCAGCATTTCAAAGAGTGTTTCACAGGACATTTTTCTTCAAATAAGTCATGGTTCTTAGTGGTTCTATGTCCCCAGACACTTGAGGCTCTTATATGCATTCTGGAAATTTGAAGGTTATTTTCTTCTTAGAAAAGTGAGATAAAAGACAAAGAAAATAATCTGAAACCCACCAGAATATGCATGAAACCACTGACCCAGAAACTTATTTAAAAAGTAACAACAACCCTTGATTATTTCAACTCTGTCCTTCCTGCCCTCCGGTCTTCTGTCTTCTCTTCCTGTCATTGGTTTAGGCACAGTCGTGAAATTCACTTCATGCAGAGGAGCCAACAAAAGGACTATGCGTGTCTTAGCTGAGCTTTCAAAACCAACTCTTGTTATAAAAAATTAATTTCAGCCTGTAAGAGCTAGGGCTTCATCTCGCTGCATAATAGTAAGTCTCAAGTACAACCAGGTCTCTGTAACACTGTATGAGTTCTTTCATGTCTACCTTTTCAATAATATAATTGTTTGTTCTCCCTGGTCTTCTGGAAGGTCATTCTCCATTCTTAGTTAGCTGGACCATTGTGTCGCTCTTCAAATTGCCTTAAACATGTCAGTGATACAACAAGATAGATACAGAAGGCCTTCAAAGTTACTGGTATGCTAAGGGACGTCCAAATATTGTCTCCCTGCCTGATGAGTGTTAAAAGTTTGGTGTCTTGGTTGTCTGCTGTACAGTTTTGACAAAGCAAAATTCATGAGGAATGGGTAAAAAATTCCACTGGGTTTTGTTTCTGTGTTCTTCAGTTCCCTTTTCCAGCAGATATTTGAAGCTTCAGGATTATATTTGACCTCTAACTTGTGCTTGATTGGGAAGTTGGCACTTGTACACATCATATAATCTTTTAAAATAATTTTAACAAGTGTAGATGCTTTCACTGATGCATTCCACACCCCCCCTTCCCCGCCCCCCCAGCATTTATACTATATTGCTCATTTTCATTTCCTGTTTTTCTTGAAGTGGAAACCAACTGTTACATTTCCCAAAATTATTTTCATTTTCCAGTTAATACAATTTGCAGTTAGTCACTAATTTAGTGGCCCAATTCAGATTCTTATATACAATTTTCACATACGTGTTCAGATACAATCTGTAATACTGTCTTGTATTTTGCCTGTAAACATCAGAGAATGAGTCCTATTCTGACCTCAGTTAAAACTGTTTGAATCCAGGGTGTCTTCATTGATAGGGTTACCATATTTTCAGTTTCAAAAAAGAGGACACCTGTCAGGAGGGAGGGTGGGTAATATGATTGTGGGGAGACAGTGATATGCCTGTGCCCTGCCCCTGCCCCTCACTCCAAAGCTTTAGCCCCACCAGCCCTGTTGCTACCCTTCACTCCCAACCCAAATTACCCCACCCTCTAAACCATGCTGGTACCCCTCACTCCTGATCCGCAGCCCCCTGGAACTGTGCTTCCGACCCACAGTCCACCCCCACAGTGCCCCTCACTCCCAAGCCACAGCACCCCCTGCCAGTGCCCCTCACTTCCAACCCACAGCCCCCTGTTCCCCTTAGCCCTACAGCGTCTCCTGTCCACTCCACACCTTCAAGCAAGGGCACCAACCCTGGTGCTGCTGGCTGGGCCACACAGCTCACTGCTGCCCCAAAAGGGCCCCCCCACCACCCACTTCCCCAACTGGAGGAGCAGGCATGTCTCCCCTGACCTCCTGCCCTGCTGCAGTGCCAGTGCCCAGACAGCTTCCCCCAGTGCCAGCAGGCACCCACCCCCCTCACACATCCATCCCCACCACACACCCTGCCACACACACACACAGATAGTCCCCAAGCCCTGGCCCTCCAACACCTGCCCCCCCATAGACTTACCTGCATGCAGCTGCTGTGGCTGCTCCCACCACCCTGCCTGGCTACATACCTGGCTGCATGCTCTGTCTCCAATCGCCTTCCCCACGGCTTCCCCTAGCCCCAAGCATCTCCTTGCTAGGGCAAGCCAGGAAGTACCAGAAAAAACTTTGATGCTGAGCAGAGCAAAATCCTGGACATTTGTTGATATTTAAAAAGCTACCCAGACAGAGATGGGAGGACCCAAAAAGACTTAATGTCTGGGAAAACCTGGATGTAGGTAACCCTTTTCATTGAAATCAAAGGAGTTATTCTGCCTTCACATTAATGTAAGATTAGAATCTGGCCCAGTTGATTTTCATAGATTTTATAGACATTAGGGCTGGAAGGGACCTCGGAAGATCATCAAGCCCAGCCCCCTGTCTCAGGGGCAGGGAGTCAGCAGGGGTCATAGGATCCCAGCAAGATAAACCTCCAAATGTCTCTTGAACGTGTTCAAAGTAGGTGCTTGAACCACCTCCAGCGGCAGTCTATTCCACACCTTGGGGGCTCGGACAGGAAAGAAGTTCTTTCTTATGTCCAGCCTGAAATGGTCATGGAGGAGTTTGTGACCGTTCGACCTTGTCATTCCTTGGGGCGCTCTGGTGAACAGACATTCCCCCAGATCCTGGTGAACACCCCTGATAAACTTATAGGTGGTCACCAGATCACCCCTGAGCCTGAGCTTTTCCAGGCTGAAGAGTCCCATAGCTCTTAGCCTTTCATCATAAAGTCTGTTCTCCTGACCTCTGATCATGCACGTGGCTCTCCTCTGCACTCTCTCAAGCTTCTCCTCATCTCTTTTGAATTGTGGAGCCCAAAACTGGACGCAGTACTCCAGTTGTGGCCTCACCGAAGCTGAGTAAAATGGGAGAATGATGTCCTGGGATTTGCTTGAGAAGCATCTATGGATGCAAGCCAGCATTTTGCTCGCTTTACTAGCTGCAGCATCACACCAAAGGCTTACGTTCATCTTGTGGTCAATCATGACCCCCAAGTCCCTTTCGTCCGTAGTGCTAACCAGAGTAGCAGTGCTAAGCCTATAATCATGCTGCAGATTTTTCTTCCCAAGGTGGAGAACCTTGCATTTTTCAGTGTTAAACACCATCAGGTTCTTGTCCACCCATTTCCTGAGCCTGTCAAGGTCAGCCTGGATCACCTTCCTGTCCTCAGGTGTGGACGTTTTACCCCAGAGTTTGGTGTCGTTAGCAAACTTGGCCAGTCCGCTTCTGATACCAATGTCCATATCATTAATGAAGATGTTGAATAGTATAGGCCAAAGGACAGAGCCTTGAGAGGGACCCCACTGGTCACAGCGCACCATGACAATTGACTTCCATCAATCACCACCCTCTGGGTCCGGCCATGGAGTCAATTCCCCAGCCAGTGGATCGTGGTGAAGCCGAGGGCGCAGTTGGCCAGTTTTGCTAAGAAGTGATCATGGGATACCAGATCGAAGGCTTTTTTAAAGTCAAGATATATGACATCTATCTCCTCTCCCTTGTCCAGGTGATAGGTCACCTGGTCGTAAAAGGAAATAAGATTGGTCAAGCAAGACCTACCCGCAACAAACCCATGCTGGCTATCCATCAGGATGTTGGTGTCGACCAGTCTAAGAATGGCCTCTTTGATAATCTTTTCTAAGACATTCCCTGGGATAGAGGTCAGGTTGATGGGCCTATAGTTTACCAGACCCACTTTCCTCCATATCCTTCATTCTTTGGAGTTACAAAATTCATTTCCACAAAGCTGTCATCTGTTTTAGTTTGTATGACCACTAACAATGCACTTTCAAAGTAAAACAACCCTACCGCTTGCCATGAAATTTTCGAGGGTGACAGTCTCTCTTAAATTTATGTCCTGCATATAAAGCAGGTCTTGCACCTGAAGCCCATAGTAGTGGGAACCTTGTTAATGGGAAGTAATTTCATGTTAATTAGTAACATTTACTCAATACAGTTGTGGACTCTTGCTGCAAGCCCACCTGCTGTGATATAGAACATGAGGAGCTGGTTATACATTAGCAAATAAGACTGTGATAGAAGAAATATTTCTTTCCCTAGAGAAGTAAAACTAAAAATACAGTTAAAATCATTAGAGCTTTTTAACAGATCCCCACTGGAAGGAATCAAAGAATGTAGTGACCTAACATTAATTTATCCACCTTCAAGTTAGCATGTTAGCTTTCTGCCAAAGGAAAGTACCATGATTTAATCATTTGTTATAGCACTTTCAGTGGCAATTGTTTCTTTGGAAATGCTGCAAAATAGAGTATTTTGGAAATAGTAATATTTCATGCCGTGCTGGTGGAGGGCTAAGGTGTCTGTTTTGCAGCTAGCTGCAGATGGCAAACTATGAGTTAGCAAAAAGGAGCGTAAAAGAATTAGTTGCAAGGGATAGCCAAAACACTAGAAAAGAGACACAGTGTATTGTGTGGAGGCAGGGAGAGGTGGAATGGATCTTTGCCAGATATCTCTAGGTCACCGTTCACTTGAAGATTTAGAATATGTACACTGAGCCCTATGCATTGCAGGTCAGGTCAACAGAGTTACACCATTGATGCACATGGCTATTATTCTTTGTTCTTTAATATTTCACATTCTTTTCTTTCTCTACTACTTCAGGCTTTCTGTTCTTGCCTTCTTTCAATGCCCTGCACCATAGACCTGCCCCCTACTCTATCCTCCCACTCTATCCATCCATTCATCTCATCACTTCATTCATCACTTCATTTGACCTGTCCCCTACACTTTGCCCTTAGTGTCAGCTGTGACATGTTAGTTGTTATCTTTAATAAAACTTATCTGCATTTCCTTCCATATCACCATTATACTTTTACAAACTGGGCTTCTACCATGATGCCTATATGAGAATTATGGCAAGGCTGTAGGTAACTGGGCACAGACTGCATAACTTCATTGATAAAGAAGATTGAGCCATCATTTTGTTATTGGGACATTGTTTACCAGGTTGAAACCAAGCAATATGTGGCTACTGTTTGCTTTTTCTCTGCCTGTCATCTCTCTGTCATGTCTTTTTAGAGGGGAAACTCTTTCCTAACAAAGCACATAAGTACCTGCCTATTTTAAATTTGTATTTAAGTCTCATGGACATGCTTATATACTTTGTTGAACAAGCATGAGCTTTGACATCTACTTAGTTCTCTTTTGCTGAATGATTTGCTTAGGGCTTCCTAGAATCTATTGGAAATACTACTACTATCACTACTTCTACCACTGCAATTACAACTACTACTGCTAATATGCTAAGAATCCCAAATTGTACTAAACTTTGGGCATGTCTACACATGTGCATTTAATGCACAGTAACCAAAATTACTGCGCAGTAAATTTAAGCCAGTGTAAATGCACATGTAGACACACCCTAAGATCTGTATTTCTATATACTCGCTTTTTTATTAGACTTGAGTGCTGCTGTCCTTCTATGACATATTATAGCCAAGATTGGTTTACCATATCATTCTGATTATAGGTTGACCCTACATATAACTCACCCCTTTGTTTTCAGTTTCAATTTTAAGAAAACTAGATATTTCCCTTAATGTAAATCAGTAACTACAAATAAAGACCCTGAACTATTACTGTGCAAAAATCCCACAAGAGAATCCAATAACAAAGGAAAGAATGAACACAGTTAAATGAATAAAAATGCTAAAAAAAAAAAAGCCCCTGAATCAGGGGTGACTGGTGCCTTCTGAGTCTGGGGGGATACAATTTGTGGGTGGGCTGAAGGGTGGGCCCTGGGAGAAGGTCAAAAACCCCATATCCACTCCTATACTTCTGTACCACAGCTTAGTGTCCCCCCCCACACACGCCGTTGTCCTGTGTGACAAAAAAACTGCCCCATCCTGAGCAGTGCTGAGTTGGGCATCAATCTCAGGGAGGGACATGTGCCCCCCCCCCCCCACTTGCCTGTGCCCTGAATTTTTTGTGGTGCAGTTCTTATTTTAATATTTCTCATACATTTAATTGAATGAATTGGGTCCGTGGTTATTTGATTTTCCCCTGGGATTTTTACTGCAGGCACAAAAATATGGATAGTACAAAATTCAAGACTGTTAGGGGCCAGATTATAGGTCAGGTATAAACTGAATTTTTCTATGATTTTTTGGAGGGGAAAAAAGGTAGATTTATATCCAGAGCATTACAGGATTTAATTAATAAATAATTATTTCCAAAATGATTTTGCAACCCTAGCTAGGTATCACTTGAATAATTGTTAAGCTTTTCGAACAGATGATAAAAATAAATGGAAGAGAAAACATCCCAGAACAGTAATATAGAGTGAGACCTATTCTTCTCTGGCTTGAACTGGCAGAATCAGGAGCAACTCCGCTAGAGTCAATAGAGCTGCATCAGTATAAAAGCATTGTTACTAAAATTGGGAATTAATCCCAGAAATGCTAAAAAGGCTGAATTGTGATGCAGTGTAGGTCATACCATTTACCATTACTTGGTATTACTGGATTAAGTAAGGACAAAAAACCAAAACCCTCTGCAGTGAGAAGGATAGTGGGAGGTTTACTCTACACATCTCCAGAACAGAAAGGAAAGATAAGAATACCTCTTTTGGTCATGTGTGGGTTTACCTTCAGGACTGGGTTCACGGGATTCTCCCAGTCACACACTTTTGCTTCCAAGGGAGCAAATGGGCAAGGAAATGGGTGACACTGGGCTTGTCCCAGCCGGCACATCTCAGTGTGTGTGTGCGTGTGGATGTGAGGGTAGTTGTAATTTGCTGTCACTATAGGCTGGTAGCAAATTGCTCCCCTCTGGGCCAAGGGGAAGCAGAAAGATAATTGTGCCTCAGAGGGATTTCTAAGGTATAGTGTCTTCTGAGGGTAGTCCCAGGGTAGTCACAATGTAGACAACTCCCCCCGCTCCCCTAGCTAGCCCATTGTTACTTCCCTCATTCCAAAAAATGAACCATTCCCTTTGGAATAAACTTCTTGCAAAGCACCTTTTTTGAGTCCACATGCTGTACTGCCTGTTGGTGCAGAGCCTGGTGAGGAATAATATGAGAGTGAGAGTATGGAGTTACTCCAAAATAATTGGCTGAAATATGAAGTCCCAGAACACAGGGAGTTAGCAAGCAAAAATATAACTCCAGACAAAAACCTGCAGCATCATTTAATAGTTTGAGTCTACATCCAGGCAGCTGCGTAATATAAGCACATTCTTCAATGATGGTTGTTATTTAGAACATCCTACAGGCAGACAGTGGTAATGGGACTTAGTAACCAGTTTACTAAAGGTGATGCAGTGAATCACTTGGTATATCAGTGTAGTCAGACCCTAAAATGCACATGTGGGCAGAGCAATAACTGGATTATTGTAGTAATGGATTTCTACATTACATTCCCTGCAAAGCATCACTTTTCTTTAAAGTACTCTTTAACTTGTATTTAGGAAAAAATATAAGGAAATTCACAAACAAGACCTTTTGCAACAGGGACACTGAACTGCCAGCACCCTTAAGAACTCTGAGTAAGACATGCAAGCTGAGATGAAAACACACTCAGCACTTGCACAGCATCTAGCAGTAGATGTGGGAAATGGAGAAATTCTGGATGCAGTGAGACTTACCAAGCTAACTCTCTTATGGCATCAGTCAGTCCTTGTGATTGACAATAATCCACAACACACTTACAGGCTCGGCAGTGCTACGCTAGCCAGCCTGGATGAGACCTGGATGTCGTGATAGACAACAAAATGAACGTGAACCACCAATGCAATGCTGTAGCTGGCAGAGCTAACCAAACACTAGCATGCATCTACCAATGCATCTCAAGCAAGGCTAAAGATGTCATCCTCATGCTCTACTCAGCCTTGGTGAGATTGCAACTGGAGTACTGCATCCAGTTCTGGGTGCTGCACTTCAGGAAGGATGTGGAGAAGCTCGAGAGAGTCAAAAGGGGGGCCACAGGCATGATTAGAGGCCTAGAGACCAGGTCATACGAGGAGAGGCTGAAAGACTTGGGACTGTTCAGCCTGGAGAAAAGACGCAGAGGGGACTTGGTGGCAGCCTATAAGTATATCAGGGAAGTACATCAGGGCCTGGGGGAGAAACTCTTCACCAAGCCCCCCCAGGAGAGGACTAGAAATAATGGGCACAAGCTGATTGAAAATTGCTTCAAACTAGACATAAGAAAAAAACTACAAGTCAAGTACCAAGGTTTTGGAACAGGCTTCCCCCAGAGGTGGTATAGTCACCCACCCTGGCCATCTTCAACAAGCATCTTGATGCCCATCTTGCTGGAGTCATCACACCCCAGCAGTCTTTCCTGCCCAAATGCAGGGGGGCTGGACCCAATGATCTGTTAGGTCCCTTCCAGCCCATAGTAACTATGAAACTAAGAGCTTTCCTGAACAGCTCTTAGTTGGATGGATATAAGCACTAACATATATGACTTGGAACCAAAGGCCCAGATTCAAAAGAGGACTTAAATTCCCCAGCACTAAATATTCCAATACCTAATTTTTTGAGCCACCTAGTTAACTCAACAGCCCTCAGTTAGCTCCCCTTGTTAACTCAACTTGGCTCCCCTAGTTAACTGAACAGATCCCAGTTAGCCTTTCTAGATAATGAATAGGGGCTCCCTAGTAATGCATGGGGACAGTTAGGTGCCTCAAAGCAGGATCCATGAAAGCAAAGAGCCTCATAAACTAGCCAACAGGAAATGCTAATGACTTAAATTTCTGCTGTCTCTGAAATTCAGAGCCTTGCTTAGTAGTAACATGAGACACCTTACTCTGGCAGTTATAGCCCAAAACTTCTCCTGAATGCAGGTGCCAAAGGCCCTTCTTTCAGGAAGACAGCTGTGGATCCTGTCTCTTAAAAGGAAGGTTGACTGTTGTGGTGTCAGTATTTTCCCTCCTTCATTATGCAAAGCTCAGGGAAAAGCACTCACCCCGGATATATCAGACCTAGGTTTTAGGCCTTTCTCAGCCTGAGGGAATTCAAATCACATCTTGGATCTCCTGGAAGAGTACCTTAATTACCAGGCTATGGGATAGGCTCTGTACAAGAATTTCCCCCAACCTCATTGAATCTGTTCCTTATTTATATAATAGCTTTTTAGAGTCAGTAGGTCAGAGAGAGGGAGCAAGATGATTTAGACAGGGATGACCTCCTGAGATCCTTTCCAGCCCTACTTTTCTATGATTTTAAGACTTGGTGAGCTGGTAGGGCACTGTCACGCTTGATTTGATTATGGAAATGTCCAGAAGCAGCTCTTCAAATGCCAGGGGATCTGTAGTGTTGAAAACTGAGGAGCCTCTGGATGTTAGACACCTCTAGGGTGGCAGCTAAGGATCACAAAGGGATTTGTGTCCACTGGTCACGTTTTACTTGGCATTTATTTGCTTTTTCTTTAATGTGCAGTTCAGCAAAGTCCTCCTAAATGTTTATGCATATATTAAGTCCTAGGTGTTTCAGTTCTGATTTATTTTGGCATTTAGGTGAGAATGGACCTTGCACTGGGAAACGTAGCCATTGAGCATGCTTGGTGCATCTGCTGTTTTGAATCCTGAATAGATCCTGAATCCTGCCTCAGGCTACTTGGGGTCTCCTTTTACTTCCCTCTCTGCAGGGCATTAGACATTCTCAGATGATGGGGAAGGATCAGGACCCTGTCTTTTGTCCAACAGCCTAGTGGTTAAGGCCCTAACCTAGGGAGCGGGCAACCTGGGTTCTAGGTCTCATCAGTCTGAGAAACTTTAAACCAACATGTCCCATTTCCCATGGAAATGCTGTAGCCATCATACTGTGCATTTATGTAGGCTGGGGGACACCTTATGAAAGCTGGCCTAATTGCTGAAAAGAAATACAAGAATCATTAGAGCCAGGAGGAAAGAAAGCAGGAAGGATCCTCGCTCTATAGCCCAGTGAGGAGGGCACTCCCATGGGAGGAAGGGAGGGAGAACAGGGTCTACTTATGCATCTTGCTTTAATTGTGGAATAAATGCAAAAACAGCATAGGGAGCAGGGGGAGAATCCTGCTTTAAAATGAGGGATAGAGGATTTTCTCAACACTGCCTAGCCCCTGCCCTGGTGATTAGGACACTTGTCTGAAAAGCGAGAGATGTGTTCAAATTCCTTCTCCGTGAGTGGAGCCTATAACAAAGTCTCCCACTTCCTGTGAAAGTGCCCTAACCACAAAGTTACCAGACAATAGGTGTGCTGGCTGCTGTCTTCTATACCAGTGGCTGGAAGGCCTTCTTCTGACATTGTATCATGATTCAGTAAGATCATGAATTAGGCCAGGGCTGCCCAACTCCTGTGCAGGGGGCCTCATCCCCTGCAGGCTGCATCAGTGAGGGCTGCACTCTGTGCAAGCCTCATTGAGGCACGCCACAAACTCCCCAGGCTCCATGCTGTGCCCCAGCTGTCCTTTGTGCCTATGTGAGTGTCCCACACCCCCAGCTGCACCATGTGCCTGTGCAGGTACTCCCCCTCATCATGGGCCCCCAGCTTCACTCTGATCTCCCCATGTCCCAGGGGGTGGGGACAGGCAACAGAAACTGAAAAAGAGAGAAAGAACACAGAGTCTGGCTGGTTTTGCAGCCAGAGTGATTCGGGAGGTTGGCCAGGTAGGGGCCCAGGGGCCTCAACTTAAATCTTCATAGGCCTTGTGTAGCCCACAGGCCATCAGTTGGATAGCCGTGTATTAAGTGATTAAGTCTGGGTAGGGGTTTGGTTGATGAATCGCCCCAGGAAGGAGATGAGATTTCAGATGTACGTCCTATCACTTGGCCTATGCATCTTTCTCAGCCTAGCATGCTGCTTGCTGTGATCGTGACGGAAAGACACTCATTGGAAAGTGAAAGGGGTATCTATTCAAGGCATGGACACTCAGGATACCTATCTCAGGATTTTGAAATTCTGCTAAGAGGCCTAAACACACTTAAATCTTAAGTGAGACAATGCCCAGCAACACTGTGATTAAGTGTCTTTTGAATCGGGGCTTTGGCCCTGACATTCTGCCTAAACGCTAGGTTGGGCATGTGTCTGAAGTTTCATTTTGCACCTAAGCCAAAGTGCTTTCCAGTACAGCTCCACTCTTTTAACTTCAGAAGTCCACGCCCCAAACCACAGCCATTTATACTTAGTATAATCTCAGCTTCTCCCATATTTGTATATTGAAAAGTCCTTGAAGGTCACTTACAAACCTTAACTAGAGTTCAGAGTAAGTTAGCTGAGCCTTGAGAAGCTATTCATTAATGCATTATGCTGCTTTCTTTCCTGGCTCTCCATTTTCTTTCCTTTGACCTTGGACCTTTTCCTTTCCTGTTTCTCAGCTTTTTGTATGTTTTTTCCCTGGATTTCTCTAGGTCAGGTTTCCCTGGGGAACTAGCTCACAGCTGAGAATTGCCTGACTAGTCTCTTCTGCATTGTACAGACTTGTCACCAGCATTTTCACAGCTCTCATCACAGCCTTAGACTTGTGATGTCTGGCATCTGGGGAAGGAAACTCATTAGCAATAGCATTTTGTATAAGCTTTCTGATGATCCGTATTTTTTAAAATACAGGGTGGGACCAAAATATTTCCTGAATGCCCTCCCACTTTTGCCCAGTCAATAGTCTCACTTGCACTTGCTGTGAATTCCTTCATACTCCTTGAATTGGAAAATTCAGGCGTTTTCTGCTGAATCTGCCCCAGAGCTGTTTTTATAGAACTAGACTTTTAGATGTGATCAGCACCCAGTGGCTCCCATTAAGAAAGAGAAGATGCCTAAATGGGAGGCGTGTCTTTGGGAAGAGCAGACTAATACCATGCAGCAAGCTAGCATTCACTAGCAAGTTGTTGCAGAGAAATGTGATGATGATCATAGACCTGAGTCAGTATAAACAGACACAAGTCATGCCTTGGTTATTGGGGGAGATTCTGGACTGCACCTTCTAACAAGCCAAAAGAAGCCTCCATTGTGTCATCCAGATTCAAGACTGTCATGGACCCCAGAAGCTGCTCTGGCTTTTCACAGCCTCCTCTGGCCAACATGTGGGCTGCACCATAGACCAAAATCCTTGGAGCAGAGGGTATGGACACAGCCTCTCTCATCCAATCAAACACATTTACTTGAAATCAAGACAAGTGTTTTTTTTTTCTTATTTAACAATGTGGGGAAGCCCCATCTTGGTTTCAAATATGAGGCGGGGTGGGGGGAAGCAGTTGCTGCAGCTCTAAGTCTGGCCCTGGCCCTGGCTCTGGCCCAGGGCCAGGATCAGACCTGCAACTGCTGCCTTTCCCCACTACTGCCTCTGTACCCCCCTACCAACTCCCTCCCGCTGCCTCCCTGCCTTTACCCCTACAGGCTCTGCCCCCCACCCTCCCATCGGACTCTGTTCCTGCTCCAGTCTGGGATAAGGGAGCACACAGTTGCTCCAGCCCCAGTTTGGCTCAGTAGGAATGGCACTGGCAGTGGCAGTAGCAGCTTCAGCCCAAGCTCCAGCTCTAGCTCCAGGGCCTAGTTGGAGATGTCATTGCCACTACTGCTGGACTGGACTGGGGCCAAAGCAACTGTGTGCTCCCTGCCCTAGGCTGGAGCAGGCACAGAGCCCTGCCAGAGACAGTCGGGGGGGAGGGCGGTGGACAGAGATGCCAGATGTGGTGGGGGGGAATGGAAGGGGATAGGCTACAGGGAGTGGCAGGCAAGAGTGTGGGCCAGGTGGGTGCAGGCACGGGGGGCAGGTGGCAAGGGATGCAGGCATGGGGGGGCGCGTAGCAGTGGGGTTGGTGCCAGGGGACAGTCACCCCAGGGGGCCAGGTGCTAGGGTGTATAGCCACAGGGGGAAGGCAGCAGCCAGGGGGGTCAAGTGGTAGGGCAGACAGGTGACAGGGGGGGCAGGGTTCAGGGAAGACAAAGGGCAGGGGTCAGGCTGCTTAATTCCCATTACCACCTGCTCCCCACCCCATTACCTGTTCCCCTGCCCCTCTTGCTCCACTGCAATGGTGGGGAAAGGAGATGAATTTAAGATGACCCTCCAATAATTAAACTCAGTGTATGGAAAATTATAAAAGAATTGTACATTTTCCAAGTATAGAATCTAGTTACTGGGGGGAGGGGTCTTCTTAAAATCAGGGTTGTCTTGGATTTGGGTAAATATGATATTCATTTCAGTCCCTGCCAAACAACCTGTGTAGCTGAACAGTCATGGTCAGCAGCATGTCAGATAATATGAGTCCTCAAGGCTTCATTCTTCTGTTTTCAAATGAAGACAAGCCCTCACCTTGTCTTCAAGACAAGCACAGGCTCAGGGGCAATCTGATGGCCACCTATAAGTTTATCAGGGGTATACACCAGGATCTGGGGGAACAATTGTTCATCAGAGCCCCCCGAAAGGTTATAAACTCCTGCAAAACTGTTTTAGGCTGGACATAAAGAAGAATTTCTTCACTGTCTGAGTCCCCAAGGTCTGGAATAGCCTGCCATCGGAGGTGGTTCAAGCACCTACTCTGAATGCCTTCAAGGAAAAATTTGGTTGTTTATCTTGCTGGGATCCTGTGACCCATGCTGACTCCCTGCCCCTGGGGCAGGGGGCTGGACTCGATGATCTTCTGAGGTCCCTTCCAGCCTAATGTCTGTGAAATCTGTGAACCTTACCTTACCTGAGCTTTGGCCATGCAGCCAGTCCCTGAGGATAAAGAGATCACACCCTTGCCTCACATCTGAGTAATGTAATTTACTCCAGTCTCTAGGATTTGGATCCAGCTAAGACTGGCATCATGCAATAGCAACAGGAGCAAGAAACAAGAAGCACAGAGAGGCTGTTGTCATTGGATAAAAGGAAAGTGCTTTGTAGACATAGCCAAGAAGTGAGACAAAAGAGACAACTGCTTTGGGAGGTGGTAGCACTTCCTATACTAACTTTACCTGCCTTCTGGCACAGATCAGAGCATAATGCAGTCATGAAATGTGAACACAGCTATGCAGGACAGAGAGTACTCCATTCTGGATTCATACTCAGAGCAGGCTGAATTTCTGTCTTATGGGAAATTCTAACATTTTGAAAAAGTGCTCATTCTGAACTGGAACAAAACCTAGAATGTTCAACATTTCTCATGGAATGGATGTTAGGTACATTTTGCTGTCTAATTTAGAAAAGCCAAAATATTTTCTTCTGAATTTTCAAAAAAAAATGGAGCAGCGGCTTAACAAGAACTCCTTATGCAGTTCAGGGCTTCACCTGATTAGGGGACTAACCAGGAGGACTCCTGGGGTGCAGACGTAAGTTACCTTTGTTGTGCAATCAGCCCCCTGAGCACGTTCCACAGCCATGCCATGACACCTGTATAGCTGCAGGGTGCATTAAAAGTGGCTGATCATATGACAAATGAATCCTCATCAAATGAGAGATCAGATGAAGGCACTCCACTTTGGAGCATCTTAGGGAACTTCTATTCCCTTGGGTCATTTCTGTCGTGTGATCGCGGCTGTCAATCCCCACTGCTGTCTACAGGAAAGGAGGGTGAGAGAGGAGCGCGGGAGCGATCTGTGGGCTGGCGTTTACCCGGCCTGACCTGGAGGGAAAGAGGTGGATTGGAGTTCCTCTGCCTTACACCCCTCCCCTAGACCTCCTCCTCCAGCTCAGGTCATGCAAAGCCCAGCCTGCAGATCACTCCCCCTCCACACTCCCCCTCCCTTCCTGCAGACAGCACTGGAGCTTATTAGAATGCTCCAGCAGCCTCGCTGTCTTGTGTATTCAGCACCTCTGCATTTCAAAATGGCAGTGGGGTGCTTTAACTAAAGCTCGATGAATAGGACTTTTGAAACACAAGATGCTGAATACACAAGACGCTATGGGAGTTTTAGTTAGAGCTGCTCCCAAGAGCCTCTCTAATTAAAACGCCCCTCCCCCCCACTCTGGAGCATGTGTATAGATATCCTGTAAGCCTGTGCTCTCCCTGCAACCCAGGGTAAAAGTAAGCAGTATATCAGGCAGGTTTGTGACAGAAACTGGCTTGTATTTCTATGGAAGTTTGTCAAAACTGAACTGTTACCATGAGAGTGCAACTGCCTGGATACAATGCTGCAAGGCCAATAAACCTGGTCCAAAGCCCTGAAGTCAATAGGAATCATTCCCTTGACTTGTAAAACTTTGGATCAGGCCCTAGGAGAGAGATCATGAATGAAGCTAGATGCCTTGTTAGCAGTAGACGAGGGCTATACTGAAACAATAGTGATTACCAGGGATCCTGGTTTTCTCTGATAAAAAAAAAAAATCCCCAATTTTTGGAGTAAGAAAGTAACCCGAAGTGTGGATTTTGGGTTACTTTTGAAATCCTCAAATCTGAAATCCCATGCCATTATTCCGAAGTACATGCACCTTTGAAATTAAAAAAGTAACCTGAAATTAAAAAAGTAACACAACATCCACATTTTTCCATGATTAAAACACCACTAATATATATATATATATATATATATATATATATATATATATATATATATATATATATATATAGTGGTGTTTCATTTTAATCATGGAAAAATGTGGATGTTGGGTTACTTTTTCAATCCAAAAACTGGAGGGGGGGGGGAAGGGGTTAATCAGAAAAAAAACAGGATCCCTAGTCATTACAGGCATGCCTATTCTCTGCTCACACCTAGCTCTTTTGTTATCTTGTATACTTGTGTGGAAAGGACTGAGTGCACAGGCAGTATAAAGCTCGCTTTACCTGTAGTCTTACTTGAATTTACATGTAGCCTCCTTACACTGGAATACAAGAGTCTTGCACACCATGCTGTGTGTTGTATCAGACCCTTCAGGATCCTTATGGGTGACCACAATGCAAACTAGAAAGCCTGGTGAATGAAGAAAGATTTTCTAAAGAGACTACTGCAAAAGATTAGTAAAGTGGAAAAGTAGAGCAAAAGTTCTTTAGTCAAGCCTTTACCAAAAAAACCAATCCTGGCTGCTGATACTTACTATGTAAATATATTTGAGGGAGAAACAATAGAGCATTTATTCTTTCTCTTGCTTAGGACAGCATTTCAGAAGCTGAAACCCATCATTTCCAAATGAGTCACTGTAAATTAGCAGATTTCAAAGGAGTCACCATGAAGTTTGCAGCAGGTGGAGTAGACTGCAAGGGGGGTGGGGAATGAATAAAGGCAACACATCTTTGCCTTCATAGCTCATTCACCAAGTTTAGCCAAGTCAGTTAAGGGGCCTTTTGTATTTAACAGTGGGAGGCAGTGAAGTCTGGTGGCTATACAGGAATTGGGAACCAAGAGCCTTGAGTTCTAGATCTAGGTTCTGAGCCTCTATCCTCTCTTCATTCAAATCCCATTTAATAAGGTTTTTTTGAAGCCTAATTAACATAATCAAAATCCTGGAAACTACTTATTTCCAATCTAGATAAAAGTCAAACAAAAAATAAGCTGCTTTTAAAAGGGAAGGTAATTCATCATTGGAGCAAAACACTGAAGTACATGGTCATCATTTGAACTCTTAGAATCAAAAATCTAAACAATGTTTTACTTCAGCCAGATAGGGATTGATTGAAACATTGGGTGAAGTGGTGTTTTTAAAAGGGGGGGGGGTTCTTTCATCTACTGCATTAATCAGGAAACTAGATGATCCCAAAGGTCCATTCTAGTTTTAAAATCTGTATTTAAACCTCAGGGCTAAGTACAGACAGTCAAAAAGCCCAAGGCTGAATTGATTAGATTGAGCCATTAAGCAACTAAACAGACATTCACTTTTGATTCTGGAAATGCAGCCACATGCTTGCAGTGGCTCAGGCCAGAAGCTGGGGGGCAGTAGAGCATGCTTGCCTGCTTGGCTGCAACAGACAACTTGGGTCATGGTTAGCCCACCCACCCTGTTAGGTGGGGGCAGAGGCTTGCGGGGCAAGGTGTAAAGCATCCTGAGTTGCTGGGGGACTGTGAATTAACTTGAATCTAGAGGGAATTTGGGACAGAAGTTCAGTAAACTGATTTAACCTAAATCTGATACTACATCTATACAGGTTTCTCTTATAGTGGTTTCAGCCGTCTTGAAAGTGGTTTATGTGTACTGAACTCCTGTTGTATTACAGATTTGAACCAGTTTCCAATCACTTGTACTGAGTTATGTCCCTAGCCCTGCAGAGCAGTTTTAGATTAAATCTCAGGAGAAACTTGCTAACAGCAAAGACAGTAGGACCATAGAATAAGTTGCTTGGGGGAATTGTGGCATCTCCTTCTTTAGAGGTTTTCAGGAAGAGGTTGGACGGGCATCTGTCTGGGATGGTTTAGGAAGAATGTATCCTTTTTCTGCACAAGGAGTTGAACTAGATGATCCCAGAGGTCTCTTCTAACCTTATTCTAGGAACCTATAAGTCAGAATTTTATTTCCCAGTTTATAACCCAAGTTTGATTGAGACTTGATTTTCAATAACCTTAGCTTCAGTGGACTTCAGATGATGTATTTGGGTTATGTAGGCTCCTGTCTGCTTCTGCACCATTACAGTGATAAGAGCACCATAATAGTGCCATGGTATGAGTGAGAAACAATAATAACATTTCCAATTCTGACACTAACTGTTGTAAGGCCGTGAGGAAGTCAAAAGTTCCTGTAATTCCCATTTCCCATGTGTGAAATGAAGCTGGGACTTTGTTAAGCACTTTGAGGACTCTTAATGAAAGATCTTGTAATTAAGTATTATTTGCATGATGATAGTTATGATTAAAAGGTTGAGCGTATGGTTATAGTGATTAAGCCAATTGCTGTTATTCTTGAAGCATGTGGTATAAAGAGAACCAAAAAAACCTCTCAGTGGTGGATACAAATGATCCCTTTAGTCATTAAAGGAAATCCCAAGGTGACATCCCAAAGAGAATAACCTCAGAGGAGACCTTTGTAAAGACTAGTTATTACGTGATGGGGACAATAAAGGGAAATGAGGTTTATATTTGCCTATCCAAAAGGCCAACAAGAGTTCATAGATTATTCTTTACACAGATAAGCTAGACCTTGTGTAAACACTCATCACTGGAAAGTATCTGCTGTTTATTTTCCTAACTTGAACCTTAGGGTAACCACAGGCAGAATGGATGTTGGTTTGTTCTTAATGAAAAAAAGCCATGTCTTAAAAGATCTTTGAGCAGAATTAAGATGATCCTTGTTATTTATATTAGGGGATACAGAAACTGATATAGTTAGAAAGCTTCCTTACAGGGAAAAGCTGTTTGTACTTCAGAATAATGGCATGGGATTTCAGGTCTGCATCATTCTCCATCACATTAGAGCAGAACTGTTTGCTAAATTGCAGTTAAGTGACCAATCCCACAGCTCTGAGTTGAGTCAAACTCCCACTGAAGTCATATTAACTACTCAGGGAAATCAGTAGGATGTCAGTGGGAATTTTGCAAAAGTTAAGGCTGTGGGATTGGGCCCTACAGGTCATATATTGCACCACTGGAACCTCAAATGTAGGTGCTTAGTAGGTATAAATTGATGTAGCTCCTTCAACTGTGCTGATTTATACCATGGACCACATTTTCCAATATGACTTGACTGAAAAAATATACTTTGGTCTGCAACTTGGTTCTTCACTTATGTTAATTTATTTTTTCTTTGCTAATTAAAGTCAGATTTTAAAAAGAATTTGAGTGCTTAGTAATACATATAGGTGCTTACTGGAATTTTCAAAAGCACTTAGATTCCTATGTCCCAAGGCACCTAGTGCATTTCTGAAAATCCCATTAGGCACTTATCTGTCTCTTTAGGCAGCAAAATATCTTGAAACATCTCATCTGTAGTCTCTCAATCCAAAAATGATTCCAATTAATTGAGAACCATCTGTACATATTTTATGTTGGCCATCTTGTGTTGGCTTACACTCAGTATAATATATCAGTACGCTGCCCACACTTTTCTCTTTGTCAGGTCCTTCTGAAAGCTTTGACAGTCCTCCTTGGACTGAACTAAACTGAAGAATTTTGCAGAAAAGTAGGAACTTGTTAAGTTTGAAACTCCTTTCGTGCCTGGGAATTTCAGAGGCAGTCCAACAGAGGTGATTTTGCAACAGGTCCTTTTGTGTTAAATCTTCTCATTCAAGAGAGTATAACTTGGTCTGCTGTCTACATGCAATGGCACTGTTTTATTTCACTGGGCATTCCCCTGCCTTTACATTTTTGAGGGAAAAATTTGCATCAGCAGGAAAACACAAGACCCATCTTTTAAAGTTCAGCCCTTGATGACATCAGTTTTTGTGACAACTTGACAGTATGATTTATTGCCACAGTAAGAGAAATAAATGGAAAGTTATTGTTTAACTTTAATACCAGGAGCTATTTGTTGATATTAAAATAGAATTTGTTGGCTTCTGGTTAACCACGGTGCTAGTGTGGCTTAATAGCATCAGGACTTGCCGATTTCCCTCCCATAATCAAGGAACATACACATGATGTTCACACACGATGCTGCAATTAAAAAAGGATGAGATTCAGTTTTGTTCAGGTTGTAATATTTTGCCCATCCCCATGGTGTCTGAGCACATTATTTAAGTAGTCATCACAGAAGCAGAGGAATAAAAGATGGAGACTTTCCAGTGCTGAATTGATCCCAACAATATGTTTGTATGCTGTGATACAAGTGTTTTCTTGCATATGGTATGGCAGGGAGCATCAGAGCTGACGAGTTTTCATATCTGTTATGTTATGAAGTTATAGTGTCATGAAAGGGATTCCCAGTCATGTGGTGCTTCACTTTCTACTGTTTCAATTCTTACCTTACTAAAGTGCCAGTTGCCATGATATTTAGATACCAAAATCCAAACAGTTTAAAGTTTCAGCTTTGTTCAGATGGGAGTGCTTTCTCATCTCCTCCTTAGGGGCTTTTATTATATAAGGAAGATACCAGGCCTACGCGAAGCGGCTAATATTCACTTTGGATTTGGCCTATTCAGGGGACAGTGATTCAATTCAGTGATTCAAATCACTGTCCTGAATTGATTTGGCCGAATCTGTTTCGGAGATTTGGCTGCTGCCGAATGTGTGAATCTCTGAATCACCCAGGCCCATCCCCTGCCCACTCTCCCAGCCCTGGCAATGGCTGCCCTGCCCACCCCAGGTCTGGCACTTTGAAAAAAAAGCCCCACTCAGTGGGTGCTGCCGGGTGTGGGGGTGATCCCTGCTCCCCCCCACAGTCTCACACTGCATGGAGGGCTCTGCCATGAGCCCCCTGACCCCCCCCCCGCTGTCCCAGCCCCACCATGGCTGCCCTGCCCTGCCCTCCCCAGCTCTGGCCCTTTAAGAACCCTCCCCAAAACCCATACTCACTGGTTCCTGCCTGGTGGGGGGGTGATCCCCACTGCCCCCCACATCATGTGGGGGGCTCTGCGTGAGCCCCCTGAGGCCACTGCAGGAGCTGGTGAGTGTGGGGGTTTCTTGCTTTTTTTTCTTAAAGGGCCAGAGCTTGGGCGGGTGGGGCAGCCATGGGGGTCTGGGACAGTGTGGGGTGGGTCAGGGGGCTCATGCAGAGCCCCACATGCAACATGGCGCAATGGGGGACAGCAGGGATCACCACCCTGTCCAGCAGCACCTAGGAAGTCAGGGCTTTTTTTTTAAAGCACTGGGAGCTGGGGCGGGTGGGAGAGCCATGGGGGGGGCTGGGGTCAGGGGGGGCTGTGGGAGCAGGCAGGGGATGGGGCCTGGCAGGGGTCCCCCAATGGTTCCTTCCTCCCTCCCCCGGCCCCTACTTACCTGCTCGGAGTCCGGCTTCAGCTCCCTGAGGCAGCAGGCAGGGACTGCCCGAATCATCAAAGCTCTCCAAATCTTTTCAGAAGATTCAGAGAGCTTCGAATCGATTTGGACTTTTTTATTGGTCCCCTGATTCAATTCAGATTTGGAGATTCGGCCACGGAATTGGGCCGAATCTTCTCCAAATCGAATCAGCACCCAAAGCTTTGCACAGCCCTAGAAGATACCTGTGGGAGAAGGAATCAGTGATAGCCTCTGTTAAGGGAAGAGGTGTGTGTCTTATATAGTGCCCTTTAAGAGGAAAGATATGAATAATACATGCTGATCTCCCATGGCTCTTCTGGTTATAAGTATGGGAATAGATCTTTGTTAGGGATATTGGTAAGGGTAGGATCTGAATAGCATCAGTCTTTACAAAGAATGCGTAATAGAAAAAAGAAATTACAACCCCATAGTCTGAGACATGTAACAGTGGACTAAACAAGCCATAGCAAAAACACAGTAAGGGACGCGGTGCTGGCAGGGCAAATGGATGTGACCCAAAAATGCTTTCTCTTATACAATCTCTGTGCTTGTGTGAACATTTAGGGTCTTTTGTTTTTCCTCCACAGTGTCTGTTCACAGTTGTGGCTGGGAATTTTGAAGGTGCATAAAGATTATAGGCCTCCACTTCCCTTCAACGACATTGAAAATCCCAGTTCTTACATACTGATTTTAGAGGGAGCACAGGATTGTCTTTGATGCTATTGCATATTGAATGCAGATGGGGAATCAACATCCTTCTAAGTAATGCTGGCTTGGTCACCAAGCCTTTTGCTCATGGGAGGCGTGGCTGCTCACCCCTGCTAAAAATCAGCCTGTGCCTAATTAGTGAGAAAGGGAAAATTCAGGAGCCTAGCACTGCTGAAAATCAGCCAGAACTGCCTATTTCTGGGTTTAGATCCCCGCTGCAGGGTGCCCGCATTTGAAGTCTATGATCTTTACATCTTTGCTGCACTTTCTCATTTGAAAAATAGGGATAGTAATACTTCTTTCCTTCCAATGCTGATGTAAGAATTAGTAGTAATATGTTGATCTATGGTGCTCGTCATCCATGGGTTTCTAAAGCATGTAAAAAAGTATCAGTATTGCAACTAAGGCAAATAAGAAAATGAATTGTTCAAGATCACACAGTCAATCTTTTGTATAACACCTTGAAGACATAAAGTGAAGGGCTACATAAGTGTAAAGTATCCCTACTGCAAGACATTCTGGGCTCAATCCTAATCTTATTAGCAGGGCTTTACAGCAGTGTAGGTTTGAGCAGATTTACTGATGATTTACAGTAAGCTAAATGATACTCAGAAACAAAACTTTAGTGTTTGAATTTCCTAAAATGGATTTTGTATTATAAGCAGAATCCTTTTCTTCCCAGTGTAAATAGAATGATGTTGTTTTTAAAAAATTAAAAAATACTGAATAGGCAAGTAATGTTTGAGATAATTATGGTAAGAATTTTTTCCTTTACCTCGCTGAGGGTGGAACCAACTATAGCTTACTATTTGTTTGTTCTGTATTTATCTGCCACTGATTGTTATTCTTTCAGACTCTTTTGTGGTGTGTGCTGCTGGAGTACATTTGTAAAGCAAAATTAGCAAACAGAACACAGATGTTGCTCTATATCCCATTTTTAGCCATACAAATTATAAAAAAATCTCCTTATGTAGTATTGGTTTCAGAACGGATTTTTTCAGTGTGTTTTTGTTTATAGCAGATCATTCTTATTTAAATAGCCCCACTACTGTACTTTTTAAGAGATATAAAAATAAAGGTACTCTGACAGGGTGCATGGTTCAAGGGCTGCAGCAAGAATTGCCAGAGTGCAGTGTGGCCAGTAAGACTGTACCTACTCCACCCCCCACCTCCTTCACTGTCCCATGCTTGTTCCCCTCACCCCCATCCTTTTTCCAGGGCACTGAAAGAGCTAGCTCTGAGGCAGCCTCTGAGTCTTTTTCTCTGCCTCAGTTCTCCATCAGTCAAAACAGTGGCATTTCCCAACCCCAAGCAGGTTGTAAGACCACTTGGATACTATTAAAATGTGGTGTCATATTGCCTCCATCTGGCCTCGTATAGGCGCTCTCAAGCGGCCTTTGAGCACTCACTCAACTCCAGCTGAGGGGTATGTCCCCGAAACTGAGGTATTAGGTTGCGTTCCACCCTCAGGGAAGCCCCGACACTCGCCTACCATGACTTGGTCTTCTCCTTGTCAGTGGGGGGCTCCTTCCCAGGGTTTCCCACCATTCTGGTGGGAAACGTTCTTGGGGCTCCACTTCCCCTGCACCCCAGCCATGCGCCAGCTCTCCGGATCGTTGGATGGTGGGTTGTCGACCTGTTCCCCAACTCACCTATCTTGGATGGCCGAGAGGCGTATGATTGTCCCCGCCTTAGCGCCCAACCTTCCTCTGAAGCTCCTGTCAATTCTGCCCAGATCTTCCTTTGTGACCCTGGACCCGTGGAGGGTCTTCCTTTAGTCACGACTCCGGGTCCCTCCAAAACCAAATGGGATAGGAAAAAAAGAAAATAATGAAAGCATCTGGGTGTGGGTTTCTGCCCACCCTACTCACAGGTCCGACGTCTGTGATCCCCTTCAATCCCTCGACATCGTCCCTTCTCCCCATTGTGGGTGAGACCCTTTCGGGGGATCTCCGTGCTGCCCCTACCAGGGCTGCAGGTCTTCTGGGGACGTCGGCTGGAGAGCAATTTTGCCCTCTGATGTCCCTTCCATCTCTCCTGCCATCCCTTCGCCGCCGGCTTTTGAATCCGCTGGGTGGCAGGTCTTTGTGATGTCATAGATTCATAGATTCATAGATGTTAGGGTCGGAAGGGACCTCAATAGATCATCGAGTCCGACCCCCTGCATAAGCAGGAAAGAGTGCTGGGTCTAGATGACCCCAGCTAGATGCTCATCTAACCTCCTCTTGAAGACCCCCAGGGTAGGGGACAGCACCACCTCCCTTGGAAGCCCATTCCAGACCCTGGCCACTCGAACTGTGAAGAAGTTCTTCCTAATGTCCAATCTAAATGTGCTCTCTGCTAGCTTGTGGCCATTATTTCTTGTAACCCCCGGGGGTGCCTTGGTGAATAAATACTCACCAATACCCTTCTGAGCCCGCATGATGAACTTATAGGCGGCCACAAGTTCGCCTCTCAACCTTCTCTTGCAGAGGCTGAAAAGATCCAGTTTCTCTAGTCTCTCCTCGTAGGGCTTGGTCTGCAGGCCCTTAACCATATGAGTGGCCCTTCTCTGGACCCTCTCCAGGTTATCCGCATCCCTCTTGAATTGCGCCGCCCAGAATTGCACACAGTACTCCAACTGCGGTCTGACCAACGCCCGATAGAGGGGAGGTATCACCTCCTTGGACCTATTCGTCATGCATCTGCTGATGCACGATAAAGTGCCATTGGCTTTTTTGATGGCTTCGTCACACTGCCGACTCATGTTCATCTTGGAGTCCACTAGGACTCCAAGATCCCTTTCCACTTCCGTGCCACCCAGCAGGTCATTCCCTAGGCTGTAGGTGTGCTGGACATTTTTCCTCCCTAGGTGCAGCACTTTGCATTTCTCCTTGTTGAACTGCATTCTGTTGTTCTCTGCCCACTTGTCCAACCTATCCAGATCTGCTTGCAGCTGTTCCCTGCCCTCCGGCGTGTCTACATCTCCCCATAGCTTTGTGTCATCTGCAAACTTGGACAGAGTACATTTGACTCCCTCGTCCAAGTCACTGATGAAGACATTAAAGAGTATCGGTCCAAGGACCGAGCCCTGCGGGACCCCACTGCCCACACCCTTCCAGGTCGAAACCGACCCATCCACCACGACTCTCTGGGTGCGACCCTCCAGCCAATTCGCCACCCACCGGACTGTGTATGTCATGTGGTGGCGCCGCCACCAGCCTGCAATAAAAGCGGCTGACGAACCGTGCCGGTGGCCCTTCTCGGCACGACACTCCCTTCCCTGCAGGAAATAAGTACGCCCTCTTCTCAGGGCTCTTTCTTTCTTTCTTTGACGGGTTGCCCCTGCCTTGGGTCCTGCCACAGGAGGCCGCTCCAGTGCCTCCATTTTTATTTCCCTGGGACACATATAAAAACCTAAAATGGATAGTTAAGAAAAAAAAAATAGCACTCATCATGTAACTACGAGTACCAAGAAACTTCAAATTCTGAGTGTAGACTACATAAAGACTTCTGGTCTTGCTGGCCTTCTCTTGAATATATAACTGTCATTCTCCTGCAAAGTTAGTGAAGGAAAGTTTATTACACAACAGAAAAGGTGTAAGCATCAATTTCTGATGTAGAACCAGTAGGGGTCTACTGAACCCAAGAAGGCGGACAGCCAATTTTGCGGACCAGTCCCAGGGCTGGCCACCATTTTCATAGGCTGAATGCAGTGGATCCTCCCCGTGCCTCTGATTGGCCGAGGCAGCCCAGCAGTCCCACCCCTTGCAGATTCCCAGATGGCCCAAAAATTGCAGCTTAATTGCTTACTATAAATGGCTTCCACAGGATTAATCAAGGGATTGAGCCAACACAAGCCATTAATTGATGCATTATTAAGCAATCTAAGCATTTAATTGAACTCTAAGCTGAAATGTGTTATGAAATTAAAGCTACACACAACGTTAATTATAACTAATTCCAACTATATATACTTTATTAAAGGACATTGTAAAAAGGAGTTTACTCAATGGTAACTCTGAGACTGGCAATTTGTGCTAGCTATTAAATGCTAGCATGCTGCATCCAGCATCAGTAGCTGCAGACATTCTCTATCTCTGTGGTGTGGACACTTGTCTGTACACTGAGATGGTATGCTGAGCATCTACTGAGTTTGTTGGAATGGTGAGTCTGTGTTTTGCCAGGGCGTAGAGATGTGGAAACTGGTCACAGACAGTCCCAAAACACAGGTACAGGCATAGGTATCCAGCACTCTTTGACAAAGTTCATGTAAGCAGCACATTCATTGTCGTGCTCTTTCTGCCATCCAGGGATTGATTTCAGTAGCTGAGGATCACAACTCAGAACAGGCACCTGGTTGGGGTCCAAAATGTGAACAGCACTAAGGAAGGAGGCAGCCAGTTGTCTGAACCAAGGTGGCAGTGATGGTACCCCTAGTACTGGTTCAGTCTCGTAGTTATTGCCTGGAACAGTTCCTGTCTCCACTGGTTTTCACAAGGACCGTTTAACAGTTCTTGCGATGCCCTGTCTTCTATGCAGCTTATCAAATCCATCAGCTTGTTGTGTGCATGGTGGATTTCAGCCTGCCAGCCTTCAAACCATATTAGAAACTCCATGAACTAGGTAGCATTTTCAGCCACTAACATCACTTGATCTTGAATGTCACTCTGCCTTAAGAGATCATGAAGGTTAAGCATGCACTATGTGCTAGGTGTGATTTCAGGCTCCTTGCTCACAAACTGCTGGTAGTACTGCATATGCTTGGCATGGTAATGGACTGTGCTGAACCATGAATTTCATCTTGTGAGCACAGGCTCTGGTGACAGTGGCATGTGAGTCCCCATTTTGACTGGTGATGGACTCCCTGTACTGGACCTTATAGTCTGGACAGTGCTTGAAAGAAAGCTTTCTTGAAGGACACCAGACTATCCACATTGGGGAATTTTGTGCGTCAGATGTCACTTACTAAGACAGAATGTGTGCATTGCAGGTAACGTGAACTGAGTTGGGCAGCATTCCTTGGAGCACATCAGAGAAATGCACATGTACGTGGCATTTTTGGACAGGAATGCTGAGATCTTGTTAAATGCTAAGCCATAGTTGACAATTACCTTCACTATGGCTTGAGAAATGGTAGAAAAATTGACAGAGGTGATGTGAACTGGCTCAATTTGAAACACAGGCAGGTTCCAGTCGGTACAAATAAAATGTACAGCAGATTGTTGTCCTGTGGGTCAGTGGCTTCATCAGCCACAATGGAGGAGGAGTCATACTCTGCCATGGCAGCCTTTGTAGACTGTACGTGTGACACAATCATTGCAGGGAGATAGGATTGGAAAAAGCTTGTTGGCACATTGAAAACTGCCAGCATTTGGCATGTTTTGGTTCAAGCAGACCATTAACTTTGGGTGATCAAGTTTCTCCAGCAGGATGTTCACCCCCACAAAAACCTCCACAATGGAAAAATGCTGCCTCTTGCCTTGCCAAGCTGCTTTCCATGGTCTTTTTAAAGAATGAGAACACAGTTACCTGTTTCTTCCTCTGACCTTCAGCCTCTGCAACAGCCTTTCGCTTCATGTGTGCCTCAGACTCTAAGTGTTAGTCTGTGCCGGTTTTCCTTGACACATCCAGTCACACTGCAGGTGGTACAGAATAGTCTGCCTCCATCTGTGTGCAAGGTCCCTGCAGAATACTGCCTTACACAGTCCAGCACTGAAACATATTTGGCTGCCTTGGAGGATTTCTTCTCAGGGTTCATGCTGAATCCTCCTCAGACTGTAGCATCCTCCTTTGGCTGCTTTAAAAACCAGCACCAAAATCCTCTTCCTTCCCTGATTGGCTCTGGACTGACTCCTGGACTGTGCTTACATCATAGGTTCAGCCTCTGATTTGTTCCCTCCCCCTCCCCCCACCCCCACCCTGTGTCTGTATTGCAGAGCTTCCTTCCTTTTTCTCTGCATGTTGGTAAGTTTGGGTTGTTGGAGTTTTTTTGCAGTGAGCCTGCCAAAATCACAGAGCCCACCCAATTTTGCATTTTCTGCAAAAAATGTGCAATCATGATTTCAGTAGGTCCCTAAGAATCAGAGACAATAATCAGAACTAATTATTTTTATTCCAGTAGCTCCTGCAGACCCCAGTCACCATGAATGCCCTACTGTACTGAACATTGGTTCTCATAGTAAAGGACATTCCCTCCCCCAGAGACAGACTAGTATGTAAATAGATATAAAGGTAAAGAATACGAGTGAGGAAGTTTTTCCTATGTTACACATGGGGAACTGAAGCACAGAGGTGAAATCAGGGCCCTCGAGGGCAAAACTCTCATCAGGATCTATTGAACAGGTCAAGGTTACAAAGGAGGTGTGTGGCAGAGCAGGTGTGGGAGAAAAGTGGGGGACATTTCCACATTCTGCCAGACACTGCGAAGAAGGACATTGAAAGAACTACCTGATCTCTGCACGTTTCAGAGGCGTTTGACAAGCATTATACTCCCAGAACAGAAGCATGGTGAGACAATAAGTATAAAACACAACTCCAAACTGGAAGTCAGATTTGTGAGCCTGGAGAACTGGCAGAGTCTTTGAGGAGGCCAGGATTGTTTGAGGCAAATGTTATCCTTCCCTTTATGGAAGTCCCTGTATCTGTTCAGTTTTTAGCTTTACTCCTAATGGTAATGCAACCCACAACTATAAGTGGGTACCATCTCTAAGTCCATTTTTAGATAAGGTTTGTGGTAATAACTTGAGAAAGCTATCTATGATGTAGCAACAGGGACAGCTTTAAAGTGGCCCAAATGCCAGTAACACCCACTTTCCCAGCACACCTCCCTAGGTCTGGCCCTTTAAAGGTAGCAAAGCTAAGTGGCTGCAACTTTAAAGAAGCCTTTTTGCGTTCTGTTTCTCTCTTCCACCTGCTAAGTACCTCTTTCATTTTCCCATCTTATTGTTGCACATCTAACTACATTTACTTAGAGTTACCAAACAGAGATCAAGCAGTAGCACCTCATTTCCTTTGGATTTCAGCCCAGATGGTCATTACCTCTGACATACATCTTCCTTTAAAGTAGCCTTTTAAAAAAACCTGATTCCCAAGCAGCAGTTTTGTAGTGTGCTTGTCTAAAGTGCCGTTGATTTAGCTCCTGTTTTCGCACAGCCCTCTTCTATAAATTAGAGACCAGAAGTTGGAAAGATTCCTCTTGGCATCTTAAGCATCTTGTCTTAGCTGTGGCTAGTTCTTCCCTGCATCTCAGTCTCCTCCCTCCTTTGTCTGTTTGGTTTCAAACTGTCAGCCCTCTGCTTTCTCTCCGCTCTGTTGTGCAGCTACAGCTGGTCTCAAACACTGTGAAGGGAAAGGATTGATAGAACACGATACTGAAAGCAGCAAAACAACAAAGTACTTGCCAAACTTGCCTTCATGGCATAACACTTCCCTAACAAACAGAAAGACAGACAGTAATCCTGGGACATTCTTTATTTGTTTAAATCAGCATACTAGAGGCAATTTGTTTTTTCTCCTTTCTTGCTGGCCCATATGACTGTCAGATGCTTAGTTCATTTTTTAGCTTTAGGAGTCAATTGAAGAGCACTTAGTGGATGCTGGCCTTGTGGTTAAGGCAGTGACAGGGGACTTGGGAAATGCGGGTTCCTCTCCTGGCTTTGTCAAGAACTTCCTATGTTGCCTAATGAGAAGCACTTTCGAGCTGAAGCTAAGGCCCATTATGGGTCTTTTGATTGGTTTTCCAGACATGTAGTTGAGGCATATGAGATGAAATCCTGACTCCTGTTGTAGTCAATGGAAGTCTTGCCAAATTACTTCAATGGGACCAGGATTCCATCCCTACCAACTGGTGCCCCATCTTGCCATCTTAACATAGGAGGATGCTTCCTCATATCTTCATTTTGTCTGTTTAGATGCTCAGAGGACAGACAGGCAGGTACTACGTGGCTGTTCAGCAGTGAGCACAATGAGGCCTTGATCTTCTATAACAGTACTCCCCTGGATAATGTGGTGAGGACTACCATTATGCAATAAGAATGAAGTAATAACGGAAACTTAGATATTTTGATTTGATGGTTGGTTTCTATTATCAGTATTTTTCCTCTTTTATCCACTTTGTGTAATGTGTATATGAAAAACATCAGCAGAACCCACTTTCCATGTGTGGGTGTGCACATTCACATAATGCTTTGGGAACTTGCTGGAATTCTAGCAAGGAAGTTGAGTTTTAATTCCTCAGGGGACTCTGATTCTGCTCTTTCAGTCTGCTGAGAAGAAACATTTCATTTTTGAGCCTGACTAAGTGAAAAGAAATGATAGCAGCCGTGCTGAAACCCTGGCCTTTTGAATAAACACTGACTTGATTATCTGAGAGGTGGTAAAATCACTTTAGGTTTGAGGGCTCCAGCTGCAGTGTTGAGCAATACGTTGAAAATAGCACTGCACAGACCTGCCTGTGTGATCAGACAAAGCATTGCAGAGGCAGACAGCAGCCCATAGTGGAGAGGTTTCCAATGACAGACCACTTAAACCCCACTAAACCAGTAACTTGTACAATACAAGGTTCAGTGGCCTGCCTGCTGCCTGTTGAGATAAGCCTTTAAGAAGTATGTTCTTTTTTGTAGTCTTTTTGGCTGTGTTGTCCATAAGAAGGTGACAGCCTTCTCAGATGCGTGCCTGCTGAACTGTATCACCAGCCCTGTCTACAATCTGCACGAAGGAAGTTGACCTGTGATGGGTAGTAGATGCCAGCTACAGCTCACCTACGACTGGCCTAGGCAGGGCAGGCTTAGGACCAAACCATTTTCAAGATGCAACAGAAAATGATGTCAGCCCCCACCCACCATCTGAAATAACTTGTGATATGAAATGAGGTGATACTATCTACAACAGGTATTGAGCAGTCTGCCGTTACAAGGCAGAAATGCTAAGGAACCCACAGAGGTCATGTTGTTAACTTATTGGCCTTCTCTGGTGTAATATGATTTCCCACCCCTGCCCTTATATTGTCAAAATGGAAAACAAGCACGTAGAGTTTGAACACCATTTCTTAAGTCTGGTTTTGGCATAAAGTATAAAAGGGATAGTGTTTTTTGTGTATTATGACAAGCTTTGGCCTTACCATTATGGATAAGCCTGGGTAACATTTGTGGTGGGCCAGCAGGAGGTGCTCCTGCACTAAGCTGCCCGCCTTACGGCACCCAGCCAAAAACCAAGCTTCAAGTGCCTCCCTTGGGGTGCCTACGTATGGCCGACCCCCTTTCCTGGAGCACACCCGTAAGCCTGAGATAGCACTGCCACCACCCAGACTCCGGTCTTTATCTGGATGCACAGACCCTGTAGACCTCGGGATCCTGGAGTGCTTCTGTTATCCTGAAGCATAGAAAGTAACCTCCCTTAGTCAGCCAAGCAAAGGGAGCAAAAAGGTGTGCCCAAACCCTCCCAAGCATATACCACAAGGCTGGCTAATAGATAGGTTTATTGGGTAGAGAGGGCAGGCTTGGGGATAGGTACAAGTCAGAGAAGCATCAAAAGAAAATCCCAGAGCAAACAGAAATGTCTTGGCAGCCTTTTGACAAGCGACTAAAACACTAGATTCTAACTTCCCTGCTACATTTCATGTTCGTTGCTCCCAGTTCTGTCCAGGGGATGATTGAGCCTGCTCTAGAGGCCCCATGGCTAGATGGCTGTGTCCCCAAAACATGTCTTCCCCACTTCCAGGAAGAAGGGATCTTGTATATCCCTGTTGTGACCTCATCACTAAGTTCCCACCAGAAGCAGTCCCTTTGGCGACGGACCGGTGCTTCCAAATGACATAAGACTGGCCAGGTGAAAGAACTAGTCACATGACCCACAAGGGTAGGAAAATGAGACAAAGGGAGCATGTCCTCCCTCCCTTAGGACTGTCTCCAGCCCAGGTCACAGCCCAGTGGTAAATGAAACAGACTGGGGGAGGGGCTGCCTGCTTACAGCACAGACAGATGGGGTGGGGGGGCATGATTCCTTCACAACATTAACACAGTGTTGTTATTTCATGGATGTGCTATGCTTCTGTAAAATTATTCTGTTACCTCCAGAGGTCCTGTTTTGTTATCACATGATTCCCCAGCCCAATATTTGTAGTACAAATGGGCCCAATAAGATTCCTGTTCCCCCTGGACAAGGAAATATTACTAAAACAAACACAGCTGCCGAGTCATGGTTAGTGTTTAAACCCTACAGGAGATATTGGTCCATGGAACATGCTTTAGTGTAGACAAGATTCTGTAGGTTTTGTGGTCAAACTGCATTGGCTGTTCTCAGGCAATACCACAATACACTGCATGACACCTGGCAATAAGTATTTTCAGATTGCCTACTTCTGAAGTAGGTATGGAAGCAAGTAAGCCTCCCTTTCACTACCCACTAACTATTTTTGAAGGGGAAGCAGGGTCATTATGAAAAAGGTCATTATAAACACCCTCAGGAATGATGGGATACTATCTTGGAGTCTGCCTTTTTCTAGTATGGAAGTCAGGTAAGGTGTTTGAATAGACTTCATGGAGAGTAGATGTAAGCCTTTACTTTGTCTTCTGGTGACTGAAAGAGTAGTTGACCCGGCTTCAGGGGACAGGGTTGAAACTCTTGGATGTTTCAAAAAATGTCTTGAAATGACCGTAGTCACACAAGCTAAATTGTGGGGAGTTAAACAGTTTGCTGTTGTATATTAAGGTGCTATTTTTACAGACCTTTCAGGTGGATATAATGAGCATTTTGCAGACATGAATAATGTCTTATAGGTAATTATAAATACATCAGTAGAAGGTGTTGTGTATGGTTATAAATCATCAGTGTAGGCAACCTATTGACCTGCTGGACTTTACAGCAATCAGTAACAATTGATGAACAGTGAAAAAAACCCTTTTTATGTCTGACACCTTAGCATAATACTTGACAAATCTGCTAGAGGTTCTAACTAGCAGTCCTACTTTAGCCAACGAACCACTTGGCCGCTCTTTGGGTTTCCTGACTGATTGTTGGAGAGAGCAGCCTCCCCATTTAAACCCACCCATGGCAGCAGACTGCAGGCTAGCCAGTAGTTATTTCTGAAGGTCTGCTGTGGTAAGCCTCCCTGGATAATGTTGCTCTTGGTTTTCTGACTTCTGACCCTGCTCAGCTCTGTTTCTGGCCTGACTGTTTGGAAATTCCCCTCCACTTTGATAACTGTCTCTGACTGCTGGACCTTGATTTGGCCTGTAATTTGGACTCTGCTCAGTTACAAATTCCCCTTCTGTTTGGGTACCTTTGGTGGCCTAACTACTGGCCAGATCACCTACAGCCCAGTCCTTACATCTAAAGGCCTTGTAGTCCTTCAAGTATTTATCCACCCAAGGTACAAAAAGACTAAATGAGGTGCCCAAGGTCATGAATCTTGTACAGTGAATGGAACCAGAGTGCCCAATTCTAAGGCTCAGACTGTAACCATTGAACCATCCTTCCTCCAAAGATCCAGCCGGCAGGGTGGAAAGCTGTAAAGAGTTGTGTCCACCCCGACTTGCTTTCTCAAACACCTGTGATCTCCTTCCTTGACTTCTTCCAAACCCCCCCCACCTCAAAGATCCACATGCAAACATTTTTTTTATGTCCTTAATAAGGGGCTCCAGTTCATGTTATGTTAAAGAACTTTGTAACCTCTGGTATGTGGCACACGTTGACACACAGCTCAAGGTAAAAGATCACAGCTGCGCTTTTGAGTGTTGAACCATGCTTCTTTCAGTCCCATGCATTATATTGCTGACACAAGAAACTCCAGAGTACCACCAGCCAATCAGTACTTTCAGATGCTTCATAATAAATTTTAAAACCCCACACATGATGAGGAAATGGCTAACTTCCTCCTGTATTGTTTGTTATGTATTTTTAAATGTATACAGTACATTGAACAGCTTTAGTCAGAGCAGTCCAGATGCATTAGTCATATTTAAAAAAATACAGTACATACATAACATAATTGCAGCAGCAGCTCTAGGACTTAGTAGGGATGGAAAAATCTATCCTAGTCATCTATCCCCACTGTCCATGCACCCAAGCACTGTCCCAAAAGTCTGAGATAGGTTTGGGCTTTACATAGGGTACCCGTGGATTTCACAAGCTGGTCCCGGCTGGCTGTTGAGAACTATAATGAGTATCCTAGAAATGCAGGGGTGCAGGATGCAGTCTCGCCAGGAGTCGAAGCAGCACAGAGCACCTTGCAGGTGGGAAGGCAGGCACTGCTGCCTGCCTGGCACACCGCCCCACACCTGCCAGTTTATGAAAGTGTGGGGGAGAGGGCCAACATCCCGAATGTCCCAGATGAATGTCATGGATGTCCCAGATTTCCTTATGGTCAGCCAAGCTTTCCAGTGTACCCCCATCTCAGACCTGGGCTATTTCAGACCATGTGCCCCCTTCTCCCCCATGGAAAACATCCTACTGATGCTTTCCCTTTGTTTAAACTAAGAGGGCTCTGGCTTTTGTCTCAGCTGCAGCAAGATGGCACAGAGCAAGGCCATCCCTCAGGCTATCTAGGGCTTTATAGATAAGTATCAACATCTCAAAGTACTACCTGATAATGACCCAGGCAGCCAGTGCAGCACTTGAATCACTGGTAACATGTGTTGTTAGGCTGAAACTCCAATTTACAAGCAAGTGCTATATTCTGCACTAGCTTCAGATGCCTGTCTTTATTTGACAACATGATCTCACTGGTGTAACGTGAACAATGTCTTGGTACATTATATGCCTAGCTATGCAGGAAAAGAAACATGGAGTGTGAAGTGTCTGAGAGCCAGGGATTATTTTACATTGCAGAATCCTCTCTAGGAGGCTTGTGAAACTCCACTGTCTGCGTGAAGTTTGCTTGAAACTGTGCTGAGCAGGCAGCCAGTGCTATGGTCTCTAAGGGCAGCAATGGGCAAAGCAAACAGTATATTTGGCACCGTTCCTTTAATGAGAACAAGGAGGCAGGTTGTAGAGTTGTTTTCAAACTAAAAGATAGCAAGAGATCTAAAACAGGAAAGCCAAGTTGTGCAAGGCTGTACAGCATGTCCTGAAAAAGCAGTAAACATGATTAAAATGATTTAACATGGAGCAAGAAACAACTATTTTGCTCCCTTATTTATGCCTGTCCTCTACAAAGGCATCTTTATTATGCATTTTCATATGCTTGTTGTCTTTAATTCCTCTATAGGGATTATATATTATTGTTGTATTTTGCCTGCAGAAATGTTCTCTCTCTGCAGTTTTGAGCCACTCTCCCCTTCAAAGAAAAGGTCTTCACATCAGTTTTCTGATTTGGCAGCTGAACGCTTAGAAGTAAAAGAGTTTAAAAAATACAAAAATGAGTTTTCATAGACTGCTTTGGTTAATGCCTATAGCAAAGCTGTAAACATTTAGCCCACTAAAGATGTTCCCAAAGACTTGCTCAGCATGATAACACAGGGCTGAGAGCCAAGGGTGAGGTAATACAGTAATTACTTTACCAGCACAATAGCTGAGCCAAAAGCAAAATGCAGTCCAAATCACTTTAAATTAAAAGTGCTTATTGAACTTTAGAATACCCTGTCCAGGCTTTGGAGACCTGTTTTCTCTTTTCCCTAACCACACCACCAACCTGATCCTTTCATATAAATGGAGTAGGGAGAATGTAAAGAAATTCCACATAGACACAATCTGTGCAGCAAAAGTAAGTAGGGAGTTGTGATGCCATATACATTCTTACTATTTATAGTATTAATAGCAGGCAGAGAGCTGTGTTTGCTTTTTTTTCACTGAATCCCAGCCAACACTAACTGCCATCCCCATGTCATTGGTTGTCTCCATGCACCAAACCCTTGAAGCCATAGGAAGGCAGCAAAGGGATTCCTGGATTGTTCCCTGCAGGGGAGGCGGGATTGCTCTTGTGTCTTATGGATTTTATTTTCTGTTAAACTTCTAGGTGTCCACTGGAAAGAGCTGCCATTTTGTGTTTGATTCAGCTGGAGCTTGTTGTAGGGGGCACGCACACAGTATCTTCAAAGTCTCTCATGCAGACTACATTTGTTCCCCCTTTCCTTGTTCTCTTAGGATGAGGTCCTCAGCTAAGTTACAGTAAATGGAGCTTTGACAAATTTAGACCAGATGCAGAGCTGGTCCAAGGTATGTGGCTAACATTTGTGCATGGAAAGCATAAACAGTCCCCTTTTAGATTTTTAATCTTTTCCTAAAACTTGCCCATTTAATTACAAGATGTAGCCTCCCTCAGCCTTTAGGGACTGCGGGCAAGATTCAAAAGGACTTTAGCACCTGAAGTGTGTTAGGTGGATTTTTAGATGCTTAAGTCCAAAACCCAATTCCAAATTTGTGATCTGGAAACCCCTTACTCAGCTGCCACTTAACCCTGGGGGCATCTAAGCTGCAAAGGGACCTTAGGTTTCTACTTTTAAATTCCCTAGGTGTTTGCAATAATGCCTGTGTGCACAGCCAGTACTGCCCCCGTCTCAATCAACCCATTGTTTTCGCAGGTTAGGGGCTTGTTCCAGTAGACATTCTCAGCATGCCTACCACAGGTGGACAGGATCAGGCTTTGCATAAAATAGTTTCAGCTGTATGTCGGAAAAAGAATTATACTAACAGTAGCCTCTTCTTGTAGAACAGCCTTGTGGTTAGACTGCTGCCACAGGAGGTGTAAGACTCAGGTTCAATTTCTTAAGCCCCTCACTCCTACTTTCTAGGACACTGCCTTGTCACAAAGGTGGAGGGAGGTACCACTGCAACTGTGCAGAAAGGAATCCAGCATTTATGGGGTAAAAGAGAGGGAGCTTGATAATCTTGACTGTGCAGCCTAGTGGGTAGGCCACTTACCTGTATCAGAGGGTGATCCTGGAATCCAGTCTCTGCTCTCAGGCCTGTTTCTGTGTTTTGCATTACATTATTGTTGGCTAAAACAGAGAAACAATCCTGGGAAACATTTTGGCCCATGGAACATTTTCTCCTGCTGAATATTTACCCAGGCTACTTATATATGTCCCAGATGATGAAGGCTCCCCTCCTACTTCTTGGGAGTCTTTTATGATATTCCTCAGGTCAGAAGTGATACCCTGCCTCAAGCTTTTCTGTATAATACTTTCTCTGAATCCTTTCAAAAGGAGGAGAAAAAAATAGCCCCAACTAATTTCTAAACACTACATGTGCTGTAGCTCTGAGCCTGCCTGTGGTTGGAAGGGAGGTAGGGGATTTTACCTTCCCTTCTTCAGCACTGCCTACCCACACACACGGTGGGCATTACCATCCTTTCCTGGTCTCTTTCAAGTGCCACTGCCACCAAAACAAAGCCTTCAAACAATAATACTGCAGGAGTGGAAATGCAGATTGACTGTGCTGAAGGTATCAGTCCTGGAAGTCCCCACTTCTGGAGGTGGCATTTCTAGGAATAATATTACACCACAGCTGCTCACAAGCTATTGTTTAAACCCTCAGAAGGCTGGGAGGGGACAGAAGCAAAGTACTGGAAAATAAATCAGTGAAAATACATTTTCTTTAAAAAGATGTTTTTGCAAATGGGAAGTCTGAAACAGAACAAGCAGGCTTGAATGATGAACCCAGGAGCTGCATTTTGAATGGACTGAGGGACCAGGAGGCCAGAAAAGAGGTGTTTCCAGCAAGAAGGTTTAAAGGGAAGTGGTGTTTGCCCCTACCCTGGCGGTCTTCAAAAGGAGGCTAGACAGCCACCTAGCTGGGGTCATTTGATCCCAGCATCCTTTCCTGCCCAGGGCAGGGGGTCAGACTAAATGATCTGCTCAGGTCCCTTCCGACCCTACCAACTATGAAAATATGATGAGGGACTGAGCTAGAGTTTTAGTAGGATGGGCTGAGAGGAAATTTGGGAATAGTGTAAAGGAAGAGGTAGGATTTGGACATTGCTTGGTTGTTTGAACAATGGAGAAAGAGGAGTCTAATGATATTCAGGGTAGAAGTGTGAACCAGAGGGAGCGTGCTAAAGTAACAGGGAACAGTAGTGAGAAAGGAGGAGGTCTGGGAGGAAACACACACTGCAAGTTACTTCAGTCCCCTCTGCCTACAACTTACTTCTCAAATGGTTTACAATAGTTTTGCATTCGTTTTCTTAAGTAGACCATGACAGTTCTTCCCTCATTCTTTGAAGCAATAGGTACAGTATAGCTAATCACAATGGGTTTTTACTCAAAGCATGGCAACCAGAGTTTGGTGCATGGTTCCCACTGAGTTTGAAAGGGAATAGGATGCTTCTCACAGTCCACTTGAAAAATCTCCCAGGTACCTCAAAAACTAAAATAAAATGAAATACCATCTCTAGCACCAGGCTGGGACATTGTATTCAAGCCAACTGGGAAAGGAGAGTGTCATCACATCTCCTGCACCTCTTTCAGAAGCAACTAGATGTTTCTCAACAGACTCCCATTTGGCTCAGGCCAGTGTGAGTTAGCTTGGGAGAACTAGCAGGGTCATGGCACAGGCCGAGATGTAACTGCGGGTATTTGATCACAAGGGTGCAGGGCAGTAAGAGATAAAGCACTTTTAAAACATTTTGCTCTGTTCCTTCTTCACGCATCACAAGGAAAATCTGGAACAAACTAAAGGGGAAGAGACAACACAAAAGACAACAGAAGTGTTTAACTTCTCCAAAAATGTCTCATTTCTCTTCCAGATGGAGGGAGAGGAGCCAAAGTTGGCAGATGATTAGACATATGGTGGAAAGTCAGAAAATAAGTTCACAACCAGGATTACTCACAAATATGGAAAAATATTTCACAAATGCAGTAGGTTTCTGCAGCAGTTTTGTACTGAACCTGCTGTACATTTCAAACCTGGAGTTCCTCTCAGTTTCTCTCCTCTCCCCCCACAACTATCCCACCCAATACATTGTCAAAGGTCCTCAAGATCGTCAGGGGAAGTACCATGATTGGAATCCACTGCCACGTCTACAAGTTCTACTTACTTCTCATCTATGCCTGCCAAATCCTGGAAATGAGGCAATGTAGCCCCTTCAGAACAACTCTGATTACCTACCAGCACTGGTTTCAGACTTTTTCTCAAATATACTGGCTACAGAGATCTGAGCAAAATAGTCTAAATTCTCTGGTGCCTTAAGGTTTGTCAACACATGGAGTTGTCCCCAATTATCTCCACATGTGACACTCCAATTTCAGAATAAGACGTGCCTTGCTCCTTTGAAAGTGGGTTACACTAAACAGGAATAAGACTTTCTTATTCTGCAACAAGGATATCTACACAGGGAATAAATTGTTTAGATAAGCCCCATGCTCTGTTTTGCAGTGTGGGAATCAACTCTCTAAGAGAACATTGCCGCCAGCTAACTTTAATGTGCATGACCAAACTTGAGCAGCATCTTATCATGGGCCTCACTGACCTACACAGCATTTGGGAATCTCAGCTTTATGCAGATGAACTCCAAGTCCTAAAATTGTCTTGAACAATTTCATCACTGTATTTGGAACAATTCAACTCTTCAGCAGCCTCAAGCCCTGACCTCATCTCTTAAAGAAGTACCAGTTTATCACAGTGATTCAAGCATCAGCTCACCAAAATTAGCCCCATCCAGTTATAACACCCTTGTAGAAATTCCCGTACTTTCTTTGTCTGTCCATTGCTCACTGGTACTGATGTCCTTTCAGGAAAAGTGTGTAAAGAGGATCTTCACTATTTCCTTTCTCTGGTTAAAAGAAGAGACTCCGCAAGCTCTTAAAGCTTATTTGGTAGAATATGAGAGGGGAAATATGCATAGTTTTTAATGTTATTAAGGGCCACTGTGGTCAACATCCTTATAATGGTGTCTGTCCAGCACCATACCTAGACTCCCGGTGGCCCCAGACAAACTTTTAGTATTGGGCCCCTCTTCGCCAGAGATAACGATAATAATAATAATAAAAATTACCATTTTCAGGCCCCGTTTTTGTCCGGGTCCTGGGCAGCCGCCCAGTTCAGCCATGCCTGTGTCCGGCCCTGAGTCTATCAGCAAACAATATTAACCAGAGCTCTTCTAGTAGTGGGATTGATTCGTTCGCACTTTGTATGAAAACTCACTCATAGAACTAGAACATGTCTATTAGGAAGATTTCTGTGCTGGATTTAAAGACCCCACAGTAGGCCCAATACATGCAGTACCCAGAATCCTGTGCCCAGTTGCAATTTGGATGATACTGACATAGTATGCCATGCCCCCAATTTACTACACAGCAGATATTGCAGAGGAGAAGGTTTTGAGACGTATGCATGTAGGTCAGATGGAATGGATTAAACCCTTCAGTGTGATTAAGCAGGATTAGGAGTGTGAATACTTCTAAGTATTTAGGAGGTACAGTGTAATAATATCTTCATAGCCCCGGGGCAGGTTGCTCAGAATATTTTGCCTTTTTTGATTATGTCCTATTTTAGCTGGTTTATAAATGAAATCTGTGAGGTGCCAGCCTAGTTTGCCTGAGCAGCCTGTAGCTCTTAAGCACAATCTCTCCCCATGTCCACCTTGAGAGACCAATGCAGAGCTAGGAAGGGAACAGTTAACCTTCCCTCTCATGTTCTGCACTGTGAAGCTTCCAAATAAAACTTTTGAGCCTCTGAAATGTTAAAAAAGAAAAAGGAAGTGTCATCATTTCTCTTGTCTAGTATGTGGAACTAGGCTTCCAGATGGCAACCCCTGGACCCTATGTGGCCCCTGAGGGATTAAACTGAGGCCCCTGGGTTCCTGGTTCAGACGCTGCGGCCCACCTTTGTTTTTTGCTGCTCCTGAAGTCCCCAGGCTCTCCCTTCCTCCACCCGCTTTGCTGCCTGTCCCCACCCCCTTGCAGTGGGATGCGGCGGCACAGCCTGGATGGTTGAGGGAACCCGTGGTTGGGAGAGGCCAGGGCTCAGGGAGATCTGGGGGTCCTCTATAGCATCTATGTTGGTGCGCAGTGGCAGGAGTTGGCTGCTGCACAGTGAAGACAGTGTGTGGTAGGGGGACACAACATGGCACAGCATGTCCTCCCATACAGGACACCTCCGTGGTATGGCATGTCTGTGTGGCAGCGGCCTTTGTGATGCAACAGGGAAGGGTTCATGGTGTGTCAGTGGCCCATGCAGTGTGGCCAGGGGGACTCATGGCACAGCATGCGGCCCAAATGGTATGTGGCCTGGAGCTATACAGTCCATGTGGCATGTGGCTGGGTGTCCTGCAGTTGCTGGGCACTCAGAATTTGGATAGCCCTGATCTAGAGATTGTTTTAAAATGAGATATAAATTGGCATCACAGCATGGGGATGTGCTGCTGGAGTTGAGGTCAGATGCTTCCTTGTCCCCATTTGGAGATGCTGCTCTAAAGGACGAGAGTTTGACTTAAGCATGTTTGGAGTTAAGTACAGATTTTAAGATCTTCCTTGGTTTTGGCACATTGCTGACCCTATTTATTCAAAGCTCAGGAGCCAGTGTCCTCCCATCCCAACCCTCACCCCAAATTATGAGATTAAAAATTAATAATAATAGTGGGCTTTTTTCCCTGCTGGTTTCAGTGCCTTTAGATGCCTCTTGGTCATGTTGTAGACAGTGTTTCTGCATCCACATGAGCACGGACATTAGTTTCCCCATGGAAAAGTAGTAGCAGCACACCTTGTGCCATTCCTACTTGTCCTTAGGAAATGCCTGTGCCATGCGCCCTCTAGCCCATGGCAGGTTACCTCAGGTGGGCAAGTTACCCCAACTGTGCTGGCCCCAGTGGCCTTACCTGGGGTCCTGGGGGCCTCGGGGAGCTGCAGCCATGGCATACCTGCTGCTCAGAGCCTGGTTGGCAGCCAGAGAGTGGCTCTGGCTGGCCAGGCTCTGGTATTGGGCGGCACACACTGTCCCTGTGTGCACTGCCCCACTTTTTTTCATGCTGTTTTTTTTGATTCCTGGTCTCCCAGGGGTAACCCCCCCCCCCCCCCCATGCTTCTACCTTGCAGCACAGAGAACACCTGAATGCATAATGTGTGGCGCTTCATCCTAAATTACAGCAGGGGAAGCCGCACACCGCTAATCCCTGATACAGTCCAATGATGTCTACAGCTCATAGCAAATGGATATGTACAGATGACCAAAACTGGTGCGCTTTCACTAATTAAATTAATTTAATTAATGAAATGACAAATTAATTTAATTAATGAAAGCCACCACTTTTGGTCATCTGACCTGTACCAAGGATTAGCGGTGTGTGGTGCCCCCTGCTATAATTTGGGATAAAGAGATCAGCAGGGTGGATTGTTATGCAGCGCACCCTGCAGTAATTTACTATGAATAGTGAATAGTGCACTGAGCATTTCATAAGATTTAGGACTGATGACGTGTAAACAATGACAGAAAAAATAAAACCCACCGTTTCAATTGAGGGGTGCATAGAATGCAACCCTGAAGGACTGAAACCCCATCATGGGTACAAGGGCCCACTGTGATTCTTTCCATTGGATTTAGAGAGGGCTTTGGATCAGATTGATTAAACAGGTAGATGGAGTGCTGCAGGGCACTAACTGGAACTCTGATAATGCGCTCCTTGCATTATCTCACAGGGAGTCCCAATCCCAGAAGACGCCTGGAACCCCACTTCTGCACCCACATTCCTGCATTCACATTCCTGCACTGTTGGAGGTCTTTGTTTCATTCAGTGTTTCCCTTCCATCCCCAGACACTGCTCACCACATCTCTGTTTGGCTCTCTGTTCCCATAGCCCCCCAAGTCTTGGTTTCCTTGAGCTGTCCCCCATGCTCTACCCACCAAATTCAAATCCATATATCAACCATCCAAGTTCCTCCCCCCAAGGCTAACAGGAGGCTGTGGCCTTCTGACTGGACATGCTCCCCCACCCCCTGAGGAGACCGGAGCAGAGAGCTGCTTCATTATCAACTCCCCACTGTCCAAACAAGGCGCTGAAATTCTCCTAGTGCTTATAATATGTGAATGAATCAGCACCCCCTGAATTTATTTCTTCACACTCATATTGGGCATTGAATTAATGTGGCCAGTGGCAGGTAATGCCTTTTCATGTCCTTGCTGCATTTCACACATCCCTCCCCCACCACCGCTCCATCCCCCCTGTACACACAATGCAAGGAACAAGCCATGTCTGCTGGGCTTGGAGCAATGGCCAGATACATCCCTAAGCCATGGCCCCAGCTGGGCCTAGGAAGAACTGGCAGATTTGATTGATATTTGGGGGGAACAAAAGGTTCTGGAGCAGCTGGAAAATTGACAAAGTAAGCCAGTCTATGCGACCATTGCCCAGGAAATGAAGGTGCACAGCCATAACTGGGATTGGACACAGTGCTGCAGCAAGATGAAGGCCCTGAAATGTGCTTTCCATCAAGCCAAGGACCAGAATTCTTGTTTGGGGGCAGGATGCACAATAGCCCCATTCTATGAGCAGCTGTCCTGCATTGTTGCAAAGAATGCAGGTAATGCTTGCCTCTGATCCTTTGGGATGATAGGGGTGCAGAAAGTCACAGTGTCACCTAGCTCACAAGAGTCCACAGACTGTCCTGCCACTACACTGGACAGTGCAATATGCACTGTGCAGCCTTCGGGCAACCAGTCAGAGGTGGGGGTGGGAGTGAGTGCTCACAGCAGCTGGAGGATGGGGACAGCCAAGACAAAGTTGTCTTGACCATAACCCCACTCTCCCCAATGCCTTGCCCACATAACCCGGAGGAGGAACACATTAGGTTCCATGATGGTCTTCCTGGAATGGTGGGACATGCCAGACACTTCAGAGACCCAAAGATCAGTGTTGGTGTCAGAGATGCCCAAGGATCCAAGCCTGGGGACTTGTAAGTTACAGGGAAGGGACATTAGGTTTATTTGGGTAACTAGGGCTTATGTGGATCTAGCCCCACTTTTGCACCGGGCCAGACAGTGCCTTTAGGATATCTCAGAGAGCTGATGAATGGAGGGCATGTTTAGCGAGGAGCCCCTTAGTCTCATGACTCCAGCCCCCATTCATAAGCTGCCATTCCCCACCTGCCCCCTGGAACCACCTATGTGACATCCACTGTATGTGGCCCATCCAGGAGCTGACCCTCTTAGAGACCCCTATCTGTGATCAGTCCCTTCATAGCAACAATCTCAGTGACAGGCACTGTGCCTGCAAGCATGAAGTGCTCCTACTCTAGCAGGCCAAGGAGAGCACCACTACACTTTAGGGGTGGAGGGGAGGGTGAGACAGAGAGGGCACTGGCAGGGGAAGAAGAGCCTACGGTGAGTGATGGGTTTTTAGTTGTTAGTGCTGTTGCTTCTGTAGGAAATTGGGAAGTGGGCATTGTGTTCCTGCATTATTTTGGTTCTGCTTCAGTTTGTGACAATAAAATAAATGCTTTGGTGAAATTAAAATGAATTCTTGTACATGTCTGTCTGCTGTAATGGGTTGTGGGAGGGGAGGTAAGCCAAGCCAAAGAAATCCAGACTTGCTGAACACATTCAGCTTCTCAGTGCTCCCCAGCCACCCCACCAAAGGGGGGAGCTTGGGGAGAAAGGGGCTTTCAAGGCCCAGGATTTTATTATTGCAACCAGAGAAAGACACAGCAGCCAATCCAAGACTGGGTGGTGGTGGGCTGGCCAAGAATTGTGTTAATGCGGGGAGCAGTAATTGGGTGGGTGCTGAACAGCACACATAATATTTCCTCTGAGTATATGCAGCTTCTCAGGGATCAGGAGTTCAGCTGGCAATTGGCACTGGAGGTAAACAAAGCAAATTCAAAACAAGTCAGGCAAGCTTGACTAACTGCTAATTGCCACTATTGAAATACAGGCATGCCCCTCAGCAGCTCATGCAAGCCCCTCACCCTACAAGTCAGCAAACCCCTCCCTCTGCCCTTCTATACTTCCCCTCTTCAGTGCAGGGAACATGAAGTGAAGAATCGAACAAACAAAATGGAAAGCTTTATTTACAAAACAAATATTAACCATAATGAATCAAACCACAGAACAGCTTTTATAAGATAATGATGCATAATTACTACAACCGAGGAATTTATTTTTACTCCTGTAACAATGCATGATTCGTGAAACAAATCAATCTAACTTATAATCATTTCTAACTAAAAGACCTTGCCTCTAAGGTAGACTTTCCAAGCTTGACTGAATTGGCAGATGGCAAAGCGTGGTCCATACTGGCCTGTCCCACTCCCAGTCAGGAACGGGGCCCACGGCCAGCAGCCACAGAATTGTTGCAAGGAGCCTGACCATTATTTGCCAATCCTCCTGTGTCTGGGAATGCCTCCTGGACTCGGAGTGATTCCTGTCTTGTTAGATGGCCATGAATCTGTCCATACCCAGATGAATCTGTCTCACAATCTCATGCAGCTTATACTCACAGTTCCTGAGGGTGTTCATGATCCTGTCTGTGAGTGCATCAGTGGCAGCCTGCCCTGGTAGTCTGCATGTCCTCAGTGGCAGCATTGCAAGCAGAGCTGAAAATCAAGACATGTGGGAAATAGAGTGAATTAAGGATGTTTGGCACTCTAAAAGAGATGGACTCAGCAAATCTTTTGAGCGGATAAGAAGCAGTCAGCCCAAAATTACTGAGAAGGGTACTTGGCCGTAGGTGGTAGCAGGCCCTGAGTGGCTGCAAACACTTTGGCCACTGATGTGGTTCCCTGCTGTGCATTGCCCTGTACCTCCTTGCACTGCCTACTGACTTCTGGGGTTTTTAAAGCACTGTCTTACACTCACCACCCCCTTTCACCTCACAGCCCAGCCTAATTGCAGTTGTCAGTTCAGGTGACAGGTCACTTAAAGGGTCCTCAGGGCTTCACATGCCTATCCTCCTCAGAGGAAGCGGCAGGTGACATGACCAGGACCCTGCCGCTATCTTCTCCACTGGAACCCCAATGAGTCATAGCAGTAGTTGGTGATGTCTCAGCAGACAAGGATGCCTTGGAGACTTCTGTCCCTGTGTGTTTATAGTGATCTAGTACCTCCATTATTGGCAGGTGGTATCTGTAATGGGCCACATCATGCAGTGGGGTACTCCACTGCTGTGCTCTGGCGACATCCCTGTGGAAAGGAGCCCTCAGCATCTTTGCCTTGACATGGCCCTGGACTGCCATCCTATTGTGCCTCTGCTTGCCCATTCTCCTGGCAACATCAAGGTAGATGTGCCAATTGGCCCACAGGCTGCAGACAAACTGGCACATAACCTCAGGGTCCCCCAATACCCCCATCAGGTTTTTCGTTTTGGCAAAGATCCAATTACACCTAGGCCTATGCTCCCTGGTCTGCTCCATTCTCCCTCAAACATCAGACATCTCAGATCATAAGGGGTACCTCAGGGAGCTGTGCATTCAATTTATAAATCTTGAGGTAACAGACCCAAGGGAAGTTCACCCTCCTCTCACCCTTTTGTTACTGGGCAAAGTTTGGACATCAAATATCCTGGTGCCAGGCAGGGTCGAGGCAGGTAGGGGGGCTCTGCACCAGTGGCAACTTTTTATTTTATCGGCATACGTGTTCTGGACATCTTTTAGCCCTGATAGGTCTTTTAGCAGATCTGAAGAAGAAGATCTGAAACGGACACCTTCCGCATCTGGACTGGGGTCAAACAAGGTTGCATGATTGCCCACACCCTGTTCACCATCTACCTGGCTATCATCCAACATGATCTACCATCTAGCATCAGTATCCAGTATAGTTTCATAGTTTCATAGTAGCTAGAGTCAGGAGGGACCTGATCAGATCATCTAGCCTGACCCCCTGCCACAGGCAGGAATGAATGCTGGGTTCACAAGACCCCAGACAGGTGATCATCTAACCTCTTTTTTAATTTGCCCAAGGTAGGGGCAAGGACCACTTCCCTGGGAAGTTGGTTCCAGATTTTGGCCACCCTAACTAAAATATTGCCTTCTGATCTCTAACCTAAACCTATTCTCAATCAGCTTATTACCATTGTTCCTCATCACCCCAGATGGTGCTGGGGAGAAAAGGGCTCTTCCTATTTGCTGATGATCTCCCCTGATGAGTTTGTAGGCAGCCACCAGGTCCCCCTTCAGCCTCCTCTTGCCGAAGCTGAATAGGTTCAGGTCCCTCAGTCTCTCCTCATACGGCCTGTCCTGCTGCCTTCTCACCAAACAAGTGGCCCTCCTCTGAACTCTCTCCAGGCTGGCCACATCCTTTTTAAAGTGTGGCTCCCAGTACTGGATGCAGTACCCCAACTGTAGCCTGACCAGTGTTGCATAGAGGGGGAATATCACCTCTCTGGACCGGCTTGAGATGCACCTTTGGATGCATGACAAGGTATGGCTGGCCTTGCTGGCAGCAGTCTGGCATTGGTGGCTCATGTTCATCTTGGAGTCAGTAATGACTCAGAGATCCCTTTCCACCTCTGGGCTTTCAAAAGAGGAACTCCCCAGCCTGTATGTACGCTGTGGATTCCTTCTCCCAAGGTGCAGCACCCTGCATTTGTCTACATTGAACCCCATCCTATTCTCATCTGCCCACTTTTGTAGTCTGTTTAAATCTAGTTGCAGCCTCTCTCTCCCTTCAAGCGTATCAACTGGAACAGAAGCTTTTGAATCTTGGGCACTTCCAGGCAAAAACAAAACTCACCACCAAGGATATCCATGATCTTCAGTTTGCAGACAATTGCTGCATGATGACTCACTCTGCACAGGATGTGCAAGCGACCCTAGATATCTTCAATGCATTGTATAAGAGACTTGACCTGTCCTTGAACGTCGCCAAGATGAAGGTTCGCCCCCACCCCCTTCCACCCTCCCCCACCCCGGGCAGCTGAACATCCCTCATGCTATCTATGTAGACAGGGAGGCTCTGGAGTACATGGAGCACTTTCTGTATCTTGACAGGCACCTCTCTCAATAGGCTCCTATCAATAAAGAAATCTAGCAATGGGTCAACTGTGCCAGTGCTGCCTTCTTCAAGCTATGACAACATGTCTTTGAAAATAGAGATCTTTGGAAGTAGATGAAGGTTCTGGTTTATAAGGCTATCATGCTGACCACTCTCCTCTACTGCAGTGAAGCCTGGACCATCCACCAGTGCCACATTAAGACCTTTGACAGTTTTCATGAGTGTTGCTTGCATTGAATCCTGGGGATAAAATGGGAGGACTGCCAGACCAGTGCAAATGTCCTCCAGGAAGCTGCGTCCACCAGCATCGAGGCCTTGCTCTTGAGAGATCAACTCCTATGGATGGGCCACTGTATTCAGATGTCTGAGAACCGCCTTCCACACCAGATTCTCTTTTCCCCGCTCTCTGTTGGCCAACTCTCAAAGGGTGGCCAAAGGAAATGGTACAAAGACACGCTCAAGGTTGCCCTCAAGCACCGAGGCATCAACACCAACGGCTGAGAGGAGCAAGCTGTTGACCATTTGGCATGGCGCCAATTGGTCCACCAAAGCACGTGCCACTTTGAGGCCCAATGACTCGATACTGAGGTGGAATGGCAGTGGCGGAGGAAGGAGAAGGAAACCAACCCAGGGCTGCGAATCCCACTCCCCTTTGCAAAAACATGCCCCCATTGCCAAAGAAGGTTTTCATTCAGAGTCAGGCTCCTCAGTCACCTGAGGACCCATCAAGCCTGATGGACATCATCCTCAATTTTGAGGGACCACCGATGGCGATGCCATGGCACAGTAGCAGGCTACCCAATGAGCCATGTACTGAGAGTTAGCCCCTTGATGGGCACCCACAGGCTCCCTGTCAAGGCATGGCACAATAGCAGTCTACCCAGTGACCCTTGTGTCAAGACACCACTCCCAGTGGAACATGATCTGAACTGCTGAGCAGTTCAAACATAGCCGGTGAGGAAAGGAATGCCGACAGAACTCACCCACTATTCATAAAGCAGGCACGCTTAACTCTCGTGGGCTCACAGAACTCTGCTCGTTGGGTTTACGTAAAACCAGTGAGCAAATTAATGGTGTTAGGGGGACAGTTACACTACAGCCAGCCAAAAAGGGATGTTTTAGACGTGCAGGGTGGAGGGGAGAAGAGGTTCCTCACAGCCGTTGTCAGGCAAAGTCTGGGGATTTTTGCTGGGAACACAGGAGCTATGCTCTGTGACTGTTGCAAGTTTTAATGTCAGTCAATGGCGTTCACCAGGGCTCCCCCCGGCTCGCTAAGGGTGTCCTAAAACATTCATTACACACAAATACCTGCAAATTGTAGTGACACTTGGCGGACAAGGGGGCTCACTACACAAAAATTGTAGCGACACCCGGTGGACAAAGGGGCTCACCACATGTGATTCAGTGAATTGCCACGTACACATGACAGATGAATGGCTGCACCATTCCAAGTTGCATCATTGCAAACTAAACTACATCAGGATGGGGATTCGTTAAATCATCAAAAACTCACATATGCATATAGTGTGATGCCATTAAGCCACACAAAAGGGCAATTTTCATCACATGTACAAGCACCCAATGAGTCCAGTGAGCTTTGGGTCAGGCTTTAAGTACATTACGAAGTCTGTCAGCATCATATTCAGTTTAAATGTGGGCTCCCTTCTTACTAGGTATTCAGGATTCAAACCCTTGTTCTAGGGTTCCTGATTCAGGCCATTTGTTCCTATCATCCAATTCCTTCTATTTTAGCTGGCAGTGAAGTCATAATGAATAGCTTGTTGTATCAGTTGTATCAGTAGCTGCAGGATTATGATGTCACTGCAGGTTGGTGAAGGAAGGGAAGTGAAAAAGAGTTTTGTCTCCTGTGCTCAGGGCCATAGAGGACTTTACTACTCTTCTAGTGCTACTGAAGGCAGTATTCATTTTGGAATATGCATCAAAAATAAAAATAAAAGAATCAACAGCTATATTTCCCTGATGCTACTTATGAATTCTTAATCCTGTGTTTATGACATCTTCATCCACAATGATTGTAATGTCCTATGCCATGTAATCCCATAGTGTTACTGAGAGCACAGTGATTGTGAAAGGAGGATCCTGGAGATCCTGATTTTTTTAAAATATGATTTTTTTGCTCATTTCATAAGAAAATCAAGTAGCTTTGTAAGAGCAAGAAAACTAATTAAAAACCATATGATTGGTAAATGGCTTTAGGTTTTAAATAAGATAGATCCAAAAAAATTCCCCAGCATTACAATTTTTACCTCAAGAGATTTTAGCAAAAATTAAACTTGTTGGTTCTTCACCCATTGGTTTTTTTGGGAACTGACAAAATCGCAGTGAAGGGTACCGCAAGCAAAAGCTTTAAGAATGTGCAAATCAAACCTGAGAAGCCAAAGGGCTGCTGGGAAACAGTAGCTAAATATAGGTATGTGTGGTCAAAAAGTGCTCTTGTTTATTAAACACCAGCATCACTTTTATTTATTTATTTACTTATCATATATTTATTCCCTTTAGTTTGGGAGACTGCAAGGTTGTTGTTACCTTTAGGGAAATAACTAACATATTGGTCATTCACTCTAACTTAAACAAGTGAGACAATGGAAAGGAAATAGCTAAAACAGTTCAGCTCTTGCAAAGAGGATTTAATGTTGGTGTTTAGCGTATCATCCTCAGAGACTCAAAAACAACCTATCCCAGTTACAATGCATTAAAGAAAACCTTGTTTGAGCCCTGTTAACCTTCAAATATTAAAAATTAGAAATGAGGAAAGCTCATTAAGTCATCTAGTTTGATGGAGTTGTTTCTGTTCTGTCTTTGTGCTTTGGGAAGTTTCATTTTAAATGTTTCAAGCAGTGGGATTAAGATAATGAGTACAGTACCTTGGGTCACTTGTCTGAGGAGTTGATATCAAGTCTTATTTTGAGAGTTGTCTTTGTAATCATGTGTAATGTATCTTGAAATTACCATCTCGATATTAAAACATAGGAAGTGCCCAGGACCTCATGAGTCATCAAATTCAGTCCCATGTTACTGCAGGCTTCATATAATCCATTTCATAAACTGATCAAGATCCATTTTAAAAATAGTTCGTGTGTGTGTGTGTGTGTGCGTGCGTGTGTGTGTGTGTGTGTGTGTGTGTGTGTGTGTGTGTGTGTGTGTGTAGTCCCCACCACTCATATGGAAAGACTACTGCAAAACCGATGGTTAGAAGCCTTCTACCTTCTAGCCTAAATTTATTCTTGGCCAACTTTTCCCACTGTTTCTTGTGCTAGGCACAGGAGTATTTGTTCGTGCAGCACTATTTCACTTGGCAGAGATTGTGTAACAGCTGGCAGAAAGCTGGGGAACTGTGGACTCAACCGTCTCATGATCCAATGGCTGGGGAACTGGCTCCGGGGTTGGACCCAAAGGGTACTAGTTGATGGGAACAAATCAACATGGTGCAAGGTTACCAGTGGAGTCCCCCAGAGCTCAGTACTCAGGCCAGTACTCTTCAATATCTTCATTAATGACCTGGATTTGGGCATCAGATGCAGACTGGCAAAGTTGGCAGATGACACTAAACTATGGAGGAAGGTGGTCACACTGGAGGACAAGCTGAAGATACAGGCCAACCTGGACACATTTGCAAAGTGGGCGGACCAAAACCTGATGGCATTCAATGTAGAGAAATGCAGGGTACTCCACCTTGGGAGAAAAAAACAGCATCATACTTACAGGCTTGGCAGTGCTATGCTCCCTAGCACCATGACTGAAAGGGACTTGGGGGTCTTGATTGACTGCAAGATGAACATGAGCCCCCAGTGTGATGCCGTGGCCCTCAGAGCCACTCTGCATGCATCCACTCTGGCATGCATCCACCGATGAATCTCAAGCAAAACCAGGGACATCATCCTCCCACTTTACTTGGCCTTCGTGAGGCTGCAACTGGAGTACTGCATCTGGTTTTGGGCCCCCCACTTCAGGAGGGATGTGGATAAGCTCAAGAGAGTCCAGAGAAGAGCCACCCATATGACCAAAGGCTAAGAGAGCAAGCCTTACAAGGAAAGGCTGAGGGACATGGAACTCTTCAGCCTGGCGAAAAGAAGGCTCAAGTGGTCTTGGTGGCTGTCTATAAGTATATAAGGGGGTGCATTAGGATCTGGGAGAACAGTTGTTCACCAGGGTTGCCCAAGGGATAACAAGGTCTAACAGCCACAAACTTCTGGAAGGCCGATTCAGACTTGATATAAGGAAAAACTTCTTTACGGCCCATGTCCAAGGTCTGGGACAGACTCCCCCCCAGAGGTGGTGTAAGCACTTACTCTGGATTCATTCAAAAGGCATTTGGATGTTTATCTTGCTGAGATTATTTGACCCCAGTAGACTTCCTGCCTATGGCAGGGGGATGGACTTGATGATCTCACGAGGTTCCTTCCAGCCCCTAATGTCTATGAAATCTAATGCCTATGAAAGGAGGGTTCTGGTCCAACAGAGGAGCTTTGGGTATGTATGCACTCAGTTTTGCTGGCAGAACTGGAGTTGTTTTGCCTTCATTTCCTACCATTATCAGGTGCTATTTCAGGACATACACACTTACACTGAAGAAGTAGTTACAGGATGGACAAATTACAAAACTTGAGCAGCTCTTTGGTCCATGTAAGGCCCAAAAGACAATGGAAACTTCATAAACTTTTGTGCTGTGCATAAGGAATGTAGCATCAGGGGCCATTTAAGGGGAATTAGTGGCCTCTGAGAGTATGATCAAGTTCTGGATTGACTATATACTGGAATCCTGAAAGAAGTAGGTCTGTCAGCATATTAAAGGGTTATTATACAGAAGAGGATGATAGACTCCCACACAGACCAGGGGTGTCTACCTAGCCACCTGCCTGGCGCACCATGCCGCTCTGCCTCCCTGCTAATGAAGCCTGGAATGTCCCAGCCAGACCAGGGCGTACGATCATCCTACCTATAATTCTGTGTTAGAGTGTGAGGCCAGAGTGTCCACCCACACAGAAACAATGGCCTTCACCACGGGAGGTAGGAATAATCCACCCATAACCTGTAGCAGCAGCTTGCCTACCCACGGATGACAGCATGTTTATTTGTCTGTCTAACCTATCCATGGTCTAAGTTGGAGCTGTCCACCTGGAGGCCCATGGGCCACATGTGGCCCACAATGGGTTAAGGTGAGCCCCCCAGGCTACCACTCTGCTGTCTTTCCCTCTGTCCAACTGCTGCTGCAGCCAAGTTCTCTAGGCCCCCCCTCCCTCCCCTGAATTTTGCTTTTTGCTGCTACCCCACGGGGTGTGGAGGCACAGGACCCCACAGCTGGGGAGTTGAGGTGAGGGTGCTGCCCATATATGCAATGCAGTGGCCGGGGGGGGAGGGGGGGGAAGGAGGCTGTCCACATTTAAAGTGCAGCAGAGGTGGTGGTCCAGGGACCCATGGCTCATACTAGTGCAGCCCCCAGGGCATGCAGGCAGCACATTGTGTGGCCCTTGACAACTTTGAACTTGGACATCCCTGGTCTAGCTAAGTATATAACTACTTTTGTCTGTTTTTGAGCTCTTCTGCTTAAAAGTTCAGGGAGCTTGTCTGTTTAGTGTAAAGCCTTTTATTTGGGAGAGTACTTCAAGATGGCTCATGGTTACAGAGTAAATCATGCCCATTGAGCCTTCTTGTGGAGATTCCACCTTTGTTCTTGTCCAATTATAAAAACGTTCAGTAGAAGAGCTAAACATTATTACTGTTACTTCAGACCGAGAATGTATGGTTACTCTTTTATTTCTGGAAAAACATCATGAACTCTGAATGGTACGATAAACACAGTGGTATCTAGACATCGTGTACCCTAGATAAAGGCTTTCTGTGTAGGTTAAGTAAGACAGTCATCTTTGCTGTTTCCTCAGCAGAGGTTTTGTGGTGAGTCTGCGGATCCTGTATTTTAGCACTTGCTCCTTCTGCATGTGTAACCCATTTATTTTGGATGTGTGCTAACTTCTGGGTTTGGCCCCAGGTGATATGATCCCAAGAGCTATTTAGGAGTGTACACTGAATGCATTAGAACATCGAATGCTATTATACATGTAACAGACTTGTTATATCCATATCTGTTATATCTGTTATCTGCCTGTGATCTTTCTGTAAAGCATCCACTGATATGTAATTAAATTTCCTTAGATAGAACTAGACTGGCATATTTTCTTTGGTGTAAAAAGATTGCAACAGTTTGAATCTGGCAGGCTTCTGGTGCATTTATGTAACTACCTGTATCTGATACATGGTTGCATTTTAAGGAGATGAAGCAAATATGGACTTACAAACTGTAGTTGTTCTATTAACACAGCACTGACTCTCATATTGCAATTTAAGTGCTTACTGTAATTTTTCATTTTCTGTGGACTGCAGCATAATTTCTCGTAGAAAAGCTCATATTGACAAACTGAAATATTGACACCTAAATTATATACATAAAAATATACAAAGCCAGATTTTTCATATCTGGGTGATTCACAACCTGTTTAATTCACTGAAGGGTGCCGAATTAAGGATGAGCGGGGGTCAGGGAAGGGACTTCTGGTATCAGTACGGCTGCCAATATAGTGGCACTTCCGAGACATGGGGTGGATTTGAGTGATAGTGTGCCCTTTATGCTACCATGAGACAGTCAGCTGATTGCTGTGGCTTTTACTTCAAAGGGCATTGCTTTTCCACTCAGTTAAAGTAACTCAGCCACCCTATGCAGCTGTTGGCTGTAGCTATATATATACCCCCTGCTACTTTGCATACCTTTTTCTTTGCAGAAGAGGACACTAACTCTGACAGGTTTTAGATTCCTCCTTTATTTGTATCCTTGGACAGCCATGTTCCCATTCTGCAACTCTGTGTTCCAACAGGTACATATGTTGTTTCTTGTTCTGCATCATTCATTTGCAGAAGGAAGAGTGTATTCTAGCAACCAAGGCATGGGATTAGATCAGGAGACTCAAGATGGCTCTTCCTAGCTTTGCTGCTTGACTCACTGTGTAACACTGTGCAAGCCATTGTGACTGCCTATTCCTCATTTCTCCGTCTAAAATGTGAGAATAGTAACAATAAATAACTACCTAAGGCTATGGTAAAGCTTCATTAATGGGACAATGAGACATAGTGATCTCTGTAATAGATTAGACCCAAGGCCTACTTATTATCTCCATGATCAGATTATGAGGCATGTTTGCCTATGATAGTGGAAGCCTGGGCTCAATGACCCAGGAAGTACTTTACAATCTTATGTTCCTAAATCCTTACTATTAACACTTTGGATATTTTATGGGTGTATAAATACTCAAAATGACACCACTGAAGGTCAGAATATTATAATAGGAATTTGATTAAATGCTTTCTCTCCTAGGCACTGATTTAATCATATGGGCATATAGACGCTAAGTCTCAGATCCTGGGATATAGGTTTCCAAGTACCTTTAAGGATTTGGGAGTTGGGGTTCATTCCAACAAGCAGAAGTCAGTAAGACAATCCCTATACTTATGTTCTTGCTTGATCACTCAGAAACAGAGCCTGGAAATATTGTGTCCCAGGGTGGTACATTTTTTAGTAGCTGGAAGAGAAGGTGAAGTTTCCCTTGTCAATATTTTACAGTAAAAAGTGGCCATCCATAAGAGTGAGTATTAATAAAAGCCTAAACTATGCACAATATTTTTTTCTATATATCATCAACAACTTGTCAGCAAATATTGCCTGCTGGAATTTCCCACGCTTGACATGCCTTAAGCAAATGGAGAAAGTAAAGCAAAGAGCTGGATAATTAGCTCAGGAGGAGGGGTTCTCATTCTGTACAGGATAAGTGCTCTGCACATCTGACTTACAGCTATGATAAGTCTTGATGAGGTGACCTGGAAAATGGAAGTAACTGGAAAGTGCAGATGGCTAAGACTTTATTTGTACCTTTTTAATTTTAAATAGCCCTGCTTGTGGCTTTACAGAGTCATGCAAAGCTAGGCAGACAAACTGAAGTATGAAAGGGCACTTCTTAAAACACAACATACATTATGTATGAATGTGAACTCTGCCTGACCTCAAGTCCTGGATCTGCCCCAATCCATAAACAGCTTGGGCCAGATTTCATGTTGCTGCACTAAGAGATCTGAATGAAATCAGAAGCTGCATTTTCAGGATTCCCATTTCAGAAATCTTCTCAGGGCCTCTTTAATCTCAAAGATCCATAACTCAAAAATGTTATGTGATTGATCTAACTAAATGTAAGTGCTGTACTCAAGTTCTTCATTATCTATTTCGAGTAATGTGTACTTAGATATGCAGTGCATAAATATGATTACAGCTGGTAGAATTATTCAGTATAAATAAATTATCTGACACATAAGGCCCCTTCTTGGTTGACAGATGTTTTGACCTGATCCTGGTTTCTGCAAGCATGTTAACTGTTTACTGCTGAATCTTGATTCCCCACCACCTTGCATCTGTGAGTCAGTACAAAGTGGATGGGTAATACACACTTTGCACAGGAGTGGGTGGCTTCATCTAGCAGAAAGCTGTGGAGAATCAGGGTTACTGACTTGAACAGGAATTGAGGGTGCTGAACACTGGTGAGACGAACAGAATTTCTGCAAAGAAGCGGTTCTAAAGAGGAACAGTTAGTCCCCAAATATTCAAGGGAACACAAGTCCTCCAGGTCTGAACATTTGTGAAGAGGTGTGAACATAACCAAAACGAACTTCTATTCAGCATACAAACAAGTGATCTTGAGCATAGTGGTGGCCCATTCTCATCTCAGTGCTAGTAGCCTTGCCTCCTTTGGATTACAGATGTTCCTTCCTGCATTTCATCAGGCTGAAATATGTTTTGTTGAAATGTTAATGAGATGGGACAAATTGCCAGAAAGGGAAACAGAAACCTACTTCTTTTTTAAGCTCCCACATTTTGGAAGCTGGTTTTTGAGTGCAGTAACTTTTCTTAGCAACTTATTTAAAGTTCAGCTAAATCTGTCACCAGCTCACAAATTGGTTGACTTTGACATTTTACATCAGATCATGTGGAATGTAGAATTTAAATACGTCTTTTGAAATATCATTTTGTTTCAAATAGCTTATTTATTATTGCTAATCATAGTGTCAGCACTTAGCCCCCAGTTTAGCCAAGCATTTCAGCACATTTCTGTTCAGCAAAGTACCTAAGCTTATGCTTTAGTCTTACTAGAGTTAATGGATAAAAATCTAGCTCGTTGAAGTCAGTGAGAATTTTCCCTTTGACTTTACTTGAGTCAGAATTTCACTCAGTGGAACCTAACATTGATGAAATCACACAATCATAGAAATACAGTGGTAGAAGAGACAGAAATCATCCAGCTGTCTACACTGCAGCGGGTCAAACACAATCTTGCCCATCCCAAGCAACATTTGTCTAATCTAAAAAATTTCCAGCAAAGGAGATTCCACAGCCTCCCCGGGTAGCCTGTTCTAAGTCTTTCAGCACCCAGGCCCTCCTTATTCTTCTTAACCCACCGGCTATGAAGAACAGCTGATCACCGTTCACTTTCTCACAAACTTCTGTGTACTGAAATACTGTTGTCATCATCCCTCTATGTCTTCTTTTTCCAGGACCAAACAAATCCAGTTCCCTCTGCCTCTCCTCACAGGTCATGTCTTCTAAACCTCATATCATTCTTGCTGCTCTTCTCTGTTTAGCTATATCTTTCTTACAGCATGGTATAACTATATCGGGGCAGGCAATTATTTTCGGCGGAGGGCCTCTTACCCAGTTTTGGCAAGCTGTCAAAGGCCACATGGGTAGCCCCACCCCTTCACAGGTGCCCCGCCCCCTGGTCACCATCTTGGGACCAATGTCCCAGGGCCAGCACCAGTGGGGCCCAGAGCGGGGCGCAGGCTGGCAGGGGTCAGTAGAGCTGGGCTGGGCTGCACCAGCAGTGAAAGAGCCCCTGCCAGCTGAGACCCTGTACCCTTGCCTCTGGGCCCTGCTGGCGATGGCCCTGGGACACCAGTGCGGGCCCTGCGCTCCTGCACCCGCTCACTCCCAGTGCCCCACCAGTAGGGGCTGGGACAGATAAATTTTAATTTTTTAAATTTTTTGGAGGGCCCTGTGGGCCAGATAGAATAGCCTCGCAGGCCAGATATGGCCCACGGGCTGTATTTTGCCCACCCCTGCTGTATATGATATTCCTCATGAGGCCCCAGCAGCACTAATTAGATCAGAATAATTACTCCCTTTATCTTCAATATGTTACTGTTGATACATCCCAGTAAGAGACTTGCCTTTGTTTTTCAATGACTTCTCATGGTTAGCTCATGTTTAGCTTGTGGTCTACTGCGCCTATGAATGCTTTGTTGAATAGTGACATTAGTTGAATCAAGGCCTGGAGGGAGGGAAAGACTGAGATGGATGCCATGAGCCTGGGAAGTTGTATGGCAAAACAGCTGGGAAGGGACCTCCTGAGTGGACAACAAGCCAGTCGGTGAGGCAATAACCTCAGCAGAGGAGTAGCTCCTGATTCAGACCTCAAACCTCAAAAGGGAGGAGGCAGGACTACCACAAAGAAATGACAAACAGCTATATTGTGTCTCATGAAGTATACAGCAGTTAGTCTTATTAATCACCTAGGTTAGCTGGAAGAATCCTAAATGCAGAAACAGCTTTTAAACCTGTAACCAAGGGGAATTTGGCAAATTCTAAACACCTGCAAGGCTAGTGGGTCTTTGGTAGATTATTAAATAGATTATAGATTATTGAGTAGATAGATTATAGATGCAAGACAGCTCAGTGCTGAATTAGAAGGGAGTAATTTCTGAGTTTGTGTCATAAAATGCAGCGTGTGAAAATAGAATTTAAATTTTCTTTGCAAAATGTCACTGTAACCATACTTTCCTGCACTGGATATAACTAGGAATGGTAGTATGGCTACAACTTCACGTACACTTGATTTGATTTTGCATTCACCTTTTCAAGCAGGAACCAGATAATTTAATCAGGCCTCGTTATATGTGGGTTGATCTTGTTAACATGAAGTAATTTATTGAATGGCCATGGGGTGGGAACAGAAAAGGGCAGGAATTCTCTTTGGTGAAATATTTAAACATTTGAACCCCAGATTCACCTGAGAGTAACATGTTGATGTCTTCACGTGGCTGTAACAAACTTTAAAATCAGATAAGTTACTTTTTCCCTTCAGCTGACACAGCAACCCAGTTGATCTATAGTTTTTCATTGGCCCTGAGAAGTAAATTGTCTTCACAACACCTATTACCAAGAAAGCCCAATATATACACATTTATACTTTCGTTTTTCTTATAGACTTAGACCCTGATACACCACTGCAATGCACAGGTGTAACTCCAGTGATTTAAAGAAAGAGGGGATGATATTTTGCTTTCTTTCTGGTAGGCAAGCAGGCTTCACCAGATCTCTTGGCTCCTGAGGAAAACCCCTACATTTCGCTTCAAATGTTTTGACTAATAATTCAGCCCACTGATCTGGCTTTGTAAATCCCAGCTGTGTGCTGGCGTTTGGGGGCGGTCCTCCCGAACCCTGTTTCCCCTTCTAAAGAATGTGCAGCAGCTGCTGCTTTGCAGTCATTCAAAGAATAAAACAGGCTGACAAAGCCAAAGGAAAGAGGCAAAAGTCTGCCCAACTCTCCCTTCCTGACAGTCTCATTGCACGTTCAGCTTTCTCTGTTGGTAGAATGCAGCCCAGTCAGGCTGGGATTGGCTTCAAAAACTCCCTTCTCAGGCAGGGTTAAAGAGGCCGAGCTTTCATGGGCACACTGCTCTTTCAGCAAGCCACTTCGGGCAAGGTGGGAGAGATCAGTTTGCGATAGGCAAAAGGCAGGCACCACCTTGTTAGGTCCATTGAGGCAGCAGTCAGCTTGGACTCCCTTCCTTCACAGAGTCTCCCATACTGAGTATGTAAGCCTTGCAACCTCAAGCTTTTGAGGACTCCAGTCTTGATGTCCAGCCCACTTCTGAAGTGATGCAAAAATGAACTCTGGAATCAGTGGGGCGGCAATATGCAGTCTTGTCGTGGGGCTGGGAGAATCCTCATCATCTGAAATATATCTGGATAAATCTTTTTGCCGTATTTCATTTCTTCCTCTGAATCTGGCAAATAGAGCCCAATCCCCAAAGGGGAAAGAGAAGATAAAAGGCTTTTTCCTCCTCCAAGGGAGGAGAGCCCGTTATCAGACTCACCACAAGGAGATCAAAAAGAAGGAAACAAAGCATAGAGACAGGCTCAGTCAGAGCGAATGAATTATGAGGCTGCAAATTACCTTTCCAACAATCCTGAGAGCACCACACCTCTATTAATTAAACCCCTATGAATGAGTATCTTATAGCTGGTCTCAGAGACAGGTCTTGATAATGACCTAGAAACCAGAGACACACCTTTGAAGTTAGTGGGGCAGTGATCAATCTGACAAGATGCAACATTGAGCAACCCTGCCTGAGAAAATCCTTAGAAATCCCAGCAGTGTTGGCAAAGCCATCTGAGTGAGGGGTGAGGGATTGAGTTAACAGTGTCAAGTGCTTGTCAGACAGGGTGAGGTTCTCACTCCTCCCTGCAGGGAGAGTTAGCAAGAAACAGTATGGAAAATCCACTTTGAATTGCTGTTCTGAGGGGAGGCGCATGGTTTATATATGCATATACATACAGTCGGCAAGGATGTCAGCTTTGCAATCAGTATGGTTTTCGTCAGCATGAACAAAGACATGTGAACTGCTACTGGCCTTTGGCCAAAACTTTCCCCCATTCCATTTTTCACTGTCATTTTGAATATGACCTCAAAAAGACCTGATTTTTTACCATATAAGGCAAAAGGACTAATCCCAGGCTGTTTTGTGCTGATACTTCTAGTTTTGCAGTCATAAAAGCTGCTGCCTGGATGTATCTGTAGACAGAAGGAGCCACATTTGGCAATATTGTAGCTCTTTTTGAGACAAGATGAGGGAGAACCTCATGTGGCGACAAGAAGGAAGTGCTGGGCATAGTAGTAACTCTTAACAAATCCACATTTAGTAATAAACATTGCACCATTTTTAAATGTTTGAAGTGCTGGGGCGAGGGCAATGCACTCTGACTTGCTAAAGGAGACCACTGTAAAACCCACCAAGGAAGGACACCAGTTGGTCTTTGGCCCTCAAGTTCAGCAACAACAACCTGAAATGATGGTTTTCTCAATCTGGTAGAACATTGTCAAGGAGTCTAAGGAAATTCTGTCACAGTGCTGAGGGATGCTACATGGAAGCAACAATGCCTATGTAAGAGCTACAGCCCAATTCAGGAAACTCTTCTGACCATCTAAATTCAATGGCCTAGATATCCCCTGGTAGCCCAAAGTATATGGCATAAAAGGAGCCGGTCAGAGCCGGGAGTGAAACTTTAGTGACATTCTAACTCTACCACCAACTTACCGTGTGACCTTGGGAAACCACTTCACCTCCCTGTGCCTCTGTTTTTTCCTTTCCATTCTTCATCTGTCTTTCTCTATTTAAAATGTAAGTTCTTCAGGACAGAGATGGTCACAACCCTATATGATTGTGACCTTGTCTAGCCCAGGAGTCCTCTATGTTCATACCATGATGAGACAAATCAGTATTCTGAAATCACAGGACACATTTTTGTAAAGCTGATGCACCAGGTACATCAACAATAATTTAGTGATTCACTGTACCCAGAAAACACGTTTACATAGTCAAACAGGATAATTGCACATCAACTCATTTATGCAGGCAATGAGTTGCTGGATGTTTGGTACACAGGCTTGTAAAGCAGTTTTTTCTAGGTGCGAGCATATTTGAAGAATGTCTTTCCATCCATCACTGCTAGGGAAAACAAGCACCAAATAAGCATAGAAGTAGCCTTTCTGCAACAGTAATAAATGTGTCTTCAAGGGGGAAAAGTGCAAGTGGAGAAAGCTGATACGGAATGCCTGCTGTTGGAAGGAAAGCATATGTCTGTCAAGCACATTGGATTCATTGTTCGACAACAGTTCAACCTTGTAAAAATATTAACTCCTCCCACTGCCAAGATCAGTGAAATCTGGGGTTATTGGCTGTGTAAGTTCCAATTGTTTAAGACGATCCCCACGGGAGGCTTGTTTTAATTGGCATCCTTACTTTACTTGAAAGACATTCCCTTTGTTTGTGTCCACAGTTTGCTAGACTTTACTTAGGCATGCAGGTCCTGATAGTTCATCCTGGTTTCTTTGCTCCTTTAAGGATTCCCCCCTGAATGATCCATACTGATAAATGGTGCTATTTCATAGAATTTCTTGAAGAAACTCAGAACAAGGACAGTCCTGAGTTAGCATTTTTCTCTTTGTTAGAAACTTTCAGTAATAGAGTCTCAATTCACTTGTCAGAACAGTGACAGGAGATATGAAAAATCTGTTATAAAAAGTTTCTAACAAAGAGAAATCAATCAATCAATCAATCTATCTGTAAAATGGGCAACCCTGTTCTAAGCCAGCAGTTCCCAAACTGATGTGTTGTGACTTCACTAAGGGTCATGGCACTTATAAGTGTTGTCAAGAGCCCCATTGAAGTTTAAGTGGAAGAACCAGCCTTGCACTAGAAGTAGGGTCACATATCCAAAAAGTTTGGGAACTGTTGCTTCAAACTGAACAGCAATACACATTCCATTTTGTGCCAGCCTCTGAAAACTGTTTAAATCATTCCTTGTCCCCTAAATTATATTTAAAAAATATTTATAAACAAACAAACAAAATATTTGCATTCATTTGCTTTTGGGCATAAATGGAAAGCATGTTGGTGCTATTCCATTCCTTCAATTTGTATGTTACATATGGTATTTTTAAGCACAGTGGGCACATCTACATGTTAATTAATGTGCTGTAGTTACTGCACATTAAGTTTAGTACATGTATAATCAAGTACTAAATTAATGCACAGTAACCAGTGTTACTGCACAGTAGCACTGGCGCACGCCTTTTTAGTGACACTGCTACTCAGTAGCCTAATAATACTGTGCAGTCCAGTATTAGCACTATTTGTGATGTGGCATGCTACTGTTCCGTATTATTAGGCTACTGTGCAGTTAGCGTCTCATGTAGCTGTGCCTCCAAGTGCCTAAAGCTGGTAGCTTCTATTTATTTAATATTTGAGAAAGGTAACTGAATGATGCGTAAATATAGGCCAGTTGTTATGGTCTACAGGCAAATCTTAGGCAAAAGAATGGAGTGGGTGATATGGGACTCAATAAAGAATTAGGAACATAAGACTAGAAGGAATATTTTGGACAAGCAACCATTTTTTTCAAGCATCCACTCAGCCCCTCTTGCATTAGCCACAAAGCAATCTGTGGATGGAAGGGAACCTATTAGGTGTCACAGAAAGCAAAGGAAATGGCACCACTGGTGCCTTAGCCCCTGCAATAGTGGGAAATTTGAGGTAAAATGTGTTTAGAATGATGGTCATAAGAAGTGACTGACACCTCAGGCTGCAAAGGAAGGAAGCTCCCCACGTACACCCACGCATGAAAACTACCTGCACCTCCCCAAACATCCTAGCCAGTTTGACCTGGGGAAAAAAGTCTTTATGATCCCATATCTGATGCTTGGTTGAACCAGAGGACATGAGTAAGCTCTATTAGATTAAGTACACTGAGAAGTTTCTTGATAGAATCATAGAGACGTAGGGTTGAAAGGGACCTCCATAGGTAATCTCATCCAATCCCCTGCCTGAGGCAGAATCAGCCCTATCCAAACCATCCTATACAAATCCATAATCCAATCCAGAGGTGGGCAAAATATGGCCCGCAGGCCAGATTCGGCCTGCCAACTGATTGGATCTGGCCTGCAGGAAGGCATCCACCATGTGAATGGATCCAGCCTGTGAGTGGGAGGCAGCTCCAGCTCTGGCAGCCACTATGTGCCAGGTGGCTGAAGCTGCTTCCTGTGCTGGGCTCTGTCTCTCTCTCTGAGCCTGGGCTGCCACCAGTGTGGAAGCAGAAACATAAATCTGCCTGCAGCCGTAGCAAGCCTCCTCCCTCCCCCACTTGGACCCAGCAGCTGCCAGGTGCATCCATAGCTGCCCAAATACAGCCGCCAGCTTCTGGGCTGGGGCTCCAGGCATGAGGGGGTAGGGAGATGGCAGGGCATGCTATAGTTGTGGGCAGGCTCAGACTTCCACACTGGTTGCAGCCCCAGGAGGGAGGGTTGGGCAGAGGAAGAGAGAGAGAGATGTAGCCCTCGACAGGTCACCGTAACTCATTAAGTGGCCTGTCAGCCCAAATAATTGCTCACCCCTGATTTAACCTCATAGTAAAACTACCATCAACCCTGACACACACAAGACATAACACCCTAACTTGCCACAGGTGAAGCAGGGGAGACCATGGCAGCCATTGGGCACCATCACACCCAAACTAGCTTCCCTTCCCTAGACACTGTGAATGTCTAGTGCTTCAGAGGAAACCAGAAAAAATGAATTTCTCTGTATTCTTGATTATTCTTTCATTTCCTAAGACCTAGTTTCATATGGAAGTCACATTAATGGGTCTGTAGTTTCCTGGGGCTCCTTTTTTCTTTCTTTTTTTTAATATTGGCATTATGTTAAATTAAAAGAGGATAGTAGAATTAATCCCAATCAACATGGATTTATGGGAAGTAGTTCTTACTGAATTCACTTCATATTTGTTATAAGATTATGTGTGGTTTATAAAGATCATTGTACTTATACAGTATACTTAGACTTCTGTAAGGCATTTGGCTTATTACCGCAGAATGTCTTGATGAAGAATGATACAAAGTCAACATAGCACTTATTAAATGGATTAAAACCTGGTTAAATGATAGGCCTTAAAATGTAATTAGAAATAGAAAATCATCATTGAACAGCCACTTTGCGAGGAATTCTGCCAGATTCTTGTACCTGGCCTTGCAGTTTCAGATATTTTAATAAATGACCTGAAAGAAAACAAAAAGTCATCACTGATAAGGTTTGCAAATGACCCAAAGACTGAGGGAATAGTAACTGATTACGAGCTGGGGTTGTTGATACAGTGATTGGCATGACTTAGCAAATTTGTCATATGCAAACATTATGCTTTTCAATACAGCAAACAGTAAACCTAAACACAAAGGAACAAAGCAATCCGGGTATACTTAGAGAAGGCTCTGTAAAGGCTGGGGGGTCTTGGTAAGTAGTTAGCTGAATATGAGCTCCCATTGCAGTGTTGCAGCTGATAGGGCTAAAGCAATCTTTGGAGGTCTAAATGGGGGAATACAGAATAGGAGTAAGGAGGTTATAGTGTATCTATGTTTGAGCCAGTCCAACCAAATCTGGAATACTGTGTCTGGTTCAAGGATGCTACTTCAAAATTAGAGTTCAGAGGATGGAGCTAGACTGTTCTCAGTGGTGGCAGATGACAGAACAAGGAGCAATGGTCTCAAGTTGCAGCAAGGGAAGTTTAGGTTAGATATTAGGAAGAATTTTCTCACTAGGAGGGCAGTAAAACACTGGAACAGGTTACCCAGAGAGGTGGTGGAAACTCCATCCTTGGAGGTTTTCAAAACCTGACTAAAAGCTTTGGCTGGGGTGATCTAGTTAGAGATGGTCCTGTTTTGAGCAGGGGGTTGGACTAGATGACCACCAGAGGTCCCTTCCAACCGTAATTTTCTATGCTACTGTGGTTCTATGATACTCAGTTCTACGCTTCAGTATACCCTATGCAAATGGAGCCTCTGCTTTAACAAGTCTCTGTGAGCCTATGCAAGCTATGATTTGAAAGCTTATAATGGCTAAATTTTGGTAGATTTTCACAAGCACCGCAAAAAGGAATATGCAGAGGTGGAAGCCATGACCCATCAAAGCTCCTGCTCTGAGACACGAGTGCTAGAGCTTGTGAAAGAAAAGGACACTCAAGACCCCTTTCCCACAGCCTAATTCTCAGTTTAAACTCAACACAAGGCAAACACCCACCATACAAACTTTTTGTTCAACTGTCTTCAGGGTATTGATTGTAGCCGTGCTGGTCTAAGGACATAAGGACTACACTGCACAACAGAGCCATTACCATACCATTATTCTTGAAGACAAGAATAGCCACTTGCCTGTGGGGGCACATTTCTCACAAGACAGCTACTCTCTCTCCAATCTTTCAGTTCTAATCCTCAAAGGGAATTTACAAAACACCTTTTGCAGACAAGCCTACAAACTTCACTTCATCAACCTACTGGACACAAAAAATCATGAACTAAATACAGACATTGGATTTATGGCACATTACAATGTGCCTAACATCTACCTTGGGCAACCTCTCTACTATTTACCAACTTACATCTCATCACCATGTCTACATTCCCCTCCCCTTCCCACCTATTCCTCACCCATTGACTGCCTCAATTTGCATTTTCACTGACTGGCTTTCTTGCATAGTGGCCTGGGGCTTCTAGTCTATTCTATCCCATCCAGGAAGAGCACAAAACAACTGCAGTCTTCCTCAGCCTGAAGAAGAGTGTTTGTACCCAAAAACTTGCAAAGAAGAATTTTTCCAACTATTTTAATTGGTCTAATAAAAGATATCTGATTTACCAAAGAACCTTGTCTGCTCAGCTGGCTAACATTTGACAGGGTCATAAGCAACTGAAAGCCAGGTCCTATAATTGGAAGGATAGGGCTACCTTCATAATAACTCAGCGCAGGTCAGCCACATAAAAGACAGGAAGCTGGTAAGTAAGCTCAATGCACTGTTGTATGTGGCCACATCCTGGTGGGCTATATCCGAGTCGCACCAATTTAACAGATCGGGGCATGATTCCATTACCTCCAGCGGTCATTGCTCGGTTGAATCAAGAACCGAGTCAACAGTTACAAGGGTCTTTAGCAGAAAGAATATGAAAATTCTGTGATAAATAGCACTTGCCGAGAGCAGCAACTGCATGACACACTAGCAGTGCCATACAAAAATGAGCATTTACTGAGAAAGTTAATGAAGACAGCTTAACACCAAAGAAAAAGTAGTTGCAGAGGGAAAATACTACATAATCTCTTTTGTGGAGTCTGGAAACCTTTGTCAAGCTATAGCAATAGTCTACTTTCTTAAGTAATTCATCTCTGTAAATATTTGCAACATCAGGGCCTTAGCAGATAACTTGAATTTTAATGTGAGACATCAGCACATTCTTAATTTGGCACATAAATGCACCAAGGGAACTTCCTGCTCACTTTCTTTCTCCCTTTTTGTTGCTGTTGTATCAGGTCATTTTAAAGGGGAGGAGGAAGACTCATCTGGAAAAACTGCTGCGTATTTATAATAAGGCCATCTATTACACCACTCCTGGCTGAAATTGAAAACATATGTTACCCTGGGAAGAGGCTGTTTCTTTTTTTAGGACCTTATGCCCTTCTGAAAATGTCAAGATACAGTAACGAAAATGTCAAGAAACAGTAACGTGCTTACATCGTGTCGGTGAGGTGTTTACAAGGCCACTGGAATTTTGATCTACACTGGGCAAAACCAGAGTCTTAAAAAGGCTGCGAGCACCCATTCACAAGACTCTTTGTCTGCTAAAAAGTATCCTCAGAGGAATCAGCATCCTCACTGGTCTGGCTCAGCACATAGAGGCCAAAGACAGTGGGGCAGGGAAACCCTCTCACTCCTAGACTGAAACCCCTGTCTAGCTAAGAATGAAGGACTGGCTCATCCTGCCTGTCCCTATCTGTAATGTGCCTCTTTTATAAATGCAGAAAACCATCTGCCTTTGCTGATTCTGTCAGTCCAGCAACACTCATGAACACTAGCTCCCAAGTTCAAAGAGTAACCAAATTCATTTGAAAACAAGATGTTCTGAATATCTCACAGGCCTGCACTGATACCTCATCAGAATTGTTCAGAGCTCCTCTGGGCTGTATTTCATAAATACCACACATGCATGACATGAAAAGCCATTGTGGTTTATTAGCAGGATTGTAATGCAGGGGACATGGGCCTCATTCCCAACTCTCTGGGGCAAGGCCTGTCTCATATTATGGATTGTCTGCTGCCTAGCACAACAGGACTAGGTCTCAGTGGGCCTCATAATACGAATAAATAGAAACAACACTGTGGGAGTCCACATCTTGTGCTGGATCATTGCCCCATGTCAACAGATATCCCATCTCTTGCTCAGAGGAAAGTAAGTATCTCTTCAATAGTGTTATCTACCATGATCTCTTTTCACAGCTGCCAGCTGGTAATGTCACCAATCATGCATTAATTCTTCAGATGCAGTTTTCTAAGCACTAAAAATCTTAAATTAAAGGAAAAGAAGCAATAGGAATACATATAGTGATTGACTCAAACAAAAGATATGAAGTTTGAATTCAAATAAGAATGTGAATATGGAGACTCCGATAAGGATAATTGTTCTCAGACTTCCAGCTGTGGTTCAACCCAAGACAGAGCCATATCCATCTAGAAAGTTTATAGAATTGTAGAAAAACAGGACTGGAAGGGACCTCAGGAGGCCACTTAGTCCAAGCCTCTGCTTGAGCCAGGATCATTCCTCTCTGAACCATCTGAACCAATTTTTGTCTGACCTGCTTTAAAAAATTTCCAGTGATGGAAATGCCACAACCTTTCTAGGTAATCTGTTTCAGTGTTTAACCACACTCAGCATTCTTCCTAATATCCAACCTAAATCTTCCTTGTGTCCATTACAACTTCTCCTGTTCTCTGTGTCCACAGGGCACAGTTAAGCACTACCTCTCTATAACAATCCTTTCCAGATTTGAAGATTTATCAACTCCCCCCTTCTCTTCTCCAGGCTAAATAATCCCAGTTCTTCCAGATGTTCTTCCTATGTCATGATTTCTAGACTGCTAATCATTTGATGCAAACCTCTGCCTTGTTTGGAGGGTTGGCTCTGGGGTTCCCTTTCCAGCACATCTCAGCTTTGTTCTCGGTATGAGCTTTTTTTATACATAGAGGTCAACCTGGAAAATCACTGATATGTTCTTTAATTTTTGAGTGCATGTCAGATTCCTTTTGAGTCACAGCAGGTGAATCATTTCTGTGGTGTTCAGCTGGCTCAAGGCAGACAGAGCCAAGCAGCTTTTGCAATCATCAGTGGGTGTTTTGTTGCTTTGTCTTTCCCCCCTTACTGGCATTACAGTAAATGTGTGTGCATGACTGGCAGCTGGCTGCATTATTTGCAAACTGAGCTGCAGTGCAGTAGAGTATAAACTTGTGGCTAGAAGAGCTGGAAGAAATATTTACCTCTGAACAATTTTAATCAAAATAAAAAGTGCTTCAACCATACTGAAATTTTACATTTTTATCAAATCATTTCAACTTGGTCAAGTAGGGCTGGAGTCTGGTTGTAGCCATGATGATCCAAAAAGTGTGCAAGAGATAAGGTTCCTGTTAACATCTCTTTGTTTCTAGTTCCTCCATCTCTCCAAGCAGACTTTTTTATTGGGACTGAGGGGGCAGGGAACAGCTGTTAGAAGGAGGAACCTGTGCATCAGCACCACTGTCGCTGGCTGAGTCTCAGCTGGAGTGGAGCAGGAGTGGTTCTGGGACTCCCCCCATGCCCAGATAAGTTGTGGACTGTTGTGGCAGTAGTGAAACAGCACCCCTCCTCCCCCTTCAAGCACCTGACCAGCTCAGCTCCCAGTTTCCCTCACCAGCCTGGAGACTCCAGGCACTCTTCACTCCCATACTGCCATGGTCTGAAAGGTGGTGGACTGCACCCCCTTTAGACAATTCTAGATCCACGCCTGGGGGTTGCTTTTGGCACAAATCTGGGGCAAGGCTTGAACTCAGAAGAAGGAAGCAAGCAAACAAGCAAGCATACACGTGTAACTAACAATTAGTATGAGAAAGCGAGCGAGCTGGAAGTGATTTACCCAAAGAAAGGGAAGAGAATAATAAATAGTAATGCATGTGGGGCAGGTGGGAAAGTGGGGGGCTGAAAGATAGCTATAACTACTCTGTGGAGGCTGCTGGTGACTGGCTTACTTAGGTGCCCGGGTTTGGATGCCAACAGAGAGGGTTTTTCTGCTACCAGAGCTGGCCTAGACCCCCTGAATGACAGAAGTTTTGTCAGTAGAAGCTGGCAGAGCTGTGCCCACACCAGGGACTTTGCCAGCTGGGCTACTGGGGCAGAGCACAATGTCATTTATGCCTCAGCTGACAGTTCTGCCAGCAGGGCTTTGTAACATAGATGAGGGCAAAATGGGGAAGGAGGGAAAACAGGAAGAGGAGGGAAAATACTAGCTTAAAAACCACTGGTAAATATTTGAATTGGGCAATGATACAATAAGTCCAAGCAGCCCACTCCCATGCTTGGAGAAATACTCACTTCTTGTCCTGCATACGTGCCTTTGCCTTGTTCCTCTTCAGAAGCAGCCTGAGTCAGCGGTTACTGCAGGCATCTTCCCTTTTTCCCAGTGCAGAAACCCCCCCAAGTGCAGTGTGTTGGACCTCACCTCCAGCTGCCTATGTCAAATTGATCCTCTCAGAAGTGGGAGAAGGAAAGGCAGGAGAAGCCTGTAACAAACAAAAGGATTTGAGTCTCAAGAAGAAACTCAATGGGGAGTTGAAGCGGGAAAAAGAAATAGGAGAGGGCTCTGAAGAGGGAGACTGATTGCAATGTAGTCAGCTCTTCAGAAAAGTTTATATTTACAAGGACATCTGGAGTCCTATTAGCTGGTATAAACATGTGCAAGGGCTAGACACCCTCATGTGTCATGTCAGAGCCAGCTAGTAATCACCTCCAATATGGGAAGGGATAATTGGTTATTATGGGATTTCTTGCATCTTTCTCTGGAGCACCCGTTATGAGCCCCTGGTCTGCTGTATTGTGGCAACGTGAGTTTTTCCATGTTGCAGTTCCCGGTTCATAAACCAGATGCTTTCCCCTCTCTTCTTTTGATTGCAAAACCTGGGCTATGTGAAGGGAACTTAGTGCATGTGATAGTTGCTGCCTTGACACCAACAGCAACAAATTAGTATGATGGTGGTGGTTGGAAAGTGTCAATGAAACATAGAAATGCACCTTTATGTGACTGTTCCCCTCCAAACCCCAAGGGTGCATTCAGATGAGTGCACACATGCGGTATGCAGTGCTGCAGACCATAGGTGACAGGGAGGGACATGGGAGGGGGCATGTGCCCTGCCTAAAATTGGCCCTCGCCGGCTGGGGAGTGCTGGTGCCCACCCTGAGAAGTGCCAGCGGTGGCAACCAGCTACAAATGCTGGTGGCACTTCTGGTTTGTTGCTGGCACTTCCACCAGTGGTGGCGATCGGGCACTGCCCTCCCACCCCTGTTGGCAGTCAGCAGCTGGTGCCCCCCCAGAGCCAGGAGTCACCAGTCACCCATGCTGCAGACCCATCTTCACCACAGCAAACCACACGCTGCATATGCAGGCATTTGCTGTGCTGCTAATTTGCAGTGCCATAGGGTTTTTTGACACTGGGAGATCCTGCTGTCAGAAAACCCCATGCCTGAAAAAAGTGGGGCAATGTACTTGGCAGGAACGTGCGCTGCCTGAAACTGGCCTGTCTGGCCAGAGCCACACTCCAGCTGCCAGCCAGGCTCCACACACCAGGTCACCACTGCCGGAGCCCCAGAAGGCCCCCAGGAGCCCAGGTGCTGCCCCAGCCTACCCTATGCTACCAAGCGTAACCTGCCATGTGCCAGAGCACACATTCACAGGCTTTCCTCAGGGATAAGTACCAGCAGCACAACTATGTGCTGCTGTTATTTGTCCCTGGGGAAACGCACGGGCACACTCGTCTGGATGCACTCCAAGTGTCTAACTAGGTTCATCCCCTGAGCAATTCAGTGTGTCCCAAGCTGTTCTGCTCTTGCATCCCTGCCCCCATACAGGCAGGAAGATAATTCACTTCCCATGGCAAATCCAGGCCTCCACCCTTGTGTTAAATTTCCCTAAAAGGGAGTCAGTCATAGTGATGGCTGTTCGTGGCGTAGATTCCTGTGCATAGGGAAATTAAGTTAAGCCTAGCTTAGAGGCAGTTTGGTCCACAGTATTGGGTACCAGACTGGGAAACAGGCGATGAGGGGTTTCATCCCTGGCTTTGCTTCAGAGTTGGGCCCTTCTTCTACAGTTGGGTTCACAATGTTTGATCTTCACTCAAGTCCTGTTTTTAGACTTATTCAAGGCTTCAGTATTTGAAAGGCTTTTGATGACACCTGGTCATTTTGGCAAAGAGGTGCCTGGGAGCTTTTGAAAACTTTACTTGTAACCTCTCTATCCCTCATTTTCTATGCCTGTAAAGTGATGATGGTTATGCCTTATGCAGCTGTGTTAAACACTTTGAGATTTGCAGATTAAAAACCCAAATTAAATGCCTAATATCATCATCCCTCTCATCATGTCCTCATATCTTGGGGGCTGTTAAGCACCTCTCTAACTTCGGTTGCTGAGGATCAGCATTGAACAGAGTTTAATGTCATAGATGAGAGAGGTGCCAGAGCCCATTCCCAACCTGCTAAGCTCCATAGCTGTCCCTGTGTTTAAAAAAGCTTATTCAGGAATTTTTAGTTCACCACTGAGCTTTTCAAATAAAAAGTCAAAGTTAACACCAGCAGTGTGTATGAACTAAACGCTGCAGGGAGGAAGGGAATAAGTTAATATTTCACAGGCATGATACATAGCCGTGAAATATGATCACGGCAGGGAAATGTGGCTTTATGCTCTTTCTAAATTAAAATAAAACCAAGGCTGTATCTCCAAGAACATACTGCTCCAGGGGGTTGAGTTTTAGCTTTACATTAAAATTAAAGATTTATTTTAACTCTAATTAAATCTTCTGCCGGTGTACAAGGGAAAGTATCTGTGGTAAGACTGTCTCTGCTTTCAGAGCTTTTGATGTGGTTCAGATTTTTGAAAGGAGAACTCAGGACTGGAGTTTTTAATGTTTCACTTCACTGTATTGGCCTGAAATAAATACAGTAGCCTGTGCCAAAGAGGAGTGACAAGAAAAAATATTTTCCATGGGTTTTGGTTGAGAATCTGAGTTTGGGGCAGACAGATTTGCCCAGGGTAGGTGCTAAACCTGAGGGATCTGGAGCTTGAACAGAAAAATGCAAAGATGGAGGGCATGGAACTAAATTTTGCCATCATTTCTAGCCATGTGAGACCGTGATCCTAGAACTGGCATCAATAAGTGACAATAGTTGCTGGTTGCTAACATTTACAAGTGTGATGTGGTTTTGATACAAAGCAATTAATTGGATCAGTACCTCAATTTATGTCTGCTTAAATAAAACTATAGGGATGATATAACATACAGAGAGTCACTGCATTTGAAGGACTAGCTCCTGCCCTAATGATGTACAAGGAAATGTATCCACTGACTTTTCTGGGAGCCAGGACCAACTCTAACCTCAGGATTTACTGTGAAGGGCAAATGTCTGAATACCAGCCACGGTAATCCTGGAAGGAAATGAAAGGAAATCGTGTTTACTAAGAACAAAACACATTATGAACAAATTTTGACACACCCTAAACCATCTTACTTTTGAAAACAAGTCGGGGTTTCATCATGTCTAAATTTAAAAAACAAAATTCATAAAATAATGTTGTAGCCTTGAGTGAAAACTTGATTGAATGATTAAAAATTATTTAAAGTAAAGGAGAAAAGGAGTCAGCATCTATTATGCTGGAGTCCCACTGAGTCTTACAAATAGCATCTGGCTGGGTTAGTACTATCAAGCCCTTGGTACATGACAGGTTTATACCGATGGAAATAGGAGAGGATATACACATAATGTACACCTTTACATGAATGCATCTCACTCAAATCTCATGTAGAGCTATCCCAGGAACAATCAGGAGTAAACTGCAGCAGTGGAAGTTAGACTGGTTTAAGTGTCATGTGGCTATGACTTATTTCAGGGAAGTTATTTGTTTGATCTGCTTCCCTGCCACCTGGTGGTGATACACTACTGGGGCCTACTGAATGCCTGGGAAAGCTGGTCATCATTCATAAGTATACGTCAGTACACAAAAACAATGTAAGTTGCACCAGTATAAATGTGTACAGGCCCCCAGACATCTGTATGATACTCACCAGGAACAAGTTGGCATTTCTGGAGCTTTAACAGAATAGTGGACCCCTGGGAGAGGTGTTGATGCTTCAGTGAGCAGAAGTTTTCTTTTTGCTTCAGTGTTTGCCCATACACTAAGCCTAGCTTAAATTCATTTGTCGATTTACAGGGTGAAATCCAAGACTTGTTGAAGTTAAAGGGAAAAATCCTATTGATTTCAATAAGGATGGGATTTCTCCCATAGATTTCAAGGCCAGAAGGAACAGCAAGGTTTATCAGGCCTAAAGGTATAGAAAAATATGAACCTTTTTCCTTATTATCTATAGTTGTTAAACAGCCCATGAAACTACTAGGCTAACTAGAGACGGGTGAACAGGGCACCAGTCCCAGGTGCCAATTTATAGGGGGAGCCAGAATGGCAGCCCTGGGACACTTGTGTAGCATCAGTAGTCCCTGATGCTGCACAGTGTGCAGGGATCCCGTGTGCAGTAGCCCCCAGTATGAGGAGAGACTGCACCATGGCAATGGCAGCAGCCAGAGTCTTTGAATTTCTGGTAAGATTTTCTCCCTGGCTCAGTACTCTCCTCCTACCCTGCGTCCCACCCAGGGCATCAACATTCCCAGTTACACCTCTGCAAGGAACTTTTAACAGAGTAAGGGCGTTCAGTCACAATGTCCTGCATGCTCACCTTCCACCTCCACTGATACCTGCTGCACTTTCTACTGCACGTGGCATCCTTCACTTCCTGCCCTAGATGTGTGTGTAGTGTTCATGTACATCATTTAGCAACTCTTCCCTCCTTGTGGCTGCAGTGTCTTGGTGATGGAGCTAGACTGGGCAAAGCCTGTTCCCCTGGGCAAAGCCTGTTAAATGGAGCTAGACTGTTCTCAGTGGTGGCAGCTGACAGAACAAGAAACAATGGTCTCAAATTAGAGTAAGGGAAGTTAAGGTTTGATATTAGGAAAAACTTTCTCGTTCGGAGGGTGGTGAGGTGAGTTACCTGGAGAGGTGGTAGAATCACCATCCTTGGAGGTTTTTAAGGCCCAGCTTGACAAGTTTCTATGACTGTGATCAATCAGCTGCAGAAGAGTGAGTTGTTGAGCAATAAAGGCAGCAGCTTCACTGTGCAGTGGAGAAAGGCCCCAGACAAAGAGTGTCTGTGCCAGATTATGCAATATGTAACCTGCATTTATTGTTTTAGCTGCACAAAATATGCAGTGTCACTGCAACACAATTGGCCAGATATCCAGAAGGTCGAATCACCCCCAAATCCTCCTGATGCTGATGGGAGCTGCAGGTACACAACACTTGAAGATTAGGCCAAATGTCAAGCCTGAATGGCAGCTAATAATAAATAACTTCTTTCTTTCAGAAGCCTTTGTTTCCTTTATTTCAATCTCGAAAATACAAAATGTCACCCAATTCCAGGGCAGGAACTGTCCCCAGGCATTACTTTGAACAAAGAAACTAATTTATAATTTACAGAGGGAAAGATAACAGCACTGTAACCTCTGCATTTTTCTTATTCAAGGCCTTACTATGACTATGCGGTGACTGAGAACAAGTTGGGCAAGATCCTCAGCTGGTGTAGAGTGACACTGCTGCATTTGTTTCAGTTGCCCTAGGCTGCTTTATTCCTGCTCTTGGGGTATAGTTAAAGGTGTTCAGAACGGATTAAGATGGCCTGAGGCAGAACCATGGGTCTGAACTCCACAACCTTTGAGGAACTTGATCTCTGCTTCTGATCTTCCTGGTTTGCTGTCAGCTGCACGCACAACACCAGCTCCAAACAAGTGTCAGATAATTCTTCCCCTATCTAGGTTGTGGCCTAGCAAGTCTTCAGCATTTGCCATAATATGACCATCAGCAGTAGAATTTGTAACTTCAGTACGTGGATGAGGCGTAGCACTTCTGCAAGCTCTCTCAGGGAGCAAGGATAGGCTGGTGAGTAGGAAGCTCCATCAGGACTTGACAAACCGTGTTTTAAGGTCTTACTCTGTTACACACTCCCTGTAAGACCTCAGGAAAATCACTTAGGACCATATTTTCTTGCATGTACAGTGCATGTTTTTTAGGGTTACAATACATCTGGGTTTTCCTGGACATATCATCTTTCTGAGTCCTCCAATCTCCATCCAGGCAGTTTTTTGAAATAGAAACCAATGTCTTGGATTTTGCTCTGCTCCAGTGGTGGGAGCAGGGGGAGGGTGATTGGAGGCAGGGGCAGTGCTGGGGGAAGCTGTCTAGGCACCAGGGCTGCAGCAGGGTCAGGATGGGAGGCACCTGCCCCTTCAGCACGGCAAGGGGGTGGGTGCTCTTTGACAGCAGTGCGGGGCTCCATGGCTTCGCTGGTGCCTGTGCTTGTGTGGGCTGGGTGTCCCTAGGAGAGACTGCCCAAGAGAGGGGGGCAAGCCACCTAGCAAGGTGCTGGAGCCCTAGCCCAGGGTGGGGGTACCACAGACATCCTCTCCTCTTCCCTCCAGCCTGCGCCAGGGCCAGATTATATCAATTGCCCCATGGGATGGTCTAAAACCATACTGAGATTCTAGAAGAACTTCCTCAGCAAGAGCTAGGAGATGGTTCAGGAAGATGAGGGCAAGGATTTTCATTGCTGTGGAAAGGAGAGTGATAACTTGGTAATTGCCACATGTAGACTTATCTTCAATCTTGAAGATAGTCATGATGTTACGATGCCTCAGGTCCCCAGGGATCTCTTCATTGTTCCTCATTCAAAGCATAGATTTGTGGAATCTCTCTACCAGTTCCTCGCTGCCAGCCTTGTAGATTTCAGCAGGTATGCCATTTGGTCCAGTAATCTTGTTGTTTTTGCTTTCCTTGATGGCATGCCAGACTTCTCCTAGGGTAGGCAGGTTGGCAAGGGATCTCCTTTCATGGCACCTATCACAATCAATTCACAGTTCAGGAGTGCTTCGAAGTGCTCTTTCCATCTAGCTTGGATAGATTCTTTACCTTTGAGGAGTTTCAAGCCATCCTGCAATCACAGGAAAGTAGAACCGTGGGAAGTTGGGATGTAGATGACTGGAAAATTTATGCATGTTATGTTTTGTCAGCAGAGAGCTAGATATCCTTTGTTTTATCTTGCCACCACTCATTTTTGATTCCCCAGATCCTCTTTTGAGCTTTGGCTTTGAAGAGCTGATATGTCTCCTTCTTCTGCTGATATGAGGTGTCCTTTTGCCAAGCAGAATGAGCCCTTCTCATCTGGTTGAGAAGGGTTTGGATCTCAGCATCACTCTCATAATGGATGTTCATAATGGATCTGACTAGACAGTGATCTGTCCACCAGTCATCAGTTTCTCACATGGCTTGCATTATATGGACATCCATTTAATCACAGGCTCTATCAGTAACATAGTCAAGGAGTTGCCAGAGCTTAGAGAGATGGTATCTCCAGGTGGTCTGTATTTGCCTGTCTGCTTGAAGACAGTGTTCATGATGACAAGACTGTGCTCTGTGCATTTGCTTCAGAGAAGGATGTCATTGAAGTTGGCTTTCCCTACTCTTTTGTTCCCAGTGGTGCCGCAACAGAGTTCCAGGTAATGTCCAACTCTGGTGCTGAAGTTACAGAGGAAAATGATTTTGTCCTCCTTGCAAGTATTGGTCAAGGTTGGAGTAGAACTGTTCTTTGACATCACTGTCAGCTTCAAGCATTGGGATGTATGCAGTGATGATGATAAGGGCATATTGGTTGTTGCTGAGTTTAAACTGGAAGGTCATAAGATGTTTGTTAGTGCCCACAGGGAGCTCCATAAGTTGACTGATGACCTTGATGACAAAGTCGACACCATGAATGAATCTGTCCTTGGCCGGTTTCCCATTCCAGAAGATATAGCCTCCACCCTCTTCCCTCAGCTAAGCCTCATCTGGTCATCTTGTCTCACTCAGAACTGCAGTATCGATGTTGTCTTGGTTATCCATCAAGGTATGAATATTCCATGTTGTGAAGATCATTGTCTTTTTAGGATGTTTTCAACCATAGAGCAAGTGATCCCGCTGGATACACTTACCCAACCAGGAGTATATTAAACAGCCTAGTTTTAGGGTACCTTTTCTAGCCCCTTCCTCATGTGGGGGGAGCAGAGGGGATCCTAAATTGGACTGCTCAGTCACAGTAGCAGCTGCCAAATTGCATCCCTGTCTCAACCCAGGTGCAAGCAGACTATCAGGCTACTGTCACCTGTGTGCCAATTCATGCCTGGAGACTGCTGGATTCACTAGACCTGCCTCCATCACCACTGATCCATCACCAGAGGGTTTTGGTACAGCAGAGCATGTTGTTTCCTATGGTAGAAGCCTATGTGTCACTTGGTTTAATGTGAGGAAGCTGGTGCGCAGAAACAGCAATCACACACACTTGATAAGGTGGAGGTCTGGGCCCAGTGGCAAGGGGGAACCCTAGACAACCCTAGGAGACTTCCATCTTGCTGTAGCCTTCTTCTGTCTTTACAGCTGTTGAGATCCCGACATCTCCTACCTGATTAACCACTGAGGACTTGGGGTTGAACTGTGGTTTATTTGGAACCTCCTCTCAGGTCTGTTTGCTATGGGTGACTCTGCCAGGAACATGACTCTATGAGCAACATAGCTCTGAGTATCACAGGGACACATAAGCCTCTCCACCACTACAACAAGTTGGACCACAGAGAGGACTCACAGGTACATTCAGACAAACTGGCTAGCAAATCACTGGTTTGGTCCAAAGCCCACTGCACTTTGTCATGAAAAACACCCACAAAAGTCAAGTGGAGATCACTGACTAAGTAAATGGATTTACTTCCAGGCTGACATCAATGTAAGCAAGACCAGAATCTGAACTTCTTTGGCTAAAACTGAAGTAAAATGGCCTCTTCTCTTTTCTTTTGGAAGGTCCAATTACCATTTTTAGACATTAGTTCAGTCATTCTATTTTACCCTCCTCCCCCACATTGCTAGTAAAAAGAAGAACCCTCTTGCTGGTTAAGAAACACCAATAAACTATGGCTCTGAAATATTTAATCCTTACTAGAGTCTCAGGACAAATATTTCAAAGAATATCCCTCTCCATAGTTACCTTTTTCAAATTTCTGTCTCACCTGGGCATGTCAATCCTACAATGGTATTATCTATAGCGCGGATCTTTGAAAACTCTTGGCGCTCTGGTGTAGTGCCCGAAGACTGGAAGAAGGCCAATGTGGTGCCTATCTTCAAGAAAGGGAGGAAAGTGGATCCGGCTAACTATAGGCCCATCAGCCTGACTTCTATCCCGGGGAAGATCTTAGAAAAGTTTATTAAAGAGGCCATCCTTAATGGACTGGCCGACGCCAACATCTTAAGGGATAGCCAGCACGGGTTTGTTGCGGGTAGGTCTTGCTTGACCAATCTCATTTCCTTCTACGACCAGGTGACCTATCACCTGGACAAGGGAGATGAGATTGATGTCATATATCTTGACTTCAAAAAAGCCTTCGATCTGGTGTCCCATGATCGTCTCTTGGAGAAACTGGTCAATTGACGCCTTGGGTCCTCCACGATCCACTGGCTGGAAAATTGGCTCCGGGGTCGGACCCAGAGGGTAGTAATTGATGGAAGTCACTCATCGTGGTGTCCGGTGACCAGTGGGGTCCCCCAGGGCTCTGTCCTTGGACCCATACTGTTCAACATCTTCATTAATGATGTGGACACTGGAGTCAGAAGCGGACTGGCCAAGTTCGCAGATGACACCAAACTTTGGGGCAAAGCATCCACACCAGAAGACAGGCGGATGATCCAGGCTGACCTGGACAGGCTCAGCAAGTGGGCAGACGAGAATCTGATGGTGTTCAACACTGATAAATGCAAGGTTCTCCACCTTGGGAAAAAGAACCTGTAGCATCCTTATAGGCTCGGCAGTGCTTTGTTGGCTAGCACTATGCAAGAAAGAGACTTGAGGGTCATCATTGACCACAAGATGAACATGAGCCTGCAATGCGATGCTGCGGCTAGTAAAGTGACCAAAACGCTGGCTTGCATCCATAGATGCTTCTCAAGCAAATCCTGGGATGTCATTCTCCTCCTGTACTAGGCCTTGGTGAGGCTGCAGCTGGAGTACTGCGTCCAGTTTTGGGCTCCACAATTCAAAAAGGATGTGGAGAAGCTTGAGAGAGTCCAGAGAAGAGCCATGCGCATGATCAGAGGTCAGGGAAGCAGACCCTACGATGACAGGCTGAGAGCCCTGGGGCTCTGTAGCCTGGAAAAGCGCAGGCTCAGGGGTGATCTGATGGCCACCTACAAGTTTATCAGGGGTGACCACCAGTATCTAGGGGAACGTTTGTTCACCAGAGCGCCCCAAGGGATGACAAGGTTGAATGGTCACAAACTACTACAAGACCGTTTCAGGCTGGACATAAGGAAGAATTTCTTTACTGTCCAAGCCCCCAAGGTCTGGAACAGCCTGCCACCGGAGGTCGTTCAAGCGCCTTCATTGAACACCTTCAAGATGAAACTGGATGCTTATCTTGCTGGGATCCTATGACCCCAGCTGACTTCCTGCCCTTTGGGCGGGGGGTTGGACTCGATGATCTTCCGAGGTCCCTTCCAGCCCTAATGTCTATGAAATCTATGAAATCTAAATCGGGGCGGGCAATTATTTCAAGCAGAGGGCCGCTTACTGAGTTTTGGCGAGCCATCGAGGGCTGCATGACAGGCAGCCAGGGGCAGATAAATATTAATTTTCTAAATTTTTTAGGGGCCTTGTGGGCCAGATAGAATGGTCTGGCGTGCTGTATTTGGCCTGCAGGCTGCATTTTGCCCGCCCCTGATCTAAATGGACATCTCTGAATCTTTTCCTGTTAAAAATAAAATTCCTATTCTAGATCCTTTACCATTTGCCTTTCTAATGCTGTTCCTTATCTTCTCCCTCCTGGGTACAACACTAACAAAGCCAACTGGTGGAAATGTGAGCACTACATGTCCTCGCTTGCTTGCTAACTCTCAGCTACTACTTAAAACTCCCTTTTTTAGTGGTGCCAATAGAAATATTTTCCTCATTTAATGATACAATATCCCTGTTTGCCTTAATGATGATGCCCCGTTAGCCCTGTACTTCACATCTCCCATTTTAAAAGGTAACTAGAAATGAAGTTTATGCAAGATTCCTGCAATGTTTGTTCTCAAAACTTACAAATATATGAAAGGTTTGCAAGTTGGGGGAATTCAACGGATGCAGGATTATTCTGGGTGTCCTGCAGACAGATCACTGTCTGCAGTCAGTTGTGTTTTTTCATTCTAAAGGGAGTCACTGTTGAGGTTATCCATGACTTCTTCACTGCCAGACTGGGCCATCATTGTACTTAGAGTTGCCACTGAAGACTGCTCAGGAACTTCAGCTATTAGTTACTTACCAGTTTCTTGCAGGGAGCATATTGCACCTAAGTACATATTCTGTTGTGGCTTCTGGGGCAAAATTCAGGCTGCTCCGTTAATGATTCAACTCGCTGCTTTAGTCTTCCTCTCTTCCTGTGTCATACTGCAGTAATTCAGTGTCATATTGCAGTAATTAAGCTAAGACCCTGCTCCCCCTCCCCCTGGAAATAGAAAGGGTCTAGAGACTATAGCAGCAAAATAACAGGTGTCAAGACACTCTTAGTGTTTTTGAATTTGCTCTTCCCATTGACATGTCACAGCCTGAATTGTTGATTTTCAGGGCATGCTGGCAGCTCCATTTATACTCACAGGCTCTTCCTGAAGGGGTAGGTTTTTCATGTAGTGTGAGAAGTGGTGTGATTTTTCTATGTGTTTTTAAATGAGTGGAATATGTAGCTTAACCTCTAGGGAGATGAATTTTAAAAATCTGAAATTACTAATGAAAAGGTGTTATTTCTGGAGCTGTACAATAGACTGTCAACAGAACAAGGAGCTGTGTGAGACAGCACTGACTTTAATGACTCAGAATAAATAATTCAAAATATGCTGCTGTTGGGGTGATGTTGTAGCTGTGATGGTCCAGGAAAAAATGTGAGAGGCAAGGATTTTTGTGGGTGATATCTTTATTGGACCAACTGTATATTTAGGAGTGATATCTGCTATTCAGCTCTGCTGTGCCTGCTTCTCTTCCAGAGATCTGAAGAAGGACTTGTCCAGGTCCCTACCGACTATATAACTGGTCCAATAAAATAGATCACCCACAAAAATCCTTGCTTCTTGCATAATTCGCAATGTGTCATTTATATGTTGAATTCACCTCTAATGTTCTGTCGTAAACATGATATTCTCAACTGTATCACTTACTTTAAAATACAGGCAACCCTAGCTTACTGCTCTTTCACTTAGCATTATTTCATTATAATACTCGTTTTACATTGATACCCAATTCCACTTAACACTCAAGAAGTTTCATTATAATGCTTATGGGCATTATACAGCTGGCAGCAAGTTTTGCTATTCTGCTTAACGCTCAGTTTTTTGGGAACCAATTAAGAGCACTAAGTTGGGGGTTGCCTGTATTCTCCTAATTTTTCACAGCTTTTTTTTTTCCCTTTGTAGGTGAAATTAACCCATTAATCCCTCACATTAGCCTTATATACTGTCCAACATAAGCATTCAAAATAGTATTTACCATGAGCATAGACAGATGTCCAAAAGGCACCAGACCGCCAAAGGTTAGTGCTGACTTAGTTAAGGAGCACTTGGAAGGGCTGGATGGGTGCAAGTCAGCCAGCCCAGACAACCTCCATCCACGGGTGCTGAAGGAATTGGCCAGTGTCATAGCAGAGCCGCTGGCACCGCTGTTTGAGCACTCATGGTGCTCCAGCCAGATCCCTGAGGACTGGAAAAGGGCCAGTGTGGTGCCCATTTTTAAGAAGAGGAGAAGGGATGAGCCGGGTAACTTTAGGCCAGTCAGTCTACCTCTATCCCTGGGAAAATGCTGGAAAAAATCATCAAAGAGTGCATTTGTGAAGGCCCAGCAGGGGAAATGTTGCTAAAAGGAGACCAGCACGGGTTTGTCACAGGTAGATCCTGCCTGACAAACCTTATAGCCCTTTAGGACCAGGTCACACACTGCCTTGATACAGGAACTAAGGCTGATGTCATCTACCTGGATTTTAGGAAGGCCTTCAACACAGTTTCGCATCCTATTCTCATAGGGAAGCTAGCAGGCTGTGGAGTGGACACCTACACAGTCAAGTGGGTGGCCAACTGGCTTAGGGACCGCACCCAGAAAGTGGTGGTGGACGGGTCATTCTCGGCCTGGAAGGAGGTGGGCAGTGGGGTCCCGCAGGGTTCGGTCTTTGGCCCAGTGTTATATAATATTTTCATCAGCGATATGGACAGGGGTGTGGAGAGCACCCTCTCCAAGTTCGCAGGTGACACCAAGTTATGGGGCAAAGTTAACATGCCGGAGGGCAGGGAGCAGATACGTGGACAGGTTGGATCAATGGGTGGAACAAAATAGCATGCAATTCAACAAGGATAAATGTAAGGTACTCCACCTAGGAAGGAGGAATCCCCAGCACACCTACAGGTTCGGGGATGACCTCCTCAGGAGCTCAGAGGCCGAGAAAGATTTTGGAGTCATAGCTGACTCCAAGGTGAACATGAGCCAGCAGTGTAATGAGGCCATCAACAAAGCCAATCGCACCTTGTCATGTATTAGCAGATGCATGACCAACAGATTGAGGGAGGTGATGCTCCACCTCTATGCGGCATTGGTCGAGCTCCAGTTAGAGTACTGTGTCCACTTTTGGGCACTGCACTTCAAGAGGGACATGGAGGATCTGGAGAGGGTTCAGAGGAGGGCCACTCACATGATTAGTGGCCTCCGTGAAAGACCCTACAAGGGGAGGTTGAGAGATCTGGATCTCTTCAGCCTTTACAAGAGATGGCTGAGGGGTGACCTTGTAGGCTGCCTATAAGTTCATCAAGGGAGGACAACAGGGAATTGGTGATGCGCTATTTACCAGGCCACCCCTAGGAGTAACTAGGAATAATGGGTGGAAACTAGTGGAGAGTAGATTCAGGTTAGACCTTAGGAAGAAATTTTTTACAGTAAGGGTGGCCAGAGTGTGAAATGGACTTCCAAGAGAGGTAGTACTATCACCTAACTTGGAGGTCTTCAAGAGGAGGCTTGATAGTCACTTGTCTGGGGTCATCTGACCTTGGTCCTCTTTCCCGCCAGGGGCAGGGGGTTGGACACGATGATCCATTGTGGTCCCTTCCGACTCTACGATCTATGAATCCATGAATCTATGAATGTACAAGCATGGTACCCACTCTGCAAGAAGGCGACTTTCACCCTCTAAGAATAGCTCACAAACAGTTCCGTGGAGATATTTAGGATATGAACATCAGTGACTGTGCTGTCTGGTTACATAATTCACAACATATTGCTTCTGATCTGTGGTTGGATGACAATTTTAAAATTTCCAGTGTTGAGAAGCTATTCGAACATGAAATCATTTTTTTTCTCCAGTATTCTCACTCTGTTCAACTGCTTGGGTCTTAGTGGGGTGTGGAAACAAAAGTTCACAGAAGTGACTGAATCAGCTCTTTTTGAATTAAAAAAAATGTTCCATGGGGAGATGTTTTTGATGTGCTCTCAGCTCCACTGTTCAGAGCCTGCCCCTTCTCCCACTGAAGTAGTGGCAACACCGCCATCAATATCTGTTGGTTTCAAGAGTGCAATGTGTGACTAGACAGAGTAGAACAGAAACTCCCAGGTCACTGAGGTCAATAAACTTCTTCGCACTGGTGCCAGTTGCTTCTGTGTTGGATGCATTTGTTAGACATGCATTTGTTTTACTGATAAAATATTGTGTCCATTACTGCCAACTCTCAAAGGATAAGAAATCCTAAAACTGGATATAAAATCATGAAATTAAAAAATGGGGAAGGGGTCCTTCTTATTTGCCTTCTGGATTTCTGAGTGTAGGATTCAGAGGGGGTTACATTTTCAAGCTTTCCTTGGCAACCATCTGGGTTAGAAATGTGCTTGTATTTGTAAATGGAAACCGATATTCTCAGGGATTCACATGACTCAAACAGCTGGACCTTTAAGAATAACACCAGTTATCAGAAGACTGGAGATAAAATCACAGCCACATCTCTCTCACCCAATGAACTAGTGGCCAGTGCCTATTGCTGTCTTCCAGTGTGACTTTTGAGGTGGCCTATGAACTGTAGGGCCATGGGGGTGAAGGCCGTTACAGAGGTGACATATACTGCCAACCTTTAAAACAGCTGACGACACAGATTCTGCTTATGCCAATCAGTCCAGATGCAATGCAATCAAACTCTTCAATTACACTTCAGTGATTTAATCAAGTCACTGTCAAATACTGGCTGGGACTCCTGTGGTACTATTACAAATGCAATAATTACTGCCAGTTGGCAACAAGATATAATTTAAGTGGATTAGAAAGCAGCATTGCACTGTCAGTTATCTGCAATCCCTTTATGGGGACTGAAACAAGCAATATTTCTTGTAGATAGCCACCACTGTGCTATCACAAAACTGTTTCTTCTCTGAGGCACTAAGTCATCTCTTTCTTATGTGGTTGGAAGCAGCTTACTTCAAAATGAAGCACTGGCTGAGCTCAATGCTGAGGACCAGAGAATCTGATTTGTGAGGCTGGGGGAAAAGGAACAACACAAATAGCTATGAACAAAGTCTAAAAAAAAAAAAAGAGCTGACTATGGCAGTTTCTGCTTTGCAGAAATATAGATTTGTTCTAGTGAAAAAGATTTCAGAAAGGATGGACTCATCTGGAATCCTTGCTTCTTTCTTGCTGCTCGTCCACCCAATGGCCATCCTCAGAAAAAAAAAGATAAGCTTGTCTGAATTGTGGCTGACAGTCTTTCCCACCTGTTTGGTCTTGTTTTTCAGAATGTTCTTTACTTTCTTTAGTTTTTTCATAACACTTTGAGTCATCTGTGGGAATTCAAGAAGTAATGAGTCCTCTCTTCTTTCTATAAAATGTTAGTTCTGGTAGCCCACAAAGAGTGTCCACCAGGACATGGGCATGGTTCTACGGCAGTCCTTGCTACAGGAGCTCTTGTGGTACCTAACTGCTAAACTCTCTCCCTGCCCAGGGGAAGGAAATGACTGCTGGATCCATCAATCTCTCCTAGCCTCGACTCCATAACCTTCCTGGACTCTGGGTCTACTGAGTTATTGATGAGTTTTGTCCTGTGACATATAGAGATTTCACATCTTCACATTTCCCGGATTCCTGCTATGAGGGATCAGTGTGCCTCTGGTTCTCAGGTGCCTGGGTTTCCACACCTGTGCAGCAAGAACGTTTGCCTCCAACGGACTGTAAAAACATTCAGGAGTGTAAATTTTGTTTTGCCTGCTTCCCCCCATGGGGTAGACTTTAATGCTAAACATCACTTTCATACCAACTTCCCTGGGGGTCTTGAGGTCCTTCAGGGGCAGAGACAATTCTGCTCTGGAGGTCTGTGAAGAATTAAAACTCAGCGATTTCAGTTTACACACATGACTGCATGAAGGCTAAGTTAGTTTTGAGTTTGATGTCAATGTCAACCCAAAAGCTCAAAGTCAAACAGACAAAACTGGTGTGTTTGGCACAGTTCCAAGGGTTGGATGGCCCAGGTCGGCCCAGGTTCATAAACTTCTGGTAAGCCAGCTCCGAGGGAGGAGTACAGACTGGAAACCCAGTGCGACTTGCTTGCTTTCAGGATTTGTCACAAAGCCAGGAATCCCAAGGGGACCTCATCTGCAATATCCTTACCCTGGCAGTGAGCCACCAGATGGCTTTCATCAATACTTTAATAAATTGAAGGCACTGGGAGAGTTTCAGCTTGGCCTCTGAACTTGCAGCCTGGGTGTGTCTACACTGCAATTGAAGATGTGACTGCAGCTTGAGTAGGCATACCAACTTTCATCCAGCTAGGCAGAGAGAATGCATAGAAGAATTTCTGTTTTTCCCCTTTTAAGGGTCAATAATTTGTATTTGTAAGTGTCCCGTGTCAAACAGGAGTAGATTATGTCCTGAAGTTAGGAGGAAAATTATATTAAAAAATTTAAGAATGTTAAAGTTAGGAGTTTGCCAAAATTGGAAACCAACAATCAAGCCTGAGAAATATCTAAATGGTAACAGGGTTCATCTCTAGGGGTGGCCATGATGCTCCTGGAGCCCCCTCAGCCCTTATCAACTTCGCTGTCTTTGGGCAATCACCCCTTCATTCACCTGCCACATCTCGATATATTTATCTTTTAGATAAAGGGAGGCTGCCCCAGGGCTTTCCAAGCTTGATGACATGCTCCTGAGCTCAGGCTCTCTGCTCTCTGCCTTAAGGGATAATTACATGGCTCTGACTCCCCTTTACACAATGACCATGCCTTGCAGATATCACTGCTTGCTATCAAGCTGTCTCTCTCTACTCACATTCAGGCACTTTGTCATCTTGGATACTCCTGGGTGCAACTCTCTCTGTTCACACCTGGGCACTTCACTCATTTCGATTACTCCCATGTACAGCCTAGGGTCCTTGACCTGGATCTCGCCTCTCTTGAGGCACTGGTCCCTGGCCCTGACTCTGCCCTTCTCTGGGTTTCAGGTCCCTGACTGTTGGCTTCTGACAGTGGCCCTCCCCTGAACTTTGGCCCTTCCTGGGCCCTGGCCCCACTCCTAGGCCAGTTGAGACCTCTGTGCTCCCTGGCTGTGCTCGCCCCTCTTGGGATACAAGTCACTGACTCTGCCTCTTTCCCCTTGCGGGCTACAGGTCCCTGACCTTACTTGATCTCACGACCCTTCAGCTGTGGCCCTGCTCTTTGACTTTGGCCCCTATCTTTTGGGCCCTGGCCTCACTTCTAAGCCAGCTGAGACCACCTTACCTCCCCTTGTCTCAGTCCCCAGACCACCAGTTTAGGTGTTTGCCAGAAGCCTGGCTGCAGCCCTGCTGTTTATGAGTTCTTCATCCCCGGCTGCCAGGATCAGACTACCATCCCAGCTCAGGTTCTGTGCTTATATCCTGTAAGTCCACCCCCTTTTTAGGTCATTTGACCCCTAATTGCCTCCTGCAGACTGCTCCGTCTACATGCTGTCTTCTCCTAAAGTAGCAGAAGCACCAAGCCTCCTGCTGCAATAAGATAAGGACAATCCAGACACAGTAAGGGGCAGAATTGTAGAGATTTTTGGAGGACAGAAAACCCGTCTTTAAAATGTAAAGAAAAACCTTGTATTGACTGACTGAAGGAGGCTGGATACTCCAGACATGGGTGAGTAAAAAAAATTCCAATATTTTTAGATTTGATTTCATTGTCCTCAGTTATAAATTAAGATCATGGGCCAGAATGCCTTCCCCCGCTCTTCTTATTTATGAAACTATGAGCTGCTCCATACAAATTTTCCTCTTTCTGGAATGCACAGGTCACCCAGTGGGAGGACATCAGCCAGGGCTGTTTGTAGTCACTGTGTGCATTTCATACACACTCAGGCAGAAAGAGCTAGAAGAGCAGGGTTTTTTGTTTTTTTTGAACAGATGTACAAAATCCAAGCCACTTATGGCACAAAGTGAATGTGATCTGCTTACAACCCCAGTGCTACCTCAACTGTGGGTAAACAGCCCTCTCAGCAAAGCCAGACATGTGAAAACCAAGTAGGTCAGAGAAACAGGAAAACATCTACATGTTCCTACAGATTTATCCATGACAATGCGTTTCATTATTACTCTCCAACCCCCACTCTCCTTCACATAGTGTGCAATCAGATCTCAGATCTCAGTAATAATTACTTCATTACAATGACAACCAGGGCAAAGAAATAGCATTTGTTGAGAGCTAAGAAAGCTTTGCATATTTTGCTGATTAGCAGGAATCCTGGCTTCCTCTGTTAAAAATTCCAAAATTCTCTACTTAAAAACCTCAAATTCTCTGATTAAAAGTATCAGTTAAACACAATGTTCTATTGATATATTTACCATTTTAAAGCAGTTTGGAAGCCTACCAATGCCTCAATCATTATAATTAAATAAATTCTAAATACCTATATATTTTGGTGTTTGAATTTGGTTTTTTATCATGGAAAATCAGAGCTCCCCTGCTCCCTTTACTCACTAGGAAGTGGGTCCAGCTGCAGGTGTCCCCCCTGACACCACTGCTTTGTGCCGCTAAGCAGCTCTGATATGCCAGTGCCCTGTCTCAGACCATGCCATTACTCTGCACTGCCAAGCCGCAGCCCACCCAGCCCTGCAGTGCCCCTCACTCCCAACCTGCAATCTCCTGCCCTCTCTCCAGTTTTGCCAGTGTCCCTCATTCCTGACCTTCAGCCCCCTGGCTCCCCAGCCCTGCCAGAGGGGGCTCCCAGCTGCCCCCTCAGCCCCAGGCCCCAGCCCCCCCAGTGTGTGGGGCAGGGGGTCAGTGGGGAAGGGGGAGTGTGTGTGAGGCAGGGAGTGTGTGAAAATAGGCAATGCCATTGGTGATATATTGGGGAAAGGGGGGGGGCATGTGCCCCCACCAGATTTCTGTGCCAACAACGGGGTGCCAGAATGGCACTGGGCAGGAACCACCTCCATGGTCCAGCATGTGGGATCTGGTTTGGGTGGGTGGAGTGGGATGGGGAGACTCAGTGCTGCCACCGCCAGGAGTCTAGAGCCAGCTGCGCTGCCATGGCTGCCAAGGTGAGCTGCCAGGGCTGCTCCTACCACCCTGCCTAGCTGTATTGCCAGCCACATGTGTGTGCAGGTGTGAAGAAATCCCCTGTCTGTCCCTGTTTTTCTGTGTGTCTTGTTTGGGCTGTATGCTTTGCTTCCTCCCATCCTTCCTTATAGTGTCCAGACTCTTTGTCTTAAGTTTCCCACCACGTAACCTGTGGAACCAGTTTGGTGACTCTGGTCACTCCACAGAGGGCTGCTGACCACTTTTTAAAAGGATTGGTCTGCCTCAGCAGGGTTCAAATAATGCCTGTTTCTGGTTGGAGCCAAGTAATGAAGTCAGAAAAGTTATTTAAGGGTCAGGTCACCTGGTCTGGGGGAGGGTCCAGCAGGCATTTTGGAAACACACACTAAAGCATGGGCCTCCAGAATTCACTGGATATGTAAGTAGTTTACCTGAAATTTAGCCAGTAAATTAGGGTTATATATATTTAGCTGCATCTTAAAAGGGCCAAAAAGCCCATTCTGTTTTGCTCAAGGCATTTTCTTTACTACTCCTCTGTCTTGTACCCCTCTCCCATTTCCCCCTTCTCTGATCAATAAAAGTTATTAATTACAGCACACCTAGCTGTAAATGCTTGCGGGGGGGCAAGCCTTTTTGCTCCTACCAGAGCTTAGCTGATTATCATCTGATTTTTCCCTACCTGAAAAATTCCTGGGTGACTCCAGGCTATAAAGAGCACCCAGAAATACTACCAGTGGGCTAAGCACCCACAGAGTCTGCAGGGTCTGTGTACCCTGGGCTGCACAGAGCCCTAACAGAGACCAGAGCCCAGGTGGTGGCAGCAATTACCCCAGGCTTACTGGTGTGCTCCAGAAAGGGGGTTGGCTGGATGTAGGCACCCTAGGAGAGACAGCTGAAGTGGGGTTTTGGTTGGGCACACTGAGGTGGGTGGCTAAGCATAGTAGCACCCCCTACTGTCCTGCCACGGCAGGCGCACCTGCATATGGCACTCCCTGCCTCCAACTACCCTCCTCCAGCTGCCTCCAGGCCCAAGCAGCTCCTTGCAGGCTGGAACTCTGCTAGCCTGCAAGGAGAAACCCATGGTTTCCCAGTTCAAAGGGGAAAATCCAGGCTTTTCTCATTTAAAGGCGAAAATCCGTCTTTTTCCACATTTTCCCACAGGAAGCAGAAAACTCAGATCCCTGGTGATTAGCCAGATCTCCAGCTTGAAAACATAGGGTAAGTTCAGCTGAAGGTGATGGAGAGAAGTCCCAGGGAAAGAGATTAAGCACTTAGATGAGCTTTTTGTTGTGCTTGGCTTTTTTATGTTGTTTGAGTCACAGTGTCTCTGACTAACCCTTCTGGAGTTTACTAAGTTAAAATAACTCAGTACAAAACAAAATCTATATATTAAAAAGAAGGGCTTAAGTTTTAAATATAATTGCCCTCACTGCTTTGAGTCCAGAGTCAGAGCAACCACTGGACTTTAAAGATTGGTTTCTGTAGGTGAAGTATCATGTTTTCCAGTGGAGTGGCTTGCTTTCCAGTTGTGAGTGACATAGACTCACAACAGGCATTTCCATTAGTTCAGAACAGCTAGGTTTACTTTCTGGTGAAGAAAAACATGATTAAAAAATGAAAAAGAAAACTAAAGATCTGCCCACACTACAAGTCTGAACTGTGATTTTCAAGCATCTTAGAGGAACATCTACCTTAACTGATTGCTAAAAAAAGCTTGTTTGTGCATCAGTTTTTGTGTTACCTATTTGTTTGTGCTTCTTTGCCTCCTCTGTTATGTACTCATTTGTATTAATGTATTCTGTCATGTGCAGATACAAACTATGTTTACAGCTAATTTTTTCAGTATCTGTTCATTCTGTCTCTCTGTCTGTGTGTCCCTATAATGCAAAGCACTGTAAACTTACTTCACAGTGAACAATAAACAACACAGGAATTATAAGCTAGGACTCATTGTGTATACCAGTGATTCTCAAGCAGGTTGCCACAGCACCCTGGGATGCTACTAAAACCGAAAAAATGTTCTTTTATTTTCTGTTGAAAAAAACAAACAACCCCCACCCCCTCAAGAGCTGGGATTTTCCAACAGGTTCCTTGTACCTACCAAGGGGTTCCTTGAATCTGAGAAGTTGAGAACTGCTGCCCTATACATTGCAATTCTCACAGGGCCTTGAGAGGCCTGCCGTACCACTTCCCAAGCATTTCTGTTACATCTCTGGAGCACATTCGCTGCAGGCATCCTGGCACCTAGCATCAATCTCCTCACAGCTTAATTTGTTCACCTGTAACTAGTTATTATTTAATAGTATTTGTATTGCAGTAGTACCTAGGAACCTCAGTGATAGACCTAGTTCCCACTGTGTTACGAAATGTAGAAACACCGAACAAAATGATGGTGCCTCCCCAAAAAGCTGACATTCTAAGTAAGTTAGAGACTCAGCTAAAAGCTGTAGCATGAGTAAGGACTTAGGTTAAAAAAGTAACCCTGCCTGGTGTACTGAAACAGCTTCCTGTACTATTGCCATTGTATCTGTAGCTTAACACTATGTTGGTGGGCACTTCATGAATCCCTTAAACATATGGTGGAGCAGAGTGTGTTTATTTCTGACATGATAGGTACCCTTTCTTCCTATAAGTTGTTCCAAAGTACATTCCATAAACATGAAGCACTCATTGTGATCAGGGCAAAGTTTGTAGCTGCAATAAAAACTTGATAGTTTTCAAACTCTACTCTTAAAATTTAGCTTTATTTAAAAAAACCACAAAAAGAAAAAAGAAAAACCAGGACACTGCAGTATTGAACCAAACCAATTAAACAGAGAGAGGAGTGGCTGGCTGAGAAAGTGGGTAGTGGAATATAGAGCTTTTGATCACTGTTCATTCAAAAGTTTTTCTAAAATGTGTTTCTCAATGAAGAATTGGGTGGGTGGGGGTGGGGGGGTTGTGTAAAAATATATGTGTATATATCTACACTCTACATATCACACCACAAAAGGAAAAACCTTCCCATTACAAAAACCGCACCCGTGCTTCCGCGCACCCGTACAAAGGACCGTTGGCCACCCATTACGATATCTGCATTGCATGCAACACGCACAAAACAACTACATCTATCCTGGTCCCACGGGCCAGGCCACACTTTCTTTTCACCCCTGCCCTACTTATGGGGTCACATACTCAGTTCAAGTGTCCTCTCCATTGTTGTCACTCCAGCTTCCACTGGAGGACCCGCTGCTGCTGTCGCTGTCCTCTGTTCCACTTGTCCCTTCCTCTTCTTCACTGCCTTTGCCCCTCTCTGCACTCGTGGGGGGTTGGATGATCATGTGTCACATATCTCTGTGCCAGGTGACTTTGGCTGCGTCTTCTCCGTCCTCTGCTACCGATTACTGGTAGTAGGTCTGGAGTTCACTCAGTGCCATTTTCACGTAGCCCACTACCTCTATGTCCATTTGCCTGAACAATGGGAGGTTCCTGGCCTTCCACAAAGCGCTCCTGATGCAAGATGCAAACTGGTCGAAACAAGGTGATGGGCTCCCCTGATGTTTGGCAAGATGCCCGTACAGCACCACTTCACTGGTTAGCCGGGTCACTGCTTCGCAGAGCTGTTTCATCCTTTTCTATACCTCCTTGGCGCAAGTGCAAAGCCAGTGGCCCCATGGCAGTTGGGCCACGGGCAGCTGGGTTTCCCCAACTACCCCTCTCTATGTCTCCGGGCCCTCACCGGGAGAGTTTGGTAAGGTCTGAGCCAGTTCAGGTCCTTGTGCTCTTTGTGCAGATCCTTGTGGTGGATGCACTCCCACACGGCCTGACACATGTTGCCCGGGAGCAGGTCCATGGACAACGTGGTGTCCCTTAGTCTCACCATCTCCTGGATCTTCCTGTGGTTTCTTATGGTCACTGGGCCTGCATTTTGCAGGCTGTACACACTGTGGCACTGGTTCAGGGTCTCATAGAACCGTGGTGTGCCCATGATCTACAGTCTGTTAGTCGGGGTGAATACCCCCCACTGTCTCAGGATGTGCCCTGCAAAGTACCTCACGAGGCAAGCGGTTCTGGCTTCTGCATCCATCGCCGGCTTGCAGATCATGCTTGCATACTTGGCCCACAGGAACAGGAGGATGTCTGGCATGCCCCTGCCCCCGGCCCTCTTGTCCTTGTACAAGGTCTTCTGGGAGAACTTTTCACATCTGGAGCCCCAGAAGAAGATGCACATGGCCCTCTGGATCCTCTGGGCAACATGCTCGGATGGGGGAAGACCAGTGCGGTGTACAGAAGTACCGGTAACAACACCACCTTCATGGGCGTGACGAACGCCCCCCCATGGAGGGGGGACACAAGTGCCACAGCCCCAGTTTCTGTTTTACCTTGGACTCTGTCTTCTCCCATGCTGTCCTGTCACTCAGCTCCAGGTCAAAATCTACCCCCAGGATACTAATGCCTTCACGGGGGACAGAGACACCCAGGAACTCCAGGTCCCTGACCTCGCCCACGGCAAGGCAGGTGCTTTTGCTCACATTGAGCTTGGCCCCCGCAGCTACCTCGTACACCTATGTGTGTGACAGGGCTCTCTCCACCGATCCCCTGCTCCAGCACAAATCATCCATGCAGGCCAAGACCTTCGCCTCTCATCTGCTGTTTCCCAGGATGTGGACTCCGCGGATCCCAGGGTCCTGCCTCAGGCACTGGGCCAGGGGCTCAATGGCACAAATGAACAGGATTGGGGAGAGTGGGAAGCCCTGCTGGAACCCCGCCTCCACTGTGATCCGGGCAGTCAGGAAGCCGTTGATCTGCATTTCACTGCTCGCTTCCATGTAGAGGGTCCTGATCCATCCAACGAAGGTCAATGAAGAATTGGGTGTTCTACTAAATAGAGCTTTTTGCAAACATGCATTTATTTCTATGAATATTTCCCTTTTTGACTGAGAAAAGCACTGCCTAAAAGCCCCTGACTAGTTTGGGTGACCCCATAATCTTATTTTGGGTTTGACATGCCACAATGGTGGCTCACAGGAGTTCCCATTCAGGTGCCTTACAGCCCCATTTGTTCTTTATGGGCTGGTTTTCTAAGCAGAACTTCATCTCCCAAGAGCACTGGGATCATGTGACTGCCATAAGGCACTGCCTCTCCTCACCAAGAAGGCTAACTGTGATGCAGCACAGGACAGTCCACCCTGGAAGCCCCAACAATAGGATAGAGTATGAGCTTGAAGCATTTGACCTGCTCAGTCAGCCCATTTCCATTTTCAGGCAAAAGGTTAATTTTTTAAAAATTCATTTCTACCCCAAATTTGAAATTTTCCATGAACAAAATCAAATGATCTCTATTTAGGATTTTTAAGTAATTTGGTGAAAGGCAGGCCAAATTGGCAATGAACAGAATTTGTTGTTCTTGGACAGCCATTCAACATCCATATGGGAGAGAGCTGGTGGTTTTAGTTGCAGTAAAAAACGAACATAGGCGTTACTTTGCTGGCTCGGACTAATGTCCATGTAAATCCAGTTTCCTGTCTCCTACAGCGGCCAGTTTCAGATGCCTCACAGGAAGATCTAAAACTTTTTTGGATAATAAAACTAGTTAATGCAGAGGCTACAAAATCAAACCAGTCCTATTTCATGTGAATTCAGGAGGCTTGAAAATTTTGGCCAGTCTCCAAGGTTTAACTGAAGGATTTAATGTTTCATGAGTATTAAAATAACTTTTAAAAGAAACCAAAGTATTTTGGGTAAATGGTTATAATTATTATTATATGATATTTATAATCAGGATCCAGTGCCCCAGCAGTCAGAATTCTGCCCACACACATAGTAAGAGAGAGTCTATGCCCTGAACCACTTTATCTTAATAGACAAGACAGATGCATAGTAGGAGATAGGAAGTGACTTGCCAAATGTTACGCAGGCAGCCAGTAGCAGCTCCAGGGATTTAATCACTGTCCAGTGCCTCAAGACCACCCTTCTAGAGTCTTTCTTTCTTTCTTTCTTTCTTTCTTTCTTTCTTTCTTTCTTTCTTTCTTTCTTTCTTTTTGTTAGATAAGATCATTGCTACAACCATTCTTATTGCAATAGTTACAGCCTTTACAAATCTATGAGTCCTCTATAGATTAAGACCAAGAGAAAAGTAATAAAAAGAAAAGCCTAAACGCATTATCTGGATTGAAAAAGCTTGATAACATGAATCCAAATGTAATATGGTCAGTGATTAATGGGACTTGTAAAATGTGTGCTAAATCCTTTATTGGAAATAACCAGCATAGGGAATCCCTGAGCTCTTGAGTTCATGCCTCATAAGGTCATGTCCCAGAATGTGGTTCTTGTGAAGTTATCTCTTCCTCCTGTCATTTTCTTGAACTTGATCAGTGAAGGGTGGCATAGCAGGCCTGTCAGCAACCTTCTCATTCACCTTCTCTCCCAAGTCTAACAGATCAAATGGTAGTCCACTTTGCAATAGGGGAAAAGAGAAGAGATGAGAGAATAGAAGACTGAGCAGGGATTTAATAACAGTCGTCACATATCTGGAGGTGATTACAGAGAGGATGGAGATGGGCATTTCTCCATGGCCGTAGGGGACAGAACTAGGAGCAATGGACTCAAGCTTCAGAAGGGGGAATTTAGGTTGAAGATCAGGAGGAACTTTCTGATGCGGAGGGTGGTCAAGCATGGGAACAAGCTATGTAGAGAAATTGTGGAATCTCCATCCTTTGAAGTTTTTGAGAACAGGTTACACAGACACTTGGCTTGGACGGTATCGTCAGGGATGATCCTGCCTTGAGCAGGAGGCTGGACTTCATGAGGTCCCTTTCAGCCCCATTTTTCTATGATCTGATGATCCTAAAAATAAGATCAAATATCTAGACCATGTGCAATCAACATCCCACAAATAGAGGAGAGCCACTGTGTCACTGTTATCCTCCCATTAGCAGTCCACATAGGTCCTGCCATGGTAGTTAATGTCAGCCATTCTGCACCTTCTCCTCCCTCACTGGTGCCCCTATGTATAGGTAACAAGCACATTGCAAAGATACACAGGGAAAGCAAGCCTGATCCAAGGACTGATGATGACTGGTCTTCTGGTTCTGTGGCCTTTTGGATATCCATTTGGAGGCAGACAAATGCAGGTTTTTTTCCTTAATGAGGCTTGTAGCCAAGGGACTGGGCCTTTCTACACCTTCAGTTCTTCCCAGGTGTTGGCCTCTCTCCCTCCTTCACAGTGTCAGCCTAGATAACTATGGCATCCAGCCAGCACCGAGCAGGTATCTTAGAACCAGATGTTCAGATCCTCACAACAGAAGTGCCATGTTGCTGCTGGCTCTGCTGTAGCACAGGTGACTGTTTCTTCTCTCCCTGTTCCCTCTCAGTTCCTACTTCAGCTAGGAATGGCTGCCTGCAGACGGACATGGAGTAGGCAACTTCCTGGCTCACTACCAAGTAAATATCTAAGTGAATGAGTCCGTGGTCCTTAACACTATAGTCCTGTCTGATTTTCAAAGAATGAGGGGTCAGGGATGCAATGGAGGGAAAATACACACAGATGGGGTAAGAGAACTTGAGGCTTTTTCTAGGTGGAGTAGGTAGAAAAATGGTAGTACAAGATACTCCAATGCAGAAGATTGCCGGGGGAGGGAGGTTATGAGGATTTATGAAGAAAGATTTTCAGAGCAGGGAAGAGAGTATGAGGATATGAGGGAAGAGAAAATTCAGAGGCAAGGAGTAAAACTGAGTAGAACTGAAAAGGAAAAACAGCTACTGATAGCTGAGAGACTGATTGAAGGGGGAGAGAGGACAAGGAGGGAGGGCTGACCAATGCTTCCTTGTACTTCTGTGGGGCTGCACCTTTCTAGTGCCTCTTGCCCTCTATTCTACTGCTGTCTGCTCTCTGGGAATTCTGCATTCACCGGTACAATTAATGACTCGTGTCTTTTCTGGGTAGTGAACTTCACAAGAACCCTTCTACAGCCCTTGAACAGCAGCATTTTCTGAATCGTTATTTTATAAATGTAGAATGCTTTATTGCTTTATTATCGTTCACCGCATCTAAAAATAAAATCCTCGGGAAGCTGTCTTCTAACCTGGCTGGCATAACTGGTCAGCAACAGTATTCATTACTGAAGCAGTAAAACTCAGCACAAGGGCAGGTGAAATATTCATGCTTGTTTATTTGACTATGATTTATGATTTTGCTACTGTATATAACAGCTTTTTGCCCAATAATACTGTCATTATGCTTCAGCTTGGTGCTTGCTAATTTTATTAGGGCTATCTAGTTCATGTGTCTGACTATCATGGAAGAAATTATTTTGAAAGAAAAAATACCTGATGGTGCTTGCAGCTAAGGTCTATGACTCATTGATGCTTGGAACTATAGGGGGAGGGAATTTCAGTGGAAAATTCATAGGTTCATAGACATTAGGGCTGGAAGGGACCTCAGAAGATCATCAAGTCCAGGCCCCTGCCCCAGGGTCAGGAAGTCAGCTGGGGTCACAGGATCCCAGCAAGATAAATGTCCAGTTGACTCTTAAAGGAGTCCAGAGTAGGTGCTTGCACCACCTTTGGCGGCAGTCTGTTCCAGGCCTTGGGGGCTCAGACTGTAAAGAAGTTCTTCCTTATGTTCAGCCTGAAACGGTCTTGGAGGAGTTTGTGACTGTTTGACCTTGTCATCCCTTAGGGTGCTCTGGTGAACAGGCGTTCCCCCAGATCCTGATGTACATCCCTTATATACTTATAGGCAGCCACCAGGTCCCCCCTGAGCCTGCGCTTTTCCAGGTTGAAGAGTCCCATAGCTCTCATCCTCTCATCAAAAGGCCTGTTTTCCTACCCTCTGATCATGAGCATGACTCTCCTCCGAACTCTCTCAAGCTTCTCCACATCCTTTTGAATTGTGGAGCCCAGAATTGGATGCAGTACTCCAGCTGCGGCCTCACCAAGGCCAAGTACAGCAGGAGGATGACATTCTGGGATTTGCTAGAGAAACATCTATGGATGCAAGCCAGAGTTTTGCTCACTTTACTAGCTACCGCATCACACTGGTGACTCATATTCATCTTGTGGTCAATCATGACCCCCAAGTTCCTTTCGGCTATGGTGCTAGCAAACGTAGCACTGCCTAGCCTATAAGCATGCTGCAGGTTTTTCTTCCCAAAGTGGAGTACCTTGCATTTTTCAGCATTGAAGGCCGTCAGGTTTTCATCCGCCCATTTTCCAAGCCTGTCAGGGTCAGCCTGGATTACCATCCTGTCCTCGGGTGTGGACACTTTACCCCAAAGTTTGGTGTCATCAGCGAACTTGGCCAGTCTGCTTCTGACACCAATGTCCACATCATTAATGAAGATGTTGAAAAGAATAGGTTCAAGGAAAGAGCTTTGGGGGACCCCACTGGTCATGGCGCACCACAATGATTGACTTCCGTTAATGGAACTACCTTAAATATGGATATGGAAATGGAAATGGCAGGAAGTTTAGAGGAAAGTAGGGCTACCCTAGCAGAAAAGTTGTCATTCTCAGGAAGTGCTGGAGTGAACCACTGGAACAATCCCCTGGCCCAGTTTGTAAAAGAAGGGACATCCTTATTCCACACCTCGGAACAGAGGACTAAGAGGGCCTCTTGGGCCATTAGATCCAATCCCCATGTTCACAGGCAACCATTTGGCCTAGGATACCCCAAAACTGCCACATTGAACATGCACACAACTGCAGAGCACAAAACCAGCAATGGCAGGAATACCCTACAATATGTACCAGGTAAAATCAGGGGAAAGAAGGGCACTACATTTGCCACTGAAAAGACAGAGAAGCAATTGGTTAACGTATGCTTTATTGTGGCTGTTTTCATTTAATTGTGACCAGCAACTTTTGAACACATCCCCATTCTGCACTGCTTTACAAATCTAGTGTTGGTTCAGTTAGGTCAGTGGGTTCAGTTTAGCACTGAGCATGTGTCATCCCTTCCTGAAATTCTTACAGGAGTAGTAGATATTCTGATACATTAGAGCCCAGCTGCTTACCATGATTAAGTTCCTTACTCCCTGTTAAGATGATGGCTTATGAACTAACTGGAGGGTTATATAGCCACAGCAGACAGCTGTGTGGGATTGCTGAAGTGATTCAGTTGTTTGCTGCAGCTTTTGTTTCAAAGGGTAGTGCTCAGTTGCATGGGACCACTGATCAGAGAAAGCATCATCCTTTGAAGTAAACACCACAGTAAACATCTCAGTGGCTTGTTTTTAATCCAGCAACCCTCTGTGAAATCAGCAGGTTGCAAACCACCCAGATAGGAATGATTGGGGTTCTACTGTACTTTCTACAACCCTCTTACCCAGAGTAGTCCTACATCTGTTTTCTGTGTTATCTCACTATAGAAAGAACAGGGTTTGCTATGAGTTGGACACCCTAGTCTGTCTAGGAGCCAGTAGGAACTGCTAAGGCTTGCAAGAATTACTGCCCACCTCATCTTTCTTCATGATCTACCACCATGCATGTACATGCTAACTGCCTCACTCAAACTGACTAACTTCCCAAGAAGAATGACCAGAGGACTACAAGGAATTGATTTAGCTTAAGCTTACCTTTGAAGTTAGTGGGGAGACAAGGGATTCATTCCCTACAAATATCTTTGGCTTCATAACCAAGGAAACTGCTTTCTCTTCTGACGCAGTTCCATTTCCTAGGAACTAACTGTGTAAAGGGCATTTCAGCTTTGTGGTTCTGAGTCATGTGCTTAAGTCTACCTCGATACACTAAAACTCTTGAGCATGTGCTTAGGGCTATTTACAGACAACCAAAAAGCCAGAGAATGAATGGATTCTATCCTCACAGGTTAATCTAAACCTATTGAACCGATAAGCAAGTGAACAGTCATTCACTTTTGATTCCAAAAATGCAGCCACGTGCCTGCAGTGGCCCAGGCCAGAAGTCAGTGGGCATTAGAGCACACTTCTCTGCTCAGTTGGAGCAGACAGCTTAGGTGAAGGCTAGCCTGCCCATTCTGCTAGGTGGGGTTTGCTGGGGAAGTGCAAAGCATCCTGGCATGTGGGGGGGAGGGGAGGAGAGGGGAAGGGACACTATGAATTCACTTAAATCTGGAGGGGATCTGGGGCAGAAGCTCAATAAACCAATTTAACCTAAATCAGCTAAGTCTGATACTACATCCACCTAGGTTAATTTTAAACTGGCTTTGGTCATTTTGAAAGCAATTTATGGGCACTGAACGTCTGTTGTGTTACAGATTTGAACAGGTTTCCCATCACTTAGACCAGTTTGTGTGTAATTTCTGTCCCTAGCCTAAGAGTTTTGTTCAATTGGGACTCAGGTGGCACCCTGGCACCATACCAGGCACCTTGAGAGTCTATAAACAAACAATCACAAGGAGCATGGAACTTATCGCTACACATTTTGGATAATTGTCTATCCTTCTATGGGATAGATGCCAGTATACTAACAATGAATAGCACTGTCCTTTATTGGATGGAATTAAGTCTGCTTCTGTACCTCATAGATGAAATACTGCAAAAAGCTGAAGCCTTTTGGTTAAATGGTTGGGTCCAATTTGTCTGGAACAAGGGAATCAGCCTTCTATCTTTGGTCCTGTCCTGGCATATAGCATAGTCATAACAATGAAGTCTTAGCCACCCTGGGATGAATCACAATTTCCCAAGCTCATTTACTATTTGGAGTGTTAATTCCCAGTTACCCTTCTAATGTCCAGTGCTCCAAACTCCAAGTGTGTATTTCTATTTTAGCAGTGTTTGTACAAAAGCTCTTGGAACGTTAATGTGCATCTGTCAATCTCATGGAGTAGCATAGTGGAGCAGTTTCATTTTTGTTCACCGAAACTACAATGGGAGATTTTCTAAAGACACCAACATGGCTTTGCATGTCCAACTCTTAATGAAAGGTAGTTGATTTTTGGTCACCCACTTCTTTGGAAATCTGCCCCATAGCCTGGAGTTCCTAGTTATTGGAACCAGATTCTCCACTGGGTGACTCCAGTGGGACTCCATCTATATAGATTCATTGGTGAACTACAGGGTGAGATCAAGTCCACTCCTATTCATTTTATATGAACAAGTTAACATAAAATGTGCTTTTGCTCTTTGCTGTTCTACCTGTTTGGTCCTTTGTAGAAGTTAAACATAGCTGAATTTGTAGTGCATTTTCTTGGAAACCTGATGCTGAACAACATGGCAAAAACTAAGAAGATGACTGTTCTTCAGCCAATCAGATTTATGTTTTATTTGCCTAGAGTAAGTATTAAAATTTAGGACTTTGAGTTGAGGAGCTAAATGATGCCAGAGGGCTGGAAAAGGGCCAATGTGATTCACATTTTCAAAAAAGTGAGGAAGGAGGACCCAGGAAACTACAGGCCAGTCAGTCTTACCTCTATGCTGGGTAATCTTTTTGTGAGAATTATCCTGGCGCATGTCCACGAGGGGCCAGCAGGGGAGGTTATGCTTAGGGGCAACCAACACAGGTTCATTAGAGGCAGGTCCTGTCAGACCAACCTGGTGGCCTTCTATGACCATGCCACAAAATCCTTGAATGCAGGTGTTGCGGTGGACATAATCCATCTGGAATTTAGGAAGGCCTTTGACACTGTCTCTCACCCCATTCTCTATAAAAACTAGGGGACTGTGGTGTCGACACCTACAAAGTCAAATGGGTCACTAGTTGGCTGGAGGGCCGCACCCAGAGAGTGGTGGTGGACGGGTCTTATTTGACCTAGAGGGATGTGGGCAGTGGGTTTCCCCAGGGCTCAGTCCTTGGACCTGCACTGTTCAACATCTTCATCAGTGACTTGGACGAGGGGGTATAAAGCACCCTGTTCAAATTTGCAGATGACACTAAGATGTGGAGAGAAGTGGGCACGCTAGAAGGGAGGAATAGGCTCAATCGGACCTAGACAGGTTACAGGCGGATGAGAACAGGATGGGTTTCAACACTGACAAGTGCAAGGTGCTGCACCTGGGGAGGAAGAACCAGCAGCATACCTACAGGCTGGGGAACTCCCTTCTCGTCAGCAAAGAGGCAGAAAAGGATCTTGGAGTCATTACTGAGGCCAATATGAACATGAGCCGACAGTATGGGGACGCAGTCACGAAGGCCAACCATACCTTGTCATGCAACCACAGATGCATCTCAAGCAGGTCCAAGGAGGTGATCCTCCCCCTCTATGCGACACTGGTCAGGCCGCAGCTGGAGTACTGCGTCCAGTTCTGGGCGCCGCACTTCAGGAGGGATGTGGACAACATTGAGAGGGTCCAGAGGAGGGCCATCCGCATGATCGGGGGCAGCAGGGCAGGCCCTACGAGGAGAAGCTAAGGGACCTGAACCTGTTCAGCCTCCACAAGAGAAAGCTGAGGGGGGATCTAGTGACCATTTACAAACTGGTCAGAGGGGACCAGCAGGCATTGGGGGAGTCCCTGTTCCCCTGAGCACTACCAGGAGTGACAAGAAATAACAGTCACAGGCTGGCAGAGGGGAGGTTCAGGCTAGATTCAGACTAGATATCAGACAGCTACTTCACTATCAGGGCGGCTAGGATCTGGAACCAACTTCCAAGTGAAGTGGTGGTGGCTCCTACCCTGGGGGTCTTTAAGAGGAGGCTAGATGTACACCTTGCTGAGGTCGTTTGACCCCAGTACTCTTTCCTTCCATGACAGGGGGTCAGACTTGATGATCTGCTCAGGTCCCTCCCAACCCTACCAACTATGAAACTATGATTCATAAACTTCTACAGGAGACTGTAGTCCCAGAGAGATTTAGACAGTAAGGAAAATAAAGAAACTCTTAATAAGCTGGGAACTGGCATAACATCATTTGTGTTGTGTTCCAGATTTGGCTCTAGGCAATTTAAGTAGTGGTCCTTTCCCTAAGCCCTGAGACTGGAATTGGTTGAACAACATGTCTTTAAACTAGGGAAATTCAGATCTTGAAAAGTTTTTTTTCTCTGTATACGTTGGGAGTCTCCAGTACTGCAGAAGACCACACTCTAGCTCCTGCCAGCAGTGTGATAAGAATCACTTGTCGTTCTGCCTGATCTTCACTGGCTTCCTAGTGAAGATCCTGAATCAAAAGGAATCCAAAACTATGACTCTCAGGTGCACCATACCCCTCTGACTCAAAACACTCTTCCACTTCACCAAATTTACTTTCTCCTCTGTCACCTCATTGTAACTCAGAACACGTTAGCAGTATAGGAATGTTAGTATTTTGGGATTCCCAAAGTGTTTCTAGTATAGATACAGGTAGACAAGCAAAGCTACAATTTCAATGGCTATAAAACCACCCCACCTGAATGAACAACCCCACATGAGTTATGATGTGTTGTATAACTCTGGCCACACTAAGGATGTCTTCTGAACAGCGACATCAGTAATAATTCACATCTCACCATAACTCTGAGGTATGCAGTAGAAATCTAGTATTAAACTGGTCTTGTTCTTTTTATATTATAGTAGTACTCAGGAGTATCAGTTGTGCTAGGCATTGCTTAGCATCTAAAATGATTGTGGTGTTCATTTTTGCTTCTCTATCTACTTGGGAGTTGGTTACTTTTTAGCAAGCAAAGATGCCTCTCTTTAAATCTTGCCTTCACACCCTCCATTTTCTCCTTTGATTGATCCCAGTAGAGGGTTTTGTGATACCTTGCATTAAGGACACTGTATTAAAAGAAATGTGTTTATTCTATACAATGCAATATCATTCATTCTATTTTGCAATATTCTTTTTGGACCATCCAGCAATAAATAGCATCAGCAGCCAGGGCTGCATGGTTGCATGGGGCCAGCCATAACAGAGGCCAGTCTTCAAAGATGCTTTTATATCTGTAGCACCTGGTCCTGTTCACTTGGTCTGGTGGGTACTAAAGATGAATATTCGATCATTGTGCTGCTGATGGATGAGTTCTCTTACTCCTTGTCATCATAAATTAACCTGTCATTCTGAAATGTACAGGCAGCTTTGTGAACTATACAGCCTGAACCTTGAAGAGCCATTTGTGAGAGTTTTATTATTTTATTCAGGTATCACATAAAGACACTTTTAAAATAAGAATTCTCCATCCCACAGAAATTTGAGGGACTGTCCTGAATTATAGAGCAGTACCCTTTTGTCCTGTAGTGATCTTCTTGGACAGCAAAATGTACCCAGGTAGTGGGCAGTTCATTCTATAAAGCTCCACTACACAGGTCCTGCATAATATCTCTGCCTCATCCTAGAATGTGCCTCTTCTGAGCTGCTCCTTCCTCAATTTATTGCACAAGTAATTCCAGTGTGGATAACCTGTTCTTCCACAACAGTCTCTGCACCCTCATCCATCTTGCTCCCTAGCATGGATTGCCCTTTCTATCTTATTGAGTTACTGCTCTCATCTTTCAAATCTTTGCCATGATCTCATGCTGCTGTGAGGCCCTCATGAAATTAGCCAACTTACATTTATCCTTTGAAAGTGCAAATAACTTCATTATATGATAGGATATTTTGTAGAATGTATGTTAAAGAATGATGGTAATGTTGTGATTTTGGTCGGTTGCCCATTTTTGCCATAGCTCAATCCCCATCTTTGATGGGACAAGCAGGATTCAGTACATCAGAGGTGACTGAAAGGTTCATCTGACCCTACTTAAATTGAGGCATACCTATGCCACATTGGAAGAATAAGTGTAAGGGAAGCATTATCCCAGTCCCAGTTCCATCCTAACCCTAAACAGCAGATTCTTTCATCTCAGCCCAGGAAATGCATTTACTGGACAGATTATCTTGCCCCAAACCAGAAGAGAGTCAGTAGCAAAGGTAGTAATAGATCACAGGCCTCTTGACTTCTCATTCCTGGGTCTAACAACTTAGCAATATCTACTTCACCAAATAAACAGCCCAAATTTTAGGACACAAAAGTGATGTGAAATGAACCCTCAAATCAAGGAGTAGCTCAGCATAAGTGGCCTAGAAAAAGGCACATTTAAGCATCCATCACAGGTATTAATAGTCTCAAAAATAAACTGCCAAAAGCTAAGATGAATTATGTCAAGAGTTAAAGGGATAAAGTCAAGATTGCCAAAAGTCGAGCTGAATTAAGTCAAGAAGCATAGGGATAAAGCAAACGTTGCCAAAAATCAAGCTGAATTAGAATTTGCAAAAGTTATCAGACAACAGCTTCTTTAGCCCTACAAACAAGGAATAAAGTGGGGCCACAATGGGGGGAGGCTGGCTTAGAGATTAAGCAAAAGCAAGGTATGGTCAAAAAGCTAAATGAATACTTTCCCTCAGTGTTTAAGATGGATGTTTATTTGACAATATGTAGCCAAAAGCAGGATGACTAATGGGAAAGTAAGGCTAAGGGTAAAGTAACAGGAATTGCCACATTTGAGTTGGGAGCAAAGACTCCCCGAACTAAACGTGCTCAAAGCTTGTGGGGAAGCAATAGCCTCCGAGCCATGATTCTTAAAAGAATGGGCACATTAACATGACTGTTAATGAAACTACCAAGTTGGGGGTGATTCTGTGTGATTGTAGAGTAGCTAATGTGATACCTATATTAAAATGGAAGGAAAGAGATCTAGGCAACTACACTGTTAATAGGCAAGTTTGCAGAACCAATTTTGAAGTGAAGAATAATTAAAGAAATGAGGTATATAGAAAATAGGGCAATATGCAACATGGGTTTACTAAAGGTAGATTGCACCAGACTAACTTGATGACTCATTGGTAAGGTCACTAATTTTCTAGACATAGGAAATGAAGTAGAACTAATCAGAAAAAACAAACAAACATTTGATAAGGTGCCAAAAGGGAAAGTGTTAATTCAGCTGCAGAAGATAGAAATAAGAACAAGAAACCTAAGGTGGATACAGGACTAGCTAAAGGGGAAATGACAAAGGGTCATGTTAAAAGGCTGGAAATGATAGGACTGGAGAAAGGCTACTAGTGGCTTCTTCCCCACCCCCATAGACTTATCTGCAGGCAACTGAGGGAGCTGCTGCCTACCATGCTGCCTGGCTGTATTGCTGGGCACATGCACATGTGCACACACACATATGCACATGGCACCAGCTGAGTATGATCACTCACCCTCCTGGAACTCTGTCAGCCTGCAAGGGGAAACCTGCAGTTTCCTGCGTTTTTCTTCTTTAAAGGTGAAAATCTATGTTTTTCCATGGCAAACAGAAAACCTGGATCCCTGGTTATTATTACTGAATTAAACATGCAGGTTAATCACAGCATGTACACTATATAATTGGGAGGCTTAGGGTTGCATTTTTCAGTCCTTTATTCATGCGAATGACTATATTGACCAAATAAGACTATATACTTGCAAAGGGACCATTCATATAATGATGCAGTGTCTGATATTATCACAAAACTGAGTGGTATATGCAGTTTATAAAGATTTGCCATTCAAACTTTACTTGTCTTGCAAATTTGCTTAAAAGCATCAGCCATTTGTAACTGCAAATGTCATAGCTAGGGAAAATAAATAATTACCTGAGGATCTTTGAGGGTGAGCTATGACTTAAGTACAGTAAAAGTTCTGTTAACTGGCATCTTACAAGCTGGTATGCTCAATTAACTGGCATGCCGACTTGTAAGATAAAGTGAAACCGGAAGTGCCCACCGTGGCACTTCCGGTTTGTCCGAGCCCCCATATACTGTGCTGCCGAGCCCGCACGGCCCGGGGGCATAACAGGCTGTGCGGGGCCCGCTTCCCTGTCCCACAGGGCCCGTGGGAGAGGCGGCGATGCCACGGGAGGGGCGACAGGACGCCCCAGACTTGGCGGAAGAAGCAGTGGCCCAGGCCGCTCAATTAACTGGCATACTTTGTTATCCGGCATCCCCCATTCCTGGGGGATGCTGGATAACAGAGCTTTTACTGTAAGTGAATATAGGCCAAATTATGATGATCCTTGATATAGCCAAGAGGTCCTTTCCTATTTTACTAATTTTGATAATTATGCTCGCAGGTGGATTCAGCTACAGGGCCAAAGAGGTTCAGGTGCAGATGTGAGCCAGAGCCAAGATATTCCTACCAGTCATTTTTGCTAACTTTATTGAACCAGTGATGCCAGCTCTTTCAATTTTATCACAAATCTTACAATATTTGGTTGCTTTCCTAAAGCACCAGTTCCTGGAGTCATGAATCTGGGAGAATCTCAGCTTTCATTTAAACAAATATTGTTGTTTGGTTAAATAAAGATGCTCTGAAACCAGAAGCCACAACTCAAAATGTTGCTTTTTCTATTAACAACAACAAAAAATCTCATGATTTTTAACCTAAGTTTTGAGATCTTGCTTGTGACTTGAAAACTCAAGATTGGCAACACTGTTGCTTGAAGGACCCTGTAACAGGGAATCCTGGCGCTGTTACTAGGAGGCAGGGTTGTCCCTTTAAGACCAGAGTCTTTAGAAACACCAAGTACCAGGAGGGCAGGGGTTACAAGCCCAACCACACCGGCCTGGCAGCTGACCGGAAGCGGATAGGACTCTCGGCACATATAAACCCCAGGGCTGAGGCTGGCAGGAGTTAGTTGTCTGGCAAGCTGTCAGGGGAAGGAGCTCCTGCAGGGAAGAAGTAGGCGGGATGCTCTAGCTGCCAGCATTGGGGCTGATGAGGCTCCAGGAGTCTACCAGGTGCCCAGGGCTGGGAGGCACTCGATACTCAAGGAGCAGTTTGGGATTTTAAAGAGGCAGAGTGTGGCTTGCATGACTCAAAATTATGTAATAGCCCAGGGGCTCATATTTATGTTGCTGTTTTAACCGGTAGACCAGGATGAGGCTACTGGGGAGGAGGAGGCCTCACAGCAGTGTAGAGCCCCAGAGCCAGAGAGGGCCCAGAGACAGGGATGCAGTAAGCCCAGTGCCAGAGAGGGCGCAAAGATAGGGCAGCAGTGAGCCCAAGGCCGCTCAAAGGCCAAATCAGAATGAAAAGTGCTAGTCTTTACACAGCATCTACAAGCTATGGGCCACTGTGTAGGGGAGATTCAGAGCGGTGACACCTGGTGCCAGGGTAGTAAATGAGCAGCCTACTGCCTGAGTAACATCATAATTATTGTTCCATCAAGGCATGGCAAGAAAGAAAGGCGGGTGGTTTTCCCAGAAACAGAGGGTCAGGACAACATTAGACAGGCCCAGGGATGGCTCCCTGTCACAGACCCATCCTAGGATGCAATAGTGTTTCTCTGAACAAGGTCTGTGGGATGTCTGATCCCCAGACTGGCTGCTTAATGGATAATGCTTGTCCTTTCCAAATGAAAGAAACAGAACCGAGGGGAATGCTGAACAGGGGAGGCAAGTGCAATGAAGAACACAAGCAAACAGCACTATTATCTTTAGAACTATTCCCCACGCTAAACAGTAAAGCTGGAAATACCTCAGCACATCCCTAATATTGTTTTATCACATGAGCAATAGCCATAGCAGACTGAGTGTTCTTAGAGGCTACAGATGGGAAGGGAGACTGGAAAAGCCAGCATTGCAAGAGGGAAGCATTTGGAAGAGAAGAACCCTTACATGCAAGCAGAGTGGGTCAGAGAAATAGTTCAGCAAACACTTAAGCCTTTCCCCTCCCCATATTTGCCTGCTTCAGACTGCTCGGTCAATCTTGTGGGGCTTAGGAGGACCATAGCCTTTTCATATGGAGTTGCATAGTGTACACATACTCTAGGATGTAGGGAGCCTGTGCAGTCCATTCTGGGAAGAGTAGGCTGCCAAATTTAGAGCTCACAGTTAATGAACAAGCCATCACATGTAGGAGAATGAGTCTTGTTCCTTGCTTACAAGCTCACTCCCACACAGACACTTGTGTAGACATTGGGATGTCTATTCCATCTAGTATCTGGACAAGAGCTAGAATTTACTGCCTGGAGCGGAGTTCCCTGGTGCATGATCATAATCTCTTTCAAAATGGTCTTACACATGTCTTCACGGAAAGCAAATCTAACATATTCCTGCATTTGTAGTTGTTTACCAAATGTAAAACAGAGAGCAGGGAGGATTTTTTTTAATATATGGTTTTGAAAATGTAGAAAAGGAATTGCAAAATTTGGTCTGAGAGCAGTTTTTCATAGGCAAGATTTACTGGATGTGTTTTTATTCCATCCAGATGTTATTTTAAGAAATATTTAGGAGTAATATTAAAACAGACATAAAAGAAACCTTATGGGAGTAGCACTGTCAGTAGCAAGGATTTTTAATGGTATGCAGGGCAAGTGAATGGGTTTCTCTAGTGTCCAAGGGCCTTACAGGAATGAATGAATGTATCCAATTAGAATGCACTAAATATCATCTTAGAGCAGGGGCGGGCAAAATACGGCCCACAAGCTGGATGTGGCCCGCCAGGACATTCTATCTGGTCTGCAGGGCCCCTAAAAAATTTAGAAAATTAATATGAATCTGCCCCTGGCTGCCTGTCATGCGGCCCTCGATGGCTTGCCAAAACTCAGTAAGTGGCCCTCTCCCCGAAATAATTGCCCACCCCTGTCTTAGAGGCACACAGACACACTGGGGAAGACATGGAATCTAAGTTCAAACTTCAGTATGATATTCACCTCCTCTGGGCTCAGTTATGCCTAGGGCACAGCAGGGGGCCCATAATCCCTCCAAAGGCAGTTCTGGGGAAGACTTCTGTTTAAAGGAGTCTGACATAAACTCCTTGTATTGTCAATCTCTCCTGCTCCCTCAGGATTTCTTGTTCCCAAGGCAGGGGCCACAAGGTGCAGCCCTTGTCCACCCTGGACACAAAAACTATAGTACTTCCCTTCTGTGGCACTGCTGGGTACATTGCAAACAGTCTTGCTCTGCTGTGCACTTCTCCTACTGGTATCTCCTTGACATGCATGCCAGGTTTTGTCTCCGCCCTTAGTAAACTTGCCTGTCGTTCATAGTGTTTGTGCTACGGGAATGCTGAGTGCATTAGCATTAGCCCCACCTCTGCACATAGTGTTAGTGCCAGAAGTATTTCAGTTTGGGCTGTGTCCCATTACCACCATCCTTCTGCTGGTAAAATGTGTAATGCAGATACAGTTTTACCAGTATTAAAGGTTCCTTACTGTAAGCGGGATAGTTAACCAAACTAGTTCACTCGCTTACTTGCTGTTCTCTATAAGGTCTATCTCAGCCCCTGGATCACAGCTTCTCCTTCTAATTAAGGTTTTTCCCTCGGCATATCCACCCTATTCTTGTCTGCCATTACTTGTTGGATCAAAATAAAAGAGGGAGGCTTGCTGTTCTTAATTGCTGTTGACTGGGGCACTAAGAAGGTCTCATTTACACCCTACTTGACTTTTGTGATGCTTGATCATGACCAGGCTATTAGGCAGTTTATTTCTATAGTGTTCTCGGCTATTTCATCTCTATGTATAATTTTCGGCGGGTGGCAGGATTGTGAACCCCTGTATTTTCCATAGGTACCCTTGTCCTGCACCACCACCAATCACGGTTAGTTGTCTACCGTGTCTTCCAACTTCCCAGGCTGAAATCCTCTTTGCCACGGCAGACCTCACTGAGAGGTTTTCTTCTTACAAGATGTAGGTAATTATGAAGACTCTTCCAAGTCTTAGGAAGAGAGAGTCTCCTATTCTCTTCCTCTACCCCTCCTAGGGCATTGTCCCTGGCTTTAATTTTCCCACTGCTAATCCTGATCTCTCTCGCCATCTCTCTCTCTCCCTGCACTTCTGGTTGTTGCCGGGAGTGTTTTTTTTTAACTCTTCTCTGTCCCGTGCCCAGCCAACCGGAGCTGACAGGAGCTAATAAATCTTGGCGCTTCTGCTCTTACGGCTTCTTGCTTCTCCCCAGGTAAGTGGTGGTATGCAGAGCAGCCTCTCCAGCATGCCTTACCTTCTTTGGGGACCTTCTCTTGGGTCCCTGTAGCCTCTTTACAGTGGGCAGCACTATCCTTGCTGCCACACTTACACTACTACAATTATTTACCCGTATGTTATGGAAAATAATTATAACAGTATAAACACCTTTTTCCTGGTCTGATTACTTCCATAGGGTGGGTTGTACTGTTATAACTACACTAGCGTAGTTAAAATGGTGCAATTTTGTTTGTAGAAAAAATCCTAGACTGTAGCTGAGTTACTTAAAGAAAAGACACCTACTGTTAGTCCCAGCCTGAAAAGTCAGCACCAGATTCTTTTCTCAGTTACAACGAGGCAAATCCATTGGATTAAGTGCTGACTTCTCCTTCTTCCCACACAAAGTTGCCCTAGTGCATTTTAAAATCTATTTAGATAAATTCTTGCATATTTCTAAATCAGTTTCAATGGGACTTCTGTCCAAGGTTGGTTTCTATCAATGATACTTGGGCCTTTGGAACTTAACTAATTCAGGCAAATCAATGTAATCCAGGTTTTAAATTGATTCAAGGGTCTCAGTTTTACAATCAAATTTAAAACTCACCTTTAATTAAATCAGTGAAACTTTATGTGTAGACCAGACCACTGGCAAAACTTTTTATTGATTTATAATTCTTGTTGACTTCACAGGAACTATGTCAAAACCTTGGGGTTTGGCCTTGTAATACAATTCCTGATTTGCACTGGCAAAACTGCAAACAGAATTTGCTCGAGAGTGCAACATTGAAGGAGTTTTGCCAACCTCCACTGTTGAAACCCATAAGATTTCTAAGGTAGTTTTTTATCTGCAATAATCGTGACAGACAGCCTATAAAAGCACAGAGGATGCCAAATCGCTAGATTAATCACTGATAGGATTTCCTGTCATGTGGGAAGGAAAGCCATATCTGCACAGGGACTATTTGGAACAAATTAATCCATACGACTCACCCCATCTAGCCCCTCGTGCCCATATACAAGATACTTAAAGCAAAGGGGAAAAGGAAACTATCACTATTCCATGCCTTGCTTCCATGATGTTAAACTCATCTCAGGAATTAAAAGTTTGCCATGTCATCCGTTATCCATCTGATACAGAGGCTGCAATGTACAGATCTGTGAGACAGAAGTGAAGCAGACCAGTGACCCTGACAATTTTTTTCAGGTGACAGATGTGTCTACAGCTGCATCTGAACCTGAGGAAGAAGTATGGCTTGAGAGGACCTATCACTTTTAGAGTAGGGCTGTTGGCAGCTCAGTATACTACATTGCTGGGAGCAGCAGCAGCAGGAAGTGTGGTTACATGAGAAAACAAGCAGATTTGAAACAATATGCACTCCAAGAAATTATACAAATTATACTCTAGTGACAGTGGGGCTGTTGACTCAATTGTCACTATGAAGAAAACATCCCTTTTTACATACTTAGGCTGGGCAATCATTTAGTCTCTGGTTAGTCTCTCAGCAACTTTTGCATTGCTACTTGCTGCTTTGCCTTCACATTTTTTTCTGATACAGAGTGTCTCCCTGTCCTAATTTTTTCTTAAAATCTGTTTATTTGACTAGCATGTGTATCTCATGCAGATAAAGTACAGCTGCTGTTTCCTACACATAAAAGCATGTTAAGTGGTTGCTGAACTGCAAAAGACCTAACATGAACAGACAGTCTGCCAGTTCTGACTACTGAAGTGGATCTCGTACAGGCCATGCTGTGGAACAGGAAATATACAACCAAGACTTTGCGATCCTTGGGCCTTAGGAATCTTCCTCCACTTGCCTATCCCTTTTGCTCTGGTTTCTGGGGATGGAGGGGGTACTAATCATCACATCAATCTATATTCCTATGAGCATATGCCTACCTAAAATAACTAGGCACAAGTTTCTTGGCTAGGGACAAACATTACACGTAAACCGGTTTAAGTGATCAGAAACTGGTTTAAACCTGTAACAGAACAGATGTTCAGTGCACACAAACCATTTTGAAAATGGCTGAAACCAGTTTGAGATAAACCTGGTTGAATGTAGTATCACACTTAACTGATTTGGATCAAACCGGTTTATGCAATGTCTGTCCTAGACCCCTTGCTGGTTTAAGTTAAACCAGGTACCCTCAGCACCTTTGCATGCTCTCTGGGCTGGGCTGCCTGCTCCACAGCAGAGCTGGCCCTTCCCCTCTGCTCCATGGCTGCAGCTCCTGCAGAGACTGCAGGTGTCTGCCTGGATTCCCCCTCCCCACTGCCTTACACAGACACCTCTCAGCATTAGCTAGCAGATCGCATGCTGGCTATGGTCTGTGCTGTGGCAGACAGGACAAAGGCAGTATCAACAGGTAGCTGGTAATGTCCCTCTGTTGTTTTCTTAATGGGGTGATAAATACTGTGTTATCAATTTCCTGCTGGGCTGGTCAGAAGGTTGGGAGGGGGGAACTGCTCCCTAATCAGAGCATCCCATTGGGGCCTGGCCACACACCCCTCAGCTCAGCAATATGGAAGGGAAGGGAGGGCTGCTCTAGTGCCTCCCAGCTTCTAGCCTGAGCCACTGCAGGCATGTGCTAGCACATCTGGGATATCTGTGTGGTTACAAACTGATTCAGCCTAGCCAAGTTAGACTAACCTGCAAAGATTAAATTAATTCAGGCTCTGACTTTTTGAATGTCTGTCCATAACCCTTTACTTCAAGATATTTTTTTCATGGCAGCATGTGCCTTCTGTTAATGTGCCTCATGCGTTTTTTATTGTGCAACAGCTTATATAGTAAAAGCATTCGCTACGTTCCCAGAAGTAATAACTGCTGACAGCCTGGGCAGTGGAAGGGGTACCCAGCCTGAGTCCTGACCTGCAGGACCATGACCAGAGGAAAACCAGTCATTGCATTTCTATGCAGTTCTGTTATGAGTGAACAACAAGGGTGGATTTTATGAAGTGGCCAAAGGCTTAGTAACAGTTCTGTAAGAACAACTAATTCAAAGCCATCAAAACAGCCCAACCTGATCTAGTTGATGTATTTCAGTGTCCATGGGAGACCCTCCATTGATTTCAGTGGCAGTCAGATCTGCACCTATAAACATGAGATGCTTGTTAGTTTATTAACAACCCTCTCAGCCACCCAGTCCTCCAACTGCTGATATTTCTGTTGATGTTTCTGTAAAAGAAGTACTCTTCCATGATGGTGGTTGTAGCCATTGTTTTCTTTTGTTGTACTCAAAGACATCTTTATCATAACTTTAAAAAAAGGAAGCAAACGTGTTAACAAATAGGAAAATGGAAGATGCGAAGAATTTATGTAAATTTCCCACAAAATTTAAATGAAACCACAGCAAATTTTGCTAAAAATTCTATAGACCCATTTGGGCCTGGTTCTGAGTGAATTTTGCCAGTGCCATATGATAGGTGATTGCATCCTAGCTCTTCTTTCATGGTCTGTAGATAACAGAGCCAACTGTGAATTATATTAGGGGCTTGTAAACACAAAGATGTGCTGCTGTTTCAATTAATGCAGAAAGAAATCTTGCTCTTATTACTTCCTTCTAAAAGAAAAAGAACATGTGTTTTTGATCCACTGATAAGAAATCCAGTGATACTGAATTTTGCTGGAGGAACTTTTGTGTTTTTAATGCAACACACGAAACTTTTCTTTCATGAATGTGCATTCAATTCATATCCAATGTGTAATTCTTTCAGTCTGCAGAGACTTTTTTATGCTGTCGATTAAATATTTGTCATATGCTTTCAAATCAAGAAGCCAGATCAAGAAACTGAATAAGTGGATGTATGTTGGCACATTAACTATGAGCCACATGCCATTCCAATCTTTATCAATGAAATTATCATAGGTAAGTGTCACCTCTAAGTAAGATGGAACCGGTAGGTGTGGCAAGACCAATGGGGGAGATAGGGAATGGCAGAAGGAAACTTCTCTGAGAACTCAGTGAGGAAAACTCAATGAAGGGACAATGCAAGGAAAGAACAAGTAGATGCAGGTTGATGCACAAGGAGAGAAGAAAAGTTTCTTGTAAAACTGTACAGGGAATTGTAGAGAAAGTGGGCTGAAATATAATTTTACTCATCCCTATGTAAATCCAGTGATTTCTGCTGGGGGACAATCTGAGCAGGTCTGTTGGGAAGGGTTGTACTTTATTTGGAAGAGAGAAGCTTGAGAAGGTTGCTTAGGAAAGGATAGACATATCTGTTTGGAAATAATAGATACTGGAGCCATGGTTGGGTTAGAATTATTATGGATCAAAATAACAGACTGCGACTACTATAAGGAATTCATTATCCACATGGGACTGACTAACCAGAAGTGGGGATATGATCAGGATATGATTAATAATGAGTGCTGGGCCTCCATCAAGAGCTCAGGCTTGATTCAGATTTGAATTTTTAAAAACAATGGGATTTACAGCCAGCTTTTTTGGTCTTACCTAATACAAGGACAGGAGTGAATTGTAAACTCAAGTCTGGATTTGAATGACAGCTTCCAGGTTTTGGGTCTATGGCCTTGGTTTTAGCTCATCTCTGCTAATTATAATAAAAACTTAAATGAATGTTTGTAGGACCTCCAAAGGCTTAGAGTTGAGTTTTGTTTCAGATAAATCTCCTCTAGCTCAAATGCTTGTCTGGAACAGATATGAATATCTGGTGGCTGTAAAAAAGGCTGAACATTGCAAGGAAACAACACTTTTTTGCAATATTTCCAGCATTTTCACTTATAGTACAAGCCATAAATATTAAGGGAAGGAACACAGCCCTTTCACTGCAGTTGGCTCCTCCAGTTTTAGGCTTGTCTAGAATCCAGATGTGCAAAGAAAAGTGAATACAAGCAGAAGGTTGTCCAAACACTTCAGGACTGCAAAATAAGCTCGGTTCAGGGTCAGTTCTAAAAGTGGGTAAAGTTTTGGGGTAGGCATGCCTCATTTTATGTCCAACGTAGTACGTTCATTTCAGTAACGCATAAAATTGCATTCCTGGCTACCAAGAATAGTTAATGAAGGGAACACACAATGTGTTTACTTAAGCAGTGATTACTGAGGTGCAATTCCTTGTAGGTTGTTGATGAAATGAGAGCTGAAGGCAGTTTCAGGCCATTCATTTCATACATTCACTTACCCTAGAGGAAAATACCTATGCTGAGGAAAATAAGTACAATTTTTAAAGTAATTTTAAATGGTTAATTCTGTGATAGTTTAAGCGGGACCCAGCCTGAGACATCCCAGTTGAGATCTTAAAAATGGTTGAATAATCTGATATTTCATCTTGAGACTAATCCCTATTTTTCTCTGTTAAGAACGGATACCCTACATATATTACAAATTGGAACTTGTGTAGTCTAACTATTCTTACCATTCCTTTACTTTTATTACAGATTTAGTGCCTCTATACTCAATGATGTAACATTGCAAAATAAATAAATTGTAAATCAGGGGAATGACTGCAAAGAATAGTTGCCATTAGTAAAGTCTTCGTATCTATCCAAGTGCTTGTGTGATCTTTGTAACCACAGCTTTTAAATCATAGAATCATAGACAATTAGCATGGGAAGAGACCTCAGGAAGTCATCAAGTCCAACCCCCTGCTAAAAACAGAACCATCCCCAATTAGATCATCCCAGCCAAGGCTTTGTCTAGCCACATCTTAAAAACCTCCAAGGATGGAGATTCCACAGCCTTTCTGGGTAACCTGATACAGTGCTTTACTGCCTTCCTTGTGAGAGAGTTTTTCATAATATCTAACATAAACTTCCCTTCCTGCAACTTGAAACTGTTGCTCCTTGCTCTGTCATCTGCCACTACTGAGAACAGTCTAGCTCCATCCTCTTTGTTACCACCCTTCAGGTAGTTGAAGGCTGCTGTTAAAGACCTGCGCTCAGCCTTCTCTTCTCCAGACAAAATAAGTCCAGGTTCCTCCGCCTCTCCTGATAAATCATGTGCCCCGGCTGCCTAACCATTTTGCCTTATGCTGGACTCTCTCCAGTTTGTTCACTCACATCCTTTTGTAGTGGAGAGCCCAAAACTGAATACAGTAATCCAGATGTGGCCTCACCAGGGCTGAATAGGTGAGAATAATCACTAGCAATAATAATAATAATAATCAATCTGCTGGCAATGCTCCTATGAATGCAGCCCAAGATGCCATTAGCCTTCTTTGCAACAAAGACATACTGTTGGCTCATATCCAGGTTATTGTCCACTGTAACCCACTGGCCCTTTTTTGCAGAGCTGCTGCTTAGACAGTCAGACCCCAGCCTGTACTGGTGCATGGGATTGTTCTGTCCCAAGTGCAAGATGTTGCATTTCTCTTTATTGAACTTCATGAGATTTTTTTTGCTCCAATCCTCCAATGGTCTCTCTGAAGTCTCTCTGTATCCTAGCCCTACCCTCCAATGTATCTACTTACCCTCACCTTGGTATCATCTGCAGAGTTGCTGAGGCTGCACTCTATGCCATCTTCCAAAACACTGATGAAGAAATTGAACAAAACTAGCCCCAGGACCAACCCCTGGGGAATTCCACTTGAGAATGGCTGCCAACTAGACATTGAGCCATTGATTACTTTGAGCCCGACAATCCAAGCAGTTTTCTATCCATCTTACAGTCCATTCATCCAACCCATACTTCCTTAGCTTGCTTGCAATACTGTTGTGGGAGACCATACCAAAAGCCTTGTTAAAGTTAAGGGATATCATGTCCACTATTCTCCCCACATCCACAGAGCAAGTTGTCTCATCATAGATGGCAATCAGGTTGGTCAAGCATGACTTGCCCTTGGTGAATCCATGGTGAGTGTTCCTAATAGCCTTCTTCTCCTATAAGTACTTAGAAATTGATTCCTTGAGGACCAGCTCCATGGTTTTTCCAGGGACTGAAGTGAGACTGACTGGTCTGTAGTTCCCCAGATCCTCCTTCTTTCCTTTCTTAAAGATAGGCACTATAGTTACCCTTTTCCAATTATCCAGGACCTCTCCTGATGGCCACATGCTTTCAAAGACAATGGCCACCGGCTCCACAATAACATCTGCCAACTCCCTCAACACCCTTGGGTGCATCATATCCAGCCCCATGGATTTATACACATCCAACTTTTCTAAATAGTCCCTAACCTGTTCTTTCACCATTGTTAGCTGCTCACCTTCTTCCCAAACTGTGTTGCCAGGTGCATTAGGTTGGAAGCTGACTTTGCTTCTGAAGACTGAGGTGAAAAAGGCATTGAGCACTTCAGCCTTTTCTGCATCATCTGTCACTAGGTTACCTCCCCCATTCAGTAAGGGACCTTCACTTTCCCTGATTTTCCTCTTATTGCCGACATACTTGTAGAAACCCTTCTTATTACCTTTCATGTCTCTTGCTAGCTGCAAAGCCAATTGCACTCTTGCTTTCCTGATTTCATCCTTTCATGCCTGAGCAATACTCTTATATTCCTCCCTAGTTGTCTGTCTACATTTTCACTTCTTGTATGCTTCTTTTTTGTGTTTTAGCTCACTGAAGAGTTGCCTGCTAAGTCAAGCTGGTCTTCTGCCATACTTGCTAGTCTTCGTGCACACTGGGATAATTCATTCCTATGCCCTCAGTAAGGTTTCTTTAAAATACACCCAGGTCTCCTGCACTTCTTTCCTCCACAGACTGGCCTCCTAAGGGATCCTGCCCATCAGTTCTCTAAATGAGTCGAAGCCTACTTTTCTGATGTCCAGGGTCTTTACTGTGCTGCTCTCCTTCCCAAACAAAACTCTCTCTCTCCTGGATCCCCAGTGCAGGCTTCCAGTGTTAGGATTCATAACACTTTGAGGACCAACTGAAACTCCCTCAGCTTAGCTGGGATTTCATCCAAGTCTGTGTCCCCTTGGAGTCTAAACTCCCATATACCCAAAGGTTTTCTCCATTTGTTCACTGTATGGTCACTCTTCTAGTCTTTTCCTCATGCACCCAGGCAAGCATGGGAGGTCATACAAGGGTAAAATCTCTATGAAAATATGTAATTGTTACTAGACATAAGGCAAGCACAAGGTGCTCATGAATATGCAGCATGGTTCCCGGTTTTTGCAGGATCAATACAATATGCTGTGCACTGCAAATACTTTTCTTCGTGTAGCTTTTTATATAGCTCAGTTGTTCTCAACCTTTTTAGACTTAAGACACCCCTCAATAGACTCAGGGCACCCCTTGGAAAATGCCAGCTCTTAGTTATTACTCATTTTGACTACAGAAAAATAATAAAGCAATTCTTCTGTTGCAAAGAAATCAGGAGGCCTGCAACAGGTCAAAATGTTAAAAACACTATGCATTCCCATGTGAAAACTCTAAATTTATCTTGTGAATCATGTTTGCACACCTAACTGTGCTAACATTGCGTGGCACCCTACGGCACCCTTGAAAGGATCTCAAGACACCACTGGGAGTTGCAACACTCTGAGAATCACTGACATAGCTCTTCATAAGAGGTACAGAGCCAAGTTAACTCTCTGGTCACTGGGAACTAGAAGTGCTTTTGCACTTTACCTCAGACATTTATTCAGGACAATAAGGGGAACATTTTATTTGTTTGGAAATTACAGGTATCACCTGAAGCGCCTGTCCTCTTAAGGGAATGGAGCAGGAGTGAGGACAGCAGGTAGCCTACCTTGGTTTTACCTTGGGGAGGGACAGGAAGCGGTCCTTTGTTCACTGCTGTCCACTCTGCACTGAGCCTGAGCATGCAACTCCTCACTCCAGATCCCCTATGGACAATACTATGTTCACTATCTACCAACTTGGGACCTGAATTGTTGTTACAGAAACCATGGATCTGCAGAGCTGAAGCAGAGAGACTTCTCCTGGCATCCCATGCCTGTGGGAACATGAAATCCCTAGTGCAACTGCCAGGAGCAGAGCCCCAATGAAACTGGGTGGAGCAGTCAGTTTATCAGCCAGTGTAAACCTCACGTTTGAACTCCAACAGTTTCAAAGGTGAGTTTGAAGCCGTGAGTATTTGTATGGAACTGGAAGTCTGCCAGGCACTTTACAAACAAGGCAAGCTGCAACTATGAAATGGAGTAGAAATCGCACCTTTTCCAAAGTCCAAGAGTGCTGGGAATTATTCCAGTTCAGGACCATACTGTATGCCGGAGTAAGTCACAGATTCAGATCCCAGCTTCTCAAAGGTCGGGTCTGGATCTTTGGTACCAGCGCAGGCCCATCTCTAAATAAAACACAGCTACAAGCTCTAATGAGAACAGAGGTACCGACTCATGATCCGACTTGCTTCAGACATGCTGCTGCCATGCTTGCAGCCACTGGGTCCTCTCACGTAATGGAGGTATAACCTCATCACAGTCAGGGTGTTTAAAGCTTCCTGTGCATTTTCTCATGCTGTGGTGTGTAAAGCATGAGTTGCCCTGTGCTGAGAGGGAGTTCTATGGTTCATAGGAAAGTGGGGCTGGGAGCGGTCATCTAGTCCACCCCCTGCTAAAGGCAGGATCATCCCTAACTAAACCAGCCCAGCCACATATCTGTCCAACCTCCTCTTGAAAATGTCCATGGATGGAATGTCCACAGTTTCTTTGGGTAGCTTGTTCCAATGCTTGACCACCCTCATAATCAGAAAGTTCCTCTTAATCTCCTCTGCCACAGTTTGAAGTCATTGCTCCCAGTCCTGTCCCCTGTGGCCATAGAGAAAGAACTATTTCCAGCCTCTTCATAATTTCCATTCAAATACTTGAAGATTATTATCAACACCCCCTTCTTCTCTTCTCCAAGCTAAATAACCCTAGTTCTTTCAGCCTGTCCTCATAAGTTATGCTTCCTAGGCATTTAATTGTTTGTGTCACCCTTCACTGGATTCTTTCCAATCTGTCCACATCTATCTTGAAGTGTGGAGCCCAAAACAGGAAACAGTGCTTCAGGGGAGGCCTCACCAGTGCTGAATAGAACAAAGAATCATCTCCCTTGATTTGCAAGAGACACTCCTGTTAATACAACCCAATATACTGTTGTTTTTTCTGCAACAAGAGCACACTGTTAGCTCACATTTAGTTTATGGTCTACTATATCCCTCAGGTCCTCTGCAGTACTGCAGCCCAGTCAGTCATTTCCCATACAATTATTCTGTCCCAAGTGCAGAACTTTGCACTTGTTTTTGTTGAATCTCACCTAATTGATTGCAGACCATTTCTCCAAGCTATCTAAGTCATTTTGGATCCTAGCCCTGCCCTTTAGAGCAGTGGTGCTTAAAGTTTTCGCCCCACGGGCCACATGAATGGTGCAGTGCCATTCCACAGGACAGATTGGGCCCTGTATTACTCCTGTGAGCTGCCTTTGTCCAGTCCTGTACATCAGGATCAGGTCCCTTGGCCCCACACCGCCCCTGCCTGGCCCTACTGGACCAGGATTGGGCCCCAAGGCCCCATGCTGTCCCCACCCAGCCCAATACACAGGGATCAATCTAGCACATGGGCCATGGTTTGTGGAGCTCCACACAGACCCAGGGAAACCTGCAGGATGGATGACATAATACCAGGGCCCAGATCTGGCCTGTGGGCTGGGAGTTGAGCACCCCTGCTAGAGCATCTGTAACTCCAACCACCTTGGTGTTATCTGCAAATTTGGTAAGCTTGCATTCAATCCCATTGTCCAAATAATAAATGAAGATGTTAAACAATACCAGATCCAGGACAACCCCTTGATAGTCTGTGCTGGAGAAGCAAGACATCTTTTTATTACCAGTGTATTTGGCCATTGGCTCAGAGCACATTACAAATTTTGCATGTGCTTTTCCACCAACTTCTTCCACGAATAGGCTGCAGACATACAATACCTTGCTCCTGTGAGACTTGAATATGCTTACATCTACTTGTAGCTTATATAGCCTAGGAGTTCAGAGAAAGCTGAGTGTTAGGTCTGGGCACCTGGATCCCTATTTATATGACTTTTCAAGGGGTCACAGCTTTGCTCAAACCATTCCTTAATCTAATCATAAGGCTAAATTCAGAACCATTATAAAAAAAGGAAACTGTCACTGATTATCATTGGAAGCTGTGGTGGCTGCCAGAAGTTATATTTGGTCCATCAAAGTCTCAAAGACCATCCATTCACCAAGATAGGAAAGCGATAAATCATCATCATTGGCAATCCCTCACAGTAAAAAATTATTGTCTTCCATGAATGCCTGTGGGTCCAATGATGGCTGACAAGGCCTATCCGGGATTGACAGTTTATGTTGCAACTCAGGCAAATGTTTCTGTGCAGGGTGGGTGGTTCCTGGTTTTGTCTGCAACGTTCTGTTTCTGCTACTCCCTTTTTTCCATCTCCTGTTGTCATCATAACATTTCAAAGTACTGAGATCCTTGCAGCAGATTCTTCCTCCATTTGTGGCAATCATGGCTTATAATCTCTCATGAATTGATATCAACATTGCATTTTTTAAAGTTGGTCTTAAGGACATCCGTGAATCATTTTCTCTGCCCTCCTCTTGAGCATACACCTAGGTTGACCTGGGAGAATAAAACTTGTTTTGGGAGTTTGAAGTCAGACATCCATGGCCAGCCCAGCAAAGTTGATGTTGGATGATCTTTGCTCATAGAGTTTGCTTGTGAGAAGGTGCTAATGTTGGTGCATCTGTCTACCCACAGGATTCAAAGGATCTTCTGCAGGCAGCGTTGATAGTACCTTTCCACTGACTTGAGGTGTCCCCTGTATGTTGGTTATGTCTCAACTCCATACAGTAAGGTGAGGATCATGACTGCATGATAAACCAGAACCTTGGGATCATATTTGATATTGCAATCTTCAAACAATGTGGAAAGGTAATTAACTAAACATGTCTTGAATACAGAGCTGAACCATTTTTTAAGGTGAGATGATTTTGTTTCTGTTGGGATATAACTGGATTATAGAGGCTCATCTCACTTTTTTCCAAAAGAATGGTGAATGTTAATTGGTTGCTCTTAAATATCTACAACCCATATGCATGTTATGAACAGAAATAGATGCATTACTCACCAAGTTGTGCTAGTGCTGACATCATCATGATTTGGGGCTTTCCAGATCATAAATTTTGTTCAAGATCAAAGTGAACTGTAGTTTCTTAATTTGGGGAAATGAAAATGTAATGAAATGTGTCTAGTGCTACAGTAATGTGCTACCTTAACTAATAAAGTATAAGGGACCATTATTTTTTATAAAATACAGTGTTAGGTAAAAAGAGAATTCCATAAGGGATAATGTCTTGTAATAATAAAGGAGACTGTAAAACTGAATTACAACTCAAATCAGTAAATGTTACATTATGCAAAGCAACACACAGGCTGTAAAGCTTAACAATATACTTAGTCTGCCAAAGCTAGAACAAGGTTATTGCCTCCTTTTAAAATAAAGTTTAATAGCTTCTGACACAAAATAAGTAATAATGTTAAATAACAGAGAATGGACCATAAAATACTGCTCTATGTAACAGTTATTATCCTATGTGCTAATCTTCATAACACATTATATTCTCAAATAGTCAAAATATCATGCCAATAGCCCCTTCATTTTTATCCATTGCTCCATTACTTTCTCTCCTTCACAAGGTGTGTAGTAGGCTCTAACAACCCCCTCAGGACTGTCAGCACCACCACACTAGTAATAGGAAGTATTTTTCTTACTTGTTCTTGTTGGCCTCTGGTTAAATTAGATTTTTTTCTTCACATAAAATTTAGGTAATAAGAAATACCAGAAGTAACAATGTGTTGCTTCTGGTTTCATTACCAAGTCTACCAAATACTGGCCAACATTTTTTTTAATCTAATGGCTACATGTTTTTCTTTCTGCTCTCATATCTGATTGATCAAATCTATCTATCTATCTATCTATCTATCTATCTATCTATCTATCTATCTATCACTTCTTGCTCACCTTTCCAAAACTGCATAATATGCTCATGCGAAGAATGATCTTGCTTTGTTTTATAATGAACAAAAAATCCTTGTCATTCTTTTGAATTAAACATTTTCAGCTTCTGCTAAATAACTAAGTACAACAATATACTTCATATTTACCTTTGAAGGCACGGTGCCAAGTAATTTATATGCAATTTTATGCTATGCTTTTCTTTCAGTTTCCCAAATGTAATTAAATAGACATGTTTATGTGGGGGGTTTTTTAATGTAAAAGAATTTCTTTACCTTTACATTTAAAATCTTATCAGAAGTATAGTGCTGGAAATACTTTCAGCTTCCCAAATGTAATTAAATAGGCATGTTTATGTGGGGTTTTTATAAATGTAAAGGAATTTCTTTACCTTTACATTTAAAATGTTATCAGATGTACAGTGCTGGCAATACAAATATAACAGCTGTAGGCTCCCAGACCATCACAAACCAGGCAAAGGGGTAAAACTTGTATTTCATATATAGAAAAAGCATATTTAGGCTTAGAAGGCTTATATTAAAACAAGCTTGTTCCATTGTTTCTTTGTGTTCCCCCGTCTGCCTGTGTTCGTCTGTTGTCTAGTTTTCTATTCAAATTGTAGGTTTGTTAGTTCTGTTCTGTTAGTAAATGGTTTTGCACAGAGCTGTCCAACTGACAACCTGTGGGTTGCATGCAGCCTATGAACATTTAAATTCCAGCCCCTGGGCTCTACCTGGATGCTGTTTCTCCCATTGCTCCAGCTGCAAAAGCATCCAGGGGGCTTCCCACCCTGGCTTCTCCTTCCCCATCACAGTGGGTGGGGAGGTGGAGCCTGCAGTGCTGGGGGAGCTGGAGAGGCATGGTGCAGCTGGGGAGCCCATGGACAGCAGCTTAGGGTAAGGAGGGGTACCTGGGTATATGTTGCAGCAGAGGTGGGGGGTGTCCAGGCACTCATTGCAGGGGGAGGGTGCAATGCAGCATGGGGAGCCCATGCTCAGTGCCACAGCAGGGGATGGGTGTAGGGCAGTGGTTTTCAACCTGTGGTCCATGGACCCTGGGGGTCTGCAGACTATGTCTAAAGGGTCCACCTCCATTCATTTTTTTAGGGGGTCCACGAATGAAAAAAGGTTGAAAACCACTGGTGTAGGGCATGCAGTGCAGCTGGGGCTGTGGTGCAGTGTTTGGCCCCAGGGGCCATGGGCACCTCCCATCCCTGCTAGCATTGCCCCTGGATGTTTAGATGTTGGGAAGCCCTGGCCTCATTCAAAAGGGTCCTGGTAATGACTGGGGCTCTGTGGAGAATGCAGCAGGCTAAGTTCCTGTGTGGGGCTCCAGTAGAGGGTAGGCTGGCCATTAAGCAAAGAGGAAACATCTATGGGTGGCAGAGGAGTCACCTAACTAGAAGGGGTGATGCTTAGAGGTGTATAAGATCAGTGCTTGGAGCAAAGAGGGTAGTCTGGCTCTGCAGGCTGTGGGGGAAGGAGGTCCTGGGAGAGAGAGGTTTCAGGCAACCAGTCCATGGAAACCCAAGCCCTCAGGGAAGCTGCATAGAGACAGCTAAATATGGCTTGGAGTGGGGGCATTGACTCTGAGAAGGAATAAATTTTAGTTTGGAAGTGTTTGGCTTATATTTGTATTATGGTTATGTTTAACACCAGAGGGCCAGGTTGTGGCTATGGGTGAGGATTGGAGGCCATGTACTAGGGTGCCTTGGGCACTCAGGGTTACAAGCCTTGCAAAGGGGTAAGGGAGAGTGAGAGAGATGGAGCAGGCTAGAGCCAAGAGGACCAGAGCCTGAGCCTCGAGACCAAGAGACATGGGGCAGGGCAGAGCCGAGAGAGCCAGTCTGCACCTCAAGACCAAGACAGTGCCAGACCAGAGCCAAGAGGTCTGAGTCTGTTCTGTAAGAGGGTGAGACCAGAGCTGGGGCCCCAAAGCTGAGGTCTGGGGCAGTAGACTTGAGCTGAGGGGGCACAGCCAGGGAAGGGAGCCAAAGCCAGGTAGGCTGAAGCCCCAACAAAAGTTTGAGGCCCAAGGGGGCCAAGTGTTGCAGTGGGCCAAGAAGGCCCCTCTGAAGTGATACTGAGTAACATCTGCAAGGCATGGGCATGGCCATAGGTAGAACAGAGGCCATGATTATCATCCCTAAGGTGGCTTGTGCCCTAAGGCACGGATAGGGCCAGGAGAGTCATGACTTAGTGCCAGATGGGCATGACTAGTACCAGCCAGGGATGTGGACAGTAGAAAGCAGAAGGACTGAGGCTTGCTTTGGGACCTTGAGGCAACCTCCCTAAGTATTACAAGATGTATCAAAGCATGGGAAGCAGAGTGGAAAATGGAGGGTGCCCTGAGGAGCTGGAGTGGGGCAGGAGTCGTTTGGCCACTAGGGGGCATCACGGCCACTCCTGGGGCTATTCATCAGACAGCACACTGTGTCTCCTCTGATATTCTGTATGACAGATATGCACAGAATTGTGCCTGCATCTAGCAGCAAACAGAACCCTAGTAGTTTCACAGCTCTACCCACACTTCAATTTGTCAGAAACAACGCCTGTTGTAAGACTGGTGTGTATGTAGGGACAAGGCGCACAGGGTGAGTCTGAAAAGTCTAACATCACCGCTCTCACTGAGCAGAATGAACGTGTTATCTAGCAACAGCAATGACACTAATAGATTAAATTATTTTAAAATTATATCTCAGTAAGTTATGTTTAAAATAAAAACCCTTCCTGTTTTCCTAACCATTGTACGTGTAATTTTCAGCTTGACAGTTTCCTGTTAATCAACAGAAAACTGACCCCATGATATTTTTCTTTTACCCTTATTAGTTGATTTCTTGCCTCCTGCATGCCTGCTTGTAATGGCGTGACCCAATGATTCTTTGCAGATTTTGTGTGATTAAAATGGCAGCAGTTCACCTTCGCTCACTCTGAGCCCACAAAAAATGATTCCTTCCTGCTGTAGATTTCCACTATAAATCCACAGATGCAATTGCACACAATCTGATTTCAAACTCCAAGGCCAGCATTCATCCTTGTCCAACCATTCATCTTGACTGAACAGATCAGATTATACACAAGGGAATAGTCTCCAAATGCAAGGTTATGTAGCTTTAAATTAAATCTAAGTGAGGGACAGTAATGTATATAATATCACTTCAATGTCTTTATTATTAAGGAAGGAGAAGGGAGGCATTCAACCAGCTCTTCATTTATACTCACCTCACTGGCTGCTGACATGCAGCGATGCTATCCATACTTTTGTCATTGCAGGCAAGGAGCTACACAGTGCTCTCTCTCTTCAGTTAAGGAAGCAGCACTACCATTTGAGGAAGGAGTGATACAGACTCTGGTAGGCCCCTGCTTTGCAGGTCGGTTTGGCAGCTTTGGGTCTGTGTTATTAGTAGTGGGGAAAGCTGAGTGGCTGCTGCCTTTGCTCCTTTCTCTGCTGCCAGGACTGGTTATTCCTGTTTGTGGAATGAAAAAAGTCACAGCTTCTTGGCCAAAATCCAGATGACCCTTTCCATCCTCAGTGGCCCCTGTCTATCACAAAGAAGGTTTCAAATCTTTTAAATTTTCAAAAGCTTTTAGCATGACACATCATGTTACTGTTACTCCTTTTAACCCAAGCAGGCAACACAAGTTGTTTCCTTTTTGGAGAGAAATTGATGGTAGAATCAGGAATGTTTTTGATGCAGCCCTTTTTTATGGACAATTTAAAGGACTTGCTTCCCTGAGCACAGTAGAGTTCCTTAGCTCAGGGTTCCAAGCTTCTTTTTAGGCAGCACTTTGCCCAAAAGTGCTTTTGCTTAGCTTTTTCCCAGGATTTACAAATCTTTCTCTGGCTGAATCTTATCCTGTCTCTATATTTCTGTAGTATCCTTCCCTCTTTTCTCTTCCGTTACACAGCTCCATCAAATAATACCCAACATTCATAGATTCATAGATTGTAGAGTCAGAAGGGACCACAATGGATCATCATGTCTGACCCCCTGCCCCTGGCAGGAAAGAGGACCGAGGTCAGATGACCCCAGACAGGTGCTGGCTGTGTCGAAGGCTTTCCTAAAATCCAGGTATATGACATCAGCCTCAGTTCTTGTATCAAGACAGTGTGTGACCTGGTCATAAAAGGCTATAAGGTTTGTCAGGCAGGATCTACCTGTGAAAAACCCATGCTGGTCTCCTTTTAGCATCATTTCCCCTGCTGGGCCTTCACAAATGCACTCTTTGAACTCATCAAGCCTCCTCTTGAAGACCTCCAAGTTAGGTGATAGCACCAACTCTCTTGGAAGCTCATTTCAGATTCTGGCCACCCTTACTGTAAAAAATTTCTTCCTAAGGTCTAACCTAAATTTACTCTGCACTAGTTTGCACCCAGTATTCCTAGTTACTCCCTGGGGTGCTCTGGTACACAGAGCATGACCAATTCCCTGTGTCCTCCCTTGATGAACTTATAGGCAGCTACAAGGTCTCCCCTTAGGCATCTCTTGTGAAGGCTGAAGAGATCCAGATCTCTCAACCTCCCCTCGTAGGGTCTTTTACAGAGGCCACTAATCATGCGAGTGGCCCTCCTCTGAATCCCCTCCAGATTCTCCGTGTCCCTCTTGAAGTGTAGCGCCCAAAAATGGACACAGTACTCCAACTGCGGCCTGACCAATGCCACAAAGAGGGGGAGGATCACCTCCCTCAATCTGTTGGTCATGCATCTGCTAATGCACAACACGGTGCAATTGGCCTTGTTGATGGCCTCATTACACTGCCGGCTCATGTTCATCTTGGAGTCAACTATGACTCCAAGATCCCTCTCAGCTGCTGAGCTGCTGAGGAGGTCATCCCCCAACCTGTAGGTGTGCTGGGGATTTCTCCTTCCTAAGTGGAGAACCTTACATTTATCTTTGTTGAATTGCATCCTATTTTATTCCGCCGATTGATCCAACCTGTCCAGGTCGGGCTGTATCTGCTCCCTGCCCTCTGGTGTATTAACTTTGCCCCATAACTTGGTATCACCTGTAAACTTGGAGAGGGTGCTCTCCACACCCGTCCATATCGCTGATGAAAATATTATATAACACTGGGCCAAAGACCGAACCCTGCGGGACCCCACTGCCCACCTCTTTCCAGGCCGAGAACGACCCGTCCACCACCATTCTCTGGGTGCGGTCCCTAAGCCAGTTGGCCACCCGCTTGACTGTAGGCGTCCACTCCACAGCCTGCTAGCTTCCCTATGAGAATAGGATGCGAAACTGTGTCAAAGGTTCCTTCCTAAAATCCAGGTAGATGACATCAGCCTTAGTTCCTGTATCAAGGCAGTGTGTGACCTGGTCATAAAAGGTTATAAGGTTTGTTAGGCAGGATCTACCTGTGACAAACCCGTGCTGGTCTCCTTTTAGCATCATTTCCCCTGCTGGGCCTTCACAAATGCGCTTTTTGATGATTTTTTCCAGTATTTTCCCAGGGATAGAGGTAGACTGACTGGCCTAAAGTTACCCGGCTCATCCCTTCTCCTCTTCTTAAAAATGGGCACCACATTGGCCCTTTTCCAGTCCTCAGGGATCTGGCTGGAGCACCATGAATGCTCAAACAGCAGTGCCAGCAGCTCTGCTATGACACTGGCCAATTCCTTCAGCACCCGTGGATGGAGGTTGTCCGGGCTGGCTGACTTGCACCCATCCAGCCCTTCCAAGTGCTCCTTAACTAAGTCAGCACTAACCTTTGGCGATCTGGTGCCTTTTGGACATCTGTCTATGCTCAAGGTGGGGGAATTGTCTTGGTCAGTACTTAGGAATACTGAAGCAAAGAACTCATTGAAGAGCTTTGTCTTTTTCCTTGCATCAACCACCAGCTGGCCTGATTTGTCCTGCAGGGGCCCTATATTACTCTTCGCTTTACTTTTTCTCACTCTGTATCTGTAGAAGGACTTTTTATTGTCCTTAATTGTTGTAGCCAGCCTAAGCTCCAGTCCTGCCTTGGCCTCCCGAACTGATTCCTTGCAATAGCGCACCAGGGAGGTGTATGCCTCCTTGGTGGCTGTCCCCTGCTTCCACTGCCTATAAATCCCTTTCTTTGCCCCCAGTCTTTCCTGGAGTCCCCTGTTCAGCCAAGGGGACTTTTTTATCCCCTTACCCCCTTTCCTGCATAAGAGGATAGACTCCTTTGCATTTGGGTTTCCAGGTAACATTTGCCTTTGGGTTTCCAGGTAAACAATACAAATCACATGGTTTAACTGCTCTAAATTTGCATGTGGCTTATGTTTTGGGCAGTGGTTCTTTCAACTACCTTTTCTGTAAAGGAGCTTAATTGTTTTTACATTTACCTTGAATGAGGGGTGGCCATTAGGTTCACCAGCTTCAAAGAGATTTCACTCAGGCCTTGATATAATGTTATTAAAAAATCAGATTTATATCTGTGTTTTGCTTTAATCCAGATCAATGTTAACCTGTGCCTTACTGCAAAGCATGTGAAATACTGGCTGATTGATGCTATATAAATAGCTAATGGGCGAGGGATTATAACAAAGGAAGAGGACAATAATATATTAAATCGTGTATCTAAAAAGTACAACAAAATGCAGAACCTGTGCATCAAAGCTTCAGAAGGGCACAGAGTCATCCCAGGGAGCAGGGCAATAAGGCAAATAGCAGTGGTAGCAATTCCAGTCTCTTCTTAAAGTAATCTTAAGTATTTAAATCAATTCTACATGATCCTAGTAGGGTGGATTTACAAATCTTCTTTGGCAATCCCTCACAGTCAAGGATGATTGTCTTCTGTGATTGTCTTTTCTGTGTGTTTGAAGATGGCTGATGAGACCTTTCCAGGATTGAGAGAACTCATTGAATTGGTTTATAAGTTCATTCTTAATGGCAAAACCAGCTCAGTGACATCAGCATGCTCCTTCCTGTTTACCCTTCCAGAAGAAGGTACAGCCGCCTTCATGTTCTTTGAACTACCCAACTCCCACTCACCAGGTCTCACTCAGTGCAGCTCCACTGAAGTTGTGTTGCCTCAGTTCTCAAGCCTCGATTGCAGTGTGGTGCTCTGCGCATTCATTATTAGGGTTGTCCATGAGGGTCTTTATGCTCCAGATCCCAAAAATGATTGTGTGTCTTCACTAGTATTTTTGACTGCAGTAATGGTGATCCCAGTCAGGAACAAATACAATGCATTAAACAGGGTATGTTTAGGGCACCTATTCTAGCCCCTCCCCAGGTGGGGTGAGCAAACCGTATCCTGAAGAGGGATATTTGGTCACAGTTTATAGTTGCTGAATCACACTCCTGTCTCATCCAAGTGCTAGACGACCTTCTTGTAATTGTCATCTTCATGCCAGTTCATGACTAGGAGCTTCCAGACTTCAAGATCCTGCTCCTGTCACCATTAGCTGGTCACCAAAGGGCTTGAAGAATGGAAGACACCTGTGCATGACTGCTTTTATTGTGGAGAAATCTGCTGCACATCAGCTTCCACATGACTCTTGACAGAATAGTTCCTTGATCCATTGACAAGAAGACAAAGACAACGGGGGATCTCATTCTGCTGCAGCTTTTATCCACCTTTGCAGGGAAAGACACAACTATTCACAACTGGTACAAGTAATCCCTTCAAAAACAGCCTTTTTTTAAGTGCTTCATAAACATTTTGAGTCTGACTGTGCACTGGGCTTAATCCCTGCCTAAGCAAAGAGGAACATTGGGCTGATCACAGAGAACTGATAACAGCTGATAGGATCTCAGTTGTCTGGCCTTAGCTTAATATCAAAACTGAAACAGGAGTGGGACATATCTTTGACTTCTGTGACTGATGTAAGATCTCACTGGGACCATCTTCTGCATAGGAATTGTATATACTGGAGCCTCATGTCTAGCTAATGTGATTCTTCCCATTCAGTCCCAGTGGAGCTAAAAGGCAGGCTCACTGAATACCTTCTATCACACCCCCGGGCAGATCCAGGATCACAGCGAGGGGGGTGGCCTCAGCTCCATCAGCAGTCTGGAGTATGCCCAGTGAAGAGCTCACTATGCAAATACCACAACAGCCAAAAGGTGTGTTGCTGTATCCTCCTCTTCACAATCCTGGATGTCAGTGAGCTCTTTGTAGCCGGGGAGAGGGTAACGAGGGAAGGGCAAAGCAAACAGCAGTAATGAACTTTGACAAACTTAGAGCTTATTATGGCCCATGTGGAGCTCCAGCAGGAGCTGCACTGATATGCCGCCAAGCTCAGAAAGGTCACTGCATATGCGGCACATAGCCAGCTCCCCTGATCCTCGCTGTGGCCTGGCCTTCCTACATACCTCAAGTTCTGCCAGCAACCCTGTGAGCATACCCGCACTTATAGTCCCCCTGAGCCAGCAAAGCCCCTTCTTGCCAGCAAAGCAACACCAGCTCTGAGTGCAGGAGGCTTCCACTGCTGCCTGGCAGCCGGCATGTACAGTGACACCCATGTCTTCTGGCGGCCATGGCACCTTCAGCAGTTGTGTCTTTCCAGGGCACCTTCTAAACGCTGCAGGTGATAAAGGGGAGCTACGTGGTTCTGTGGTTTCCATGTGGTAGCTGATGTCTGCCTCCAAATCTTCTGGTGCCAGAAGCAGCCTGATGTAGATCAGGGTTTACATTCAGGTCACTTTCCTTTGTTTTCACAGTGTAAAGGGTGAGTATACGTGTGATTTTATACCCCCTTGAAGACCTCTTTACCCTGCCAGAGGAACATGTTTAAATGAAAGGTGCTCCCTTTCATTTAAATTTGCTCCCAACAGGAGTATCTAGTCCAGGGCTGCTCCTGCCCCACTGCCCTGCTGTACCTCCCTATAGCAGCAAGGGGTAGCTCCAGGTTCCCCAGGGTGCCAGCCCCAGGCCTGCAAGGGGCACAGGGGTCAGGCCTGGGCTCTGAGGAGCAGAAGGGAGCTGTTTGGGAATGGAGCACAGTTCCCAGCTACATGGAGCTCAGGATTACAGCCCGGCTCAGCAGCGCTGGTTTGGGGCGGTGCCCCATGCCCAAGCATGGGGGGAATCAGCACTGTGACCGGGTGAGGGGGGCAGGGAGATGTGGGCGGCAAGCAGCACCAGAGACCAGTGGGGAGATGCGAGGGGTAAGCAGTGCCAGGACCAGAGTGTAGGGGAGATGTAGGAGGGAAGCAGCACTGCTCCCCCCCACTCTGTCTCTCCCCTGGTGTTGGTGCTGCTTCCCCACTCATGTCTTCCCCTGGTCCCAGTGCTTCTCAGCTCCCAACTCCCCCCAAACATGGGCAGGGAGTGGGAGCCGACTAGGGTGTGTGCTGTGTGGGCAGTGGCAGAACTGAGGAGATGGAGGAGCTCTCTGTCCCCTCATCCCTTTTGCTGCCTGTGCAGCGCATGCCCCAGTTGGCCCATCCCTGGGGGGAGCTGGAAGCTGAGCAGCAGCAAAGCCACAGACAGCTGCCCCTGCTCCACCTCCTAGCTGCCTAGGTCAGCATCTACACGTGCGCTACTGTGCAGTAGCTAATGTGTTGTTAATCTAGAATATGTCTGACCAGCTATAGTCCCCAAGCTTGGGACCACAGGAGGATTGGGAACAAGGCTTTGTTCCTAGAGTGATGCCTCTCTGCCCAGCCAAGGCCCATCAATCTCTAATTGTTTTCTCCTTTTGTTACACTTCAGTAGTACCAAGTGGGCAATGAAGCTGCAGAATTTGAGAACCCCGATTCCAATTCAACCTAAGTTAGATGACTGAAGCTAAAGCAGAGAAAAATCTCTCTCCTTCACGCTCAGTTGAGCCCAGAATCTGCAAGCTTCAGTGAAGAAGAAAAGCTGTGGTCAGTGAAAGGCACATTTCAGAAAGCTAGCCAAAATATGTGGGCCACCATTAAACCCACCTTCATCCACAACTTGGCCTTCTCTCCTGGGGATCTATGCAGGTAAGAGGAATTCACTAAGGCTGTATCTCACAAGATGCTGATGGTGCAGTCGTTACTTTATTCCAGTGGTGGGCAATTATTTTGGGCGGAGGGCCACTTACCCAGTTTTGGCAGGCTGTCGAGAGCCGCATGGATAGCCCCACCCCTTGACAGGTGCCCCACCCCCTGGTCACCATCTTGGGACCAATGTCCCAGTGTCTTGGGACCGATGTCCCAGGGCCAGCACCAGTGAGGCCTGAAGTGGGGCACAGGCTGGCAGGGGTCTGTGGAGCCGGGCTGGGCTGCACCAGCAGGGAGAGAGGGGAGTTGGCCTGGCTCCATAGAGCCCCTGCCAGCTGGGACCTCACACTCCTGCCACCTTGCTCTGGGCCACGCCACTGCTGGCACTGGTGCGGGCCCCGTGCTCCCACTGGCTCCCTGCCCATTCACTCCCAGTTCCCCCCAGCCCTGAGGTAAAGGTGGGGGGTTGCGCACAGCCCCAACCCACTGCTTGCCGGCAGGGAAGAAGCTGGTGGTGAGTGCAGGGAAAAGCAGCCCATAGCCCGCCCCATGGCCAGCATTCCCAGCTGCAGGAGCTTGCAGTCCACGTGGGGCTGTCTGGAGCAGGCACAGGCAGCCCCACATGGACTGCAAGAGGCTACAGCGCGGGGTGCTGGCCATGGGTTGAGCGAGAGGCCGCTTTTCCCTGCACTCAGCACCAGCTTGTAACCCGGCCCCACTGCCAGCCTGGGCTCTGTGCCAGCTCTGGGCTTGCCCGTCAGCAGCAGCAGCTGCGGCCCCCCCGCTTGCCACGCCAGGCAGTGTTGGCTGCTGCTGCCCACCCGGAGCTTGTGCGCTGGGCAGCCCAGAGGCAGCGGTAGCAAACACTGCCCAGTGCAGCAAGTAGGGGAGCCGCAGCTGCTGATGCTATGCGCAGCCCTGACTGGTCAGCCCGGAGCCGGCATAGGGCCCAGGCTAGCAGTGGGGCCGGGTCACAAGGTGGTGCTGAGCGTGGGGGGGGGGGGCTGCTTCTGCCTGCTCCAGATAGCCCCGCGTGGGCTGCGAGTGGCTGCAGTGTGGGGCGCTGGCCACAGGGCGGGTGAGGGGCTGCTTTCTCCCCCGCCCACACTCAGCTTTTCCTCAGGCTCCTTCCCTGCCCAGGGTCCTCCCCTGCCCTCCCCCCACCCTTACCTGCAGCTCCAGCGCGGGGCAGCCAGGTGGTCCCAGGCCAGAAGCTGGGCTGGGGCTTCCGGCTGGAAGGCGGGGCCAGGCAGGCCCTGCTGTTGTGGGAGCCTGCCAGGCTTCCCCTGGGTCCTACTGCCCTTGGTTCCTGTCATTTTTGACAGGAACCAAAGGCAGATGAATATTAATTTTCTACATTTTTTTAGAGGCCCCATGAGCCAGATAGAATGGGCTCATGGGCCGGATTCAGCCCACGGACCATATTTTGCCCACCCCTGCTTTAGTCATTTAGTACTTGTTTATACAAGTACTAAATGACGGCATAGTAACCAGAGTTACTATGTAGTAGTGTCACCGAATGGCTTTTTCATGATGCTGACTGTGCAGTAGCTTGTTAGTTCTGCACAGTAGCATGGCGCCACACTTCCTGCCACATGACACTATTGCACACTAGTACAAGCCACTGCAAAGCCAGCGTCTCATGTAGACATGGCCTAAGAAAATGAAACATGGGCTTGGTGGTGCCTAAATGTCTTGAATCAGCTTCTGGATGTTGTTGTGTGTAGGCTTAGCATCTTAGGATGTATTCTCCCAAACTCTCCTATGAGGGAGTGGCTCAACTCCAGTCATTCCAGCAAAAGACTGGGAGTCACTTGAGATCAAAACACCTAGAATAACTGAAGACCTTTTCACTATGAGCCTAGCTCTCATAGGAAAACTTGAGCTCCAAATGGACCATTTAAAGATAGATTATCTGATTGGACTGAGGGACTGAAAACAATGTCAGTATTGGCTGCTATAAAAGACTAGGTGTTAACAATACGTCTCTTTCTTTTAGGCATAAGTGGCTTGTGATTGTTGTGGAAGAAGAGAGGATACTACCCAGTTGCTCCCTACCTGCTGAGAGCACTGACCTGCAGGATGGACAAATCTGGAAGAAAGGAGGGAAAGGAGTAAGTCTGAGTAAGTCTGCAGTAAATCTGAGTTTAGTACCTCAGGCCTGTCTGGTTCTGAGAACTTTAGGCTGTTCCTGATTTGCCTATAGTGAGGCTGCAACAAGGCTAGTGGGGTAGATCTACTTCAGAGGAAGGTTGATACAGGAGCCAGAGCCATGCTCTAGCAGGGTTGTGGTGTTGCTCTAAGAGCAATTTTCTCTTAGTCTTCAATACTCCCTTCAGTGTAAGGCTTACCTAAAATGAGGTACGAAAAACTGCTTAAGGGACCACAATATTGAATGCTCACAAGATGAGCTCTTCTGCTATTGGAGGTGGAACCAGACTGAGGAGTGCACATCTCAAGATGGGTGATGCAGTATCCCATCATTTCTTTGTTCAGTTTAGCCTGTTCTGGCTCAAACACATCACATTAAATGTGATGTTCTCTAGAAGAGAAAATGGTCTGAATATGGAGGGGCAGGGAATATGATGGATGAAGAAGAGTTATAAAATGAGAAAAGGAAAAAAAAAAAAAGCAAAGGGAAAGGAGAGGAGAGGGACGTGACTCAGAGTGTCACGGCTTCCCTCCCCCTCCCTGCAATACCAGCTCAAGTCAGGGCTGGGCCAAGGGTAATTGGTGCCCTAGGTGAACTGTGTACCTTGGCACCCCCACCACTTCCAATATAGAGGAAAATAAGAAGTCTACAATGAACTTTTACATGTACTTATTTAATATTCACAATGAACAATAAAACAATAAAAACAAATTTTTATTGATTGTTCCACACTTTTCATTAACCCTAACACAATTATACTGCAAAAACGGTAAGAGAATTTATTATAATACATGTACAATTAAAAGAAAATCCTCATGAACACTGGTGTAAAAAATGAGATCTTTGCTTGCTTTTCATGCTTTCAGTTTCACAAATTCAGAAACGAGCTCTTTCCAGGTTTGGAAATTTTCCAAATGTTCACTACTTTTTCATGAGAAGAGAGAATTACAGATATGTTTTTCCTGTCCTTTGAACCGTTTTCAGTAAATAATGATGCACCAGTAGCTTTACTGCTAAACAGCTTGCAGCAGAAACAAAACACTGAGACTTTTGACACTGAATATTGTAGCCACTGTCAGTGCATTTCTTCCCCATTGGTGAGTTTCCTCTTGTAATGATGTGCAGAGAATTTTCTTTTATTCCCATTTTTAGGGAAGTGCAATTCCTGAACTTGTTCAGGTCCATGTTCCACCAGTATTTGTCGCATGCAGTCATCACATCTAGGCCATGTAGTAGGGTCACTGTACTGTAACTTCTTTGCACCTTCCTCATCATTCACGTATGTACCTTCTGCTCCCTTATTATCTTCATCTACCTCAACTTCAGCACGTATGTCTGTAGGTGAATATATTTTCTCAATTTCAATGTCAGTTTGACGCTGTGAGCTGCCTTCATCTTGATGTGAGCTGCCTTCATCTTGATGTTGTGAACTGCTTCCATCTTGGTGTGGGTCAAATCGAAGATATGTCAGGAAGGAACCCTCTTGCTTTGCTTGTTCTTTTGCCTGTTCAGCTTTTCATTTATGATACTGAGCTCCAGATTTTCTTTTTCTCTCTGCCTTGGTACCATTCCCCTGAAACAGTTTTAAATTGTTTCAGATAAATTATCAATATAGAGAACAATCAATCTAAGTACCATTTCAAAGAACATTCTGACTGTGATGGCATTAATAATGTGGACAATTGATTAAATTATCATGGAAGAAATATGGCTGTTATTTTGTTTTGCATATAATTTTGGCACCTCCCAAATTTTGGCACCCTAGGCAACCGCCTACTTCGTCTAATGGTTAGACTGGCCCTGCTCAAGATTATAAGTAACAGAGTCTGCAGAGGAAAATGAACAGCTGTTTCTATGAAGTAGTCAAGTTCTGATCTGTTACATAAGAAGAAATCCAGAGTCACTGCACTCAGTTCAGATTTACTCCAAATTTATAGCAGTGTTAACAAGGTCAGAACTAAGCCAAGCATATAGCACAGCTGTTCCATAATGCCAGAAGTAGAATCAAATTCAAAGCAAACAGATCCTACAAAGATTATTTTTTTCATTATATGGCCTTTATGGGATATAATGAGGATGCACAATCTGGAGAAGCTGATCATTGCTGACACATTATCCCATCACATCTACAATTTTCCAGCATGGGCAGGTTGGTTGTGTCCAAAGAACATGAAGCCCTACCTAGCATACTTGTGCCAGAAAGACCCACCAGGTAAACACAATTTAGGCCAGTAGAAGAGTCTTTGTGTTAGTTCAGCTTATGTCATTCATGGATGGGGTTGAACTATATCTGCATAAGAAGTCCTCCTGTAGGTGACCTGCCCCAGGCCTTTGATAATAAAGCCCTTCTAATGTCACCCTACCAACACAATTTTGTATGTTCTGTCCCCTTTAAAAAGCACTGGGTCTCAAGGGTTGCATGTTCTATGATGGGAGTGTTTAAGTGACTAGATGGGAAAGAGGCCAGGAGCTCATTCAATTATTGCATCCTAACCACGATAAAAAAGAAATGTTAATAGACTTAAAGGAGAAGACATAAATAGCGTGGAGATAAAGGCTTAGGGGTGTGTAGGGTCACTAGACAAAGTCCTTGCCAGAAACTGGAAACTGTTGAGCTAGGGTTACCTATTTGAGACGCAGCTCCACCCCAAGAAGGAGGCATTGGAGGCTCTGAATCATGAGCTATATGACTCAAAGGACCAAGGCAGACTCTATGGAGCAATGCTGAACCACAGCCTGGGCACTGGGCTGGGGGAGCTTTCTTACATCCTGGCACAACCCTGGGAAGGAGGCCTGTAGGATCCCCGATCCAAGAATATGGACCAGAAAGGTGAAAGTCTGTAGTGAAGACTCTCCAGAGAAGCCAAGGCCTGGCGTGGGGCTGGAAGAGCTCCCAGTTAGAAGGAATAGGAGGAAAGTGAAAGAGAGAAACTGGAAACCCCAAGGGTGAAGGATTTGATCCTGCAGGTGCTAGCAACTTAATATATTAAAGTGGGGAATGTACCTTCGGTGGGCTGTCTTGCCATAAGAGTCAAATCCAGGACTGCATCCTGCTGAGATTCTGTAGAGATCCTGATACAAGTGGAAATATGGAGTGGATGAATGGAGACAAGCTCAGTAACCAGACAGCTAGAGGAATAAGCTGTAATATCCATGCACAAAATGTCCCTTGTCTTTGTTTATAAAGCCAGAAACATCCCCGAGTATGACTGCCTGGAAGAACAAAACAGATATGGTGACTGGGAGGCATATTAGATTTGCTGTCATGTCTTTACTCTCCTAAGAAATAAAAACATCCTGTCTTCCCTACCCCAGCATTATGCCTAAACTGAGCTCTTCTCCTTGAAGAGTGAAAAAACTAAAATGCCAGTACTTCATTACCTTTCCCAATACAGTATCAATGAAATTGCTCACACTTAGGGTGAGATTTGGTAAAACTCTTTAAAACACAGTTTGTTGACATGTAATTCCTGCTTCCTGAGGGTCTTCTCCTCCCAAATTTTGTTGTTGAGAACAGATACATTCTGATGGGCAGTCACAACCCATGAGGCAAATATTCCCTACCTCACCGAACAGTTTCCATCACTTCTTAACCCACCCCCACTTCAAACTTGCCACCCACCCGCACATCTTGATTCAGGTTAAGGCTGGTGGGAAATGACAAATCCTTTACACATAAATCTTTACACTAGCTTGAGTTGGTTGAGAAACAGGGCTGATTTATGGGGGATTAACAGATCAGAGTTGAGGAATGTAAAGAGGTTTAAGCTATCTAAGTGGAACACTTATGCTTGGGTCACAGGGAATTTGATTCAGACTTGTGACTCTTTAATTATGTGCAGTAAAAAGTAAGGTAGAGCAGTATGTTTATCAAATGCAATGCCCTAAAATACAGGAAAGATGGTTTTCTCTGCTATTATCTAGAAAAAGTTCAAGTATTCAGGTAGCTTTGTCTATGAAATTATTTGTATAGTTGTCCATTTACCTGACATAAAGAGGGATAGTAGTATAATAAGGATAGGTAGACTAGGATAGAATAGGCTTGGTCCAGTTGATAGGGTGCTGGATTCAAGGTCAAGATGCTGTAGCCAATAAAGGTTAACAGGTTGTGGCTACTCATGCCATACTATAAAAGAAAGAAGTAACTGGGTCAAAAGCGATCTAACAAGGCAGCTGTAACTCCTTGCTTCCAGCCAAGAAGGACAGAAAAATAATTGTCCCAATATTTCAGTTGATTTGCTTTGTCTTGTAATTGCTTGGATAGTGAATACTTCCTGGGAAAAGGTCTTAAACGGACTCAGGCTTGGAGTTTTATTTCTATTCACACCTGATGAAACCACACAGCTAAGGCCTGGGATTCAGGACAGCTGGTTCTATTAGATCAGGCCAAAACTTCATAGATTCATAGATTCATAGATGTTAGGGTCAGAAGGGACCTCAATAGATCATTGAGTCCGACCCCCTGCATAGGCAAGAAAGAGTGCTGGGTCTAGATGACCCCAGCTAGATGCTTATCTAACCTCCTCTTGAAGACCCCCAGGGTAGGGGAGAGCACCACCTCCCTTGGGAGCCCGTTCCAGACCTTGGCCACTCGAACTGTGAAGAAGTTCTTCCTAATGTCCAGTCTAAATGTGCTCTCTGCTAGCTTGTGGCCATTATTTCTTGTAACCCCCAGAGGCACCTTGGTGAATAAAACTTGACCAATTCCCTTCTGTGCCCCCGTGATGAACTTATAGGCAGCCACAAGGTCGCCTCTCAACCTTCTCTTGCGGAGGCTGAAAAGATCCAGTTTCTCTAGTCTCTCCTCGTAGGGCTTGGTCTGCAGGCCCTTAACTATACGAGTGGCCCTTCTCTGGACTCTCTCCAGGTTATCCGCATCCCTCTTGAATTCCGGTGCCCAGAATTGCATGCAGTACTCCAACTGCGGTCTGACCAGCGCCTGATAGAGGGGAAGTATCACCTCCTTGGATCTGTTCATCATGCATCTGCTGATGCACAATAAAGTGCCATTACCTTTTCTGATGGCTTCGTCACACTGCCGACTCATGTTCATCTTGGAGTCCACTAGGACTCCAAGGTCCCTTTCCACTTCCATGCCACCCAGCAGGTCATTTCCTAGGCAGTAGGTATGCTGGACATTTTTCCTCCCTAGGTGCAGCACTTTGCATTTCTCCTTGTTGAATTGCATTCTGTTGTTTTCCGCCCATATGTCCAACCTGTCCAGGTCTACTTGTAGTTGTTCCCTGCCCTCCGGTGTGTCCACTTCTCCCCACAGTTTTGTGTCATCCGCAAACTTGGGCAGAGTACACTTCACTCCCTCGTCCAAGTTCCTGATGAAGACATTGAAGAGTATCGGTCCAAGGACCGAGCCCTGCAGGACCCCACTGCCCACACCCTTCCAGGTCGATGCTTCCTGTGTGTCCTGTGTGTCCTTCCAGGTCGATACTTCCTGTGTGTCCTTTACTCTGCTTTATGACTTAGTCCTATGTCTATTAAATGGAGATGGATCAGAGGCCTAGCAGTGCAGCTCTGTGCCTAGGACAGCCACAGGATGCTCACAGTAGCACCAGCTCCTACCATGACATTGCAGCAATACAATCAGTTGCACTAAGGCATTAACTATTTTTGTGCCTCCTCCCCCCTGTTACCAGATTTGCCCATTACTTTGGGGTGTGCTCATCCACTAGGGATAGTCTCTAGGGTCCCGGTGACTCCGTCAATGCGCTGCCCATGCCACCATATGGAGCTGTATCTCTCCCCTCTGCAAGCCCCCACCCCCAATGGAGCTATCCTGCAGGACTCAGTCTCAATGGGGCTGGGTTCCTCCAGTCACCAAATCAATCATACACACAAACACACACAAATTAATGTGACACGCCTGACCCGGCCGGATTGATCAGCATGGACAGGCTGACACCCTCATATGCCAAGAATCAGTTCATCAGAGCAACAACAAACTGCAGTCAGACACAAGCACACAGGTAAACAGAATCCCTCTGAATCCGGCTGGGTGTCCAGCTGACACCCTCATGGGCCAGCATTCAGTTCATAAGGGCACGTCTGAGTCAAACTGGGTCAATCAGCCTGTACAAGCTGATCCCCTTATGTGTTTCAAACTCAGCACATCCCAATCTTTGGCCTCTTGATGAGCAGACCCCACAATATTTTTGGGCTTCACAGGGATCTTTAGCTTAGGTAAAAGAAGCGTTGCTGCAGAGCACGGGAGGAAAGAGAAGCAGAGAAGGAAAAATATACCCAATTACTACCAGTTTGACTATAAAAGTTATTTATTGCTAAGCATATGAAATATATAATGGTACTAGTAGTAATAGACATGCAAAGGAAAAACACAAGCAATTACAATACTACCTTGGTTTCACTAAGTATTTGGGGAAACTTAGCTCAAGCTTAACTAATACAGTTCAGGTTCAGAAATTTATGCCTAGCGAGAAAAGAGAGAGAGAGTGCTGGGATCTCACCAGTCCAAGGTACTCGGGCTGCAAACCTGACAGGCACAGTCCTTGAAGGGAGATGATCTGTTCTTCCAGCATCCCAAGAACAACAGGGAATGGTGTCAGCACAGGAGTTTTTCTTCTTTCTTTCTTTCTCTCTTTTCTTCTGAAGCACCTCTCTCTTCTTCTTCTTTAAGTACACACACTTTTTACAGATTTTTATACCCTCAGTTCAGCTGCTTCGAAGCATCCTTAATTGTGTAAATCATTGTCTTTTCTATTGACAAGGGGTTATCTGGTTTGGAACATCTCAAGAAACTGACTGATAATCAGGAAACACTTAAGATTAGAGAGTAACCAAATACTTGGGAGCCAGCTTAAAATTCCTATGGATGGCAGATATACTGATGGGATATCTCATGGTTTCTTCAGAAACAATAGATAGCTTGCAGCATCAGGATTTTGGATTTTTACTTGTTGTGCACAAGCCTCAGCTTAGCATGACTTTTCCAGATCTTACTATAGTCTTTTAACAGGCTTAAAGCAATTATTGGGGTGTTCATAACTTTTTGTGGAGAGGACTCCCACCAGTCGTCTCAGGAAAAGTATGACAACACCTGTGATTAGGGCTCCAACGGGCTGGATGCTGTGATGAACACTTAACCATTGTTCAAATGTTGCCCATACCCCCTCTGACTCGGTCTCTTGCCTCAGCATTCCCTAAACCGGCAACCGAGTTTTAGTCAATCAAGTTTAAATAGGCCTCCCATAGTGGGACCAGGGAATGTATGGCCCGAGATGCCTATTAAACTTAGAGGTGTGTGTGTGTCTGGGGGGGGGAAAGTCCTTTGTAAATCCAGATTAGAACTGGTCTGATACATGCTGAGCTGGATGTATGTGAACATGGGTTGATTAGCATTTGGAGCACAGATTCCCCATCATGCAGTGCTCCCCTGCTTCTCTGGTCCCAGAATTCACTGCAGTCTCCGCTTCAGGCTTTCTGTTCTCCATCTCTCATGTAAATGAATGGTCACCTGGTTCCATCTCGGATGCAAATGAGACCTAGGGCAGTTGTTTCATTCTTGTCACCCTTATCTGGAGGGTCTTAGGTGTGTCTCTCACTGCATCTTAATCAGTTTTGTTTATGTAGAGGAGGGGAGGGAGCGGGGTGAGTCAGACAGACTGCATCCTGTACCAGGGTTGCCCAAGAACACACAGCTGAGACGTAACACCCCTCCCACCAAAAGCTGAGTTGTAGTTGCTCCCCTCAATTATGCTACTGGACTATAGCATTTTCTTTCCTTAGAGGGGTGGTGAGAGAAGAAAATCCATTAATGGCTTCTGGGTAGCTTGGGGTGAAGACCAAATAAGTCCCTCTAGAGAAAGATCATCTTGAGTAAGCATAAATCATGCAGAAGAAATCCAACTGTGCAAAGCCCTACTCAGGCAAGAAGCCCAAGAGAAGTCAGTGGATCTGTTTGGATTATTCATATGAATTAGGATGCCCATGATTAGGCCCTACATTTATTGAATAATTTAAGATTTTTTCCTGGCCTCCAAAAAGCTAAATAACTGTTTATAAATGCTCCTGTACTTTTTACTAGAACTTCCAAGACCTACCGCACAGTCCCCTACTTGCTCTTTTCTTAAAGCCAAAATTTGCTTAATTGCACCAACTAAAAGGCAGAGGGAAAGAAATTAAGTCCTATTCTATTAACCTTTGAATGTAATTTTAGTAGATTCTTTAGCGTTTGCATATTAACAGCTGAATTATGCATCCCCACATCCATTTAATTATAGCTCTAATACAGTGTTCTTTAATTTAAGTCACTGCCCTGCTAGAATGTGAAGAGCCTTTGCCATAACCAGCTTCTTACCCAGTGTATTAATTACCCACTGCCAAAAAAAGTATTCTACTGTGTGAGACAGAGCGGGTAGGTTTACACTGGGTTACATCAGCTTATCAACATGCCAAGAAGCAGTGCGTATGTGATTGAGCTATGAGCAGTGATATGCAGAGACAATTTCAGCAGCAAACAGCCAGGGCATTTGCCTTGCCTGGGGCTCCAGACCATAAGGGGTGCCACTAGACTAATTTATGTCATACCTATGGAAGAGTAATGCAGTTCATCCAACGTCTGGGTGTAAAGGGAAGAAAGCCAGACAGAGCCTGTGCCCATGACCCCATGGATCTAACTAGCAATCCGCATCCCTGTTGGTCTCTCTGCTACTCTGAGGAAGAAGTCATCATTTTTCAAAGGGACTAATGATTCTGGGTTGTCTCGGATTTTGTCTAGCTGAAGACATTTTAAAGAAACCTGATGTGTGAGTTGGGAGAAATCCTTCTGTAAAGTGTCTCAAACTGGGCTTCCAAAAATAGAGGCATTCCTAAACACTAGCTGATTTTAAAATTTTTGGCCAGAGTACCTCTGCTGACTTTAGACCAGGGTAACACTATTGACTTCTAATGGAACTACTCTTGATTTACACTGGCATGAGAATAGAACCGAGCTCAATGGAGTTAAACCCCTCAGCATAAATCTGGAAATATAAATATGTATAAATAAGAAAAGCATGAAGTCCATTAGAAGCAGGTACCATTGGTCCAGGCAGGGTTGCACCTATGCTTCCAGTTGCTTTGATTTTTACTTGTGATTAGCTAGGATCATTTTCCTTGAAATTTATGTGTTTTCAAAGGAAAATTATAAAGCAATGCATCCTTGAATAATAACATTAAATTGCTACTGATTATTGCTGAGCAAGGCCAAATAAGCAGGCACTAGCACTTGTTATAACAGAAGTGATACATTCACCACAGAGACATGAAGGTTTGTCATTGTGGTGCAGCTGTTTATGTCAGCTGAAGGAAACATCAGCCCTTAGGAAATTTAAAAGGAAACGGACACAGTTAGTTCATGGTTTCTATATTCGCTCAATGCATCAGTCTGCAAGAATTGTTAGAGATCACATACCTGACCTCAAAGGGGCGAAATGAAGCTTGTTAAAACTGCACTTGACAGTACCAAAAAAAAAAAGGTAACTGAAACTAGTGTCAGGCATTAATAGAACAATTCCATTGCAGGCAAAGTTACATGGCTGGGCATGCTGGGTCTTAAAGTGAAGAATGTAACAGGGCTAAGATTGCTTACTGAGGCACTTTGATGATCCTTTCCACTGTAGCTAGGTACAGACATTCAAAAAGCCTGAGGTGGAATCAGTCCAAGCGACATGGTTTTCTGTAAGTGGCATAGTTTAGATCAGTAGCTAACAAAACCACACATTTACTCTTTGGTAAAATCTTTGGTCTAAATCTTAGACTGGGTTCTGCTATTTTAAACCAGTCTGTGTGTGCCAAACTTCTGTTCTATTACAGGTGGGCCAGTTTCCAATCACTTATACCAATGAAAATGTTGTCTGTACCTAGCCTGGATCTCCCAGCATATCTTTTCCTTCTGAGATGAGCTTTTAGCTTATGATGGGACAAGGACTGGTTGTGTCTTGACCACAATGAAGCATGTTGTCAGTACTTGTAATAAACAATGAACCTAGCAAGGTGGGGAAAGTAATCATGATCATGGGTGTCAGGCTGACTTAACAGCTAGGTCAGACTGAAAGCAACACAACATTTAAATGAAAGACTTGTGTGTGTGGACATGAGCTGGTATAGGTACAGTCCCTCAAAGCCTGAATTAAATTTGATGTGAAGACATGCTTCATAGGATTCTGTTTCCATAAAGTAGAAACAATCTGTCTTACCCAGCTTCTCCTACCATAGTATCTGTTTGCCTTGTAACCTTTCATTAATTTACTCTCACGACACCCATGTGAAGTAAGACAATTATTCCCCCTTTAGAGAAGGAGAATAAAAGCACTGCAAAATGATTAGCCAGTAATTTTATTAGCATTGATTTCACTAGGAGTTAGGCACCTTAATATCTTGCAATCCTAAGTGATTTGTCTAAAGTCAGACAGGAAGTGTGTGATGGAACAGGGTCCTGAAACGACATCTACCAAATTCTAGGGTAGTATTCTGACAACCCTTCCTCTCTACCCAATCAAACTCTCCTAAATAGCAGGGCTATTACAAGGCTTAATTAATCAGTGCCTACAAAGATCTTTGGATGAAAGTATCTTTTGAGTTGATTATTACCAAACCCATCATAAGCTCCTTAGGGCAAGGACTATGTCAACATGGGTGTGTGCATGTACTGCTTAGCACAACAGGGTCTCAGTTCAGATTGGGGCCCTGTGTTCTACTAAAAGACAGATAGCAAATAGTAATGAATATTTGGCTACAAGTTCCTAAAAGGCTCCTTCTTTCACAGCAGATACATTTGACAGCCAGTGACTAAATGCCATATCTTTCATAATCAAATGACTCACAGCCCTAGGAGGGAGAACAAGTATAGACAGTGAGCACTATTGTTCAGTGCACATCAAAGTAAGCAAGGTCATTTTCATCGTTTAAAACATGACAACCCATTGGATTAATGTCTACAAAAAATGTAGCAGGAGAGAAGGATGAGTAAATCTTTAGATATTAGAGTTCATGAGAAGACTCAGTCCAAAGTTAAGAAACAAAAGTATATCCCAGAAGGTCTGACTTGGATTCCATTTGCGCAGGCATAAATCAAGGTTAACCCTACAGAATTCGGTGGTAAATCTAGCATTAAACATGAAGTGAGAAAGAAGACCAACAGATGTTCCCATGTCTGTGTTTCACTGCAATCATATATGTCTGGATCATTAGAGTAACCCCGCTTCCACCTGTTGTCTTTGGCCCTGGTGACTCTTGCTCATAAACTGTTTAAAGATCTCCATGTTGACTAATCCTTTACTGCTTCTGCTGGGAGAATTTTGGCATTGTCAATGTGTATTTTGATGCCCTTGTTGACTATATAGAGCCATGTGACCCACATTTTCTTAAACAGGTTCCCTATGATGAGGAAGCTTTTCCATCATTTCAGTTTTCTAAGAACTCTAGGGTGGACATATATCTGATATCTGCTGTCTTTGACCTGTTGAGATCATTTTATTTTCATATAACTGAAGCACTGTCATGGATGGGTATAAACTGTTTAGGAAGGACAGGCACAGGAGGAGGAGTTGCACTTTACGTAAAAGAGCCATATGATTGCTCAGAGCTCCTGTATGAAACTGGAGATAGGCCTGTTGAAAGTATTTGGGTTAGGGTCAGAGGAGAGAGCAACAAGGGTGATGTCATGGTGAGTGTCTGCTATAGACCACCAGAACCAGAAGGAAGAGGTGGATGAGGCTTTCTTCAAATAGCTAGCAGAAGTTTTCCAATCACAAGCCCTGGTTCTCATGGGGGGCTTCAATCACCCTGACATCTGCTGGGAGGCAATATGTCAGTGCACAGGCAATCCAGGAAGTTTTTGGACAGTGTTGGAGATAACTACCTGGTGCAAGTGTTGGAGAGGCCAATGAGTGGCCATGCTCTTCTTGACCTGCTGCTCACAAACAGGGAAGAATTGGTGGAAAATGTAGAAACGGATGGCAACTTGGGCAGCAGTGACCACGAGATGATTAAGTTTAGGATCCTAAGGAAAGGAAGGAGAGCAGCAGAGTAAGGACCTTGGACTTCAGAAAGCAGACTTTGACTCACTCAGGGAACAAATGAGTTCTTCCTCAGTAACAAGAGGAGGATCAGGTAAAGTGTGTGTCCCTTACTAAATGGGGGAGGCAACCTAGTGACAGAGGATGGAGGTATTTAACACCTTTTTCACCTGTCATCACAGGCAAGGTCAGCTCCCAGATTACTGCATCTGGCAGCACAGTTTGGGAAGGAGGAGCAGCTAACTGTGGCAAAAGAACAGGTTAGGTACTATCTAAAAAAGCTGGACAAATACAAATGTATGGGTCTAGATGGGATGCACCTGAGGGTACTGAGGGGGTTAGCTAATGTGACTGCAGAGCCACTAGCTATCATCATTGAAAACTCATGGTGATCAGGAGAGGTCCCAGATGACTAGAAAAGGGCAAATACAGTGCCCATATTTAAGAAAGGGAAAAAAGAAGGTCCAGGGAACTACAGACTGGTCAGCCTCACCCCAATCCTTGGAAAAGTCATGGAGCAGGCCCTCAAATAATCCATTTCTAAGCACTTGGAGGAGAAGAAGGTGATTAGGAACATTCAGCATGGATTCACCACAGGCAAACCAGGCCTGACTAGCCTGATTGCCATTTATGATGCGATAACTGGCTCTGTGTGCGGGACGAAGAGTGGCCATGATATACCTTGACTTCAGCAAGGCTTTTGATATGGTCTCCCACAACATTCTTGCAAGCAAGCTAAAGAATTATGGGTTGGATGAATGGACTGTACGATGGATAGACTGTATGGCTGGATCATTCAGCTTAAAGGGGAGCAATCAATGGCTCAATGTATAGTTGGCAGCTGGTATCAAGCAGAGTGCCCTAGGAATTATTTCTAGGGCCAGTTTTATTCAATATTTTCATCAATGATTTGGAAGATGGGATGGAGTGCACCCTCAGCAAGTTTGCAGATGACACCAAGCTTGGGGGAGTAGTAGATAAACTGGTAGATAGGGCTAGGATTCAGAGAGATCTTGACAAATTAGAGGATTGGACCAAAAGAAATCTCATGAGGTTCAACAAGAACAAATGCAAAGTCCTGCACTTAGGACAGAACAATCCCATGCACTGGTACAGGCTGCGGACTGACTGGCTAAGTAGCAGCTCTGCAAAGAAGGACCTGAGGGTTACAGTGGACAATAAGCTGAATATGAGCCATCAGTGTGCCTTTGTTGCAAAGGCTAATGGCATACTGGGCTGGATTGGTAGGAATGTTGCCATCAGAACAAGGGAAGTGATTCTTCCCCTGTATTTAGCACTGTTGAGGTACTGTGTCCACTTTTGGGTCCCCCACTAAAGAAAGGATGTGGATAAATTTTAAAAAGTCCAGCAGAAAGGGAACAAAAATGGTTAGAGGGCTGGGGTGCATGACTCATGAGGAGAGGCTGATGGAACTGGGCTTATTTAGTCTAGAGAAGAGAAGGCTGAGGGTGGATTTAACAGCAGGCTTCAAATACCTGAAGCATGGTTCCAGAGAGGATGGAGCTGGACTGTTCTCAGTTGTGTCAGATGACAGAACAAGGAGCAATGGGCTCAAGTTGCAGCAAGGAAAGTTTAAGGTAGATATTAGGAAAAACTTTCTCAGTAGGAGAGTAGTAAGGCACTGGTACAGGCTTCCCAGAGAGGTTGTGCATTCTCCGTCCTTGGAGGTTTTTAAGACCTGGGTAGAGAAGGCCTTGGCTGGGATGATCTAGTTAGGGATGGTCCTGCTTTGCGTGGACAGTTGGACTACATGATCTCCTGAGCCCCCTATCCAACCCTAATTTTCTATAGTTTTATGATATCTGTGATTCTATGATTTTGCTTGTGACCTCTCTCCTCATGCCTAGTGGAGTGATTCTGGCAAGCACATCTGGGCTGTTCACATTTGATAGCTTTAGATATCCTGTATAGTAGTGGCAGCTATCATTCAGCACCAGGACCAGCTTCTGTGTGAGCTAATATTTACCACACTAGACATGACTATTTGGCTGTTGAATAGCAAAGTGCAAGCAGGCATCCCTTGGAAAAAGACTGACCTAACAATTATATTAATATGGAATATGAAATGGTATAAGTTGCTACAATGTAACTGTTACACTTACATACTCCTACAGCTGTGTAATGTAATGTATTCATTCAGCTCTTTCATTTAGTGTCCAGTGCCATTCTAAGCTAGGCAGGGTTTTAGCAATGGACAAATGGCACCCTGGTCCAGACCATGCTGAGGTCCCTGTTGACCACATGCCTTAGATAGCACTAAAGTCATAGTGAACATTTCTCACCCTCTTTGCCCTATAATTGTATTGGTGTATCTTGGACTGAATAAATTATCCACATGCTTATAAGAAGGAATATAACCAGTTTTAGTAGCAGGATTCTCTACACTATGTTCTAGACTAGGGGTGTTGAACTTGCCCATCTCCCTGCACCACATCCGGACCGTGGGGTTCCTTGCAGGCTGGATCCAGACCACAAGGAACCTCACAGGCTGGATCCAGACCCACCTCCTGCATCAGGGTGAGTGGCAGCGGTGTGGAAGTTAATGAAGTCATTGCTCAGCCCCTGCCACCAAAGTGTGTCCCAACTGGGGCTTAACTTAACTTTAATTAACTTCCCAGATTTTGGTAGTGGATCTGCATCTACTTGTCCTGCCCTCGAATTCCTAGTCCCTCCAGGAGCCCTGTGGGCTGAATGACAATGGCGCCGAAGGCCGCATCCAGCCCACAGGCTATATCTTTGATGCCCTTGTTTTAGGCAGTCTATAACTGCTAGAATCAGATAGATTCTGATGTTCAATGGAAAATATGGATGCTATAGGGACAGGAAGGCTTATGTAGAAATAATAATGAAGCATAATGGCTTATGCATCAGGCATGGATAAGATCCTGTGCTGGGCTCTCCACACAGCTGTTCCCTGCAGCATGGGACAGGAGTGGAGCAGGAGTGGCTCTGGGGCCCTTCCCATGCCTGCATCAGTTGGGGACAATGGCAGCAGCATGCAAGTTCCTCTTTCCAGCGCCTGCTCCCAGTCAGTGAGGGACACCTATGGCGAAAGGGCAGGCAGAGAGCAGGTGCTGGAAGGGGGAACCTGCACAACGCCACCACTACTGTCCCCTGCTTATTCTGGCACCTTGTACCCCTCACAGCCACATCCACAGTGCTGCATCCCCTTGAATCCGCCCCTGGAACAAGCATCCAGCAGCTTCCCCTGAGTTATTATTTAATCAGTCCTTTTATAAATCAAGCCACTAAGGTGTCTACAAGTAATTTTTTGAGCCCGTAGATTCATAGGTGTTATGGTCAGAAGGGACCTCAGTAGGTCATCAAGTCTGACCCCCTGCCCTGGGCAGGAAAGAGCACGGGGGTCAGATGACCCCAGCTATGTGCTTGTCCAGTCTCCTCTTGAAAACCCCCAAAGTTAGGGGAGAGCACCACCTCCCTTGTAAGCCCATTCCAGATTCTGGCAATGCTTACTGTGAAGAAGTTCTTTCTAATGTCCAACCTAAATCTGCTCCCCATCAATTTGTGGCCATTGTTCCTAGTTACTCCAGGGGTGCCCTAGTAAACAGAGCATCTCCTATTCCCTGCTGTGCTTTCCTGATGAGTTTATAGGCAGCCACAAGATCATTTCTCAGCCTTATCCTGTGAAGGCTGAAGGGATCCAGGACCCTCAGCCTCTCCTTGTAGGGCCTTGCCTGCAGGCCTCTGACCATATGAGTGGCCTCCTCTGAACCCTCTCAAGATTCTCCGCATCCCTCTTGAAGTGCGGTACCCAAAACTGGATGCAGTACTCCAACTGTGGCCTGACCAGTGCCGCATAGAGGAGAAGCATCACCTCCCTGGACCTGTTCATCATGTATCTGCTAATGCATGATAAAGTGCAGTTAGCCTTGTTGATCAGTTCATCACATCGACAACTCATGTTCATTTTGGCGTCAACTATGACTCCAAGATCCCTTTCCGCTACTGTGCTGCTGAGAAGGTCATCCCCCAGCCTGTAAGTGTGTTGGTGGTTCTTTTTGCCCAGGTGCAGCGCTTTGCACTTGTCTTCATTGAACTGCATCCCATTTTGTTCTGTCCATTTTCTCAACCTGTCCAGACCCTCCTGGATCCATTCCCTACCATCTGGTGTGTTAACTTTGCCCCATAACTTGGTATTGTCTGCGAACTTGGACAGGGTGCTCTCCACGCCCTCGTCCAGGTCACTGATGAAGACATTGAATAGCACTGGTCCGAGGACCAAGCCTTGCGGGACTCCACCGCCCAGGTCTTTCTAAACAGAGGAAACCAGATATGCTTGAAGGAAATTCATAATTAAATGGAAGAAAACTTTGCTCAAGACAGTAGAGGCTCCAACCAAAGAAGTGACACTAGAGCTAGCACTTGCTAAGGCATACTCAGATACTACAGTGATGAGAACAGTATAAGAACTTAATCATTCAAATATAATAAAGGGCTTAGTCTGTCTGTCTATGTCTGTAATGCTTTTGAGCAACTGTGCATGCGGTGCCGAGAGGGCCAGCAGCGATTGGCTGCATGGGCTCTGCCTCCTCAGGCAGGGAGGGAGCCGCCACCACCTCAGGCAGGGGGAGGGAGCTGCCGCGCCAGAGGCTGGAGGAGGAGGAGGAGGTGGCGGTGGCAGATGGACTGTTTACATGGCTGGCTCTGAAGAGTGAGTGGGGGGTGGGGGCATGTAAACACTCCCTGAAACACTCCCTGAAACACTCTGTCATTCATGATGGGCCATTAGTTAGTATAGATTAGAACGGAGCTTGCTTTACAGAGGGACTGCCTTTTACCTGTGTTTGTACTGCATATAGAAAAATGGGACCCTAGTCTTTAGTTGAGGATCCTAAGCACCACCATTTGGAAAAATACATAACTAAATAAATACAAATAAGAATGACTGAAAATTTTCCTTCTTGCTCCCATCAACACATGGTCAGAGGCAGTCCCTGCCCCCAAAACCTTCTACTTGGAGTCCCGTAGCAAGTCTGAAGCAGATCAAGAAAAATAGACAGGGTCTTTTGAGTTCCAGTCTACTCCCCATCCCCTAAACTGTGTCCCCTCTCTTAGTAACAGCTGTTTAGATTTGGTTGAATGTGTTTTGTTTTTCTTCTTCTGCTCATTTGGCTCAGGCTTTGAGATCCTTGGTATTACTCATCTTTATAAGTCACATTCCTAACTTACTGCTATTTTGGTGAGCAGAAGTCTTTGGGTACAAGATATTTGAAGGAGCTTTTGGGGATTTCCAGAGTACATCTCACTGTCCCTAACATGTCACCAATCAGCTAAATTCACCTTTGGTATAACACCATTGATTTAAGTAATCCATACCTCACACTGATCCCTGGCTAAAAATACCAAAGAAAAAAAGAGGGGTGGGGAAGAAAGATAATTTATTTCAAAGTTGTGGGGGTGGCGGGTGGAGAGCAGGCCAGGATGCACAGTCATTTTTGGGGGAAAACAAGAGATCACTTTCTTCATTACAACAAGTTTCTACATATCTCCAATTATCTTCTAATAAGAACAGTTCCTGTGATTCAGTGGATTCTTTCCCTTGAATTCACTGGGCTCTTGGTGGGTTGTCATGGATTCAGTAATGCCAACTGCCATGAAAAAATCACAACTCCTGATTTCCAAGTCAAATTAACACTGACTCATGATCTCCTGGTAGAGAGATCAAATCTCAGGATTTTTTTCTTCTGACACATGTAGAGAGCACCAAGCTGGTAAGTCTGTGGAGGTGAGAGGGAGGGGGAGAGGGAAGGGACTTGGGGCAGATTGAGGCCCCCACAGTGGGGGAGGGAGTGGGGCAGGGGCTGGGGTGAATGAGACTCCGGGGCCAGGGCAAGTCATGCAACAGAGCCATGGGCATGTGTGTCTGTCTATGTGCATGTGTGTATGTGTGTGTGTCTGCCCCTCACTCCCAAGCCACAGCCCCCCAGTCCTGCTGCTGCCCCTCATTTGTGAAGCACAGTACCCTGCATCCTGCCAGGGTGTGCAGGGACTCCTCTTCCCCGGCCTCCAAACCCCGCACACACACATACATAGGCCCCCACACCTTCACAAATAACACCCCCCCCATACACACACACACAGACTTCAAAAATAGCATCTCATGATTTACATTCCAAATCTCTTGATTTTTAAGAGTTTGTCCATGATTTTTGACACCAAGGGGTTGGCACGACTGTGGATTCTCCTCAAGATAGAGCTACTTTTTGAGGTGTGTGTCATGCATGGATCTTCTCCCAAGTCACGTTTAGTCTTGTGGTGTTTGGTCTCTCATTGTAGCTATTACAAAGCGGTGTTCACAACTGTTATTGTCCTCATAACTGTCTATGTTATGGTATTTGATAGGCATGTAAATATAATGCATCTTTTTAGTAAGGGGGTGATTAACTAGAACAAACCAAGACTGTTCACACTTAAGAGTCAATGGTGAGAATTAGCATTTGACTTGGTTTGTGTGCTGGTCCTCCTTGTGGATGTGCTAAGAGGCACGGGGAAGAGAGGGGTTGAAGCCTGGGTCTGGCCAGACAATGGGAAGTTTACAGTTTAAAAGAAGCCTGATACCTGGCTGGTCAGGCAGGTGAGGCAGCATGCCAGATTAATAAATCCACATGTCTACAAAACAATGCCAGATTATAGCCTGGCAAATATGCCCTTTCAGGGGTCAGGAAGTCGTTGGCCAAGTGTGAGCCCTAGAAATGAAGGGGTGATGTATGGTAAGAGCCAGACAGGCCAAGGTACTTAGAAAGCATGGCTTGGATCGTCAGTTTTCCCAGGTACAAGGGAGTGGCTGAGTCCCCCAGCCAAGGAGGCTGGGAAAAACCAAGCCAACAAGGAAATGCAGCAGGCCCTGATGGGCAGTCAAAGCCAGAGGCTTCATTTAGACCAGGGGTAGGCAAAGTATGGCCCACAGGCTGGATTTGGCCTGCGGCCAGACTCTATTTCCCAACAGCCCCGGTGTTGACGGCTCCTTCCAACTGCTGCTGCCTGAGCCAGCCCTGCTGCCGGGACACCTGCCCTGCACCCACTAACAGGGGCAGGACCTGTGGGCAGCATGTGTGACTGGGTGTCTGGGATGGGGCCACAGGCTAGCGGGCAGCAGAGTCCAGGAGCAAGACGGGCTGCAGGGCTGGGAAGATCCCAGGATCTTGGAGCAATGACAATGTGGGGCCAGGGACAGGCAGAGCTGTGATCTGCTACCAGCACGCCTCTGCGACAGGTGCAGGGTCTGTAGACAGGGATGTGCAGGGAGTGGATCACGGCTCTGCCCCGGCCCTGCCTTGTCACTGCTCCATGATGCTGACCCCAGACGCAGCTCCCCACCCAGCCATGCACCCTGCTCGTGCGGCTCCCGGCCAGTCTCCATGGGGACCCCAAGATCGTGGGGCCATGACAGCATGGAGCTGGGGCAGAGACATATGGGGAGTACATTGCAGCTCTGTCCTGGCTCCACACTGTCATGGCCCCATGATCCCAGGGTCTCCGTGGAGACCAGCTAGGAGCCGTGCAGGCGAGGCATGCAACCAGGTGGGGAGCTGCATCCTGGCCAGGGCGAGGATTGCGGGGCAGTGACAGTGCAGGGCCAGAGCTGGGGCAGAGCCATGATTTGCTCCCTGCACATCTCTGCCTGCAGGAACCATGCCCGTCGCAGGGGCCTGTAGGAAGTGGATCATGGCTCTGCCCCAGCCCCGCGTTGTCACTGCCTCAAGATCCCAGGCTCTCCCTAGCCCCACCTGCCCATTTCATTCCTGAATGCCACTCCCTGCCAGCCCGTGGCCCCATCTCAGCCACCCGGCTGCAAGCCCTGCCTTAACGTATCCCATCCCAAGCAGCAGGAGTGGGGCGGATGGGCTGGGGTGCTCAGGCAGCCAGACTGGGTCCAGCAGTGGCAGTCAGAAGGAGCCACCACTAGGGCTGCTGGGAAATGTAGTCTGGCGACAGGATGGATCTGGCCTGTGGGCTGTACTTTGCTCACCCATGATTTAGACCCTTGAAACTGGCTAAGGATTGCATCTTTGGATTTAGGGGGAGAACATGTAAGTGTTCTGGTATTTTCTTTTCTTCATTTATGCTTGTTTCTCTGTCTGGATCTCAGCATATAATTACTGGTTTCTTATGCTTTAAAACCAGAATTTTTTATAATAAATTGTAGTGTTGTTTGTCTCCCTGCTGGTTGCCTGTTGAGGAGTGACTTCTGGGCAGGTGATATGCCATGCTAACCCTTTCCATAGAGAGGAGAACCTATCATTTCTTCTTTTATAACCCAAGAATGAGGGGCCACTTGGGGTTGGCAGGGATCCCTCACTGCAGCTGCAGAGTCCATGGTAAGGGCCAACAAACAGAGGTGCTGGGATATCTCAGGGCAACCTCAGTCTGTTCGTTGGGGGGCGGGGAGAGTGGCAGCACAGAGGGGAGAAACTCGGGGCTCTGGGGGTCCCTACAGATGGGTTTGTGACATGGGTCCATAAGGAGTATGGAAGGGACAAGGTGGTATCAAGTTGGTGGGTGCACTGCAAAACCATAATAGAGGGATTTTAGTGTTGTTATTTGACATACATAGTTCGAACCCATATTTAGTTCCAGCTTATAACTCTGTCCATGCTAATTCAGAGCAAGGGATGTAGCAGCAAAAACAATGTCTTGCTAGTTTCTGGATATCTTCCAATTTTCAGCTTACCTGAAGCCTACAAATACTTTGATGAAATGCACTCAGCTGCTGGAAACTGGCCACCCACACTCTCCCTTGCCCACTCACTGACATATGGGAGTAATAATCAAGAGGGAGGGACACCTCTATCTACTTTTCAGTGATATTAGCTCCCACAACCTGCTTTTTTAGGGTGAAGATTGGTTGCAGCTTAACTCCGCCTGCTGTCTTTAAACCTTCCTCAAAATTTTCTACTTCTGTGATGCAAAAAAATCCTGGTGATAGAAAGCTGGGGGGTTGGTTTTTAAAATTTTACCCCTTCTTTTGGTTGGGGAGGGTGGTTTGGTTTATATGGGGTTATCAGTGCTCTAATATGGACAGGCCTTTTTGAAGAAGGAGGTTTATAGCATTTCCAGAAGACAAACAACACCTGAATTCACCTTCTGGAAGTTCATTTCAGAGCCAACTCCCCTTGACTGTGAATGCTTTGTCACTGGTGTCTGGCAGCCTTGGGTCTGTAATTTGTGACATGTTTCCAGTTCTACCTAGATTAATATGTAGCAGTATATCCAATATAGCACATGTTAAAACTGGCAGGTCCCAAAAAGAAGTTATCAAGGGAAAATCCCACTGCAGGGTTTTACAGGGAGTGGAACTAGACTCAGCGCTATACAACAGTTTCATTAGTGATTTGAAAGTATATATACAGTTATCAATAATAAAATGTGTGGATGACACAGAGATTAGTAGAAAGGTAAATGATGAGGCAAACACAGTACTTACACAGCACAATCTGGATTGTTTAGTAAACTGGGTCCAATCCAACAAAATGTGTTTTAATATAGTATATCCAAATGCATAACTCTATATCTAGAAACATGGAATACAGGTCATACCTATGAAATAGAGGACTATGTCCTGTCCTACCAGTGATTCTGATTTAGGGGCCAGCATGGAAAAGCCACTCAACATGAGCTGTCAATGTGATGCTATAGAACAGTGGTTCTCAACCTTTTTTGTATCAGGACCCATTTGTAAACATCCATGGCCAGTCCTGATCCAATACTCCTCACTCCTGACCCACTGCCCCCTGCTCCCAGGCTGCAGTGTGTGGGCAAGGGGTGGGTATGTGTAGGACATGGGGGGCCTCAGGCAGCCCCTTGCAGGCTGAAACTCTGCCAGCCTGCAAGGGAAAACCAAGGTTTCCCCGTTTTTCTCTTTAAAAGGAGAATCCATTTTTAAAGTTTGTTTGCAACCATTTTCTATAATCTTGTGACCCACTTTTGGGTCGCAACCCACAGGTTGAGAAATGCTGCTATAGAAAAAAGGGATATATGATCCTTTAATGTATAAAGAGGAGCATGGTGCATAGGAAAAGGGAAGTGATTTTGATTTTACCTCTGTGTATATCACTGATAAGGCCAACACTTGAGTTTTGTATTCAGTTTTATTGTTAACGTTTTAAAGGGATATTGAAGAAATGAAGAGGATGCAGAAAAGGGTTACAAAAATATCTGAGAACTGGAGAAAATTCATTAGTGTGAAGGACTGGGAGAAGTTGATTTATTCAGCTTATCAAAAGGAAGATTGAGAGGTAACTCAATAGCTGGTAAATACCTTCCCAGGAAGAATATCCTGACTGGCTACTGGGTCCTGACTGGCTATTTTAAGTTAGCAGTGAAAGGCACAAAAAGAGCCAGTGGCTAGAACCTGAAGCTGAACACATTCGAATTAGAAAACAGGAACAATGCTTTGACTGTGAAAACGATTAATCACTGAAATAATCTATTTCAGAAGTGATAGATTGTTTGATGTCTTCAGATGAAAACTGGTAGATAAGCTAATGCCAAAACATGAGATATGTTTTAGTCAGACACAGAGCATTTGGGCTCTATGCAAGGGTAAACCGGTGAAATTTAAGGACCTGTTATAAGTAGGAGGTCAGGTTAAATAAGGTCAAAGTATTCTTTTGTTCCTGACAAGCTATGAATCTGTGCATAATCCATGCTGCATAGTGTTGCTGTGAATTTGGGGCAGTAGAATGGTATATGTTATTGGCCAATTTGCACTGAAGAGAGTTTTTGAATAACAAATGGTGACTGCTCTTTACTTTCTCTGTGCCATGGTGCTATCTGCCAAGGGGCTGAGTCAACAACATGAGTGCCTCAGGCATGGCAGCACATAGAAGAAAATTATCAGCAGTTCAAATGTGCTTCACCTGTGTTGCTACAGAATTGTTCCTTTCCCTAGTTGCTGTTAATCATAGCCAAAGTGGATACACACACTGAGGATAGGATAGGAGCGGTAAAGTGAAATGACTCATGTTTGCAATAATCAGCAGATGGATGGGTTGTGACACAATATGATCCCTCTCTCGCCCTGCCTGCCTGCCTACATTCATAGAGTCTAGAACCTGATCGATACAGACCTACTTTGATCTGTGGGGGCAAGTTTGTTAAGATGCAGACTGAGATGAATAAGTGCATATGATCAATGTCTGCTGGCACTCAGGTTATGGAATCAGAAATGAGCAAGGAGTTTGGTGAAGTCACAGAAGCTCCATGTTCAAGGGATTCTGTATCATTCTGAAAATGCAAACTGCTGATCATGGACTGGTTTTCAATGCAGTTAGCCACAGTGGAGTTGCATTTTTGAGCATTCCAGATGTTTAGACTCCTTGCTATGTTGTTGGAGAATACAGAGAAGGGGAAGTTTTAGGAACCTCTTGTGAATCATCAACTGCAAATTCTTCTGGGTGCTTGCTTCCCTGTCTGTTTTGGGGCTTTCTTGTCATATCTTTGGGGTCCTTAGAACAAAAATCAGGAAAATGCTTGTTTGAAAATGTAAGAAATAATTGTGAAGATGAACATGATAGGCCTATCAGGAGCTGACAACTCAGCAGTTAATAAGAGATGGCAGCTAGGGTGGAGGTAGATTATGAAGGGCCTTGAAAATAAAAGCAAGTAGCTTAAGAATTGATGTGATAAAGAAAGGGGAGCCTGTGGAGAAATGCAGAGATAGGTGTGACATGGTCAAAGCAATGAGCCAAGAAAATGATTGTTGCAGCAATATTCTGGGTGGATACCAGCGAGGCAGTGGTGCATTCATCAAAGCCAAAGAGAAGGGTGTTGTAGTAACTGAGATACGAGCTGATAACAGTCCAAATGAGTTTTCCCTGGACAGATGGATAGGAAAGGACATATCTTAGAGATGTTATACAGAAAGAATTGGAAAGACTTAGCTTGGATAGAGGGAGCAATGTCTATGTTTGTGTGTCTTACACAATGATATCCCAGTCTAACTTAAGCACTTGGGAACTACTGTAATATAAGCAATAATTCTATTTGGTATGAGATAGTCATAATGAAAATTAGAATTTATACCCAGAAGCAACTTCTATCCTGCAGGATCCCACCGTGTTTTAAACACTTTGCAAAGACACGCGTTACCTCATCTACTGTAGGTGTTGCCCATGGCAACACAACACCTTTTATGGGCCTAATCCAATCCCACTGAAATCAATGGAAAGACACAAAAGAGGATTTAGCTAAGGCCCTGTGAGAGGAGTGGAAGAAGAAAATATTGACTCATTTGAAACTATTTTGTATCCACAGATTTTCTTTCAATCCCCCAAAACCCCCAAAAGTGAATGGAAGAACTTTGAAAGCAAACCTTTTAGGATCCTAGATGTGGGGAGACTGTAAAATAGTAAATGAATACAACTTAAATCAAAGCACTTGTTATCAGCTGCCCTTGTACTTACCTGCCAGGACTTGTATTCAGGGCTCTGTTTTTCTCTGGCTACAAAAGATGAAATCATAAACACCCAGAACAGAACAGAACAGAAGGCTTTTTTTACTTACAGCATGGCAAGGAAAAAAACAGCTTCATGACTTCAAGGCTTGGCACACACCAAGTCTTTTAGTTCATGTCTAAGCCCTCTGCTATTTTTCTGGATCAGTTCCAAAACTGCCTTACATTGATGAATACATTTGAAGCAATTACAGGCTGAAACCAGCACAATCCTATAAGTCATCCCTTCAGTGCAACCCTAGCAGTTAGCAGTTCTTATATGCATTAGGGATGTACCATGACTCCTCATAAAAAATAAAGTATAAAATTGTTTCTAGTTGACACCAGGCTTTTCACATGAGAATTCTGACCCCAGGGCAAATTCACCACCCTACAATAGCTTGGAGAGATTTTGTGCCAATTAAGCAAAGGTTTTTGCTGTGCGCTCTTGTGCATAACTTTATACAATTAACCTGGGACATATCCAAGCTATCAAATTAGAATTATTTCTAGTGTCTGCTGAGTAGTGCACTCTGATGAAAAATCCAGCACAGGCCAGTATAACATTTGAAGCAGCTAAATTGAGGCTGATGCTGTCTGGCTATTCAAACAAGCAAGGCTAATTCTGTCTGGCCATTCTCCAGTATGATTCCCTGGATGTGTTGATGTTACTATGCCTGACTTACACTAATGTAAATGGAGACAGGATTTGGCCCCATATCTCTTTTCCCCTTCTACACCACTGCATCAATGATTTCTATAAAAAGCAAAACAAAAAAGTCTCAAGTTTATTGGCTCGCGGTACTCCACACCCGTAAGCAATCCAGAACATGCATAGAGGATCAATGGAGGGAAAATGCTTCTCTGGAAACAAATGTCAGTTGTTTGCTTCCAGTGGGTATTTGGTAAGAGAGTTTTTTTTTAAGTTTTATAAAAAATGTTACAGTGCCTTTTAAAATCAGTCACACATTCATACTGTTTAAGACAAATTGACAAGTCTGTGTTGAAATGCAGCTAGTTTTGACTGAGAAATTTAGAAGATAAACAGGCAGAAATCTTACACCCAACCCATGCAGAGAACCACAAGTGCATTTCCATGGGAAGAAAATCTTGCCATCTATTCCTCTGTCTCCTCAGTCCTTGTCGTAACAAACAGGAACAGACACAAGAAACACAACTCCAGGAAAGTCAATATACCATAGTTTAGCCATACTTATTAACATCTTTCTTATGCACTCTTCTGTTCCATCTAAGCTGGTGTGGTCAACCCACAGCACTTGTGCCACAAGTGGCACTGGCCACTGCTGTGTGTGGCACATGAGCCCTGGGCACTTCGTAATAGGAAGTGCCAGAATGGAGGCAAAGGGCACAAGCCTCTGGCCACAGGGAACAGAGAGGGGGCAGGACAGTGTTGCAAGAGGAGATGTCAGGTGTCGCTACCAGGAGCCACATTAATCCTTCCCTGGGCCTGCAGCTGCCACCAAATGAAGAACTTTGAATCCTTACTCACCAAGGCAGTTGCAGGGATAGGGGAAGGTTAACTTGGCTCAGTGACATCCACTGTGGTAGTGTCCTGCCTCTGCTCCACTCTGAATAGCCAGATGTTCAAGGCCCCCTACCTCCATTCTGGCATCCTAGGGTGAAAACTTTGTCAAGGATGCCTCTGGGGACTGGGAATCCAAGCAGCACTCAGGGAGGGAGACAAGGCATAACTTCTGGCATGTCTGCCAGAAAGACTGGCCACCACTGATTTAAGCTGACTGGAAGGGAACTGGAGATCATTGTGGTCATCTGCCTCTCTCAGGTATGGTAATACATTGTGAGATGTACTTGTGGGAAGAGTTGCAAAGTTTGAGTCTAGGTTAATACTTGCCCCTCAGACTTGTGGGTCTTTCATCTGGGGTCTTAGTTTAGATCGTCACAGAAAATAGAAGTGATATTTGAACATCTACTAATTCTGAGTCTCTGGCTCTGCAGTTCTCAGTTGTAGCTCTTATTCAGATAGATGAACAGAACAAACTATGTCTCTGCCAGCTCAGAGCACCATCTTGTGTAGCTGTATTGATGTTTTACTGAAAACTAAACAATGTACTGTGTCTTTTCATCCTTGAACTGTGCTCTTCATTTCATTGTTTCAGTCAATCAACAAACTGAAAAGCCTTCTGAAACTCTAAGGGGAAGAATGCGCTGGGGGAAACTGCTGAAAGAAAAGCAATTCTGACTGGAGTGTGCTGTTCCATAAAATAACTCTTCAGATGCTTGCAGTCATACTACTGAAGGAGCAATACGCGTAATATTGGGCCACAGCAGTGTTTTAAATACACACTTATTTGTTCTGACCTTCCCCACTTGGTGCCCCTCAATAAGTATTATTCTCTTTCCAAGCAGAAGAGAAAAACAACTATTGTCTCCTTTCCTAGCATTTTCCTCAGCTGATGTACCTCATGCCTTATGCACCATGTATGGAGAGCAGACGTCCCATTCTTGCTGGAATAGGAACTGGAAGCAGGCTAGGGGAGAACAGAGGTTACTCAGCTTATATATTTTCTGGGGCAAGGGCTGTGTTTTTGCTCTGTGTTTTAACAACACCCAGAAGAATGGTGTCTTGGTCAATAACTGGGGTTTCTAGGCATGATTACAATACAATTAGTAAATAATACTAAATCTAATAATACTAAATAATAATCTAATAATACTAAAACTTTATGCTCTGGGTACAAGCCAACCACTACCCTAGTGGTGGTATTTACTGTCCAGCATACTGTGTGTTATTCTCCTTCCCTACTTCATCCACCTGAGCTCTACAGCCCTGACAACAGGACAGGTATATTCGATGCACACGCTGTGGTGAGTGACCAGCCAGAAACAAGAACAGCAGCAAGGAGCAGAAGCTCTTTTTCGCCTACACCCTAGCAACCACCGATGATATATTTGGTAAATTTCTATGTAAATTAATGCTTCTTCTTGAACAGCAGCGCGCAGCTTCTGTCTCCTTGGAGTGGTAGGTCTCCTAGAACTGAGGTTCGAAAGAAACTAATGGCAGCATGGCCACTGAGTTGGCAGTGCTTCGAGAAGGCAAAGAGGGAGGAGGGGCATGAAAATAAGTAGCCAAGCAAAAGCAAAGGCAGGAATTCCCCACCAGCCCAGTGCATCACCACTGGCCCTGCTACTGCTTTGCTACTTGAATTAGTCCCTCAAGATGGGGGAATGCACCCAAAATCAAGCTACACTCCATATATGCTGTAAATTAAGGGAGTGAGGGGAATATTATGTAAATTAATTAAATATTAAGAGCCAGAACCACTTCTGGTTTAACCCTAGCGACTTCTCCAAAGGGCAGCAAGAACATAACTGGCTCGTTAACTCTGTGATCATTGAAAGCAACATCATCTTATGCTCAAGAACTTAAATTTGTTTTTTTCAAGCTGACCCAACAGAATGTGTTCCTTTTCAGTGGTGCAGAGTGATAGTGTATGGATAGAAGCTGATCTTGCTATTAACTCAGCATGTTGGTGATATGGTGAAGTGGGAAAGAATAGAACTGCAGCTATTATACATTTCTTGAGCCAAACCTGAACTCTGTAAAATCAGACTTGGAAGGGCAGTGTTTATATAGTACAGCTTGTAGTGCTCCTGGTCTGGTGTTTTAGGCAGTAGTCAAGGTGCGTTTATACATGTACTCCGGGAATGGGGGGGGGATGCTTTACATTTTTAACAGGCTGTCATTTCTTTTCTAAGAGACATTCCTGAACTTTCTGTGTTCTCCAAAAATTTCTTGAAGTTATCTTATTTTCTACTTGATTCTTTCTGGGTAAAGTTTTTGGGCAAAAATCTCTGACAAGCTTGTGGCATAGGGCTATTTCAGAACTATGTGTCACCTCCAGCCATGTTCTGCTCTGTCACACAAGTGTAAAGCTAGCATAAATCCACTGAATTCTTGGACTAAAGGACATGAAAATCTGCCCTTCATATGCACTCTCCGCTCTCCATTGAAGAATTCTTTATGGGCTGTGAAGGTCTCTTTGCTGGTGGGCTGGTTTTAGATCCTTTCTTCTATTGGTAGTAAACTGCCTTTTCCAACATTTCCTTTGGTAATGTCTAGGTTTTGTAGGCCACCTCCATAGGTGGTCTAATTTAGGCCAGATGCATGTACTTGTTAATGTGTCCATGATGATATATAAAAGCTGTATGTTTAGAAATGCCTAATAGTGTGTTTCAGTAGTAAAAGAAGGCTCTGTGCTATATGTGGTGCATGTGACACTAGTAAAAAGTTAACTCAGAAAAGGACGTTTTTAGTGGCTGCTGAAAACAGTGGCAGGCCTCGGGGTACAGCAATCAGCTAAGGAGAGTTCGTTTTGATAGTGCAGTGCTTCAGCCACTGTGTTTCATGCTTACTTTTGTGGAAGCCTGGCAAGCTTTGTCTCCAAGCTGTACCATGTTACTTACGCTTTCAGTTGATGTGTTCAATAGAGTGGCATGAGCATAAAACAGAGTCAGGAAGTGGCCAATCAGGCCTTAATTGCTGTTTTTCTAACACAAGCCTTTAGGACCCCGTCCTGAATTCCTTGCTCATGTAAGCTTCCACCAACAGAAATGAATTCCTTATTACCACTCCTGCAAACACAGTGTTTGCCAAATGTGTTGTGAGTTTACACACTTCACTCACTGTAGACCAAAAACTAATCCACATGGTAAGGCCAGAGCCCTTGTATTAGCCGCTAAGCATTAATCTTGCCTGAGCACAGAGACTATGTTAATGTTCAACCCTGTGCGGATGGCCCATGAGCTGGCTCATAATAGATTGGATCACTTGCAGATTCTGGTAGACTCTTTCTCTTTACACAACTGTAAATCTAGGGTCACTATTGATCCCATTGGAGTTGCTCTGAATTGAGTCTGGTCTACATGAGATTCGATTCCAGCCTTGAATTCTGCAGTATTTGAATAGGCATGTACTCTTGCCTCAAATTAAATTAAGGAATTTGGAAAGCATCCAACAGACATGTAAATGTGCGCCTGCTTTCCCGTAATTTCTCCCCCACATCAGGCAGTTTTATCCCTCCTTGCTTTCACTTATACTGCATAGAAATGCCTCATAGGAACTTTCCATTTCTATTCTCTGCAAATTTGTGACAGATGCTTCTCCCTCTAGATTTGTTGCCTAACCACAGGATTCACTGGTTTATTATCCAACTCTCCTACTTGATCAGATAGAGCAGTGTAGCACTAGCTCTTTGGTGACTCATTAATTCAGCTGCTCTCATGACAATGTTGCTCACACTGTGAAAATTGAGAAACTTCCTGATCCAAACACTCTTGACAGGTGACCACCACGGAGGAACCACCAGATTAGAAAATGTTTATCCTGGAGATGTTTGAAGTGGATAGGAAGGAGGAGGAGAGAAAATTGACTCTGAAGCTTTACTAATTATTCCTCAAATGAATAGAGAGGTGCAAACCGAGACACAGATCAGGAAGCCTCGCTTTAGGAAATGTGTGAAATCTCAACACAGCTCAGGGCCCAGATTTTGCAGATGGCTCTTGTGACAGTGGCTCGAATGCAGTGGTCTCCAACCTTTTTAAGTAGGAGATCACCTTTGGCATTTAAAAGCAACCCAAGATCTACTGTGCAGTGCTGCCACTCTTCCTCCCGCCCCCGGCCCAGCAGGTAAGTCTGTGGGGAGGGAAGGGGGGAGCAGATTGAGGCAGAGGAAGAAAAAATTATTTGGGAGCACGCCTCCCCAGCAGGTAAGTCCCACCTGGCCAGGGCCCCACTCAACTTACCCCTGCTCCTGCCTCTGCAGCACTGTCCCTCACCATGGGGGCCTCAATCTAGCCTCTGCCCCTTCCCTCCCCAACAGACTGACCTGCTGGGCTGAGGCTCACATGTATAGGCGTGCAGGCACTCAACCCCCCACCCCAGCCTCGGATTGACTCCAAGAGGCTCTGAGATCTACTGGTGAATCAAGATCCACTGTTTGGTGACCACTGCTCTGATGTGATAATGAAAACACTAGAACCAAACTCCCCCAAACTTTGTGCTAAATTCCATGTACTGCTCCCCAGCAATTCTTCTTCTTGGGGCAGATCCTCAGCTGGAGTCAATCAGAATAGCATTATGCTAATGTAGACCATTAGTTGCCTCCGGTTTTAAAACCACGGCCAGACATTAACAGTTTCTGCAGCAGTTACCACAGGACTGTAGAGTCTGCCACGTTCTGAAGCTGATGTAAACAGCTGAATGATGATCACATTAAATGCCAGCGGTTCCTGCCATGGATTCATAACAACATAGCACGCAACGTTCTGACAAAAACATGCCAAGTGAGAACAGAAGCAGATGTTTTGACATCCGGGCTTCACTATATTTTCCCAAATTTAAGCTGTGCTGGTAAAACACAAAAGTCCTTAGGTGGCTCCAAAATACTAATAGATCACTGAAGCAGCCATTCACAGATACATAACTTCAGAAACCCAAAATTAACTTCGCTCATCTCGATCTCATGTTTATTACTCTTAGCCACATATCTGAGTTGTTTCACAGTGTACTTTTATCTATAATTTATTGTATGCTTGGTAAATGCTGTTTTCTCCAGCAGCATCCTTGGTCATTCTGGATTTGTTCCAACTCCCACTGAAGTCAGCGGAAAAATTAAATCTTTCTCAATACATCCTGAGATCTAGACTGAGTTGTCTAGGGCTGCTGACAGATTAAATTAAAGGTGTGAAGGGATCTGATGCACAATCCCGACAATCATGCTTCCTGCCGTGCCACACGTGCGTGGCAGGAGGCACAACTGTGGGATCAGATCCAAATCACACCATATTGCACCAAGGAGAGCCCAGGCAAGTAGCAAACTTAGCTTCCATGTGCGTGGCTAGGAGCCCCAGACAACTGATTGGGGCTTCCAGCCAGGGGAATACAGGGGAGCCAGTGGCTCCAATGCTTTCCCATGGCTGGGAGTGCCAGTCAACTGAGGGGGGCTCCAAGCCATAGCAGAGCACACTCGAGCCAAGGGCTCCCCTGCACTCCTGCGACTGGGAGCCCTGTTCAGCTGACTGGAGCTCTTAGCAACCCCCTGCACTCCCTCAGCTGGGAGCCCTGATCAGCTGACCAAGACTCCCAGCCTTAGGAGCACAGTGAAGCCTTGAAGGTCTCCAGTGTGCTCCCATGGCTGGGAGCTCTAGTCCCCCACTCAGTTTAAGGCATGATTAGAACTAACTACAAAGTTATTACACATATTGGTATAATCACTATGTGGTTTATTCTCTGTTTTATCACATTATTAATTGAATGAATGAGCATGTGACCAGGTCACTACTTACAATGTGATTAACCAGTTAAACAGTTAATCGTGTCTTAAGTGTAACATCTGGCAGGGGCCTAGGAGCTAAGATGCTATAGGGAAGTAACACTGTAATGTAGGCTGGGGTGACTTTACCTATGAAATAATTAATCAATATGGATTTAATTCACCATTGTTCCAATTCCCCATCACCACCTTGTCCTACTGGATAATTCACCATTATCTGCATTCCCCTTTGGAGTGCAATTTAACCAGAGTTTACTGTATTTGTCCTCTTCCTTCTCCCATTATGCCACATAGGGTACAAAGCAGATTGTATCAGTTCATAATATAACTTCACCTGCCCCTGGAGACTAGGAACACATACACGATCCAGCTTGTTTGGTTTGCAAATTCTTCAGAACAGGCCTATGAATTTAAACAGGACTCTAATTTAATTATGATCTAATAATAACATGCAGTGTTCACACACTGGTTTGCATTTTCAAGGCTCTCTACAAACAATAATTAATTCTCACAGCTTCCCTGTGAAGTAGGTGAGTTGGTATTTATTATAACTATTTGACAGAAGAGGAACGGGTGGTAAGGTGCTTGAGTGAGTTGGTGAGGGCAACAGAAAGAATCAGTGCTAGCTCTGGATTCTTAGTCCCTTGTGCAGACTATAGGATCATGTTTTCCACTGCTCAAAATAGAGATGTGTTTGTTACTGTAACGTGGCAAGGAAAATCTGAGGAGCCTGACTGGTCAGTAAGGATTCCAAGCCAGGGGTCAGAGCTTATAAACATTTAAGGCTTGAAACTGCCATTGGTTTCAGAAATAATTCTGTGCATACCTTCTACTAGCATAAGGCCTCATATGAGCATCTAGGAAACCGATGTAGACTAGAATTTCTCCTCACTGAATATCACTTATCATAGGCACTGACTTTTATTTTTGCCTAGGAGGAGAGGCCCAGGGGGGTGGGGGAGGTGCTAAGATGATGGACATGTGGAAAGATTTATGCATTTCAGGTGACAGCCCTCTTCCCGAGGGGGGCCAGGGCCCTCGGGCCCCCACATACTCCATTCCTCTGTCACTTATGACTTACAGTTATAAACATCAGTTATTGCCAAGATTCAGAAAAATGAGTAGCAACAAAACCTCCCAACAGGAATGAGGAAACAGGAAAAGTAAACAGGTTCTATAGGGAGTTTGGAGACCAAATATAAGAATCTTTCTTTCCAGGTTCAATTCTGTGCCTAGTACCATGATGAGTAGTGGTGAAGCAGTGGGATGTGCCATGCTTTCTGTCAGTTAGAAGCCAGAAGAAGTTTTCTGGGCAAGGAATGCAGCCTGATGCCTGGGCTGGAAGAAAGGTTGCATGGACTAGGAAGCCAAGTACAGACTCTAGAGCACATCTGATAGGCCAAGGCAATATTATACAACAAGATTTGGGAATGATCATCATACAAGATTCAAGGAAGAAAGGAACTGGCTACCAAGGATACAGAGAGAGAAGAAATCAGAAAGGTGACTTGGCAGTTTGTAGCCACCAGAGGCAAGAGAACAAGGAAGCTTTTGAAGGAAACAGAAAAGCGGAGTTTGACGAACAGAGAGTCGTGGACTATGGGGAATTCCAAAAACCTAGACGTTGTCCTCGACAGAAAATGTAGCTTAAGATCTAGCTAGTCAAAAAAACCCTCCCCAGAGAGGTGTACAAAAGAAGAGAGTGGAGAGAGGCAAAAAATGAGCCCTCACTTAGCACAAAATCAAAATGTTGAGAACAAATATAATCAAGAAACTAGAGGACATAAAGAGAACAAGTTATTTCATTGTCTATTCACCAGTGCTAGGAGCAGAGTTATAAACAAGAGGAATTGTAAATGCTGCCTTATAGGCATGCATTTGACCTAATTGGTGTTACTGAATCCTGATGTCAAGAGTTGCGGGATTGAAATGTTAAAAGCAATGGTTACAACCAGCATAGTCAAAAGGAGAGGGAGTACCCCCAAATGTTAAAAATGGCATTACTTGTTTCCAAGTCACTGATGACTTGGAAGCAAATGATTCCATATGCTTACAGGTTGATGCTAAAGTTCAAATTGTTTTACTGGCCATTGTCTGTAAAAGACCACCAACACAGGGAAAGAACAGGAGGACTAGCTCTTTGAGCACCTATTTATAATGTCCAAGAGAAAATAAAGCTGGGACTTCCCATCTAAGTGACACATCCTAGAGGTTTCAGGTTGCCAGTACTAACCCCTCTGTGAATTTATAAAAATTATAGATGACAGTTTCCTGAGTGGTGCATCCAACAAGAGGGAGTCCTATATTAGACCTCCTTCACAGATAAAGAGGAATTGCTCACAGCACTAAGTTTAGAGGTAGGGTAGGTAGAAGGAACCATGACTTTATTACATTTGTTATATATAAACAGAATAAAGTCCAAACCATGAATATATGTTCTTGGTGCTTGAAATGGTAAGTTCACAAAATAATTGTGAGAGGTAAATAAGTCAGAGGATAGGTCACAGCTAGAGTACTGAAGCACACACAGTGATGACTGGGGATATTATGGGGCTAAATTGAGTCATAACAACAATGTGTAGCCCAGATGCAGCTTTTTCCATCCAAGCATCTCAAAGCACGTTATAGCAAAGCAGCAGCCCTGGACTTCAGGAGGGCAGATTTCAATGAGGTAAGGAGACTAGTTGAGAAGGCAGTGAGGTCCCGGAGGAGTGGGGAGTTGGGAGTCCAAGAAGAGTGGTCATTCCTTAAGGAGACAATCCTCCAAGCCCAAAGCATGACAATCCCCACGCGGATTAAAGGGGGCAAGAGTGCTTAAAAGCCCCCATGGCTCACCAAAAGCATCCACGAATGCCACAAAGCCAAAAAGGAGGCATACACCCAATGGAAGGGAGGGGGCCATCGCCAAGGAGGATTATACCTCCTTGGCTCGAGATTGTAGGGGGGCTGCTAGGAAGGCTAAGGCAGAGATGGAACTAGGACTAGAGACCCGGACCAAAGATAACAAGAAGTCATTTTTTAAATACATAGGGGGTAAAAAGAAGGTGCCAAAAAAATGTGGGGCCTCTGCAGGACATGGTTGGTAATCTGGTGGTAGCACCAGATGACAGAGCTAATCTCTTTAACAGGTTCTTTGCTTCCATTTTTCTAAGCAGGGACAAGGACATCCCCCCCACTGGGAGTCTGGACAGACCCAGGGGAGGCACAGCCAGGCCCAGAGTCAGTGAGGACCTAGTCATGGAACTTCTGGAGGGACTAGATGTGTTCAGATCAGCAGGTCCTGATGATCTCCACCCCAGAGTGCTTAGGGAACTGGCAGAGGTCATTGCTGGACCCCTGGCACAGCTTTACAAACACTCATGGTCCTTTGGTGAGGTGCCTGATGACTGGAAAAGGGCCAATGTGGTCCCCATTTTCAAAAAAAGGGAGGAAGGAGGACCAAGGAAACTATAGGCCTGTTAGTCTTACCTCGGTCCTGAGGAAGCTCTTTGCGAAAATTATCCAGGAGCACATCTGCGAGGTGCCAGCAGGGGAGTTTATGCTTAGGGGCAACCAACATGGATTCATTAGAGGCAGGTCCTGTCAGACCAACCTGGTGGCCTTCTATGACCAGCTCACAAAATCCTTGGATGCAGGTGTCACGCTGGAGGTAGTCTTTCTAGACTTTAGGAAGGCCTTTGACACTGTCTCTCACCCCATCCTCATTAAAAAATTAGGCAACTGTGGTGTCAATGCCTACACAGTCAGATGGGTCGCAGATTGACTAGAGGGCTGCACCCAGAGAGTGGTGGTGGATGGGTCATTTTTGACCTGGAGAGATGTGGGCAGTGGGGTTCCCCAGGGCTCGGTCCTCAGGCCTGCACTGTTCAATATCTTCATCAGTGATTTGGACGAGGGGGTGAAAAGCACCTTGTTCAAGTTTGCAGATGACATTAAGATGTGGGAAGAAGTGAGCACGCTAGAAGAGAGGGACAGGCTACAACTAGATCCAGACAGGTTACAGAGGTGGGTGGACGAGAATAGGATGGGTTTCAATACGGACAAGTGCAAGGTGTTGCACCTGGGGAGAAAGAACCAGCAGCATACCTACAGGCTGGGGAACTCCCTTCTCATCAGCACGGAGGCAGAGAAGGATCTTGGAATCACTATTGATTCCAAGATGAACATGGGCTGACAATGTGGGGTCGGAGTCAGGAAGGCTAACCACACTTTGTCATGCATCCATAGATGCATCACGAGCAGGTTCAAGGAGGAGATCCTCCCCCTCTATGAGACACTGGTCAGGCCGCAGTTGGAGTACTATGTCCAGTTCTGGGTGCCGCACTTCAGGAGGGATGTGGACAACATCGAGAGGGTCCAGAGGAGGGCCACTTGTGTGATCAGGGGGCAGCAGGGCAGGCCCTACGAGGAGAGGCTACGGGACCTGAACCTGTTCAGCCTACACAAAAGAAGGCTGAGAGGGGATCTGGTGGCCGCCTATAAACTTGCCAAGGGGGACCAGCAGGCATTGGGAGAGTCCCTGCTCCCCTGAGCACTAACGGGGGTAACAAGGAACAATGGCCAAAAGTTGACTGATAGTAGATTCAGGCTAGATATCAGGATGCACTACTTCACTATCAGGGCAGCTAGGAGCTGGAACCAACTTCCAAGGGAAGTGGTGCTTGCCCCTACCATGGGGGTCTTCAAAAGGAGGCTAGCCAGCCACCTAGCCGGGGTCATTTGACTCCAGCATCCTTTCCTGCCCATGGCAGGGGGTTGGACTAGATGATCTGCTTAGGTCCCTTCTGACCCTACCAAATATGAAATTATGAATGTATGATATTTAGGGCTGGAGCCTCAACACATACAATGAAACAGTGCCATTTTGCATCAGCAGAGGATCTGGCCCTACTTTTTGCAGCAGCCCGTGCTGGTTTATCAGGAGGGAGGCCAGATTTTACAGTACAATTAATTCATGTTATGCCACTATGGTGGTACAAATAGGACAGAATCTGGCCATAAATGGAAAATTATGTCTCTTCTGAAAGCATTCTCATCAACATAGATCTAGAAGATGGGGCTCCAACATCAGCTATTCTAAGCCACCCTGGCAATGGGGGGTATCCTGTGGGAGGATGGGACATAGTGTGAGTGAGCAAGAAGTAGGCTTTATAGATGGATCCTGAGGGTGGCTAGAACTCTTGTACTGCTCTGATTGTCACTCAGGCCAGGCTGAATCCACAGCAAGAAATTGTAACTGCTTTCCTCCTGAACCTGACATTTGGGACAGGGGAGAATGGAGCTCAAAAGAACGAAGGCAAAGAGTGATTAAGTGACTCACCATGTCAGAAGAGTCAGTGGCAGAGCTGCAAAGAGAACTGAAGTGTTTAGATACTTCGTTCCTTGCCATTGACCATTACACCATGACTTCTCTCCACCTACCCTGGCCAAGTCAGAGGTGGACTCACCAGCAAAAAGAGGCCAGAACCAAGCCCCTGAACTCAGAGCACCATGGTTCCATCATGTGTCCCAACGTGACATGCAGGGCTTGTCTATACAGTGATGGTGTATCTGGACACTGGATGGCCTGACTTCACTCCTGTCATGCCCAACCCACTCAAATCCACAGACATGCTCCAGACCTGGAGGTTCAACAGTGAGGCTGCTCTGGTCTCATCCTTAGGACCCACTTTCAGGCCCACTGGAGAGCAAGAGCTTGACAGCAAATGCTGGGCACAAGTCTGGAACAGCCTCACCAGCTAACTTCCATCTCTGGATAGTGTCCATGGATTCAAGTGAGTAGGACATGCCCAGGCCCTCCCATGCAAAGACACACCATGGCTGTAGCATAGATTAGTCCACAGTATCTCAGTCTGTCCATGTACATACCCTTCACAACTGTCTGCAGGACCGCATTTTGTTAGCTTTCTAATACAATATTCCTTGTAGGACTGCCCTGAAACCTGCACAGAGACTGATTCCTGTAGTTTAACCAGCTGTCAAAATCATTAAATAGGATTTGGCACCTGTGACCCACTTTCTGTATTACCTTCAACAGGTTGGGAGTAAACAGTTTGCCGCTGGCAAATGGCTTTGGATGTATTGTAAGACAGGAATGAAAAAGGGAAATTGTTAAAAGAGGTTAAGCATCAAGTATCTATTTCTGTGGTTAAACCAAAGCTGGCACTCAAAGGCACATGCATGTGAGAAGTACTTCTTTAGCACAGTGAATGGAAAAACAAATGTACTGGCTAAATTCCCTGTATGTGTAGAAAGCAGCCTCCATGCTTAAGAGACCTGATAGTATATGCTGCTATGAGACCCATCTTTGTTTCATTAATGAAAGCTGTGTCACAAATCAAACACATTGCCAGCCCCTTGGTGTGCACTTGTGCCTCTCATGGTAGGATAAAAGTGGGTATAAAATGGTGCCATGGTGGTCGGAATCAATTCTGGTGCCCATATGAGTGAGTCCACAGGAGGCAAGACAGCACAAAAGCATCTGGCCCTGTTCCCCAATGCCTTCACTTCACTGCAAGCCCCTCAGTGTTTAAAATCATCAGCCAAGTCAAATATCAAGATAAAAAGAGATACTTTTTAAAATTAACAAATGTAGGGCTCTCCATTTTTTTCTGATGATTGAGCTTATGTTAAGGCATACTTGCCTCATATTTTCATACTTTTTCTGCAACTTTGAAGGCCAGAAGTTCCTTTTATTAAAAATAATGGGAAACACAGATGTTTTCAAAATCACTTGACTCCAGCAGCTGGAGCTTTAAGACAGATAGTAAGTACTGCAAAACTTAGAGTGAAACTGTGAGATTTGATAGCAGGCATGTAGTATCCTCAATGTGGACACAGAGCTATGGAGTATTCCTTAACTAGACATAGACTGAGAGGATGGCAGATCTGGTGATCTTACTTGCTGCCTGTATAGAAGGAAGTGTTCAGTCAAACACAGATTCAGGTAGGAACCTTTATGTCCCTGAAAGGCTTTGATTTCAGGATAACCAACCTGAGCTTAAAAGTGGCAAAATTTACCATAGATATTTTCCAAACCATTATGTGGATGCTACAGTTTGGTCATACACATTTTACACATCTGTGCTTGCTGTGTAGTTGATTGACTAGTTTTTCATGATTAGAAAAACACAGACTTGCTAAACTACAAAATGCAGTGATCAGGGCTCTGATAATCAGCACGCTGAAGGCAGTATGCAAGGCTAAAAATACAGAGTAGAAACGATGATCTCAGCAAAGCAACTACCAATAGGTGAACAAATTAAACAGACACAATATGTACGTCAATTTTGCAACCCTGGTTTGAGCTGTGGCAGCAATCAGAATGGCTAGCACAAGGTTTATGCTATCTTGATTCTAGCAAGCACATGTTTAAGCAAAACAGGTTAGAAAAGTCCACTTGGCTCCAGCTCCTCTGTAGTATTGGACAAACTGATTTTTTAATTTGCAAAAGATAAAATTAAGATATGATACTAGCTTAGGGCCATATCCAGATTGTTCTTGTAGATGCCTAAAAGAAGACATTGGCAGAATTTAGGTACCTAAGTTATAAAACATGATCCAGACCAACTCTGCTCCAGCAGCTGCAAAATGACATCAGCATCTAAATCATGAGATGCCTCCATTTGGACTTGAAAGGATCTCTGCATACCTAGACTGAGGCTTCTGTGGTCCCAGAGCTGTGGCAATAAACCCTGATGCTACTCCCCTGCTGCCAAATTTCCAGACCTGGAGGGAACCCTGCTAGCCAGATGACAGGGTTACATAGACTAGATTCAGCCTGTGGGCCATAGGTTGAGCACCACTGGCCTAGTGGATAGATCATTTGCTCAGGAAGTAGGAGAGCTGCATTATACACTTTCCTAAAACTAATGGCGTTCAAACACATCTCTTCCACTTCTTGGGACAATGCCTTACCACTAGGCTATAGAATAGGGTGGTGTGAAGGCACCTCTAGCTCTCAATTGAAGTGGGCCACTGGGCAGATAGGCCTGTTTGTCCTATTAAAGGCGTGGGCCAAGCTCACCATGTAACACAGTAGCCACTACTAATGGAGGAGAGGGCTAGTAAGGACAAGAACAACTAAATACTGGGGACAAAAATTGACAAAAGGATGTGCAGATGGGTCAGAGGTTCAAAAAAAGCATACCCTCAGAAGACACTGAGCAGAGCACCCCAGACGGCGCCCACCAACTTTCAAAGGTATCTAGAGAGCCAACAGCTACTGCTCAGCTATGCTCTGCTCGGAGATGGGAACAGAGGAAGCCCAGGAATATGGCCCCACAGTCCCTGGGGACCCTCCCTGGTCAGACAGGTGGCCAACTTGGCTAGAGCCAGAAGGAGGTTGACCAGGTGGTCCTGGGACTTGCGGGGGGTCACAGAAGGGGTGTGAGAAAATAAGTGTGGACACAAATGCAGCCAGAACCTCAGTAGGAGGTTCTGAAGGAGGAGGTCCAGGGGCTGCAACCTGGTGCACTTGAGGAACATGTGCGCCAGGGTCTCCCTCTACCTACAGAATGGGCACGTGTCAGTGGCAGACACACACCAGGCAGGTAGGAATGCAAGTGGCACAGAGGAGAGAGAGAACAACCAAAAGAGAGCCTCACTCTGCAAGGTTCAGTGATGACAGGGAGTCCTGAGGTCTGGTCCCTGCTCCCTGTGTTATTTCTGTTCTTTAACTGGTGACCATGAACCAGTACCTTATAAACACTCCTTAAAATTGCACAACATACCTTTTCAGCATCTCAGTCCGTGCTGCTTTTCAGGACTTTTCAGAGCTCAGAGGAGGTGCTGGTAGCCTCATGAAGAAGTGGGGAATTGGCCTTTTCCAGTTGTATGAAAATGTGTTTGGCCTAGTAGGGCTAGCCCAGTTTAGCCCTCAAATAATTGAATATTAAGTCTGTGTCTGGTGTAGGACCAACTGCTGTCTACTGTAGTCTTCATCTCAGTCTAATTATATAGGGCAGGTAGAGAAGGAATTTCACATCAGGGGGAGGAAGGGACGCAGTGTTGTGGCAGGTTTCGTTTAAAAGGATGGCAGCTGCTGGGAGCTGTTTAGAGGTTTTGGAGTATTAGAAGTAGATTGAGGGGATGAATTAGTGGTCTGAGGGCAACAGAGGCAGTCAAAGGTGCACAATCAGATTGTCAGTATCATGGCTGGGTACTGTGCATGTGTGTGTGCGTGTGTGTGTGTGTGCGCCTGGGTGTGTGTGGGACTATATGTCTATTATAGTATACTTTTCTTTGGTGGTTAAAAGGATCATTGCCATATAGTGAAATATTTCATAATTTTTTATGGTCTGTTTATCCTTGGATTGGCTTACATATTGAAATGTACCAGTAAATGCAGTATAATAGATTGCAGACCTCTGTAAAAAACCACTATCAATGTTTCAGCAATGTACTGTACATGCTTCAGAGAACTGCAGTGTCAGCAGGATATAAGCTGGGCATGCATCCATGTTTTCCTTACTTTTAAAAGAGCCGTTGACCTAACAGAGGCCCATATCAAAATGGGATGAACAAAAACAAGACTAGACACTGCAGTATTTGGTGAAACTTCTTTCATGGGGTAGAAAGAGTTACTGTGTGTCTATTTGTGGTCATCAGAATGCTGATTGTGCACTTGTATATTCAGCAGTAATTAAAATACTCAAGGCACAATCAGCCATCACCCAGTTTAAGAGCAATACTGCATGCCAGAAGGAACTGAGAAAGAACTGTGAAGCTGCAACAGCTCCCCCCTCCCATGTCTATATTGTTTTTCTATTTTATTTTACTTCCTCATCTCACTATTCCATCATCTTGCCATGCTGTGGTGGGGGAGATTGGGCTTGGCATTAAGTTTTGGGTGTGTATGAAAAAGTTTGCTTCCAGAAGAGAAAGACTGGCAGTGAGAATAAAGAAACAGACAGAAGCAGAGCAACAAAGAGACTGAGAATTACAGGTAGACTTTAGAGGGATGGATGGAGACCTACCTCCAATCATCAAGAGTTTGGCTGCTCAGTAAAATTTCAAATGAGTATTATTTGTTATGAAGAGGCATTCTGTTCACCATAGAATTAAAACAGTGGCAGCAAAGGCTCATTTGGAGTATGTTTACAATATGCTGGCTCCACACATGCCGCAAGATTGGGAAAAAGCCACAGTCACTTTTTTGGCATGTGCCCCAGGCACTGAGAAGAGTGGCGCTGGGTGCTCCCATCACTGTTCTAATAGCAGCTATCTGAGGTTTGCTTGATAAGTGGGAGAGGGAGTGGGAGGCATGCGCACAGGGTGGGAGCAAGTGAGCAGAGCTTGTATTCACGGCAACACTCCCAGATGCGTTCCACCGTAGTGTAGACCTTGGGATTCTTTTTCTCCAGTTCAGCGGACTTTGTATCAGGTCCTCCATGCTTAAGGGGAAGTCCTTTCATATATTGTAGAAGTCGTAATTGTGATAGTGATGCAATAAAAACTGATTTTGCAAAAAAGTATGCTGAGCCTGGTATTTGCATTAATACCAAAGCAGGGATGTGGAACTTGTTTGGTCATAAACTTTATTTTGATACATTGCTGTGCTAGCATGGCCTGGCCCACAATACTGAACACGTCTTAGCTTATCCATAAAGTGGCTTGGATTTTTTCTTGAATTTACGGCCGCTGGCCTTTTAAAATTCTGACAACTTATGAATCACCAGGGACAGGAACTAGAATGCTACACCCTCAGGAACGCCTGCATTCAGATTGAGCAAAATCACTTGTTCTAGCTACTTTGCAGGAGCCAAGAGGCATCAGATCTTAGAACAGGGGTGGGCAAAATGCGGCCCATGGGCTGGATGCGGCCCGCCAGGCCATTCTATCTGGCCTGTGGAGCCCCTAAAAAATTTAGAAAGTTAATATTTATCTGCCCCTGGCTGCCTGTCATACAGCCATCAATGCCTTGCCAAAACTCAGTAAGCAGCCCTCCGCCCAAAATAATTGCCTATCCCTGCCTTAGAATCTCCTCCTCCTGAGTCCCACATATTTCAACTACAACCTGATTTAAGTGTTTGCTCTCTTAAGAACAGCACCCAGGACCACCCACTAGCATACAGGGTTAGCATTTAAGGTCAGGCATTTTCTTGTTGCAGGGAGCAGACATATCCATCCCAGCATGTGCTTGCACAGCATCCTGGCCTGTGCCCTACCCAATCCATAACTGATGCTGAGTCTGACAAGTTCCCTAGGTGCCCACACAAATTTAAAAACACATATAATCATATAAAACCTCCACTTAAAGCAACTACCTTCAGTGTTTCTCTCTACCTGAAGAGCAGCCCTCCAACTTTGCACCTTATCCCATACGGTGAGTTAGCTCCAACGTTCCAGGTACCACACAATTATCCAATAAGCTCAGGTATTTCTGTCTCTATTTTGGTGACCAACATGAACTGTTCTCTGCAGTTTTCAAAGAGAATGAGCACCTCCAATTCCCATTGACTAGAAATTTTCCCAGCATTGATGGCCAGATACTGCTGCGCTGCTAAGATCATAACTCTTTGGACCCCTCATATCACTCCTTGTTCCAAATGTCAATTTATAACTGAAGCCAATGGGAATTTGATTACTAAATTTCCATAGGAGAGAGGCCCAGATACTAATGGGAAGAAAACTAAAATTCAGCAAGTGTGTTGGGGTAAAATAAAAATAAATTGGCAATAAATAATACAGAGGGGTTGGGTTTTTTTGGTCTGCCATCTCCCATGTAAGGAAGTCAGAGCTATTAAGTACTTCTATTTGTGCCCTGTTATTTACCTGAAAATGAAAAGCTGAGGCTAAATGTTACGTCAGTAGTATTCAGATCTAGAGCTATAAAAATGAAAAAGGAAAGGAACACTTCTAGAAAAGAATAGAGAGACTCTAACATAATTTCCTTTTGCAGATAGCTATTTGCTCTCTAGTGAATTATCCTTTTCAGCTGTTCTCAAGAGAGTTACGGTAAAGCCAACTGGCAGGTAGTATGTTCCACATATGAATTGGAGTGGATCGTGTACAGTTTTGTACAATATATCCGACATCTGTGTTTTAGATTTCCTAGATATATAGGTGTTGGGTGGCTGGGCAAAGGAATGTCTGGAGGAAGGGATCAAGACTGAACTGGATGACTCAAAGTGATTTAATTTAGGCAAGACTGGAGGGGGCTGGGCTGGTGCAGGCACTAAGGTGCACAGTTGACAGCTGAAAGGTTGCGAGTTTAAGGCCGTAGCAGAAGTGCTCACAGTGTGGCCTGTTAGATTCACACGAAACTGCAAATTCTGCTAAAAACCTTGTCACAAGGACATGAAGGAAGGCAAGACTGGAAAGCACTGTGCTTAAGACTTTCTTTCAAAGAGTAGCTGTCATTTAGTAGATGTTGATAGAATGGGATCTTACCCACTTTGAGAGCCCCACGCACTGCTGCAATACAGACGACAAATAAGAAACAAAGAATACTCTGGCAACATAGTAATGAAACAGCAGCCCAAAATTGTTGTGGAGAATACCTAGTTCTTACTTAGCAGAGTTTATCAGCAGATTTCAGCGAGCTCTAAAAGGAGGTTAGGATCATTGTCTTCAGTATAATTTAGGAAACAGGCACAAAGACAGGGTATGACTTGCCCAAGGTCACCCAGTGGGTCAGTGAGAAAGCCAGAAGAAAATGAACCCTTCCACCAGGGGGCAGTGGCAGCAGAAAGGGACAGATCTAATCTGTTCAAGTCTCCTTTTCTACAATAAAACGGTGGCTCAGGCCCAAATCCTGAGCCATGCTCCTGTTCCTACTGTTGAGAAATTAAAATACAATTTTCCTAGTCACCTACTTCCCACAGGGCAAGCAGCAAATTTCATCCCTCTAAGCCTCCTAGCTCTTGGAGCTATATGCTCAAAGTCCGTCTTGGAAGAAACAATTCCCACTACTTAGAGGAGTTCAAAATTAACTATAACTACACAAGAAATCAAAAGTGCTATTGTATGCTGCTCAATGACAGTCACAGAAAAGCAGTAAAGATGATCAGCTACATAGAGATATGTAGGGATAAAGAATCATGCTATAAATATCATGCTATTATAGAAAGCAATGGACTAGTCTTCAATCCTAACTCCGTTTTTTTCTTCTTCTTCTTCTTCTTTTTTTTTTAACTATTCTTTCAAAAGTGATATAACGGAAAAAGGGCAACAAAAAAATTGAAGGTAAAGGAAGACTTTCATATAAGAAGAGATTAAAAATGTAAGACATATTTACTGCCAGGAAAAGGTGAGCCAAAGGAGATATGGTAGATGATGAAAGGCATAAAAAAAGTTTATTTCCACAATACGAAGGAAAGACTATGAAATTAAAAGTGATATATTTAAACGTATAAAAGGTCTTTTATTGCATAGTACAGAATCAGTCTGTGGAAATCCTTGCCATAAGAAAACTGAGCAAACAAGTTTAGTAGGGTTTAAAAGCGAATGAGATAATTGTATTAATAAGAATATTTTTTGTGATATAGCTAGCTAGGGCAAATATTGATTAGGGCAGCTAATACCAACTTTCAGGACATAAGTCATCTTTAACCAGTTTCAGTAGAGGTAGGTAGGAAATGATTTTCTTGTCTGTGAAAATGTGAGGGGGTTTTTTGCCCCAAACTGAGAAGAAAACTCAAAATCTCAAAAATTTTGAAGATCAAAATTACACATATATATTTCATACATATAATTTTATATATGTATAATTTTGGTCTGAAAAATTTTGGAGATTTTATAGCTATATATTTTAATTTTAATAAGTTTTGATTATATTGCTCAGATTTCCACTATTTTGATTTGTATTCTATTTTCAAATAAAAACTCATTCCAAATGCAAAAAACATAATTTTTCCATAATGATAAAATTACCATTTTAAAACTTTTTTCAGTACTTTTAATCAAGATCAGCTCTTTCCTATCCGAAGATTGTTTTGGCAATTCAGCATTTTCGAAAGGGAAAAAAAATCAGTTTATTGAAAACTCTCATCCAACTTCAATTTCAGGCACAAAGGAAACTTCCCCCACTCTAGCAGAATTGTACAGTATGCTGATCTTACACTATCCTTAAAGAAACTGGCACCAGACATTCTTGGGAGAATGATACTAGGCTACTTGGATCGTTGGGGTGACTCAGTATGGTAATGCCCATTTTTATTGAGAAGGAGTTAGACACTGGGACCTATACATTATATAGTCCCCAGATGCACAGAAGTGGTTAACTGTGTTAGTCTGAAATCAGGCAACAGGTAGGGTAGAGTAACTCCTTAGAGAATAATTGGTGCAGAAACACATGAACTTTTGTAGGCAATACCCTACTTCAGGAGTTAGGTTACTGAGTACGAAAGCTCATACTCCTCTAAACCAGTTGATCCCTGCCCTACCTGCCCCTGTTTCTCAAATGTGGTTGTACAGTAGGTAAAAGGGGCATTTGGGTATTAAAAGCATGAAACTAAAATCAGGGATGAAATTCTGGCCCTTTTGAAGTCAAAAGGAGTTCTGCTATTGACTCCAATGGGGCTGAGATTTCACTCTCTGAGGCAAAACCAACAGAAAATTTGTCCATTCTAGCGAAGTTGGGTTTACCCAGGCCTAGACTCAGGATAGAGAACCAAAGCTACTGAAACTGGAGAAGATGCTAGGAATTCAGCCTCTGTAGCTGTGCTTCAAGACATTCTCTTCACAGTGTCAGCAGTAAAGGAAGGTGGGAGGAATTAGGGAACTGCTTGATCGTGCCTAGCTTATTTTGTTTTCACTCTGACGCAGCGAGAGTATCTTGCTCCTGTTTAGTAAAATTCACTCCTTTGCATGTGGGCCTTACCTCATGAAAGGCTTGCCCTCCTCTCCTACACGCCCCTCACCCTTGCCAAACTGGATGAACTGGATACCTTCCCAAGATACACCCCAATTCTTAAAAGCAGAATTGCTGACTTCACATAATTCAGTGTTTAATTTAGCTCCCAGTGACTAAAATGACACAAACTTGCATAGACACCGATGATTAGGACCTTGATAAACTTCTTGTTTAATTTATTCCCAAGTCTGAAATGGAAGATATATGCAACTTGACTATATACAATGATATTAGGCAGAGATTTCTAACATGACGAGTTAGCAGTGGAACCCAGTGGAGAAAATCTAAAATCATGGATCAGTTTACTTTCCTCATCCTTGCTAAATTGTTTGTTTGGCCCTACCCGCATCCCTCTTGCACAACAGGACAACATTGATAAAATTCCCTTATATATTCATGGTGCCTATAACAAGGACATGCTTAGGGATGCCATGGCACCCCCTTGATGGTCACCTAAGTCTTGGTCAACCTTTGCTTCTGTCTCTCAGGGTCTGTCCCGGTGCCTCGCCTGCCATGCCTTTAATGTTGTTGCTGGAGAGGCTGCCCCTGGAAGCTGGTGATCTCTAGGTGCTGCTCTTAGTCCTTTTTTCTATTCCAGGGGCTTACCCTGACCTTTTTGGCTTGGAGTTCAAACCCCAATGCCCTAAAGTCTCTGTCACTCTTTCTGCTTGAACCAATGCTGGGCCCCCCATACCCCAATCTTTGTCCAGGCTTCAGCCTGTTTGGCCTTAGCCCTTTTTGCCTCTAGTTGAGGCCCCTGGCCCAGGCCTACTGGTTTGGGCCTTGGCTCTTTGGGCTTTACCCTTGCAATGGAGGGTACCTACCTCGTACCCTGCTCATGGCCTCTTTCACCTCTACAGTCTCTCCCAGTCCTCCAGTTATTCCACAAACATAAGCAAACATACACCAGTACAACTGAAATACACGCAAACTGCTTTCACAAAGCTCATCCCCTCTGCTGTCCATTAATATCCTCCCACAAATAAAAGCTCCCAGGGCTAGGCCCACTCTCACCCTTGTGGGTAGCGTGGGTATCCCCGGGCACTGCTTCCCACCATCAGCCTCCCTATGGGAGCTCCTTTCCCTGACTGCCCACTCTGGCTCAGGCCCTGGGCTTATATACCTGGAAGCCCCACCCCTTTTCTGTCCTGTGCCTTCCCCAGCCATGCACAGGGGTTTTATTCTCTTAATTAGGGGGAAGACTGCTCTTGCCACTGTGACTCCACACAGCCATCTTAGGCTGCTGCATCCTCTTAAAGTGACGCAAGCCCCCTGACTCCCTGTTACAGATCCCTTCTTCCTGGACAGGCTGCTTCAATCCCCGATCCCATCTCAAACATTCTTTTTAATATCATCTGCCCAGTCTCCCACCTTCATGCGGACTGCATTGGCACATGGCCCTGATGCATTAATTTGGTTTTCCTCCCCCTCCTTTGTGTCCGAGTAACAGAGTTTGGGTCCCCTGCTACACTGCCTAATAGAGTTGCCATCTTTTTTGGAAAGATTCCTAGGACAGGTCTGCAGAAGCCAGGGCTCTGCCATTACTGAGGCAGAGGAGGGGAAGAAAATGTTGTGGGAAGATGAGGTTTGGGTTTGGGTTGCAGAGTAAGAGGGTTCTTTTGGATAAAGATGATTGGTGAGTCAGAGGGAGGAATGAAGGAACTACTGGCAGGGGAAGGAGGAAAGGTGTTTAGATGGTTAAAAAAACAAAGGGCAGGATTGGACTTGGCATTGGAAGACATTGGTGCATTTGGGGAGTGTATTTGGCTTATGTCTAGGCAGATCTGGGTACTTGCACCCACATTTGGTTCATGCTTCACCCAGAGTTTAAAACAAGCTGTTTAGCAATGACAACAGCATTTCTAGTCAGCAGCATTGTGGAAGCCACTTGACTTCATGGCTCATTGTAATCTACCTGATCCCTTCTAAACACTTTATTCCATAGGGGTTAATAATCCTCTCTTCTTTTTAATGGTCTTGATGTTCCACCATTGAAGTTATCCTTTGTTTTGTAATTCTGCTGTCTGTTATGTGCTGCTGGTAAGAAAGCTCCTATTTCATAGCTCTACAGATTGTTTTTAACTCATTCCAATGATGTTACATTTGTTTTTGCTTCAATCCTAAACTGAATAATAAATCCCTAGGGTCCTAGCATATAAGTAAACCTTCTAGTTTATTTGTAACTGGAAAAATTGTGTGTTGTTATGCACCCCACCATCTGCACCCCCTTTCCAAAATTCTAGATCTGACCATGGTCCTAGGTCATTTGGGAGCTTACTCATTCTATTCCAAGAAGAAGCATAGCCATTTTGGCATCTTGGGCAGAGATGCTGGAGGGTAGGGGGTGGTGTTGAGTGCTGGTGGGTCTTCCCTAATCCCAGAGACTCAAAGACCCTGGCTGCTGCTGCTACTGCTACTGTGCAGCCTCCCTGTATGATAGTGGCTGCTGCCGACACAATGGGGTCACTGTTCTGGTGCCTCCACCCCACATGGCTATCCCTAGTTATGCTACTCAGCCCAAGTAGGGAGTTCTCTTCTTCTGTCTGAAGAAGAGGCACTCTGAAGCAGCAGGTTCCTTCCTCACAGGAAAACAACTGGCAGCACAGACAGCAAGGGCATTCATCCCTCCCAGTAGCCATTGGTTATTCTCAGGGGTGGACAAAATGCGGCCCACGGGCTGGATGCGACCCACCAAGCCATTCTATCTGGCCCATGGGGCCCCTAAAAAATTTAGAAAATTAATATTTATCTGCCCCTGGCTGCCTGTCATGAGGCCCTTGGTGGCTTGCCAAAACTCAGTAAGCGGCCCTCCGCCCAAAATAATTGCCCGCCTCTGGGTTATTGAGACCTGAGCTTTGCAGTTTAAACCAGGAGCAGTCTCAGGAATGTGTCTGTGTGTCTGCACTTGATAGGCAATATTTTATATTATATAATACTTTCTGTATTTTATATTCTATTTAGTATCATTTACACCCTATTATATTATATTATATTATATTATATTATATTATATTATGTAAAATATTGCCAATCAAAGATAATGGTAGCTGATGAAAAAGAGCCATATATATCCATATACACACTCATGACATTTATTTAGGTTGATGTAGCTGGGAGTCTCATGTAGTGTTTATTTCTAAGGCAGTTTGGAATTGCTGCTTAGATAACCTTACTTGAGGGTTGCAGAATAGGGAGATAAATTCCCTACCAGAGCCGGCCTTAGGGGTGTGTGACGTGGGCGACCCCACAAGGCACTGTGGTTAGGGGTGTGCCAAACACACACACACACACATGAACAAACATATGTGAGCAGCTTACACTCATAGTGTGTGTATGCGTGTGCATGTGGGAGCTGCTGAGGATCAGCCCCTGGAGGAATGTGGTCAGCCGCAGCGGGGGGCGGTGCGGTGGTGCGGTGCTGCTGCAGCCATCTTGGCTGCAAATCCTCCCTTGCTGTCACTTCAGGCCAGCCAATGCCTGTGTGCTTGCCTCCCAGACCAGACCAGATGAGCTAAGCTGCGACACACCGCCAGGTCAAAACAGGCAGCTGGGCATGTCCAGTGTGAACAGTGGCTGCCAGTGCTATCCGCGTACATACCCCTGAGCATTCATTCCTCTCAGGACAGAATGGCCTTGTGCTCCAGCAGGCAGAGCCCACCCACAGTCAGCTGGAGCGGGGGCTGTGCACATGGGCTGCCTGCCCACAAAGCCCCACGTTCCTGCATACGCATTGTACACGTCCATTGTGTACATCCACTGTATGCACGCACACCCGCATACCTCTGTCACACACAGAAATACACCCTCTGATGCATATATGGGTGCACACAAGTGCACATGCATGCAAGCACACTTTCAGTCTCCTTCTGCGGTCAGTCTCACATTCTGTTACACAACCATGCAGGGCCCAAGCATCATTTCTTGGGCCCAGTACAAACTTGTAAGGCAGGCCCCGTCCCACCCACCCACCAACCATCCCACATACATAAAATCTCATGAATCATGAAAGAAAATTTTCTATTTTAATTCTGAAATTACATTCTACATTGCTGACTATTTTGTAACTTTTTGGGTTTTGGTCCTACTAATGGTATTATCCAGTTGATGTTTTGATTTTTTTTGTTCTAATGGCACAACGTGGCTGCAACCATTTTATAAACAGACCAATTCACTTTAAAGCTTTATTTATCTGGCCTTTTTCATTGCAAAATCATGAATGATCTCCTCAAAGTCAATTTCTCTTGCAAGTTCACACTCAATAGACAAAATAGCAAGGTGGTTTAACCGTTCTTGTCCCATAGTAGGACGCCTGCAGTTTTTGATGAGTGCTAGCTTGCTGAAACTTCTTTCAGCTTCTGCTACAGTCAATGGCAGCGTACAAAAGAGCTGTATAACTATGCACACTTCACTGAAAATTAGTTGCAGTTGTTTTTTGTAAATCTCATTTAATAAGATAAGTGGGGGTAGCTTATACACTTTTCCAAAAGTAGATTTGAAGATTTTTTTCACATGCAATATTTTGCAAAGAAAATTCTCAGAAAGATCTGTGGGATACCTGTGAAGGAGACATTTAGAAGCTTTGTCCAGTTCCTCATGCTCTGGTGTCACATAGTTTAGGGCTGAACAGAGTGTAAAACAAATGTTATTGGTTGCTTTGAATCTGTGCTGTAATCCATAGATAACATTATCCAAAGATGCATCAAAAATGTTCCTTCTGAATAAAGATTCTGGATCATTTTCAGAGATGGTAGAACATGATTCCTTAGCTGTGTCATCATCAAATCTTTTCCGCTTCTTGCCTCTCTTCTTTGGTAATTGTGGCAAAATTCCCATGTCTTTGGCTACAAGACGTGCTTCCTGCAGAATTTTGGGCCACTGATCTCTAAGTTGTTTTACTTTTTCAGTAATATCAGCAATGAGAGCTGCCTCTGGTTCAAGAGAAATTCCCCTGGCTTGTAAAATCTTGTTTCTGTCATCAATACTTGAAAGAACCTTGTACCAGAAACTAGCCAACAAAAGGCATGAAAATGAACTGAAGTACCTTTTCACTGCTTCCAGTTGTGATTGAGCTTTGTGTGTCAAATTTAATTCAAAAGCACATTCCAGTGCTTCCAGAATACCTAGAAGATGCCTTGTGAGTGGACGGATAGCATCAGCACATGCACTGCAGCGTGTCTGACGGAGAGTGGAGTGAGCAGTGTATCTTATCTGTTATAATCTTCCACCTCACAAGGCTAGCACTAAAAAACACAAAAAGTTGCTGCACACAACCAAAAAATGTTTGTTTCAGTACATGCTGCTGCAGCATTAACTCCTACAAGATTTAGTGAATGGGAAGCACAAGGAGAATACACAGCAAGTTCATTTTTGGGCATAATACAGGCCTGAACACCTTTTATTTTCCCTGACATATTAGAGCCATTATCAAAACCTTGACCTCTACAGTCATCAAGAGGAATGTTATGACGCTTCAAGTCGGCAATTAGCATTTCAGCTATCTGTTCTCCATTTTTTAAATCAAAACTCAAAAAACCTTTCTTTAATGTTAAACGTACCAGTATCTTTGTTGTGAATTACAAATCATAGTATCAACATGTGTTGTTCTTGGTGACAGACATCAGGAGTAGCATCACATATGATAGAATAATAAATGGCCTTTTCTCTCTCTGCAAGGATGGCCTTCTGCACACTCTTACCATATAATTCAATAAACTCATTGACTCACCACTGAGAGATAATGAGCCTGTCCTTGCATTGTTTTGCCCTCTGTTTGCTTCTGTTTGACTTTGGCCAAATGGTCATGAGTGATGCTGTCATAACGAGCTATTCATAGATTCATAGATGTTAGGGTCGGAGGGGACCTCAATAGATCATCGAGTCCGACCCCCTGCCATGGGCAGGAAAGAGTGCAGGGTTCAGATGACCCCAGCTAGATGCTTATCTAACCTCCCATTGAAGACCCCCCGGGTAGGGGAGAGCACCACCTCCCTTGGGAGCCCATTCCAGATTTTGGCCACTCTAACTGTGAAGAAGTTCTTCCTAATGTCCAGTCTAAATCTATTCTCTGCTAGCTTATGGCCATTATTTCTTGTGACCCCCAGAGGTGCCTTGGTGAGTAGAGCCTCACCAATTCCCTTGTGCACCCCCATGATGAATTTATAGGCAGCCACAAGGTCATCTCTCAACCTTCTGTTGCGGAGGCTGAAGAGGTCCAGGTGCCCTCATTTTTCCTCATAGAGCTTGTCCTGCAAGCCCTTAACCATATAAGTGGCCCTTCTCTGGACCCTCTCCAGGTTATCCACATCCCTCTTGAAGTGCGGCACCCAAAACTGGACGCATTACTTCAACTGCGGTCTGACCAGTGCCCAGTAGAGGGGAAGTATCACCTCTTTGGCTCTGTATGTCACGCATCTGCTGATGCATGATAAAGTGCAGTTAGCTTTTCTGATGACTTTGTCACACTGCCGACTCATGTTCATGTTGGAGTCCACTAGGACTCCAAGATCCCTTTCCGCTTCCGTGCTACCGAGCAGGTCATTTCCTAGGCAGTAGGTGTCCTAGACATTTTTCCTCCCTAGGTGCAGCACTTTGCATTTCTCCTTGTTAAACCGCATTCTGTTGTTTTCTGCCCACTTGTCCAACCTGTCCAGGTCTGCCTGTAGCTGTTCCCTGCCCTCCAGTGTGTCCACTTCTCCCCACAGTTTTGTATCATCCGCAAACTTGGACAGAGTACACTTCACTCCTCCGTCCAAGTCACTGATGAAGACATTGAAGAGTATTGGTCCAAGGACCGAGCCCTGCAGGACACCACTACCCACGTCCTTCCAAGTCAATACCGACCCATCCACTACCACTCTCTGGGTACGACCCTCTAGCCAATTTGCCACCCGCTGGACTGTATAGTCATCCAAGTCACAGCCTCTTAACTTGTTCACCAGTATGGGGTGGGATACTATATCGAAGGCCTTCCTGAAGTCTAAGTAAATGATGTCTACCCCTACTCCTGCGGCCAGGTGTTTTGTAACCTGGTCATAAAAAGAGACTAGATTAGTCAGGCATGATCTACCTGCTATGAACCTGTGCTGGTTTCCCCTCAGCATAATTTTTCCTGCTGGGCTCTCACGTATAGGAGCCTTAATAATCTTTTCAAAGACTTTGCCAAGGATGGAGGTGAGACTGACTGGCCTATAGTTGCCTGGATCCTCCCTCCTCCCCTTCTTGAAAATAGGGACCACATTGGCCCTTTTCCGGTCCTCCGGGACCTGGCCCATGCACCACAAGCGTTCAAATATTCTTGCCAGTGGCTGTGCAATGACATTAGCCAGTGCCTTCAGTACCCTCGGATGGAGCTCATCCGGGCCTGCCAACTTAAACGCATCCAGTCTTTCCAAGTGATTCTGCAACATCTCAGGGTCGACACTTGGTAGTCTGGCGCCCTGCTGCTGCCTCTCTATAATCCCATTGTGAGACTTGTCTTGCCCCTCGTTTAGGAATACTGAGGCAAAGAACTCAAGAGTTCCAAGAAAGCTGCCATTGTGTGGGTCACCTGTCAGATTATCATCTCCTTGGAATGCTAAACCTCTTGAAGAAAGATATAAGATAACATCCAACAATCTGTCCAATATTTCTTTCCATCGTGTTGCTTCTGTTAATATTTGTTTTTGAACCTCACTGTCCACGCCATGTCCACCTGACAGTGACTGCTGTAATTCCTTCCACTGGCAGTTGTACATTTTATGTTCAACTCTATGCTCTTTTCATGCTCAGTAAGTTCATTATATAGCTTTTGCCATTTTTTCACATTTGGTGAATACCCTTCACTTTTTGCCAGCATACTGCATTGTTTTTGTCTCCATCAGAAAGTATCCAACATGGAAAACAATACCGCGCTTGATTGTTTCTCCAAACAAGCCAGTCTCTTGGTAGCTGTTCTCCATTGGAAGTCTTACATTTGAGAAGAAATTCAGGAAACTTATGCCCACCAACCTCTTTTGGAATTGACTTTGTTAGCTTCCACATTTCTTCAAAAGTCAGGACACCAGATAGAACAACTTTTTGACTGACAGAATCTGTTATCAGTTTAGGCCACAAGCCTGGGTCTTTGGAAAAGCATGAGTCAGATATTGTAGTATTACTTTCTCCTGTTTTTTGGAAGCCTTCTTCTGAATGTAGTGGTGCTAATGGTGATATTACCTATCTTTTGAAAGCATTAGATTGGAGTCACACGATAGGTCTGGCAGCTTTTCTTCATCATCAGTTGCCACAGACACAGTCTGTATATTAAAATCATTTCCATCTTGCTTTTGTTCATCTACTTCCCTAGTTAGTTGAGCCAGACTGCAGAAAGGCCTTGTCTGTTTTGAAAACCTGAAGGATTGATTGGTGTCCTTTCGCTTCTTTTAGTTCCTTTTGTTTTACCTCCTTATGTTTCTGGCTGCCTGATTTGTATTTATAGCCAGACATGGGGGTGTGTGTGTGTGTGTGTGTGTGTGTGTGTGTGTGTGTGTGTGTGTGTGTGTGTGTGTGTGTGTGTGTGTGTGTGTGTGTGTGTGTGTGAGAGACAGAGAGAGAGAGAAACAGAGAGAGAAAGAAGTGTCCTTTGCTTCCAGACACTAATCCTATCCCTGTTTCAGTTCTTCTCTGTGCAATGTTGAGACCACCAGGCCTAAGTCATTACTCACTTTTGGGCCTGTAAATCCAACCAGCAACACTGTGGATTCCACTGTCCCTGGGATCAATGTCCCTGGTTATATGGTGCTTTGTCCCTCCCTTCTCCATCTATATGCACAAAGGACTCTGGGACTTGTAATTCTTGAGAAAGCGTGTCACATAGGGAAGCATAAATCCCTCTGTCTCTCCAAGCAGAAGTCCTAGAATGAACTGCACAAGCACACGCTCCCTGTTCTACAGAAGGGCCCCAGGCTGGCCAGCAATTTACTGTTCGCAATGTAGCTTATTCTGCTTCTGATTGGCTCCAGCAAATCTCACAGTGGAGACCCCATATAGGTAGTACATAACTTTCCATATATATACTTAAGCATGACCTACAATTTAGCCTTTGTTTTTCCCCCTCATGGTAATAGGGTTGCAACCTGGGCTGGGCCCCCTTGGATCTCTGGGCCCTGGTAAAGTGTGCCCTTACCCCCCCCCCCCCCCCCCAAATGCTTGGGCCCTGCAAGCATGTGTGCAACGGTGTGTCCCATGCCACTGCCTGCCTGTCTGCCTTTGCCTGCAGCAGTGCTGCTGACTTGGGGAGGAGTGGGGGGTGCCAAAACACTAGGTCACCCAGGGTGCCTTTTTCCTAAGGCCAACTCTGCCCTGCACTAAGGCAGATCACTGAGTGCCTAGTACCTAGCTGATGTGATCTATCCCGGGGATCAAGCCAAGTCAAGTCAGTCCTGAAGCTACTGTGACTGTCAGGGCACCCTAGATGCTATAACAACCCTCCTCCACTCCACATAAGGTTAGTTAAGTTGCTTTGCATCACTGGTGATTCTTCGGGCACAGTAACTTGGTGATCCCTATCTCCTAGGTATGGATGGCTATTGGCTCTCAGGGAATTTATCTGCCTTTTGACAGATCTTTTTTTTAGTCCTACTGGGTGTCAACACACCCTCCTGTATTGAATCTGTAGTTACCTGGATGTAGAACTGGTCTGAGAAGGGAAATAAGCATAGTATATGTGAAGCGAATGGAGCTGATTTACTGCAGCTGGTACACACTTACACACACACACACACACACACATTCTTTATTACCCTAGCTCTGATCATGAAAGTTTACTCCAGCTCAACACCATTGATTGCAGTGGAGTTCCCCCAGTGTAAAACTGGAGGCACATAGTGGTGATCCCAGCAGTCACTCCACCTCCTTTTACTAAAAATTGTCTCTCTCCCCCTGCCAACACCTTATTTTATACCACTCCATCTAGTGTCTCACCTGGGCAGAACCAAGGAAGCTCCAGATTATGTTGAACTTTCAAGACCACAGCATACAGGTATATCTGAAATTAGGCAGAATATATTTACCTTCCTTACCACCATGCAAAATGAAAGGCTTTTTACTTTGATACAGTTAAAATTGCAAAAAGAAAGAAAATAGAGTTTTAGTTTTGCAACAATAAATTCAGTTGCTTCACCTAGATTAAAACATGCTGTTTACAAAGTTAATATTTATAACAATAATAAAGTCCCCTCCAATCCCCCCACCCCTCTTGAAACTACTACCTATGGGATGGATCAGTAACAGGGTGCCCAAGTTAAAAATCCTCAGTTCAGCAGGGCATACTTAAACAAGTTATTTTGTGCTGGCTTCTGTTGATTTAAAATGAGATGACAGAGAGAGAGATTAGCTAAAACCACAGACATTATAAATTGCAATTTGGCCTCAAAAGCTGAATGAAGAAGAAATGCTTTGATCTGTGACTCATTTGGGGCTAAGTCGAAAAGCATTTGAGGGGAAAAATATGTACAGGGAAAAAAAGAACATGGACATAAACAGAATTTTCTCAAATTACTCTAGCTGACCTAAATAAGTGTTCAGCATTAATGGAGTTACTTTCATCAGAGTTTAGTACTTTCTATCATCATAACTGGGAAAGGGCATACAGAATGGTGTAGTGGCATCATAAACTGCAGTATCTTGCATGACAACATTGCAGTCTCTATCCCGGTTCATTAACATGTCTAAAAAGACTCATTTGAAAGACAAAGGGCCAGATTTTGGCTCATACTCTAGACTTTTTGTGGGAAATATGCTGGGAGAAATTGGAAGAGGATCTTTCCTAGCCCATGAGATCAATTTATAAGCTAAAGGAACTGGTTTGATTTATTTTTAGTCATAAAAGCCTTTGAAGTCAGTAGGATTTAAAAACATGCTTAAAGCTATGCATGTGCTATCTCAGAGCTCAGGGAAAGGCAGAGATACTTCTTACTCTCACAAGGGCTTTATTGCAACTGCTAACAAACAAAGATGGCTGACAACTTCCTGTTGGTGTCATCATGTCAGCCTTCAGGAAGGGGGTTAACCCCTACTACTACAATGCACATGCTTAAGTGTTTTGCTGAAAGAAGGCAAAATTTCCCTATTGGTTTGTTTTAGACAGCCCAGCCAAATCTCTTTCTCTTTCAGCCTACCCAACCTGGCGCACCCTGTACAAGCTGTCCATGGCCAAGAGAACTGATGACCGCCAGTGGCCTGCCTAATTTTCATGTTTCAAGTGAGTTATGGGGCTGGGAATCCTTCTTACCTCCTATGTTTGGAATGTGTCTGGAGCAGGGCAAAAACAAACCCTCCAGATTTGTTTTATTAGGAATTTTAAGGGGAAAGGACCTTTTTGGTTCCCATTTTGTAGACAGATTGCATCTCTGTGATATTCTGTATTTAGGCTCATTTCTGTGTAGCAAGTACTATGATAGCTGTGTTAATCCTCCGGAAGCACTGATCCTCCTGATTTTTTTAACTGGATGTATGGACACGCTTCTGCTCAGGTCAGTTTCAGGAGTCTTCATCAGCATATTTGGTATGCGTGGTGTTTTAAACCCTTGCCATCAATCCAGCTAATGCCCTTTCAGTTCAAAATGGAACTGTGAATGGCACTAGAATTCCCAAGTTTATCCTGGGTTGAAATCAATATATCTTTTTTGCTGAGCTTTGCAGTAACAGCACCTATCAACCCCAAGTCCTCTCTCCATTCTGACACCTACTCCCTTTATACCCTGAGCAGTTCACTGTAGGTCTATGAGTGGACTAAATATGTATCCATGTACATATAAAAGATGAAGAACTGTGAAAGGCTTTGAAATGGGTATCCCTTCATCTATCCCTTCTGTTGTCCAAGCTAATTGTCTGGCTGGCAGTCAGTAAAGCTAATCAAGTTATGCTCACTATGTTTGCTTATTCAAACTGTGTTGCAGAAGAAGCTGACAGTGCCTTAGGAGCAACAACGTTCACTTGGCCTCTCTGCCTTAAATTCCCTTATAGTGAATGTGACCAATGAAATTTCACCTCACAATATCTGCTGCGTCTGCTGTGAAACTTAATTAGATAATGGTCCTTGTCTTGTTTGACTTCTTCACCTTGCTTACCTGAATCACTCCACCAAATAGAATGGGACCGGCTTCCAGAACAGGGCAAGTAAGATTTAACCCAGTGTTTCTATAACACTTTAAATATGGAATGCTATTATTATATAGTAACGGAGTAACAGTGACCTTACTATTTGGAATTCTCTTAATTTTGAGAGTTTGATTATTTAAACTTGGGTTCTGGTCCAGCACAATGCCTAACTACATGCTTAACTTTCTGCGCTGAACAGGCTAAGTACTAACAATCACGTGGCTAAAGGTAAGCACATATGTAAGTGCGTTGCCAAGTTAGAGTTTTAGTACTCCATTATTGCTATTTTTTGCTCTGAATTAGTATTCTTGGTCCAGAGTGAATGTATGTTGGCTAATTGAGAGAGAAAATGAATGGAAGAACAGGAGGCCAGAGATCTAGGACTCAGAACTTCTGTTATTTCAATATAATAAAGCTTCTGGTTTATGGATTTAGTGTCCCACTGAGGTATTCAGGCAGTTACACAAAACACTCTTTCTCCCATCTAGTGTTTTAGGGTGTCACCAGAATGCCGAGATGCAGTTCTAGGGTTATCATTTACTTTTCCGCTTGCTGCTGAGACTGTATAGAATCATAGAGTTGGAAGGGCTCTCAAGGATCATTTCATGCAATCCCCTGTATAGATGTAAGGTCCACTGTTCCTAAACCATCCTAGCAAGATGCTTATAAGATAGTGGCGCTCAGCCTTTTGCTGGCACACGCCAGATGAGTGCCTTGGTGCTGGTCCACAGGCTGGAGTGGGTGCCATGAGCTGGGATCAGGCTCCATGCTGCCTCCCCAAGCCCTGTGCTGCCTCCTAGGGCCCTGAGTTGCAGGACTGGGGCCCACACTGCCTCCAGCCAGCTCCCATGTGCCCAGATCAGGCATGATCACTGTCCCTCTAAGGCTCCCCAGAGGTCCAGAAATTGGGCAGTAAGGGGGTGGTAATTGCTGCCACTGCTCCCCTGATGCCAAATATTTAGACATGTGGAGACTCCTGCAGGTCTGATGCCATGGCTCCACAGCCTGCATCTGGCCCATGAGCTGAGGGTGGTTGAGCACCCCTGTCCTGGAACAAGAGGAAGCCCTATTGCAAAGCATTTTTTTATATTTGGTGCTTCTTACATGTGAAACTATTGACTGTATTTTAACTCAGTATATAAAGTCTTGGCACTGTAGCAAAACAGCAGACTGCATAATGGGTGTGTTGAAAGAGTGAGCAGATGGCAGACTTAGCATAAGAATCTAGCAATGCATTTAGAAAAACAGATGATTTTGGAAAACGAAAAATTGTGAAGTATCCCCTACCCCACCTCCCGTGTTCATATCCATAAAGTGTTAGCTTGGCAGCAAATGATAGGAGTGACTCAGTTTTGATACATGAGCAGAGGTTTGCAAGAATTAGCAAGGAGGTGACAAAAATCACCTCAAAAATTTTAACCTCATTTAACACTGTGGACTAACCCTGCCCTGACACCGCTTACTGTGGTTGATAGCAGGGGAGGCCTGACTAGACCAGTGGCCTAGGCCAGGAGCTATTTCTGTTGCTACAAAGCAGCCCACCCCTGCCTCCTCACTACTAGTAGAAAAGCTCTCCCCAGGCAGCAGGGACTTGGTACCAGGCTGGGCACATACATATCTACAAACCTTCTAAATAGGGGACTGGTTGTAGGATTCCTTCCACCTATTTGTAGCATATTATTTATGTTGAGAGATTTAGCTGTGGGATAAGCAGTTTGATACAGTTACAAGGATGTTGCCTGTTGTATGAAAAGCAAACATCTTATTAAAATGAATATCCCGGTGGTATATTGTGGTACCGACAAGTTGGCTTTTGTGATGGAGATAGTGAGGTTAGATATATGGGTAGTCTACCTGTGAGAGGCCAAGAGGTTTGGCAAATTTAGTGCTGTCTTCTTTCTCTTTGAGAGTTGGGCTTCTAATAGAGTGTAGATTAAAAGGCTTGTGCCATGGGTGTAGGAGGCCCCTGGTGTTATGAGGGAAGGGATTCTTGAGTTTTTCCCTCTCTCTGCTAATTTTATGACAGTGGGTCTGTTGGGGTGCACAGACCAGATTTTGAGCAATTTGTTGATGTCCCAGGCATCCTGAGCTGGAAAATCCCATGCCTGGAATTCTTGGCAGGTCAGAGAGCCTTGGAAGCATTTAGTAAAGGTTGAAATGCAATGTCATTTGGACTTTTCCTAAGTGATATTTTGACATTTCAATTTTTCATTCCATTTCAGAGCATTTTTTTTGGTTTTAGAACTTAATGTAGGAAGCTCTGATTTCATTTAATTTAGTTTCTTATTAGTTGTTAGGGATCCAAAAACCATTTACATATCTTTATCATTTAAAATCTAATATATAAATATACCCTAAAAAAAACCTTAAGCTCTTAATGGATGTACATACTCAGTTTTGCCAACTCTGACATTTGGTATTTTATTTTTAAATCTCCACCTTCTAAAGTCATGTGATTATGTGAGAATGAGATTTTATGTGTATGTTTCTACCCCTCATGGTTGAAGAGAGAAGTCTAAGAACCTGACACAGTTGCAGCAGCCAGGCTTAGAACTGAGAAGGCAAATGAGATGACCTAAGATTTTTTTAAATTTCATAGCTAAGATTTTGTTTAAACTCATATAAATTCCAGACATGTCTAACTTCAATATTTGAAAATATACTGGAGCATATCATCCAAAAAAATAATTTGCAAGCACCTAGAAGATAACAGGGAGATAAATAAAAGCCAGGATGGATTTATCAGGAGCAAGTCATTCCTAGCCAACTTGATTTCCTTTTTTGGCCATGAGACAGGCTTTATGGATAGCGGGAGAAAAGTAGGTGTAATATATCCCAACTTTGGTAAGGCTTTTGACACTATGTCCTGAGACATTATTATAAATAATCTAAGGAAATGTGGTCTGAATTAAACTAATATAGGTTGGGTACATACTTTGGTGGAATCATTGTGCTCAAGGGGTGGTTATTAATGGCTCAGTGTCTAAATAGGAGAAGGTATCAAATGAGGGGTCTTTTCTGGGTCCAGTGCCATTCAATATCTTCAGTACTGACTTGAAGGATAGAGGCAGCATTAAGTAAATTTACACTTACTAAATTTGCAGATGACTTCAAGCTGGGGAAGGGAACAGATAGATTAAATAAGTCTAGGATTCAGAACAACTTTGATGAATTGAAAAAAAATCTGAAATAAACAGAATGAAACTAAATAAGTACAAGTGCAAAATATTACATTTCAAAAGGAACAATCAAAAACACAAATACAAAATGGGAAATGACTGGCTAGGTTGCAGCACTTCAGAAGAGGTCTTGGGGGTTATAGAGGACCTCAAGATCAATTGAGTAAACAATGTGTAATATCCTTGCAAAAAAAGCTAACAGCATACAGGGATATATTAACAAGAGTATTTTATGCAAGTGAAGGCAATGGATTTTTCCAATTATTCAATAGTGGTGAAGCCTCACTTAGAGTATTATGTCCAGGTTTGGGCCCTGCATCTCAAGAAATGGACCAATGGGAGTGTCACAGGGCACCTCGGTGCTCTGCTCCTGGAGAGGAGAAACTGCCAGGGAGAGAGCCCTGGCAGTGCCTAATGAGCACAGCTGCAAGTTGCCAGGGCAACTAATCAGGAGCAGCTGGCCAGAAGGGGGCAGGGCCTGGCCTTTGTAAAGCCCAGGGCTGAAGCCAGGCTAGCAGTTCTCTGCCAGCAGCCTGGGAGGCAGGAGCTCTGGGAGTGAGGATGTGGAAAGGAGCCTAGCAGCAAGTACCATGGTCATATGGAGCAATGTTGTTATGGCCATAGGGCTTCGGGTTTGAGTTATAGCCAGACGGCTTGAGCTTGCATTTGTGTTACAGCCAGGAGGCTTGAGTTTGTTTAACTTTGTTATTACACCTGGAGGCTTGGGTGGGGCTGTAGGGGTTGGAGGAGGCCTCAACTATAGGGACCCCAGAGAGTGTGGGGTGCCCTAGCGCCAAGAAGGCGCATTATCTGCATAGCGCCAGGGAAGGCGCAGCTCACACGCCAGGGCGTGAGCAGCTGGCGGCGAGGAGCGCGGCCAGCGGGTCGCGGGCGCAACCAGTAGGTTGCAGACGGGGGGACATAGACCCCGGATCGCATGCGGGGTACATAAACCCCAGCCCCAGAGTGAGGGGCAATTTCATTGAGAAGCCCAGGGTGGGCACAGCAAACCCCAAAGAGGGGGAGCGCCACATTGTATTCTTGAGAAGCCCCGTGGGGGCACGGCGAGCCCCAAAGAGGGGAAGCGCCACACCGTGTTATTGAGAAGCCCCGTGGGGGCACGGCAAGCCCCAAAGAGGGGGGAGCGCCATACTGAGGAGCCCTAGAGAGGGGCCATTACTGAGGAGCCCTAGAGGGGCCATATCGAGGAGCCCGAGACGGGCATGGCGAGCCTGGCCACAGGCTAGTGCAGCAACACCCCTCAGACCGAGGCCGGGCGCTGTGGTTGCCCCCGAGAAGACAGGGAGTAGCAGCGCGGTGAGCCGGGGTCCGAGAGGGTACCCGTGCGGTTGGCCGGAAGGGCTGAGGCCCGCTACAGAATCCCTGAGCGGAACCACACCGGCAGGGGAGGCCCAGAATATGGGCTAGACGAGAGTCCCAGCAAGAGGCGGGGCATGAGAGAGAGAGCCCAGAGTGGGCTACACTATAGAGGAGGCCCGGGAAGCGGGTGTGCAGACTTAACAACATCTATTACATCTGCGAGGCTTGGGGCGTGGTATTAGGGGCTGGTAGGAGCCACGCATAGCCCATAAGGCTGGGGTGCTTGGGTAGCGCCCATCGTACGGGGAGACCCACGAGGGGTCCAGGAACTTACGTGCCTGAGGAAACACAAGGCAGCCTCCCTATTACATATTCCAGCAAGACGTGGCGGGCGAGAATGGAGGGTGCCCTCGGGCCGAAGTAGCGCGGTGAGAGGGCCTCAAGGAGATCGCGGCCCTCCGAGAGGACCCCACCGTGACAGGGAGAATGTCTAAAAGAGAGCAAAAAGGATGATTTGAGACCTAGAATACATGACATGCAAGGATAGTTTGGAAGAACTGGGATTATTTAGTCTGCAAAAAAAAATACTGAGGGGGGATTTGATAGCGGTCTTTAAGTTCAAAGAAGGTTGCTATAAAGAGGATGCAGATCAATCATTCCCTGTGTCCCTAAGGGACCAGACAAAGGGTAAAGGGCTTTAATTGCAACAAGGGAGATTTAGTTTTGATATTAGTAAGAACTTTCTAATTATGATGGTGGTTAAGATTCGGAACAGGCTACCATCCTTGTAAATTTTTAAGTGCAATTTAAACGAACATTTATCTGGGATGGTTTAGACAGGGATAATCCTGTCTTGAGCAGGACTAGGTGACCCCCTGAGGTCCTTGTTTTCTATGATTCTATGTCAATTCTGTGGAGTGGTTTTGAGTCTCAGCTTGTCTTTTGAACTCTTGGGGTGGGCAGTACTGCAGAATAGGAATTGTATCACCTTTCAGAAAAATGGAAGTACTTCAGGTTAAAACACAGTCACTAAGTAACATTACACAACACTTTTACTCTAAACTCAAACCACAACTAGGGTGGTACAGACATGGTAGCCCATGCAGTGCCTGAGCAAGTTCTGTGACTTGTAGACATCCTTCTGTTTCTTTCACTGTAGTCATTTGATCATCTGGCTTTGTCATAACTATAGTCTAGTTTTAGTACAGAGAAAACTGATTCAAGCAATCACCAAGGGACTGACAAAACCTTGATGGCCTTCATCCTCCATAGCATGTGCCAGTTAGCCTTCATCCTCCATAGGATGTGCCAGTTAGCTTTGCCCCATCCCCAGTCTAGACCACTTTTGAGTTTTGTACTGGTTAAGAGATTGAATTGAGAGGCCTAAAATGGCTTAAAAGTCATCCCACTTCAATTAAAAAGTATGTTATCCCTTACTCCTGTGTCTGTCTAGATGTTACTAAAACTCCCAGTCAAAACAAGATGCAAGTGCTGGGAGGGGAAGGGAAATACCAGTCTCTGTGGGAAGCCCAATTTGCTTCTCTGAAAAGAAATCTCTCATAAACAATAAAACATGATAAAAGGGCTGGGGTGATTTCTTACCCATGCCACCTTTCACTGCTTCTCCTGTCTGATCCACGGGCAGGTGAAGACTGCTGAAGGAACCGAGAGCACACCTTGGCTGTATTACCACCTTTTAGGCTTTTATTGCAAAACACATGATATTTGGTATTTCTCTTCAAGTCCCAAGGAAATTGCAAAGAGAATTTTAGCTTTATTTTTTTTAAAGGGGGAGGGAATAAGTTTCTAGCCCTCAAAGTCTTGGAAATGAGAAAGCAAATAAAAAGAACCCCACATTTATTATTATTAAAAATTCTCAAGACTTTTAAGCCAATCTTATGATTTTTTTGGGACCTGACTCATGACTTTTGTATGTTTGGGGTTGGCAGCCCTGCAGCAACATCTCAAAGGGGAACGGCTGCCTTCCCTTCAAGTCTAGCTGCAGCACTCCGCAGAGGTAGGGAACCAGCCAGGAACCGTTAGCTGGAAATTGGTTGAACTGGCAGGCAACTGGAAGCATTTGGCTCATTGTTTTAAGTAAAACTCGAAAGGATCTTAGTTTGGTGATGAGAAATATAACAGCAAAGGAACTGGCTGATGGGATAAGGAGGGGCTGTGTTTTTGCAGCTGAAGCCTGTTAAATATGTGAGATTAATGAGTGGATTAATCAATATCATTCAAATAGGAGAAAGAGATCAATGTCTTATTTTTCCCAGCAGAGACTACTCCTTCCTCTGATCCCTGCATACCCTTAATATCATCCCCCAAGAGCAGAGAAGCAACTAAAGGGCCAATGCTGCCAGCTGTTCGCGATGGGCAGACATCTGCCTGGGTGCAGAGCACCATTCATTTCAGCGGGACTCCCATTGTGTTCAGAGATCATTCTGTGGGGAACCATTTACAAGATCAGGGCCTAAAGAGGTCAGAATCTATGCTCAGAGACACTGGTGCAAGCTTATTGATAATAATAGGGCTGTACTTGAGGGTGGGATTTGGCCTGGAAGGTCAAAGGCAATACCACCTTGGACTCCAGGCACGTGTCCAGACATGTGTGGACGTTTGGTTCCTGGGGGACAAGGAGCAGCAACACACCTTGCGCAGCTGCTTTTTGTCCCTGGGCAGTGCCTCTGTCACATGTGCTTTGGCGCATGGCAAGGTGCCCTGGGTGGCGTAGGGCAGGTTGTGCCCCAGCAGCCTTACCTGGGGTCCTCCCAGAGCTACAGCCATGGCGATGTTGCCGGGTGAAGCCTAGCCAACAGCCGTAGCGCAGCTCTGAGCAGCCTGGCTCCAGTTTTTAGCAGTGCATGCTGCCTGGATATCCCCTGGATATCAAAACCACAGGGAAAAAAATGGAGCAGCGCACACTTAGGCAGCATGCCCTTGCAGCGTGGCAAACACCGGACTGTGTGGTGTGTGGCACTGCAAACATGTTTGCAGCGCCACATACCACACGACCACGCTTGTCTGGACGTGCCCCAGGAGTCTCTAGGGCCTGCCCTCCTGCCCAGGCTTGAGCTCCCACTGGATTGTCTCACAGACTGACTTACACTCACACCCACCTTGCATGTAATTTAGACAACTACCCTTGTGGAACTAGCCCTTAGAGTCTAAGAAACTGTACAAGAATCTTTCCAGACATGTTCTTTATGTAGAACTCTATTCAAATCAGTGTTTTTTTTCAGGGTATGAACCAGGGCAAAATGCTGTCCCAGGCATCTAACTGATACCAGCTGAAACGTGAGTGTGGTTTAGTGTTGCATACTTGGACCAAAAATACCAGAACAAGAGACATCTTTCCCTCCCCATTGTGTCTGTCACTCTTCAGAGCCCTCTAGTTCACCTCCTACTGTAACTACATTGTTTTGAATGTATTTGGCCTCACTGTCCAGGTCCTGCCTCATGTCTCCACTCATTTCCATCTGCTTCTTTCTTTCCCTCTACCCATTCAACCCTTCTCACTGATCACTTGTCTCCTTTTCTCAGCCTTGGTCTACCTCTATATCAGGAATGTCTATTTCTGCATATGGAGAACTCTCCCTCCTTAAAACTCTCTCTCCTTTCTTTTTTCACATCTTTCCTTCTGCAACAGACCCCCTTCAATCCCTATTACAAGAAAAATTTCATAGGACCCTTTAAGGAGGAACAGGCTGGAGGAAGGCCCCCAGCAACAAGGAAGGCAGAAGGGCTCTGATCAGGGAAAAGGCAAGAGTACTGGCTGGAGGGAGATGATGAATATTGGGGCACAGACTGGGATAGGCCTAGGGAAAGGTGAGGCAAGCCTAGGAAGGCCAGCTTGGTCCTGGGACTGTTCAGGTGCTTTTAGAGGAAGGGACTGTGTGGTGGAAACAAACCAGAGTACTTATGAGGTGGAAGAAAGTCCAGACTAAAAATGTGGCATACCAGGAGGTCCAGCAGAACTACATCTTATCAACTAGACACTGTCTGCACCTGTCATCAGGGTGGAGAGGCTTACATATACCAATGACCCTAAAAGCAAATATTCTCATTGATGGACAAGAACTGGAAAATGTTGAACACTTTGCATTTCTCAGCAGCCATCTCTCAAAGAAGACCAACATAGATGAGGAGATCCAGTGTAGGATCCAATGTACCAGCTTTGCCTTTGGAAGACTGTATCATTGTCTGTTCAATGATCATGACATCAGGACTCAAACAAAACTCCTACTATATAAGGCTGTGGTAATCCCAACTCTTTTCTACAGCTGTCAAGCTTGGGTGACCTACAGGGACCACCTGAAAAGCCTGGAATACCATCACCAGCACTACCTCCGGAAGATCCTTGGCATAAAGTGGGAGAATCATTGCACAAATGGCAGTGTCCTCAACTGCACTAACACCACCAGTATGATTTAGCCGTGGTGCACAGGACACTGCGTGCACATGCCTAATGTATGTTTACCAAAACAAGTGCTATACTCCCAACTCAGCCAAGGACTCAACACCATCATCTCTCATTGAGAAATAGCTTTTTGTCCTCTACCATACCATTGACCACATGACTGAAATCAGCCAGAACTACCCTCTGGGAAAAAGAATGGGAGAAATTAGGTGACAAAGCCGTTGAATGGAGCTGGTAAGGAATTACCCCCAGTGAACAGTTAGCATCCGGCTCCAATTACAAATGGCACACATGGTGGAGCCTGAACAGATTAAGAGTAGGTCTTGGCAGATGCAACTTTCTCATGAAATCATGGGGTCTCTTTACAACTGACCAATGTGTTTATCAGAAGAAACAAACCATGGATCATCTCCTGAAATGCCCTGTAGCACCACAATACACCCCACAAGATTTGGCAGCACCAACACCAGAAGCAGTGGCCTGTGCAGAATATTGGGAGCAGACCATATAGAAGGGTTGGACTGGATACACGATGAAGAAGAAGAAGCCAAAGACATAGGACATGTGGGGGCTAGAGGAAATGCTTCAAGGACACCCTCAAGGTGAATATTAAGTGTGGCATTGATACCACAAATTGGGTAAAACTAGCCTGGGACAGGGCTACATGGCAACACCTTGTGAAAGAAGTAAACCATCAAATAACAAACAAAAATGACAAACAGAAGGAAAGGAAACAAGATTAAGAAATCTGTGGTCCAACTCTCCATTTAACTACCACCTGTGGCATTTTCTAGAGTGCCTGTGGCTCTCAAATTGTTTTTCTTAGCTATCAACAAACACATTTACAACCCTTTACTTAACCTGTGGGAGTGATCATTCTCAGCTATGAGGAATCACCAATGAGTTTGATGGCACCTGTCATGTAGGTGAGATAAACAAGAGCACCTGGGAAGAAGGGCTGGCTAGAGTAGAGCAGGAAATTCAGGCAGCATTGCACCTGGAATAGGGTTAAGGTGTAAGTAGCTATGCCTCCCTTGAACTGTTGCCTAATGTTTTACCATGGTTTTTTTTTTAATCTGCCTAAGATACTTCTACAGTCGCTATTTTCATGGTGTCTGTGCAGCTCACAATCCTTAATGTGCTTATACTCAAAAAGCTTCCCTTAAGGTAGGCAGATGCTGTTATACCTCTTATAGATGAAGAACCAAGGCACAGAAAAATTAAGGTCTTGTCTAAATGCAGGTGTTGGATCACTTCAACCATACTGGTATAGCTAGGTAAAAAAAAATACTGCCCCTAACCTGCATACTTCTAGGAGTACAAAATCTGTATTAGTTGGAGTTGGCATTTTGGATCTGATCTGAGCTCTATTCAATACTACCTTGTCTTCAACAGTGGTCAGTTCCAGTTGCTTCAGAGGAAGGTACAACAAACTCTTCAGTGGGCAGTTGTAAGGTAACTGGCCCCAAACAGGCCTCAGCAAAGTAAATGGTAGAGATTGGCTTAACCCTAGAAGCCTGAAGTCCAACATCCTTTCTGAAATGCTATAGTCACTAATTACATCATGATATGATATTTGCCTGTAGTTGCATGGGAAGTCTGTGAAATGAGTTACCAGAGCCGCACTCTATCCAACAGACCACAAATGGACATGGGCATTGGGCAGTGATATAGGCTCAGCCTGGATCAGTTAGGAGCTGATTGTATCGAGTCATTGTTACAGTCTGATTGCCCAACTCTATGTTGCAGGGCTATATGCCAAGGTATTTGGGTACAAAATGACCAAGTGAGGTTTCAGTATTTTTTGCAGATGGACAATATTTTTATGCCCAGTCATGGCTGGGCAGTCAAAACAGCAATTAGGTTGCATCAGCAGATGTGCCTGCTTGTACGCATTGCTAGTCCCAGCAGTATACAAGCTACCCTCTGATTAGTTTAATTTCCAAATACATCTCGGATCCTTGAAGAGCTTAGCTGACTGTTTTAAAATCTAAGTGGGGGCAAAGGCAAGTTCTTTCCACCTGCTATGCTTACATGAGCCTAAGAGATTGTGACTGTTTACCTTGAGCGCTCTTGTTGGGTCTTTTCTTGTGTCCCTCCAGTCAGCCAAAACAGTGGTGATGCATAGGGGGTGCATGTGCACCCCCTGAGAGTGCTGGTGCACCCCCTCACAGCCAACATCCCCCACTTAGACAGTGGGCGGGGGGGGCAAGCGGGAGCACTGGTGCACCCTGAGAGTGCCAGCCAGTGAGTGGGGGCACCAGGAGAAGTGCAAGTGGCACTTCTGGGCACATCCCTGGCCCCTCCAGGCACGCCGCTGGCACTTCTGGGCAGTTCCCTCTTAGAGCCAGCTTAGAGGGAACACTGCTTCTGGGTCAGTGCATGCGACTGGCCACGGGGGAACACCCCCCCAGGTCACTGATTGGCCACTGGGGAGCAAGTTCCCTCCCCCCCCCCCCCCCCCCCCGCAACTCAGGAAGCACCAGTTGCCCATGAGCCAAAATAAGAGTTACCCGTCACTCCCCATCGTGAGAATGGGAATACAGTGTGGGTGTGGATGTGCATGTTAAGCAGGAACTGAAAATGCCTCTCTGAGTTCACTAAGAGCCCTGCACCTAGTATTGGGAGTAGATGCAAAGTCACAATTAATCTTCATACCTAAGCAGATTTGAATTAATTTCCTTCAGTTTTGACTGGTACAAAAAGGTGCAAACATTGGCCCAGTGCTTTTTACTTTCCAAGACCCTTTACATGTTCAAGTCTGTGATGGTAACAATCTGTTTCTCCAGCACCCACAGATATTATTGAAGTCAACGGTCTTTGTAAGTGCCTCTGAAAATCAGGCCTCAACAATTTCAATATGAATGGTTTTCAGTGAAGTTGGGGTTAGGGAGGGTAGTCTATCTGAAGGAGCTGTGATGCAGAAAGGCCTAGGGATCAGTGCACTGGCTTCAGAATCACGTGACCTGGTTTTCCTTCCCAGTTCTGTTACTGGCCTGCTGGGTGATCTTAGGCAAATCACTTCACCTCTCTGTGGTCTTTGTCCTCCCGCCAACCTTTTCTTCACCTTGTCTATTTAGCCTGCCAGCTTTTTTAGGTAGCAGGTGTCTCCTAGTTCATCTGCCTACAAGAGAAAGTTAAAAAGTTATTAAACTTTTTTTTGGAAATCCCATTAGAGCATTCTTTATTGTGCTTTTTAGAAGTGACTTGTTTGGTTTTCCCTTTAAACTGATTGCTAATCAAATTAAGCTAGAGAATGATTTAAAGCCCAGTGAAGTCATTTGAAAGCATCCTAGCTACTTCAGTGGGCATTGGTTTGGGCCCATAAGTAATAAAGCTTTTGTGCATAGGGATAGAAGTTACACATAAAGTGATCAGAAACTGGTTTAAACTTGTAACAGAACAGAAATCCAGTCCACATAAGCCAGTTTCGAAATCACTGAAACTGGTTTAAGATAAACCTGGTTGAATGTAGTATCAGAGTTAACTGATTTAGCTCAAACTGGTTTATGGAACTTCTATCCCAGACCTTTCCTGGTTCAAGTTACATCACAGTCCCCCAGCATCCCAGAATGCTTTGCAGCCCTGGGATGGGTTGTGCTGTCTGCTCAAGCAGAGCAGGGCTGGCCTCCCCCCTCTGCTTCCTAGCCAGAGCAGTGAGGACTGCCTGACAAGAGGGTGGGCTGGGAAACCTGGCTGGGGACACAGCCCAGTCTGCCTGACAGGGGCAGAGCAGCCCCTGCCACACTTTTCCCTGATGGAGTGGAGGGGGAGGGTGTATGGACTGGCAGGCTCAGGCAGAGGGAAAGGAGGGGGGTTTAAACCCCCTCCATGGCCCACAAGACCCCAGGCCAGGTCTACATGAGGGGGGCTGCCATCCTTTCGCCGCCGCACTCTACTCCCTGCTCCAGTGGAGAGCAGGGGGTATGGCAACACCCCAGCCGGGGTGGGCAGGGTGAGGCAGGGAGGAGGGGTTTAATCCCGCCTCCCCCTGTCTCCCACTGGTATGGGACCCCAGCCGGGGTCTGCCTGGATTTTCCCCCTGGTGGCCACTTGAGTGGTGGGGACATGGCCAGACACTGGCCCAGGCAACAGCCTGAGGCACTGCCTGATCAACGTCTGGTCACGTCCCCCACCGCTTGAGTGGCCAGTGGGGGAAAAGCTGGACAGACCTCAGCTGGACTCCCATGCCAATGGGTGAGGGGAGTAGGGGGGGTTTAATTCCCTGCCTCCCTCACTTGAGGTGCTGTCCAGGCTAGTGTCTAGCCATGCACCCCACCACTGGGTGACAAACCTGGCTGGGGCTGCTTCCCCCTTCCCTCTCCAGGCACGCCCCAGCTGATGACCATGCAGGCCAGGGTTAGGATTTAAACCCCTCTCCAATCATACTTAGTGGCCTGCCAGTGCCTGGCCATGTCCCCGCCCCGAGCTTCACTACCCTCCAGTCTTCTGGCCACTGCTGAAGGGAAGGTAGGGCTCGCTCTAGAGCCTGCTGGCATTAGCTGAAGGCACTGCAAGCATGTGGCTACACTTCTGGAATCAAAAGTGAGTGTCTATTCACTTCTCAGTTCAATCTATGCAGGTTAGATTAAACTGCAAAGATTGAATCAATTCAGGCTCAGGCTTTTTGTGTGTCTGTACTTAGCCCAAATGTCCAGAAAAACCAGAGTGAATTCTAGGCCTATCCAGTTTGACTGTGGCCCATTAGTATGTCATTAGGAATCCATTTGTCAGTGGTGCCTCATCTACACAAAAGCTGGAGAAACTCACAGTAAAGAGTTAGAAGTATGTGTGTATTTTGTCAGAGGTCCCTAAACTGCGAGTCATGGAGCACTTGGCCGTGGGCCACAGAGAGCAGAGGCATCACCTGCTGCTGGCTCTCCACCTTGTCTCCAGCTGTTAGATTCCATTTGAATGCAATTTAAAAGAAATCTTTTCCTTTCCTAATATTATTTTTCCATGTAAGTAACTGCTGAAGTTGGCACAGGAATGTTGTGGGACAACAAGGAAAGGAGGTTGCCTGGCTGCAAGAAAGGGAAGTGGTGTGCAGATTTGGAAACAGGAGGGGAGAGGTTGTCCACCCCATGAAGAACCCCTGTAAAATTGTAACTGTCATCTCTCTATGTTACAGCCACAGGGTCTTATCCTACTGGGTGCCAGAAGCTCCAGCAAAGTGCCAAGTGTCCTCACTTCCTACTGTTTCAGTGGGAGATGAGGACAGTTAATGTATGACTACATGGTGTGGTGTAGAGATCCCTATGCTAGGTCCAAACAAGCTAGTCATGTTGGTATGGCACAGTGCAGGTATATTAGCTCAGGTCCAGGAAACAGTCTAGCCATGACAGCCAAGTGTTCGCTCTCTGCTAATCAGCACCTCTGACATGGTTATACTAGTTCTGGAGCTAGCTTGGGTACTTCTACATAGCACGGCACTGCATGCCTTTAGCACCTCACAAGGCTGGGGTTAAAGGGAGATTTGTTCACCTTTTTCTTATCATATGCCATGCAGGAGCTTTAGAGTGTGATCTTTTTTAGATCCCATAGGAGTTTTGGAGCCACTGATGGTCATTCATTTGTGGGTGATGATCTGTTCCAGAAGTGGCAGGCAGAAAACGGGGAATCCACAACTCATACTCCCCACATAAATTGTCTCCACTCATAGTTTCATAGTTGTTTCATAGTTGGTAGGGTCAGAAGGGACCTAAGCAGGTCATTGAGTCCAACCCCCTGTCATGGGCAGGAAAGAATGCTGAGGTCAAATGACCCTGGCCAGGTGTCTATCTAGCCTTCTTTTGAAGATCCTCAGGGTAGGGGTGAGCACCACTTCCCTTGGAAGTTGGTTCCAGATCCTTGCCACCCTGACAGTGAAGTAGTGCCTCCTGATGTCTTGCCTGAATCTACTCTCAGTCACCTTATGGCTGTAATTCCTTGTAACTCCTGGTAGTGCTCGGGGGAACAGGGACTCTCCCATTGCCTGCTGGTCCCCCTTGGCCAGTTTGTAGGTGGCCACCAGATACCCTCTCAGCCTTCTTTTGTGGAGGCTGAACAGGTTCAGGTCCCGTAGCCTCTCCTCATAGGGCCTGTCCTGCTGCCCCCTGATCATGCGAGTGGCCCTCCTCTGGACCCTCTCAGTGCTGTCCACATCCCTCCTGAAGCGCAGCGCCCAGAACTGGATGCAGTATTCCAACTGCGGCCTGACCAGTGTCACATAGAGGGGGAGGATCACCTCCTTGGACCTGCTCATGATGCATCTATAGATGCATGACAAAGTGCAGTTAACCTTCCTGACTCCGACCCCACATTGTTGGCCCACATTCATCTTGGAATCAATAGTGATTCCAAGATCCTTCTCTGCCTCCGTGCTGACGAGAAGGGAGTTCCCCAGCCTGTAGGTATGCTGATGGCTTTTCCTCCCCAGGTGCAATACCTTGCACTTGTCCGTGTTGAAACCCATCCTATTCTCATCTGCCCACCTCTGTAACCTGTCCAGATCTAGTTGTAGTCTGTCCCTCTCTTCTAGCGTGCTCACTTCTACCCACATCTTAGTGTCATCTCTGAACTTGAACAAGGTGCTTTTCACCCCCTTGTCCAAGTTGCCGATGAAGATATTGAACAGTGGGGGCCCGAGGATGGAGCCCTGGGGAACCCCACTGCTCACGTCCCTCCAGGTCAAAAATGACCCATCCATCACCACTCTCTGGGTGAGGCCCTCCAGCCAATTTGTCACCCATCTGACTGTGTAGCCATGGACACCACAATCGCCTAATTTTTTAATGAGGATGGGGTGAAAGACAGTGTCAAAGGCCTTCCTAAAGTCCAGAAAGACTACATCCACTGCGACACCTGCATCCAGGGCTTTTGTGACCTGGTCATAGAAGGCCACTAGGTTGGTCTGACAGGACCTGCCTCTAATGAACCCATGTTGGTTGCCCTTAAGCATACACTCCCCTGCTTGCCCCTCGCAGATGTGCTCCTGGATAATTTTCTCAAACAGCTTCCCCAGGACCGAGGTAAGACTAACGGGCCTATAGTTTCCTGGGTCCTCTTTCCTCCCTTTTTTGAAAATGGGGACCACACTGGCCCTTTTCCAGTCCTCAGGCACTTTGCCAGAGCACCATAAGTGCTCGTAAAGCTGTGCCAGGGGTCCCGTAATGACCTCTGCCAGTTCCCTAAGCACTCTGGGGTGGAGATCATCAGAACCTGCTAATTTGAACACATCTAGTCCCTCCAGAAGTTCCCTGACTAGGTCCTCACTCCCCAGTGTCTGTGTGCAGTCTGCATGATCACTTCCTCAGACATGCCACCACCTTCTCAGGGCAACAGGATATTGTCAAAATGTCCTCCACTGGATCTCATGCCCTGCATATTCCTGCACCCCTTGTATTAATGCCAACCTTTGAAACGGATTATCATCCTGAGGTGAATCCTTGTCTAATCATGTCTATGCAGTAACCATATGCTGCCTGACCAGCACCCTCAAGCAGGTTGCTCTGCTCCACATGGACTCTCTCCTCAACCAGAGATGAGTCACAGCAACATCAAAATAGACACAGCTAGGCAGGTCTGATATAAATGTTATGAGTGCAGATGCTCATGCCCAAACTTGACTAAACTGCATTCTAATATCCAACCTGGGGTAAATCCAAATGAAGACATAACTCAGTGGTTCTCAACCTTTTAGGACTTGAGGCACCCCTTCATAACTCCTATGAATTGAGTGGCACCTAATTTCAAATACTAATTTTTATACAGCCCTTACTTCCTTGAAGAAGGGCCAGGCTAGGGGTAGGCAATTATTTGGCCTGGTGGGCTACTTAAGGAGTTTTGATGAGCTGTTGAGGGCCAGGGAAGGAGGGCATAGACCCAGCCTTGGCTCCTATCACAGCTGTTTACACAGCCCATCGATGGGGGGGAGTGCAGCATGAAGATGCCAATCCTGTCTGGGCCCATCTGTCCTGCATGCAGCTCTGGGGGTGCCCAACAGAGCAGGCAGGTGGGCCAACAGGATCTCCATGGAGACCAGCCCTGGACCTCTGCTGGCAGGGTGTGCTCAGCTAGGCGGATGGGTTCGGGACACGGATGTGCAGGGAGCGGCATCCAGGAGAGGGACAGGTTGCAGGGGCTGGGGCCGGGAGTGCAGGGCAGTGACAGCTCGGGATCAGGATCCAGGGCAGAGCTACGATCCATTCCTCGCACATCCTTGTGCCAGGCATAGGTTCCACAGGGAGGAGCTGCTTGTGGAACCAGTGCCCACTGCAGAGATGTGCAAGGAGCAGATTTGCCCTGGGCCCTAGTCCTGCACTATCACCGTCCCATGATTCTGGTCCCGGCCCCACCTACCCGTCCTGCTCCCAGATGCTGCTCCCTGCCTGCCTGCTGCCTCATCCCAACTGCCCAGCTGAAATCACCCTGCCTGTGGAGCTAGGTAGGGACATTCAAGAAGCCTGAGGAGGAATCAGTCTAAGTTATGCGGGTTTCTGTAAGTAGCATAATTTAGATCAATAGAGAACAAAACACATATTCACCCTTTGGTGGGGGGGGAAGGGCAAATCTTAGACCAGGTTCCACCATTTTTAAACCAATCTGTGTGAGCTTCTGTTATGGGTATAGAATAGTTTCCAATCATTTATACCAGTAAAAATGTAATGTCTGTACCTGGCCTGGATGTCTTGGGCCAGTCAATAGAGACCTCACCTGCCAGCTTATTCTGTCCAGCAGCCTCAGCAGTGGGTGTGGGGCTGCCAGGCTGGGGTGCTCCTGCAGCAGGGCTGGGTCCAGCTGCAGTGGTGGCGACCCTGGCAATGGCAACTGGAATGAGCCACTGCTATGGGGGCTGCTGGGAAGCTGAGTCTGGCCACTGCACCACACCACCCCCACCCCATTGCCACACTGCTCAGGCCCATGGATTACATCTCCCAGTGTGTCCAAGAGCTACGTATGGGCAGGCTGCACCCTGTGCCAGGTGGCACCTCCTCACCCAGGGGCAGTGTGACCGAGTTCACATGCCACAGCCTGGGATGCCCCTGCACCTGGGCTGGGTGGGCCAAAGGCCCCACTGCGGGCGGGATCAAATCACTTGGTGGGCCAGATTTGACCCACGGGCCATATTTTGCCTGCCCCTGAGCCAGGTAGCGGGCATGGGGGATTGGCCAAGCAGAAATAAGCCTGAGTCTGTGCTTATCTGCTATTTCCTCACATTTCATGGCACCCCGGTATATGGTGGCACGCTCCTTGAGAATCACTGCTCTAAGTGTTTTTCCTAGGGGGCCCACCCATGCATGTGCCCATCTCCTCTGAGGAATCTGTTTGTTCTCTGATTACTTTCTGGTACACATATATATTAGGCAAAAGAGTTTAGCTTAAAAAGACTGAGTGGAATAGAAACAGAGATTGTCTTTCAATACTAAGCTACAGATCATGTTCCCAAATATAGCAATTTGCTTTCATCAGGAAGTTTAACCTTTTCATTTTACTTCTGCTTTCTCCTCAGCTGAGAATAGTCTAATCAGACCCGCTCTCTCATTCCCATGCACTACCCAGTTAAGCAGCATTTGAGTTGCAAATGCTGCAGCAGACTTTACAATGCATGGGTAGTCAGTCAAAAGAAGGTCAAGGGTCCACCTAAGTCTGACAGCTCAGTTAAGGCACAAGTTTCTGTAGTCAGTAATGCTCAATGGAGCTGCCTGATTTTCAGTCCCCAGCAGGTACCTGTTTAACCTCTGGCAATATGGAGCATGACTTACAGTCAGATCTGTGGAACTGGAGGAAAACACCTTTACCATTCTGCCATCATGTATCACATAGGGATTAAGCACTATTCCCTTATATCAGGGACAGGCAAAATATGGCCCATGGGTTGGGTTCATCCAGCCCATGGGCACCTAAAAAGTTTAGAAAATTAATATTTATCTGCTCCTTGCTGCTTTTCAAAGATGAACAGGAGCCAGGGGCAGTTGGACCCAGGGGAAGCTGGCAGGACCCAGGAGCAAGGCTAGCCTGGCCCCACCCCTCCTACCCCTCCCCCCCAACCGAAAGCCTCTGCCTGTGCTGCTTTCACTGCTTCCCTGCCTGCCTGCTGGCCACTTCAGCACCACATGGCCCCTGACTACAGAAACACAGCTCCCACAGTGGTACCCCAGGGCCAGGGGTGGGTGTGTGTGTGTGTGTGTGTGTGTGTGCGCGCAATGAGGGAGGGAGGGGGAGAGTGTGTGTATATGCATGTGTTCATAGAGCGAGTCCCACTCGCCCCACCATACACATGCACCCGCACCCCCCTCGCACTGCCATACATGCAGACCCCTACACCCACACCCCCCTCACATAACCCAGCCACCCCGCCACACACATCCCTCCACAAGCCCCATACCCACCCACACCCCACATATCTACACACACCTCACACACCTATCCACCACCCCACAAATCCCCACACCCTCCCCCACACCCCATATACCCACACACCCACAGCCCCCCACAAACCTATAACCCCCAACCCCCCACACTCCACAGTATACAAGAGTAAGACTTAATTTAAGCTATTGTGCAATCACCTCTACATACACTACACAACCACATGTAAATCAGGACAAAAATATTTTTTTAAATCAAATTAATGAATGTTGTAGATGCTCAATTTTTAGAATATAATTTGGTATTTTTCTGGTTCTGAGATGTCAAAACCCCTTGCTGAAAGGAGTATTTCTGGGGGCAAGGAGAGGGACTTCTGGTGGCAAAGGTCAGGGGTTGGGGGTGGGGCTTCTGGTCCTAAGATGGCAACCAGGGGGAGCAGGCACCTGTCACAGGGCGGGGCTACCCATGCAACCCTTGACAGCTTGCCAAAACTCAGTAAGCGGCCCTCCACCTGAAATAATTGCCCACCCCTGCCTTACATAGTGTGAGCCCTCTTATGGCTCTCACTGTTCTCTCTTTTAGAAACCTGGCAATCTGCCATTGTAGCACTCTGTATGTCGCTATGACCAAGCATTAAAATAATGACTTATGTCCAACAGCTAGTAGAGGATACCATAATACATGATTTCTCTTCTCAGCTGTGCCACTGACCTGCTGTACGACCTTTTCCAAGTCACTTTATTTTTCTGTTTCCTCTCCTGTGGTTTGCCATGTGTATGTGGGCTGCTAAGACAAAGTGCTCTCTTTTGCAGTGCTTGCACAGTTACTATGCTGCTTCATTCCACTACTTACTGTCAGTGCTGTGGGCTCTTATGATTGTATTGCTCATCTTGCAACATTTAGTATTTTTTCTTAAAGCCCCATCTTCTGGAATCTTGTAAGTGAGAAACTTGCCTTTTCTTTAACAACTCTAAGCTTTTAGCCCTACAGTTGTGGAGAAAAGTTTGAATATATAGGAATGACAAAGGCTAAGACACAAGAAAGAAAAAAGTACCCCAAATTTAGTGGGAAGTGACTCATTTCTGAATGCAGGGGGTTTGCAATGAGGATAAATATTTATTACATGTGCGTATGTCATATTAATAGAGGACAATGAAGTGCCCGTCCTGCAAAGGCACTAAGATAGCAAACATCTAATTACCATGTTTTAATAGTCTGGAAATACAGCATATTTGCCAGGAGTTGCATAATCTGACTGCATATTTTGTTTACAAAAATACAGAAGCCACTATTCAAAGAGAAATATTCTTAGCCCTGTTTATCATCTTGGTCCCAGGGCTCTGCAAACCTGAGCTTGCCGAGAAGATTGACTCGACACATATCGCCCACACACCTATTTGTCTCGATGCAAATGATGTCAAATGTGTGTTCGTCCCTTTGTACATTTTTAGTGGCTGGAGACATCCTGTCTCTGCTGCAAGTGCAAAGGAAGTGCAAAGAGCCTATGCACTCGGCAGCAGAGCTCCCTTTGCTAGGAAACAAGCTGAGCAAAATCACAGCACTATCTGATTCTTTCTTACCTCTGATTGGCCACTTTCCTTTGCCGCTGACATCATCCTGTTGCTGGGTGGAAAACTTATGAAGCACAGCCCTTGGTTCTGTTTTCAGTGAGCTGTGAAGATGACTTTCTGCAGCTCATGTTTTACAGTGAAACCAGATTACTCGACACACGCGCACCCCTGAAATGCATTGATTCTGGCGCTTTGTTAATAAAATTAAATGACTGCTTTCATATGAGATACCCACCACCTCCAGCTCCTATTCTGTATATAATCAAGGAGATCCAGAAGATACGGCTGGAATCAACTGCTTCTCTTTGTAGCAGTGTCACCAAAGGGGCAGCTGTGACCAGCTTCTGTTGACCATGATTAGCCTGTCTTGGCAAATTATTCTGTGGGTCAACCACCCCCTGCAAAACACATTTGATTATGTATACTCATTATTAATTATATTGCCGTAGCTAATGGAGGTTTCAACCAAGATCAGGGCTGTGTTGTGTTGTACATGCTTATAATTAAGAAGCGGTCCCTGCCTTAAAGAGCCCAGAGTTTAAATAAGCAAAATACAAAATAGGTAACATCCAGAAAAGAACTGTCATTATTTTACTTCTATAGATGGAAAGTTGAGACATAAAGGGCATGGCTACACAATGCAGTGCCTCTTATGTGGTTAGAGGTAACCACATAAGCTCCAAATGAGCAGGCATGTCTGCACAGCCCTGGTAGCCCCAGGTAGAAGTACCACTGTGGGACCTGGAACCAGAGTATCTGCCTCAGTAGAGTAATTAGCCCAGTGGAGCGCCACGTGGGCACCGCTTCCAGTTCCAGAGCTGACGCAGGTATCTCTATGCAGCACTGCAGCCTTACCCAAAGAGAGCAAGTCATTTGCCCATGGTCTCACAAGAAGCCTGAGACAAGGTTAGGGACTGAACCAAGGTCTTGCAGGAATGTCAGCCAAGTGCCTTTTCTACAAGACACTACCTCTCTACCCAGCCTATCTGGCAGGTTGTAGAAACAAAAAGGACAAGACAGAGTATTTTTCCCTTAAAATAATATGCTAAGTTCAGTCTTGGTTAAGCAGATCTAATTCCACTCAGCTCAGTAGCTCAACAACTGACTGGTTCATTTCACATTGTTATCGTAACTGCTTGTTTTATCTTGGCTCCCATGGTACTCTCGGATGAAGTTTCAGTATCACTGTTTCTCATCTGTGGTCTTGAGGCTTCAGTTTTCACCACCCAGAAGCCAAAATGACTGCACCATGTCTGAATTCGGCCTGTTTTCCTGGTGTACTTGTTTGTTTATAGTGCAGGGCTGTCCAACTTCTGGGCAGCCAGAGGTCTCATGCCATTCAGGCAGGGAGGAGGCGTCCATCCGGACACCGTCACCACAGGCTGCCCAGTGCCCTCCTGCATGGACAGCCTGGCTCCCCTCACATCTGCATGCACTGTGTGGGATGCCCAGCACCCCTTCCTCCAACTCTACATACTGTCCAGCTCCTCCCCACTGCAATACACAGGGACCCCACCCCCCCGCCAGCCACATCCACCACCAACCTGCAGCATGGGCAGCCCATCTCCTTTGTTTGCTGTGTGCCCAACTGCTATAGGAGGAGTAACTGTGAGGGATGGGAGGAGTAGCAGCCAGTCAGGATCCCATAGACCCTAGGCTAACCCTCTGAAGGCTGCATGTGGCCCTCAGGCTGCCACTTGGACAGCCCTGGTTTAGTGCTTGCTTTACTGATGGACAATAATGCTAGTTTAAGTGATCAGAAATGGGTTTAAACCTGTAACAGAGCAGATGTTCAGTGCACATAAACCAGTTTGAAAATGGCTGAAACCGGTTTGAGATAAGCCTGGTTGAATGTAGTATCAGACTTAACTGATTTGGGTCAAACCAGTTTATGCAATGTCTGTCCCAGACCCTTTGCTGGTTTAAGCTAAACCAGACACCCCCAGCATCCTGGCATGCTCTCTGTGCTAGATGGGGCTTTCTGCTCCACAGCAGGGCTGGCCCCTCCCCTCTGTTCCCTGGCTGGAACTTGGCAGAGACTTCCAAGCACAGAGCATCTGCCTGACTTCTCCCTGCTAAGCAGCGATTATTCTCGCCTCCCCTCTGCCTTACACAGACATCTCAGCATTAACTAGCAGACCACATTCTGGCTACAGTCCATGCTGTGGGAGATGACAGGCAAGACAGGCCTTTTGGAGCTAATCAACAGGTAGATTAATGTCCTTCCTTGGAAGAGCTGTTTAAGAAGAGATCCATTAGTTAATGGAGAGAGGCTTTGTTTTCGTAATGGGTTGGAAAACACTGAGTTAGGGGTGATAAACATTCCCTGCTGGACTGCTTAGGGGGGTGTGGGGGGGAATAATCAGAGCATCCTGCTGGGGCCTGGCCACACTCCTCTCAGCTCAGCCCTGTGGAAGTCAAGAGAGGGCTGCTCTAGCACCCCCCCACTTTTTAGCCTGAGCCACTGCAGGCATATGCCTGTATTTCTGGGATGTCCTTCTGGTTACAAAACTGATTTAGCCTAGGTTAGACTAATCTACAAAGATTGAATCAATTCAGTCTCAGGCTTTCTGAATGTCTGTCTCTAGCCTAAAGAAGAGGCAGTTCCCACAATGACAGCAGCCCCTATGTACCTTGCCTTACAGAGGTGGCCTGCATGGTTGTTTGTGGTCTTCACCTCACTGTAATATATATTTTAAGAGCAAATCTTTTGTTATTGGGTTGTAGCAACAAGCTGTTCCATGCAATATCAAACAAAAGCGTGTGTGTGCGTAGTGCAGCTTATATGTACATGTAGCACTAGAGCCATGTTGCATTAAAACTTTAACATTGGCTTTATTTAGAAACAAAACAAGAGCATCATTCTTGCAAGCTCAGAGGCAGCCGTATTCTAACAGGAACTATTGAACAGGGCCCTGATTTGGCAGCCCAGAAGCAAATCACCAAAGCTCATACTTTAGATATAAACTTAAGTCCCATTAACTTCATTGTTTTAAAGTTAAGTATGTGCAAAGGTACTTTACAAAGTAAAGACAGTTTGGGGGGATTTACCCCTTGTATAAGGAGCAGAGACTATCTGGCATCAGCTATTGCTGCCTACCTACTCTGACCCTGAAGTAAATGAAAGCTAAACCTGCTAACTTACCCTGTCTCATTGTAGGTTAAACTATCATCATTTTAAGACTTTGCTTACCATGGGGTAAGAGTAGGCCTGTAGGTACCACACATTACCTGTTCTGCAGTCAATTCCTACATTCGTTTAATTTGCCGAATCCTGTTTGTTTGACCATACCCTGGGTCCCACTAAAATGTTTTCCTGAATTGGAAACAAAGTATGTAGAAAGTAACAATGCATCTCAACTGTGAGTAAAGGCAGACTTTGAAGTCATCCTGTCACTGATAGACAGTCACTTTATTCTCTGCACTTTCTTCAGTTTCTGCCCTGGCACATTTCCTATGGCATCCTCTTCTTGAAACAATCTTTTGTTTTACAGGTGCCTAAAGTATCCTAGCTTTTTCAGCTAACTGCTCCATTCCACACTGCTACCTGAGCTGCTCATTTAATCTCCTCTGCCGCAGTATTGTCAGGAAGTTTCAGTATCACTGTTTCTCATCTGCAGTCTTGAGGCTCCAGTTTACACCAGCCATAAGCCAAAACTATTGCACCAGTCTGACCTTTGTGATCACTGCCTCAGCTCTTCCTCCAAACAGACTTTGGCATTTGACCATAGGTCAGTTGTCTGCAGGGGGCCACCTTTATAAACCAATATGGGCCCCAGGTAGCAAAGCTGAATTCGTTCTACATTGTCTACTCTAATTGCTATGATACAGCTGCTAGGAGGCTAGGAGGTTGTGGGGTTTTGTAGTGCACCTTTAGATACCTAGATGTGTAATGGAGACAGCTACATTTTATATTTTGATCGAGTGGTACCTACTACAGAAGAGGGTTTTTTTCCTTAAATTATTGTTAAACTATTATTAAATTAAACTAGCTTTCAGCTTAGACTATAAGTGTCTGGTCGCTCTTCATGTACAAAAGAGCATAATATAAGTGCATGTAGAAAGGGTTAAAAGGTAGAGTCCAGTGCTTTGTCATATGGGATAGGCAGTTGCTTCAGACATTGTTACAGTTGTGCTGGTTGAGGAATTACAACACCAGTATCCTTCTAACTTTAGACAGGAGCTTTTAATAGCTCTTCACTGGATTCCTCACAATTGCTGATGCCTTTGTAGTTGTAAAGGAGACAACTGAATCTAATTCTCTCATTAGAAACTAATTCTCTCTGTAGTGGGTTCCAGTGTCCATGTAAAAACTGAACAAATGTAGTGAACTAATGGAACCCTGCCACATTTGTGTTCGATTTTTCACCAGTCGGATACACCTTTGATCTAAAGTTACTTTTTCCATTGTAAACTATCTAAGCCTGGACGGAAACCCTCAAGACAGGCTCTCTTCTTTGCCCTAAATTTTAAGTACATTTGGATCCAAATATGAATTCTGCTTTTTAGTAATGACCCCAAACAGCAACCAAACAATCCAGGACTCCTTGTAGTTGAGCCACTTTGCATCAGAACCTCACAACTCAGGCATGTCTCTGGTGACATTAGGAGTTTTGCAGCAGCTGGACCACATGCTTAGGATAAATCAGTTTCTACAAGAGTGGTCCAGCATCCTCTGCATTTGGCATTGGTGGATGTTCTTTCTTCTATCTGCTTTGCTCACTCCCTCGGAAGCTAAACTCCATGGTACCCTATCCAGCATATATTCTTCTTTCTTGATAGCACTACCACTAACCTCCTTCTCAGTCATTCTAGAATGAGTTGCAGGACAACACTGCTAGCTCAGGGAGTGAGATCAGCCTGTAATTGGATCGATCCCTCAGACACCTTTCCTTGGCAGTGCAATAAAACAGTCCCTTCCATTAATCATCCAGGTAGTGATTGCTTTTCCTAGCAGCTTCAGCTATTCCACAGCAAGGGATCTATTGAAGAGCTATTAAAAAATCCTGTTTAGAGTAAGAATTACATCTGTGTTGTAACGAAAAGCTTCAGCTTTTCCTTTCAGTGACATTGCTGACAGCTCAGCATTCATATCAGCTTCATTTTCAATCTGAATATTTTCCTGTTTCCTTCCCCCAAGTCTTCTCATGTCTAGGATGCTGCCCAGTTAGGCTTCTTTCAAGGTAAGCTGCTGTATTCTGGCTTTCATTTTCATACTATTGGTACCTTTCACCAGAGGTTCAAGGTACATGGCAAAAAAATAAGTCTCAAATCCCTGTAAGAGGGTAGTGGAAGGTGAATAGGATCTGCTTCTTTAATGCAGCAATTCTCAAGCTTTTTAGACTCAAGGTACCACTTGTTATGCCCAAGGCACCCCTCAGAAAATGCCACCTCTTAATTTTGATATCCTTTATTAGACCAACTAAAATAGTTGAAAAAAATCTTCTTTGCAAGCTTTTGGGTACAAACACCCATCTTCAGGCTGAGGAAGCATTAGCCTGAAGGAAGGGTGTTTGTACCTGAAAGGTTGCAAAGAAGAATTGTCCAGCTATTTTAGTTGGTCTAATAAAGGATTTCAATTTACCCGAAGAACCTTGTCTGCCTGTGTCCTTAGACTAGCACAGCTACAAACAATACCTCTTAGTTTTCACTCAGTTCTTGACTACAGAAAAATAATAGAGCAATTCTCCTATTGTTTCTCCTAAAGAACTCTGAAGGACCACAACAGGTCAGAATGGTTTTGACAGTAGTGAGTCCTATTTGAAATATCTGGGTTTATCTTGTGTTGATGTTTTCACATCTAACAGTGCTAATATTGTGCCACATCCTGTGACACTCTTAAAAGGATCTCACAACACTCTGATGTGCTGGAGCACCCTGGTTGGGAATCACTGCTCTCGTGTTTGTGCCACGTGCGGATGTAGAGGATTATACAAAGAACAATGACAGCAAAATGTTGCCACTGGTGTGAGATAAGAATTCTGATTTATTAGGACTTTTATAATTGCTTGGCATGATTGTAAAAACTGAACAAGGTGAAGGCAGGAGAGAATCGTGCCCCTCAAGGGCAAGCAACTTATGTAAAGTCAGATAAAAGGTTGGTGGCAGAGTTGGAAATAGAACTCAGCTGCTCTGACCCCTAGGACACATCTATGGTGCCCCTGTGATGAGTCTATAGCACTACAGAAATGTCTATTTTTTTCCCCGTCCCAGTAAGCATGTGCTAAAGCCCAGAAATGATGCACTACAGTAGGTTAGATGTGGCCTGATTGCACGTCAAGAAGCACACTGAAGGCAGAGAGCATTGCTCAGGGAACATGCTCAGGGACACACTAAATAGGCTGACAAGTTTTTGAACTTAGGCATGCATGCATGGAGTAGGAGCCAGTGGGGGTAGGGCAGGCTTCTCGGTGGGTGCAATGTAGACATGTCCTTAAGACCCCTGCCTCAGACCTGATCCAGAGTACAGTGCAGCTAATAGAGTTTTTCACTGGCTTAAGGAGACTTTCGGCACAGGAGAAGTTTTTTTGGAGCAAAAGGATGATTAGTTTCTTAGCACTGATGAGTTCTACTTCTGCCATTTCAAACACCAAGGATCTCCTCAAATAACCCAAACATTAATTTCTGCGTGATCTGCTGGCTTCGTTGTGTAAGTGCCCATGTAAATATGTTTGAGAATCAACCTTTCTGAATTCTTTCAGTGGAAGCCTGATCTGTGGTTCGGTGGCTTTTACTTCAGATTTGGGATTAACTATAGAGTGTCTAAATACATGATTTACCCATGTGTGTCTCTTATTCCAAAAGCTAGCACGCAAGAGGGTTTACCATGCCAGGCCTCAAAACGCACTTAAACAGAAGCTGCATGTGGAAACTCAACAAAGTAAATGACATGAAATGGCCACAAGTTGCTCACTGAATTGACACACGTTTGCAGTATATTACTGGTAACCCCCCCCCCCCCCCCCCAAGTTTAACTAGACCTAGTTGACTTTTATTGTCGTCACTGCTTATAAACCACATCCTTATGTTGCAGTATGATTTGCATGCAAAGCCTATGACACATTTCTCTGATTAAAGGTGTATGTATCCTGGTTTTATCACAAGGGGAAGTTAGTGCTGAGACTAGAAGGACCCTCAGTTTCTAGAGAGGATGACTTGCTGTTAGCTAAATGAACAATGCCACTAGCTCAAAGCAGCAGGCCTTCCGTGGCCTTTACAAAATGAAGCCATTGTCACACAGCAGACTTACTGGCACTCGTTCTCCAATGCTTTTGGCTGACATATTATTTGCATGGTATCACAGAATTGCTGCTTCACTTGAAGGGAATATAAATATCCCACAGTGGGACGATTGACTTTCTATAAACTGATTAAGAAAAACAGGTTCTTTGCCCAACAACAAGAACGTGAACATGGAGAGTCTTTGTGTAAACACAGATTACATGTTACAAAATGACTCCAGGCTTACTTACCACAGACTCTTCTTTCATGAAATTCCATATACATTTATATTTATATACTGACCATAATTTACAGCACAGCAGCAGAAATATATATCTATTGACAATGCTTCGGATTTTTCTTCTGCTTTTCCCAGTCTCAGATTTTTTTCATGCTAAATACACTGAAATACCATGCCTGAAATTAAAAAAAAAATTATCTTTCAGCAGTATGAATAGCATACATAGAACCACATTCAGCAATATTTTTTCCTAATTCATTTGATCACAGTGGTATTTACACAGAGGACTGGGTCTTGCTTGCCATGACACTGGTATAAATGCTTGGTGACACCACTGAGTGCAGTAGGTTAACTCTGGATTTATACCCACATAACTGAAAGCAGAATTTTGGCCCAGTACCTAAAAACTACGAACACTGAGAGTGGAATTATCCCAGGGAAGAATTTGGCCCTTAATATTTTTTAAATGATTTGATGGAGCCAAATAATACAAACATATAAGTTGATCTTTAGCCTGTTTATAAGAAAATCCATGATTTCCAGTGATTTATAGACCATCATTAAAAGAAGGTTAAGTTTCAGGAGTAACTCAGTATGGCTAAGAGAACGTAATTTTATTTCCCCCTGTAAAGGGACATTTAATTAAAAATAAGGATAAACAAAATTCTTAAGGCCTTTCTGTGGAACTAGTGTCCTCTTATACAAAACATCCCATATCTTTGCATCCTTAAATAAGAACGCTTGCAGGAGCTTAAAGCATTCACACTTGTGCCAATACTGACCAGTACCTTCATTATTCTTTATTAATTTAAATGCTAATGTAGTGATAACAACCATTCAGTTCTGCTACCTTACTTGATTTCAGTAGGGCATCTAACAACAATATATATCTCAATTAGCGTAAGGGAAGTTGAGTTGGCTCTTCATTAACAGTGCAGTACAGCTTATTATCAGCTCATTTATCTGCTTAAATGTGAAATAGTCCAATGACTTCCAGAACAACCACAAGACATACAGGGCCTCCTCCCAAGATACCATGAGTCCTCCAACACAATGCCACTGCTTTCAATAGGGCTGCATGAGAAATGGAGAGAACATAAGCCAATTTTTCTCTCTACAGACCAAACCCCTTTCCTTCTCCCATAGCATAAGGTTTTAAAGAGAGATCTTTCCTTCTGCAAAGACAGCCTTGCTCTACTAAGTGAAATAGTTCAGAGTCTTCCAAGGAGAACCTGCTTGTGGGAATTGGCACTACTTATAAATGAATACACAGGTTAAAAGGAGCTGGAGAAGACAACAAGATTTAGCTGATATTAGTCTTGGGAAAGACTCTGCTCCTTATCTCCTTTATTACAGTGCCAGGTAGCTATGCCCAAGCCTATTCACCGTGTTTCTGTAAATCACAGGAGGCATTACCTGGATTCACAAAGGAGAGGGGAAAAAATGGAAATGCTGAGGTTAGCTGGCTTGCTGAACCCACACAGGCATATTCCACTTTGGAACTGATCAACCAAATCTCTGCTAGTGGAGGGATTTTTTTTAATATTTCTGAATGTCAGAATTTGGACTTTGTGTTATCCAAGAACATCCCATGTACTGTATCCTGGGATAATTCAGTGCAGAGAAACAGGTCATGCAAGCAAACCCTTAACCCCACATCTCCACAGCTGTGAAATACCCCCACCCTCACTTCCTTCAATTACTTTCCTCATCACTTCCCCTTAAATGGTGGCACTTTCTGAGAAAATACACCTTTCATTGGCCCTTCTGTCTTTCCAGGATGTAATCAGTGGAGAAATAGTAACAGAAACAGAAGAGAGACATCCTTAAATCAAAATGCAGGCAAGTGCATGACAGATGCCTTTCTGCACATCATTTTTTTTCTTCACTAGAAACAAAGAATAAAGCTCCGTTTTAATTCAGCATGATCTTTCAATGTGCTTATGTTAACATCTTGGGGCAAAATGCCATTGGCTTCAGTGGGAACCAGACCTAAAAAAATGTGCCAAAGCCTGAAAGCTGCTGAGTGTTGTATTTGTTGTGAAAATAATGAAAGTCATAACAACTATAATGAATGCAACAAGCTTACTGCACCAATTAGATCCATCTTTAATGTGGCATTATGCTGCACAATGGGTTTAACTTGCAAGAAAGCAACAGACAGGGTTTGCCATATATAGAATCTTAGCTTATCCTTTTTATTGCCAGCCACTGCATTAAAGATACCTAACTTGTTATGCTGTACTGATATATATATATATATATATATATATATATATAGCTGAATGAGGAACTCTCCCCTTGAAAAAGAAGGGTCCTGCTTTAAGGGTCAATAGTTGTGACTCATTCCAAATTTTAAAAATGTTTCTGCCATTCTCTTCCTCTCCATTCACTGGGGTAGCTGCAAGTCTGGTGCAAGCTGTGTCATTCCACTGAGGTAACTGAGACTGGGCTGATTTGCTCCAGGGTTAAACATTATTTTCTTAGAGTCATAGATGCACCATAACAGTTGAGGAACTGGGCAGTAGCCGGCCTCTTAAGCCAGTAGATCCTCCAAAGCTTGGACCATCTGTTTCGAGGTGCACTGGCTTTCTGTACACCTCTGCTCTCTTTGTCCTTTTATCAGCACAGCTGTAGAAGCAGTGCTTCCAGTCTCCACTGTTGAACCAACAAGGGTTGGATTTGGGGCTTCCACTGTGCAAAGGGCAGGAGCAGGTCGAGTAGGGTTGACTTATTATTAATTTATCTGGATATGTCCCACAGTGTCACCTCTTTTAAATGGAAGGTTATGATGTGAAGAATGTGGGAGATGTCATTCACATGAATATGGTATGTACCATTATTTGATTGCTAAACTGTTTGCTCTCTGGTTTCAAAGGGTTTGTTCCTACAGAAATCTGCCATTGGCTTAAAAAAAACAATTCAGGACTTTTGATATGGCCCCTGGGGGCCACTCCCTCCCTCCCTGCCGGTCTCTATGCCTGCCTGCTGCACTGAGCTCCTGGTTGTCTCCCTGCTGCTGCTCCCTGTGTCCCCTGCTGCACTGTCATCACCCCACTGTGCTGTGTGCCCCACAGCTGCTCCTCTGCTGCACTGCACCACTCAAGTACCTGGGTGTGGGACCCCCACCCACTGCAGTCTGTGCTGCGCTGCACCATCCCACCCCCTGGCAGGGGCAGGAAAGGGAAACCAGAGGGAGGAGTAGCTTGGAGTCCCCAGGCCACTGCTGCAGCCAGAGCAATGGGAGAGAGCAATGGCCAGGTGGGAGCCTGGGAGCCATAATTTGACCCCTTGGGAGCTGCATATAGCCTGCGGACTGCCAATTGGACAGCCCGGGCATAAACTTTTGTAAGCAAAATCTTACTTCATCAGATGCTGTGAAGAGACTGCAGGAATCAAAGTTTCCAAGTAGAAAATAGTGATTATACATACCATACTGTTCAACATCTTCATTAATGATGTGGACACTGGAGTCAGAAGTGGACTGGCCAAGTTTGCTGATGACACCAAACTTTGGGGAAAAGCATCCACACCAGAAGACAGGCGGGTGATCCAGGCTGACCTGGACAGGCTCAGCAAGTGGGTGGACAAGAATCTGATGGTGTTCAACGCCGATAAATGCAAGGTTCTCCACCTTGGGAAGAAAAATCCGCAGCATCCTTATAGGCTAGGCAGTGCTATGTTGGCCAACACTATGCAAGAAAGAGACTTGGGGGTCATCATTGACCACAAGATGAACATGAGCCTGCAGTGCGATGCTGTGGCTAGTAAAGCGACCAAAACGCTGGCTTGCAGGCTTGCATCCATAGATGCTTCTCAAGCAAATCCCGGGACGTCATTCTCCCCTTGTACTCGGCCTTAGTGAGGCCACAGCTGGAGTACTGTGTCCAGTTTTGGGCTCCACAATTCAAAAAGGATGTGGAGAAGCTTGAGAGAGTCCAGAGAAGAGCCACACGCATGATCAGAGGTCAGGGAGGCAGACTCTATGATGACAGGCTGAGAGCCCTGGGGCTCTTCAGCCTGGAAAAGCGCAGGCTCAGGGGTGATCTGATGGCCACCTATAAGTTTATCAGGGGTGACCACCAGTATCTGGGGGAATGTTTGTTCACCAGAACGCCCCAAGGGATGATGACTAGGTCGAATGGTCATAAACTACTACAAGACCGTTTCAGGCTGGACATAAGGAAGAATTTCTTTACTGTCCGAGTCCCCAAGGTCTGGAACAGCCTGCCACTGGAGGTGGTTCAAGCGCCCACATTGAACACCTTCAAGAGCAAACTGGATGCTCATCTTGCTGGGATCCTATGAACCCGGCTGACTTCCTGCCCTTTGGGCAGGGGGCTGGACTCTATGATCTTCCAAGGTCCCTTCCAGCCCTAATGTCTATGAAATCTATGATTAGAGTATAACGGGTAGGGAAAGGGAGAGGAAAAAGAGGAGGCACTGCTGAGAGGTACAAGGTGGGTAGGAGATAGAAACAAAGTAGTTAACTCACTGAGGGACACAGAGATTATAAACCAAATCCAGATAATGGGATAAGAATCTACACTCTTCATTTGGACCATACTTACCAAAATCTTGTTTGTGGGTGATTTTTTGTTCTGCAGTTTCCCATTCAAAGTCATTTTTAAAGTTTTGTTGTTTAAGAACAGCTACCGTCAGGTCAGTGATGGGATGCCCAGGGAGGTTAAAGTGTCCAGATCCTCAAGGTATGCATCCCAGTCACTGGGATCAGAACAGATACCGTTGTAACACAGAGCTTGGCTGTAAGCAATGAATCTAGTGGTGTGCTTAGGATGAGAGCTGCTGGCATGTAAGTAGCTGTAGTGATCAGCTGGTTTCTGATATAAGATGGTGGTGCTATGACCATTGCAAATTTTCACAGTGGTGTCTAAGAAGTGAATTTGCTGAGCGAAGTATTGCAAAATAAGTTTTATGGAGGGGTGGAAATTATTAAAAGTCCTGGTGGAATTTCTCTAGTGATTCCTTCCCATGTGTCCTTATGAAGGCGATATCATCAATGTACCTTAGGGAACCAGGGAACTGAGAGGGCAGCTGCAGAGGAAGCAGACTCCATGTCTGTGATAAATATATTGGCATATCGGGGGCGGGGCATACTTCTTCCCATGATAGTGCCATTCAAATTTAGGTGCAGGGAGTCCTCAAACCTGAAACAGTTGTGTGTGAGGACAAAGTGGGAAAGTGTGATGGAAATAGATAACCCACTCATGGGTACTTATCTGACAATACACATGTCAATGCCTTTTAAATTTCTTTTTTGGCCAAGCAGAACCCAATACCGCTGACTTGGGACTTCAGTCAGGAAACATGAAACAAAGCACTCCTAAAAAAATAAGAACCTGAGGTCCTGAAGTTAAGGCAGAAGCAGTATCTGCAGGGAAGCAGATGGAACCCTTGTCCCTAGAAGAGAGACAGGAAGGGCAGGGAGATACCTGGAAGAAACTGGACTTTTCCAAGATTTGAGGAAAATGCTAAGCTTTAGCTGAGAAGAAATACATGTAGTTTCCTTTATTGTTTTAACCTTTTCCTTTGATAAACATGTTCCTATGGATAAGTAAATCATCTTTGAAGAAGTTTTTCTGAGTCACTGCATGTACTTCCTGATCACAGTTGCTGAAGGGAAGTCTCATGCATATCCCCAACTAGTTGAACCTAATGAAGAACTGTAGTTGGTTAAAAGTGCTGCAGGAGCCAGAAATATGCTCTGTAAATGGAAGAATCATGAGATTTAACCCTGGAAAGAAGCCTGATGGTTTGCAGGGGTCATGTTGGACAGACCACTATGTGGGGAAGGTGCAAAGGTAAAACTTTTTTTGTAACTGTGACACATAAATCAATTGATTTTGGAATTTTGATTTTGAGACAAATTTCCCATTTGTATACTCTCCATTCACACCCGTGGATTAAGACTAGGGACAGAAGTTACGCACAAACTGGTACAAGTGATCAGAAACTGGTTCAAATCTGTAACACAACAGAAGTTCAGTGCACATAAACCGCTTTCAAAATGGCCAAAATCAGTTTAAGATAAACCTGGGTGGATCTAGTTTCAAACTTAACTAATTTAGGTTAAATCGTTTTTTTTACTTCTGTTCCTGCAGATTCAAGTTAACTCACAGTCTCCCAGCATCCCAGGATGCTCTGCACCTCCCCCACAAACCCTCTCTCACAGGGTGGGCAGGTGAGGCTTGGTCCAATCTGTCTGCTCCTGCTGAACAGGGAGGCATGCTCTAGCACCCCCTTGCTTCTGGCCTGAGCCACTGCAGGCATGTGGCTGCATTTCTAGAATCAAAATGAATGTCTGTCCTTGCTTATCAGTTCAATCTATGCAGTTTAGACCAACCAGTGAAGATTGCATTGATTCAGCCTCAGGCTTTTTTACTGTCTATATTTAGCTTGGGAAGTGCTTCTGGGATCCAGCAAAAGGCTGAGCACTGTGAAGCCAGACTGAGGAGGAGAGGAGTCCAGGACAGCTAGCTGTACTTTAAAGAAGATGTACTGAGAGTGCAGGACATGAGTGACTAGTGCCTTCCAAGGCTGGGGGGGCATCAGATCACCAATGGGGGAGTGGGGATCCCCCAGCAACGGATCACTGACACTTCTGGTTTTGCAGCTGGCACTTCCAGGGGGTGCATGGCCAATCTACACATCACCAATGGCACAGGAACAAACCATCCTGATGTGCAGGAAAACTAGCAAGTATGGCAGAAGATCAGCTTGGCTTAGCAGGGAACTTTTCAGTCAGCTAAATCACAAAAAGGAAGGTTATAAGAAGTGGAAAGTTGGACAAATAACTAGGGAAGAATATAAGAGCATTGCTTGGGCATGCAGGGATGAAGTCAGGAGAGCCAAAGTGCAGTTGGAGTTGCAGCTAGCAAAGGATGTGAAGGGTAACAAGAAGGGTTTCTACAAGTATGGAGGTAGCAAGAGGGGGAGCAGGGGAAGTATGGGTCCCTTACTAAATGGGGGAGGAGGCAACCTTGTGACACAGGATGCAGAAAAGGCTGAAATACTCAATGCCTTTCTTGTTGCAGCCTTCACAGACAAGGTCAGCTCCCAAACTATTGCACCGGGCAGCACAGTTTGGAGAGAAGGTAAGCATTCCTCAGTGGTGCAAGAACAGGTTAGGGACTTCCTAGAAAAGCTGGCTGTGAACAAGTCCATGGGGCCAGATGGGATGCACCAGAGGGTGCTGAGGGAGTTGGCTGATGTGATTGCAGAGCCATTGGGCATCATCTTTGAAAATTCATGGCAATCAGGAGAGGTCCCGGATGATTGGAAAAGGGCAAATATAGTGCCCATATTTAAGAAAGGGGAAAAGGAGGATCCAGAGAACTACAGACTAGTCATCCTCACCTCAATCCTTGGGAAAATCATGGAGCAGATCCTCAAGGAATCCATTTCTAAGCACTTGGAGGAGAAAAAGATGATTAGGAATAGTCAGCATGGATTCACCAGGGGCAAGATCTGCCTTACCAACCTGACTGCTTTCTATGATGAGATGATTGGCTCTGTGGATGTGGCGAGACCAATGGATGTGGTAAACCTTGATTTTAGCAAGGCTTTTGATACAGTCTTCCACAACATTCTCGCAGGCAAGCTAGGGAAGTGTGGGCTGGATGAATGGACTGTAAGGTAGATAGAAAACTGACTGGAGCATCAGGCTCAGAGAGTAGTAATCATGGCTCAATATCTAGTTAGCCTCCAGTATCAAGTGGAGTGCCCCGGGGGTCAGTCCTTGGGCCAGTTTTGTTCAATGTCTTCATCAATGACCTGGAAGATGGCATAGAGAGCACCCTCAGCAATTTTGCAGATGACACCAAGCTGGGTGGAGTAGTAGATATGATGGAGGGTAGGACTAGGATCCAGAGTGACCTAGACAAATTGGAGGATTGCACCAGAAGAAATCTCATGAGGTTCAACAAGGACAAGTGCAAAGTCCTGCACTTAAGATGGAACAATCCCATGCACAAGTACAGGCTGGGGCCTGACTGGCTAGGCAGCAGCTCTGCAGAAAAGGACCTGGGGGTTACAGTGGAAAATAAGCTGAATATGAGCCAGCAGTGTGCCCTTGTTGCCAAGGGGGGTTCAAAAGAGGATGGAGCTAGACTGTTCTTAGTGGCGGCAGATGACAGAACAGGGAACAGCAGTCTCAAGTTGTAGCAAGGGAAGTATAGGTTGGATATTAAGAAGAATTTTCTCACTAGGAAGATGGTAAAACACTGGAACAGGTTATCCAGAGAGGTGGTAGAAGCTCCATCCCTTGAGGTTTTCCAAACCAGGCTAGACAAAGCTTTGGCTGGGATGATCTAGTTTTTGAGCAGGGGATTGAACTAGATGACCTCCCGAGGTCCCTTCCAACACTAATTTTCTATGATTCTATGCTACCCTAGGACAGTTCAGGATGCTCAAAAAGATTAAGCCCACAGTGAAAGTATGTAGCATCATATCCATTAAAAAGAAAGAAATATTTTCCATCATGGACTCCATTGATCATTGAGTCTATTCCTGGAGCAAAACCAAGGGAAAATAGCAAGGCATGAGCTCAACAGTAAAAAAGCAAAATACAGAGGAGATTGTGAGAATTGGTCTTTAGTGCAGCTATGTTTTCATCTTCCTTGATTTCATGTATACACATAATGGGGTATTCAGAGAAGGTGAATAGTGGGAGTGTGAAAAATCTTTATGTGGATTTTGCTTCTGGGGGTCTTTGACATATCAGAACCCACCTAAAAATATGACCACTAGACTGTGGTGCCTGCCCCTTTCCAACTTCCAACCATCATTTCCATCTCAGCTTCTTGAAAACACAGTGATCCACTTTAATTTTCTTTCTTCTTTCAGTGGCTCCTGTTACCTCCCACTTTCTGAAAACTCTCCAGCCCTATCTCACTGTTCTGTTAGCCCCTTCCTTTCCCTAACAGCATTGGCCCAAATCCGGGGTCTCAACTCAAGTCCATATTGTTACTCCATATTTGAGAGCAGAACATGCCCCAACGTGTCCAGCTCAAACCTGACCTTCAGAAGTCCTGTAATTATCTCCTATTCCAAAGATCCTGATCTTTGACTTCACTCCTGAGCTGCTTGCATAGTGTCACCTCCAACCAGAGGCTAGAGAGGGTTCCATAGTAGTGCAAACACATTATACATAGCTATTTGTGATGCTTCTATTAGAGTGAGGGAGTGTTACACACAGGTTTTGCTACCTGCCACCACTCTTTGCTTTCTTAACCATGCATGCATGGTATTTGCCTTTTTCCCGCAAAAGTTGTTGTGCCCAAAATCTAAAAATATTTCCAAAAATAACTTAGTGTTGGCCTATTTTCCCCCAAGTGCTCCTATTAACAGTTCTGCAGTGTTGATGAAAGCTGTGAACTAAAGTAAATGATGTGTTGTAATATATTTTAATGCAAACCACAGAAGCATATAGAAAGGGAAAGAGATAAAGTATATTTTCTAGCTGGCAAGTGATGAATGCTTTAAAGAATTAAGCAGCAGTTAGAGAAATTAGAGATTGAAAAGACCTAATAGGTCATTTAGTCCATCTCTCCTGGGCCTGTATATAATTGTTTCCTATGACATACATATTTTCTAGTGCGTTATCTAGTACAGTTTTAAATGCTTCATATGAAGAGGCTTACTCTGCCTCCCTGGAGGGACAATTCTACCATCTATTAGACCTCACTATCTTGGATAATTATCTGAGCACCGATTTTGCAAATTAGGATGTGTAATTATGAAGTCAGAAAATTCCATTTGGTAGTTTAAAAAATGTGTGGAATAACATTCATAGCACAAATATTAATCCTTGTCCTTTCTCGCACTAGCAAGTTCAACACAATCCCATGCCAACCACTTTAAAACAATGCATCAGAAGGCAATATCACAAAGGCAGAACTGTTTGTCCTTCAACATCTCTGGTAACAAGGTGCCCTTTGGGAAACAACATCCATTTTCCCATTTATCCAGATTAGGTTGCTTTTAAGGTTTATTCCCAGCTTAGCTATCTTAAATGCAGTTTTAGTATAAGATTCAGGGATTTTAAGGTCTAGATTAGACCATTAGATCATCTATCTTGACCTCCTATATAACAAAGGCCATAGAATTTAATCCAGGGGAATTTTTCTGTTGTATTGAGGCCAATACTTTGGTTTTGACTCAAGTATCTCTTTGGGAATGGTCTCCCATCATAACTTGAATGCCTTAAGAGATGCGGAATCCATCATTTCCCTTGGTAGTTTATTCCAGGGTTGATAATCTTCCTTGTTAGAGAAACTTTACAGAAATTATGACAACAAATTTTAAAATCTGCATAAACCAGATGAAGAGCAAACAGAAGTGCTACACTCTTTTAACTGAGTGGTAATCTTTAAAAAACAAAGTTGATATTCTTGTTCCAATTTATACTTAACAAGTGTCCATATCAGAAAAGAACACCCCCCCCCCCAACATATGGCATATACTAACTGATATACTTTTTAGGCAGTCTAAGCAGCAAAACCAAGGACTGACATTTTGCAGAATTAGCTGTCCTTTTACCCATACAGATTGGTTTAAGTAGTATGGGAAAGCTTGAGGTGCCTCAGCCAATGCACATTGCTTACAGATAATATGTAAGGTGAACAGAGGACTTTGTTACTTCTACCAGTTCAGTTATTAGGCAAGAATTGAATGAAGATCACAGGAGTGGGTGGGAAATGGGTGACAGGCAGCTCCTCAAAGGTGAAGGAAGTCAAAGGTGAAGGAAGCACTGATTTTTAAAAATTTCTTTTGAGGAATATGTTTGCAAGGAGTATCTTAAGAGTCTGGATACATTTAGTGAGACATTGGCTTTTGCCAAGAAGGGCCTCAAAGACTTCTTCAAAGGTATGCATCTGCATCTGCCTGACTTGAAACCAATGGAACTAGCTACATGCTTAAAATTAAGCATGTGCGTGGGTCCTTGAAGTAAATAAAGATATTCAAATGGTATAATCTTGTACAGGATGTGGGTCACAAGGGCTATAATGAAAGTAATAGACCATGTAATACCATTGTAGCAAGTCAAAGAGTTCAAGGTTTTTTTCTGTAAAGTTATATTGCTCTTAGTCTGTAAATCGTGGCTCCAATGATGGTAGAGCAAAATAAAACCATACATGTCCATTATGAGCTTTCCTGTTTCCATGCTGTTTGAGACAGAAAATTGCCCAAGATGACAAAATATGTAGGACTTCCTGTTTTTGAGAAGAAACAATAATGTCTGGGACAGATATCCAGTCTTTGACGCAGCAGAGAGTTTTCCTTATACTCCACCATCCATTTATTATGTGTGGTATTTCAGAAACACTAGGTTCGTCCAATTCCCCAGACACTGGAGCTCAGAGAAGCTAATGCCCAAATTCTCATAGGCATATAGGCAACTGTGACTGCAATCTAGGATTAGAATTAGGTACCTAAATGTCTTGAAAGATCTGACCATAACAGGTGTGCCAAAGCTCACCCAAACCATCCCAAGTCTTAGGCTACGGTGACTGCCGTAAAATCTGCCCCTTCCTTTCTCTGAGTCAATCAGAGTCTTTCCACTATTTTTAAATGTCCATTTTTTGTCAGCCCTAAACTGTAGCTCATATGGGAATGATTTCAACAGGCAACAGGCCCCAGTTTAAGTTTCCCCTGCATCTGGTCAAATGCAATCGTACTGAAGAAATCAATGAATGTCTGTATACTGAAAGGTAAAATGAATATATACTGTTATTGAAAGTAGGTTGTTTTATATAGATAGATCTATATCTTTATATATAATAGACACATATACACCAGTCTAATCTATTAAAAATTAATTTAAAAATATAATCTTATCTGGTAGAACCAGGGACTCCCAGAACTGAAAGTACGAATTGATGTAACTTGAGCCGGAGCCAATATTCTGTGGCTAGTGGCTGTAAGAATTTACATCCTCTGTGGCATGTCAGAGAGGCCCTGTGTCGCTTATATTCACCAGTGTGTTATAATAAGACATAAAATGATGGCAAATTAATTTTAAAGTAACTTTTCAGTAGGAATACTATTTATTTACATGTTGGCATTTCATTCAGATTAGATGATGGAAAGTGACAGGTCAGTTTCATTTTGTTGATTCTTTGCAATGGCCCGATGCTGCAGTTTTTGGCATGAAAACAAGGCACAGATAGTATTTTTATTCATCCACAAACATGTTTTTTCTGATTTTATGGAGCTGAACTAGTTTTGTAAAACTTGAAAAACCCCAACCCATAAACATTTTTATCTATCTGAGCATTTCTATTGCTGCTCAGCACCCTTGAGTCTTTCCACAGTAGGGACTCCACCTTTGCCAGCATACCTACAGAGAGTGGCTGGTCTGCTTTTTTCTAGCTCTGCTTGGGGTGTGGTTTCTTTTTGGTGGGGTAGAGGGAGGGAGGGGCAAAGATGGGAATGAGCAATGCTAGGAAGCTTGCTTCTGTTACAGTGGAAGATTTTGCAGGGTTTCCTAAAGATAGTCAGATCCTATATTTATATAATCTCTTCTGGAGATGTGAATTATTTGACAGTATCCCTTTAACAAATAATCAGTTAACTAAACTTTATGTTGCTTAATTGTAAAAGCAAACAATGTTCCCACAGATAACGCATTTGTCAGATCACAAGTATTTCCCTGCCCATTTACAATTACATTGACAAGGTAAAACTTTATTTTGCCATTTACATTGGTTTAATAAAATCTCTTGGGGATTTCAGAGGGCTAGAATGTCAGTGATAGGTTTCTGTCAGAAGTTCAAATCTGTCTATCCCATTATATCCCAGGGTAGGAATCAAATAAAACCCTATAATTAATTCACAGAAGTTTATTGAAATCAGCGGGACAGTTTACCAGCTTAAATATAAACAGGCAAGTAAGTATTTAGCATCTCAAGTTATGAGAGCCCATCGATGGCAGAAATGTTGGTAGCTCTACAATATAAAAAAAAGGTCTGTACCCCCCTCTATCTTGCACTGCGGCTTTCAGGTTTGTGTTTGTCCTAATTACATACTCTGTCTCAGTATGTTAGTATAGAGTCAAGCAAATCTGACTCATTTTTAACAATCTTCACGACCCGAGGCAAACATACACGCACACATCCACATACACATACACTCTGTAACCATACCCAACTTCCCATGAGCAAATATCTAATCCTCTCCTGCCTGGCAGCACAACCGCTTTGTTTCTACAAGTGCAAGCAACTGCTTCAAAGCAGCAGGGTTGTTCGTTGTTTTTTTGATTCCTCTCCCCAGAAAGCAGTATTTTTTTTCCAGATAAACCACCAAAGCGACATTCATTTTAGAGGACGGGGATAATAAAAGTGTCCCTCTCTACCATGAAACAATCGATCTATACGTCTGGGGGAGGGAAGGGACAATAATCCAAGCAAGATACAGTTGATGCTCTCAGCCCCGGTCTGAGAGTCTGTATATGCTGACAGGGTCCTTCTATGGAAGGGGGTTGTCTCAGGGGGGTTGTCTCAACCTTGTGTCCAAGAGGTTTACAGTACTGTGGGGCTCACACATCCCCGGTTGTTCCTGGAAGCCAGGAGGGCCTGGCAACCCGTGCATGCAACTGTTCCTAGCCTCCTTGGATGCACTGTTGGCCGTGATGCCTCTTGCTTTGCACAGTTTCCAGACAGGCTTACTCCAGCGCCCGCCTGGAAGGCAACCAGCGCACCAAGACAGCGGCACCTTGAGACCCTGGACTGCAGCAAGGGATGCAGCCAGGCACTGACCCTGGCAGCTGAGGCAGCAGGTGTTTGCTGCCCTGGCTAGGGGGCAGCACAAGGACCCGCTGCCTCTCAGCCCTGGGGCCTGGCAGGGGCGGGCCAGGCAGATCTGGTCTGGCCACCACTCGCTGCCACCCAGCCCCCCCCCCGCCCAGCCGCCAGCGCATGGGCACCGCCACGCCCACCTCTTTTCCATAGCCGCGCCTCATTGGCTGGACGAAGCCCCGCCCCCACCCCGCTCAGGCCGCACCCCCCCCCCGGCTCCAAAGGCTGCCCAGAGATGAGACTCGGCCCCGCCCCCGCCCTTGTCTCAGAGGCTGCCCGGAGATGGCAACCAGCGAGCGCTCTCGCTATTGGCCGGCGCTGCTTGCGCCCTCCCGTTGGCTGGCGGCGGGCCGGGGGGCGTGGCCGGAGCGCGGCGATTGGCGGAGCGCGGGGGGGTGTGCGCGGGGGGCCCGGCCAGGCTGGGGTCGGCGCGGCGGCGGGGCCGGGGGCGCCGCGGAGCTGGCGCGGAGCAGCGCGGCGGTGGCAGCACCCGGCGGTCCGCTCCCGCCATGCACCGCGGCAGCACCGGCTCCCTGGGCAGCGGTCCCGCCGCCTGCTCCGCCGCCGACTACCGCGTCTGCACCAACTGCCGGAAGGTGCTGAGACAGGTACCGCGGGGGCCCCGGCACGGCACGGCACGGCACGGCCCGGCCCCGGCTGCAGCGGCGGCGGGGGGGCGCCTCTGCCTGCGGCCCCTTTGTCCGCCCGCTGCGGGCGAGCTCCGCGGGGCGTCGCGCCGCGCTCCGCTCCTGTCCTGTCCTCCTGTCTCCTTCCCTGGTCGTCCTCCTTCCTTCTGTCCTCTTTCTCTCCTCTCCTTTCCATCCTCCCTTCTCTCCTGCCCTCCTCTCCTTCAGTTCTGCTCTCCAGTGCTTTCTCCTTCCTTCGGCTTTCTTTCTTCTGCTTCCTCCTTTTTTCCTTCCTCCGCGCTTTCCTTTTTTCCCCCACTTCCTCTGCTCTTCCCTTTTTTTCCCCCCTCCTTCCTCTGCTCCCTCCTTTTTTCCTTCCTCTGCTCTTTCCTTTTTCCCCCCACTTCCTCTGCTCTTCCCCCCCCCTGCTCTTTCCTTTTTTTCCCCCTGCTTCCCCCGCTCTTTCCTCCCCCCCCCAGCTCTTTCCTTTTTTTCTCCCCCTTCCTCCGCTGTTTGCAGGCAGTGGTGTGTGCGCAGGGGGGCGGGGAGCGGGCAGGCACCCCAGTGGGCCGGGTCGGGCAGAGAAGGAGCCTGCCTTCAAGCCCCACGGCTGCAGCCTGTTTGAAGGGAAGCTGCGTCTCCTTAAACGTGCGCGCTTGGCATGGCCAGGGGTTTTTTGTTGGTTTTCTTTTTAATTGCCATAAGCTCCTGGATCGTGTTACAGCGGATCCTCGGGGCTGGGCTGGTCGCAGGGCAGCTTGTCATGGATCAGAAGCGCTGAGCAGCGCAGCGCGAATGGGAACCAGTTTGCGGCAGAGGCTGAGTGCTCGCTAAACTTGAGCGGGCGGGTTTATCTGCAGGAGAACTTGTCTGAAAGGCGAACGTGCCCACGGTGCGAGCAGCCCCAAGGCAGCCACTTCAGACTTGACAGACAGCTGAAGTTGTTGGCTAAGCAAATTTTAATGCCAAATGTGCCTGTGGCTAAGGCAGGGAGGGGGGGATCGAGCTGTTCTGCCAAATACCCACAGTTTTTTATGTTGACAAGTAATTTGAAGCTTGGCAGCCGTCGCATTTTCAGGATTCAAGTGTAAATTTTGCAACTTCTGAAGCCATAATCCCCTGCTATTGGTAGGGCTTTTGTTCCGGACCTTTTAAATGCTAGCAACTGTGACTGTGCTTTCTGTACGCCTTTAATATCTATTGTCTTTTCTATTCATCATTTCAGATGCATCAAAATATTTTGGTCAGCTGTTGCTAGTCAGATACACTTCCTAGGGTTCTGGTGACATGCATAGATCTTAGGCAGATGAGTGCTGCATTGGAGGCTGGTGGGTAGGTAAGATGTTTACAGCTTGATGCTGCTTTGCCTTGTGAATTCCCTGCTGGAGGCCCGCGCAACTGCTTCTACTGCAGGATTCACTCATTTCAGCAGCGGTGTCAGAAACTGAAAGCAGGGAAGGAAGATAGATATTTTGTGATCAGACTGATTGTGGTTTGACAGGTCTTCAAGCTACCCCACAGATAAAATAGCATAGAACTTCTTCTTCCCTAAATATCTAAAACTTTTGCTATAATAAAATCACTCTTGATTCCAGCCTACATTAGTAGAGAGCACCAGACAGCAAAGCCAATAATTAAACAGATTCCAGCACCACATTACTTAGCTTAGCTGACAAGCAGAAAATACAGAATTTTTCCTGATGTAAAGGAGTTGGAATCTTTGGCTCAGATCTTAATATACATGTTAAAAAAACCCAAGATCAGTGTTGCTGCATCTGGTCTAGTGTCAGTGGGCAACAATATGTTTGACAAACGATTGACCCTAAAACTCCTTGACTCTGTCTGTTCTTGCATCTTTAAACTGCTAAAATACATTCTGAGTAATACCTATTAGTAATGGGCAAGGTAATACTGGAGTGAGGACAAACAAACTTTCCACCCTGTGACTTATAACCAGGGATCCTGGTTTTCTCTGATAAAAAGAAAAAAAAATCAACAGTTTTCGGATAAAAATAAGTAAACCAAAATCCACATTTTTCTGTGATTAAAATGAAATGCCACTTAGATAGATAGATAGATATTAGTGACGTTTCATTTTAATCACGGAAAAATGTGGATTTTGGTTTACTTACTTTAATCCGAAAATTGGAGATGTGTTTTAACAGGGAAAACCAGGATCCCTGGTAATAACAAAATTCCAAACAGTCTAAAAGAATATAAGCTCCCTTGGGTAAATCTTGGTCGCCCAGTGAAGGATAAATGGAGCTTTAGTGCGTAAAGTCTCAGTTGATGTTAGATGCATCAGAAGTGGCTTTTTTTTAGAAAGGTGGTTTCAATCCTTGGAGAGAATTAATCCCAACTTTTCTGTCTCCATTGGAGTGGGAGGGTAAGCATTTGGCCCCAAAAAGATGTACAGTAATGAGCTAAAAGCCCTACTGGCTAGATAAAATCATCTGTCAAGCTAGGTCTGCCATCATGGGCTAAGCATAAGCTTAAAGGTATTGTGCGAGTAGTAAGAGGCAGCTAAAAATGCAACTGTTTGCTTTGTAGAATTCAAGAGGTCTTTTAGGAATGCCTTCTTGCTAAGTTAAGGGAACTGCAGTAGTGTAGTCCCACTAATTTGGTATCTGATTAAGAGTATGCCTAACTGGGGAGTACTTGTAAAGCTAGGCACCATTTTCTGTATAATGTTTTTATGGTAGAGTTTGCTTTAAAGACCCTAGTGGTCAAATACTACTGAAAGAAATGGAGATGCATCAGATTCCTAGTTGGGTTGTTTGTTTGTTTTTTAAGTATCTGCATTCCTCCGGCAGTGCAGAATGCTCTTACTAATGGTATAAAGGTTTGTTCCTCTCTTGGAGCTCAATCATAGCCTTAATTCTTTATTAGTTTCATCAAAGATGGTAACCTGAAGAAATCCCTGTGCCTTCTTTTTTAATAGTTTCCCATAGCTAATTAGCATGCTATAGCATGAAATCAGAGATATATTTATTTATCAATGCCACTACTGCCAATTATTTTGATTTTATCACAGATTTTATATTTAGTATTTCTTAGTCCCACCTTTGGAAGTTATGCCATTAGATAAGCGTCTTGGTATTTTTTTTCTAAGTTTCTAGCTCCATAAGTAGAAGGGAAAAAATTGGTTAGAAATGTGAATTCTAAAAGGCTCAGAAACTAGAAGGGAACTCCAAATATATATTTTTCTCTTCAAAAAAATCTCCTCTCCTCGCTTCACTTTTTTAACTACTTATGATTTAGGAGAGGGCGGGGTTTGACATGTGACAAATGCTTAATTGTAATCCCAAATTGCTAATACTCTTGGGGTTGGCAATAATGCCTTTGTTTCTTATCCTCTGGTTAACATATGTCTTTGTGACAGGATGTGTCTAGTTTTAATAAGCAAAAGCAATTTCATTCCTTTATAGCCTATTTCTGGAAGCATTTGCAAAATTCTACAGTAGGAGACTTCTCCTTTTCTCTGGGAAAAAAAAAAGCTGCACTGAAAAAGTAAGAAAGGTCTTTCCTTTGTTCACCAGCCCTCCCCCCAAACACACACCTCAATCTTGCACTGTTCTGTATCTTTGCAGACTCTAACCCATTTGGATAACTGCTGCCTCCCCCCCCCCACCCTGTTTAATTATTGGCTTTGCTCTCTGGTATCAGAAAGAGCTATTGTTCTCTCAGCATGTGCCATGATATTGAACATTCCTCTGGCGTTCTTGCACTTAATTCCAAAAAAGTAGAGAAAAATATTCCTCACATTTTTCTAATCTAAACTGCTGAAAATCAGAAAATGGAACTGTGAAATTCTCATTAAGTCTGAACTTTAGTAGTATGAGTGAAAATAACACCCCGGTGAAAGGTCAGTCACTTGCAATGAACAGAAGTTAGACCCAATTTTCTAGAAAGAAAATTTGGCTATAACAATCATTTTCTGAGTTTCTGGCCAAATTACAAGGCAACAATGGAAGTAGGATTGGAAGGGGGGAGGTTAATTTTTTTCATAAGAGGCTTTGAGATTATTCACTGGGCAAGTCAAGCACAAAGCGGCTATGTCCCATTGCAGTTTTCTTCTGTTGGGTGGGTGATGGACCATTAATGGACCATAAATTAATAGACCTGGATTCTGTGGTTTTCAGCATGGATGATTGACTTGGACTCAGGCAAATCATTTAGTCTGTACCTTAAATTTACCTTCTGTAAATGGGAGGCTAATGCTGACTTACCTTGATGGTGTGTTTTGAAATCTACCTCAGCAAAGTATGTTGTAAGGGTGTTTGTTCTTTTCCCTTTTGGCAAGGGGAATGCTGATATCAGGTTGAGAACTGCTCTTTGGATGGCAGTCTCCATTGGCTTGAGAGAGAACAGTAATTGCATTCTTCTTTCTCTCCTGGTTTTGCTCAGCTGAGGATTTACATTTGTGAACTACTTCTGTTTCTCTCTTCCTGTGTGGCTAAAAGAATGGGCTAAAAGAGGTGGAATACCTTACTCTTCTGAGTACCTGGGTTTGCTTAGTGGATCAGTCTGCCCAGACTGGACTCCTTTCCAGTTAAGAAGGAACTCAGACTGCAGGAGGAAGAAGGTAGCGTGTGACTTCTTAATAATCAGCTGAGCAGCATTGTAAATGTAGATGATCTATACTTCTTTTCTTTTTTTTTTTTATTATTTTTTCCTCCCACTCTGTCCCTATGCCCACTTACAAAGCTTCTTGCCAGCATCTCCCCTGCAGTAGAACTTGATGGCATGTCACCTTAGTTTTACAAAAGCTATGTCGATAATGGTATTTTTGTGTGCAACTCTACAGTATGTGGACAGTGCCCCTATTTGTAAATATTTTTTGTTGGGTAACATAGCTTTGAGCCAATATTTTAAATGGGTTGGGGAAATGACTCATGAGTTGTTCTTTCATCTTTTTGGCACTTTACCCTGGACACTTATATGAATATGGGTGGTAACAAAGGATGCTGTGTTCAGTAACGATTTTTAAAATTTAGTTTTTAAACTGGATAAATTTTACCTCGAGGTTGAGCAAATATTACAGTTACAAAAATAGAATTCCATATGAATATCAGCTTTTTATTCCAATGCTTTGAGATTATTACAGGCCACTTGCCACTGTAAAACTTGAGAGAGTTAACATGTCAAAAGAGACTACCTATGCACTCTGTGCAATAGCCTAATTAAATTTTTGTGTTTGTTGTTGGAATTTATTTCTGGTTATGCAAATTGCTGCATGAACTTCAATATAGGAGCTGGAGTTGTCTTATGGCTCTCTTGATGCAGAACCAGCTCTTCGGGGATTCAACAGAAACTGTGTAATAGAGTGGTACCCACTTTAGTAGCAGGGTTCCTCTCCAGACAGGCTGAAACCAAAGGTGACTGTGTTCACAAAACAAGAGGGCAGCCTTGCCTGCTTACTGTGGTTGATAAAATGCTGTTCAGTTGGCTAAAGGACAACATATTATGAAATTAAATTGTCTTATTAAAGTCTATGCTTGTAACATTGGACTTAACTAAGAGAATATTTTAATATTCCTTGGAGGGTTCCTTTGATTGTTTTAGATATCTCCCAACCATCAACTTAAAATTGTTTGAAGAAAGGATGCTTAACAGAAATCAAGAGTTTTAGGGTGAGCTTCACAAGGTTTTTCACATCTAGCCACGAACTCGTTGCCTAAACACTCAAGATGATAGAGAAGAAAATATCACTTTTGAGTTGCAGCATTTCATTTCATACAGTCAGCATGACATATCGGACCTCTTCTCTGTCATTCAAACTCAGCTGCTCCTGAGAGAATCCTGGATGGATTTGTAAGAAGGACTTTGAATTTAGTCTTTGGGCACTGTCAGACGTGCAGCTTCCTCCTGTAACTCATGGTGCTTTACAGGAAACGCCACAAGTTACAGCAACCCTCCCCTGCCACCCAATAGACGTTCTCCATTGCGGGGGAATCAAGATTCAGTTTGAAGCTGGCTGCATGTCTGCAGCTTTCCCCACCTAGGTCCTCCACCCCCCAGCTCCAGTGCACTCTTCAGGATAGGAGCAGGGAGAAGGGAGGAGAGGGAGCTTGGACTGGGGGTTGCCCAGCCTGAGCTGGAGGGTGGGGTGCATAGATTGGGGAGGGGCTCCAAACCACCCACCCCACCCTCCAGTGCAGGCTGGGCAAACCCCAGTCTGAGCTCCTTCCTCTCTCTTCTCCCCCTCCCATCTGAAGACCGCACCAGGGGTGGGGCTAGACTGCATGAGCCCAACCCTGCTCCCAGCAGGGAATGGCAAAAGTTAATGAAGGTGCTCTGCTTTGGAACACCTTCATCTGACTGCCTGTGTAATGAAGGTTCAGATGGTCTCATGATGGGGCACTTTTGAAGTTCTCTGCAGCCATGCTTTTCTGTCAGGGCATGGCTACAGAGTGCTTCAGGGGGCTGATCACGCGACAGGACGTCATTCTGTCAGTGCCCTTTGTTTACATCAGAAACTTGCCTTGATTCCAGTATTCGGTGGGGCAGCCGCCAATATAGTTGCATTGGTGCAAACCGTGCACTGATGAAGAGATGCTGTGACTTGCATCAGTGGAACTTCTGCACAGATCACAACTTGCACATGTTTAGGATCCGAAGTGGTCCTGTTGCAGCTACATTGGTAGCTGATTTTCAGTCACCAATGGCAGTTTACCAATGAAGGGAATACCTTTATCACTACTACTTTATAGCTAAGATGCCAAAGAACTGTCAAATTAACATCCTTTATCTTTGCTCAGTCTGTCTTTCTGAGATTTATTCATACTTCCTCTCTATCTCTCTCTCTCAGCTTACTGAAACTGAAAGATGCATGCATTGAAGCAGGGGAAAGTTGTTTGATTCAGGCAGTGGTACCAATCATATCTTCAATCCATGAATGTCTAGGTTATTGGAGCTGGATGCTCTTTAATGCACAGGGAAGCAGGCACAGCATTTTTGCCAGATGGGGATTTTTGCGATTCTCTCTCCTGTGCCTTTTTCTAAAGTTTTATTGCTAAACCTTTTGTTCTACCTGACTTATTTTGTGAAATATTCCAACTCCATAAACATTTTAAAGAGTTCTTCAAATGTGTAGAGAGCTGCATAAATGCTGGAACAATGTATCTTAATTGCTTTGACTTTCATGGAAATCATTTGCCTTTGGGGGGTTTTAGAAGTTCTCCTCCTTTAAAAGGACATTTTAAGTCGGGGGTGTCAAACATATGGCCCCTTGAACCATTTCAGCTGGTCTGCTGGAAGTCTGGCATAGCTACTGGGGCGTGACCTGCCGTAGAAATCGGGGTCCTCTGATCCCAATGGATATAGCCATCAGCAGCAAGGGGGAAAGCGAAGTCTGTGCCCTTGTTTGCCATGCCACTGCCTGATCCCTGACCTGCACTGCTGCCTGGAAGTGGACCTGTAGCATTAGCCCTTGACCCAGACCCCATCGCAGCTGCATTGTATTATCAGACTTTGAATATTTCTACAGGAGCACTGCCTGCAGGCTTCTGAATGGTTTGAGGCACTTGGATACGAAAGTTGTAGTTAAAGACTTGTCCCATTCTGAAGACAACACCAGGGGTGGGGCCAGGCTGCTAAAACATAAGCACTAATAATGGAAAAAGAATAAAAATACAAAACCTGTTTAAACTGCTCCTAAGAGTATCTTGTGAAACATTTTTGACTGTTTGAACTAGTCCCTCTCTTGTTTGCGATACTTTGTGGTAGCTTTCACAAATGATTATGTGGAAAAGTCATATTTGGAAGGAATGTAAATTATTTCTAACTTCACTTGCTGTGATTTAGCTGGAAAAGAATAAGAAAGTTTGCATCATGTGACCTGCAAGCTCCCATAGACCACATCTAAATTCTCTGTAGACCACCATTGGTTCATGGATCTTTATTAGAACTGTTATCTCAAATCTTCAAACATGAGCAAATCTCTTGTTGTTTTTATGTGCAAATACTACATGAAATCATTGCCTCTAGGAACCCTGAGGGACAGAATAACCGCCCATTCTCTTTAGAGATACAGAAGACTCATGGAAGGAACTTAGTATCTAATTCTCTATTTTTATTGAGGGTTCTTATAACTTAGTATGAGTGATGTTCTTATTTATAAGCATGAAATATGTTGATTAGTATACTTCATAATTAACAAATATAATAAAGATTAACCCTGTTCTATAATTTTGAACCCAAAACTTTATACTCTCTTCTGGGGCTTGACCCTCCCAATGCAGGAAACAGATATGAAGATAGAGTAAACCACATCATGTATGTTGGGGGGGTGCAATTATTTGGGCCTGGGGGCCGCATAGGGAGTTTTGACGATCTCCACCCCAGAGTGCTGAAGGAATTAGCAGAGGTTGTTGCGGGACCCCTGGCACAGCTTTACGAGCATTCATGGTGCTCTGGTGAGGTGCCAGAGGACTGGAAAAGGGCCAGTGTGGTCCCCATTTTCAGAAAAGGGAGGAAGGAGGACCCAGGAAATTATAGGCCTGTTAGTCTTACCTCGGTCCTGAGGAAGCTCTTTGAGAAAATTATCCAGGAGCATATCTGCAAGGGGCCAGCAGGGGAGGTTATGCTTAGGGGCAACCAACATGGGTTCATTAGAGGCAGGTCCTGGCAGACCAACCTGGTGGCCTTCTACGACCAGGTCACAAAATCCTTGGATGCAGGTGTCGCGGTGGGCATAGTCTTTCTGATCCTTAGGAAGACCTTCCACACTGTCTCTCACCCCATTCTCATTAAAAAAATGAGATTGTGGTGTCTATGTCTACACAGTCAGATGGGTCGCCAGTTGGCTGGAGGGCCGCACCCAGAGAGTGGTGGTGGACAGGTCTTATTCAACCTGGAGGGATGTGGGCAGTGGGGTCCCCCAGGGCTCAGTCTTCAGGCACGCACCATTCAACATCTTCATCAGCGACTTGGACAAGGGGATGAAAAGCACCTTGTTCAAATTTGCAGATGACACTAAGATGTGGGGAGAAGTGGGCATGCTAGAAGGGAGGGACAGGCTACAATTGGATCTGGACAGGTTACAGGGGTGGGCGAATGAGAGTAAGATAGGATTCAATACTGGCAAGTGCAGGGTATTGCACCTAGGGAGGAAGAACCAGCAGCACATATACAGGCTTGGGAACTCCCTTCTCATCAGCACAGAGACAGAAATGGATCTTGGAGTCATTATCGATTCTAAAATGAACATGGGCCTCCAGTGTGAGGACGCAGTCAGTAAGGCCAACCGCACCTTGTCATGCATCCACAGATGCATCTCAAGCAGGTCCAAGGAGGTGATCCTCCCCCTCTATGCGACACTAGTCAGGCCACAGTTGGAGTATTGTGTCCAGTTCTGCGTGCCGCACTTCAGGAGGGATGTGGACAACATGGAGAGGGTCCACAGGAGGGCCCACCTGCATGATCAGGGGTCATCAGGGCAGGCGCAATGAGAGGAGGATACGAGACCTGAACCTGTTCAGCCTCCACAAGAGAAGGCTGAGAGGGGATTTGGTGGCCATCTATAAACTGGCCAAGGGAGACCAGCAGGCATTGGGAGAGTCCCTGTTCCCCTGAGCACTACTGAGAGTAACAAGGAATAACCTCCATAAGATGACTGAGAGTAGGTTCAAACTAGACATCAGGAGGCACTACTTCATAGTCAGGGTGGCTAGGATCTGGGACCAACTTCCAAGGAAAGTGGTGCTCACTTCTACCCTGGAGGTCTTCAAAAGGAGGCTAGATTGACCCTGGTAAGGTGCCTTTTGACCCCAGCATCCTTTCCTGCCCATGGCAGGGGGTCGGACTTGATGATCTCCTCAGGTCCCTTCCAACCCTAACAACTATGAAACTATGGTGAGCTATTGTTGGCTGGGTCAGCACCCTCCCTTCCCCATGCAATAGCTCACCAAAACTCCCTAAGTGACTCTGCTCTCCACTTGGTCAGCTGGCTGGGATGGGGCCGCAGGCGGGCGGTGCGTGGTAGCCAGGAGCAGGATGGGCGGGCAGGGCTGGAGCTGGGCTCATGGCACAGGGCTGGGGTCTGGGGCAGAGCCACGGTTCGCTGCCCACACACCCCTGTAGTGGGTGCTGGTTCCGCGGACGGGCATGCAGGGAGTAGATCTCAGCTCTGCCCCAGGCCCCAGCCCTGTGTTGTCAATACCCTCTGATCTCACCCCTGATCCTGGCCTTCCCCACCCATTCTGCTCCCAAACACCACTCCCTGCCTGCCTGTGGCTCCATCCCACCTGCCCAGCTGTGTACCCTGCCTGTGCAGGTCCCACCCCTGTCAGTGGGTGTGGGGCAGATGGGTTGAGGTACCTGGGTAGCAGGGCTGGGTTTGGCAGTGGCAGCAGCCAGAAGGAACTGTTGCTGCCAGGAAGCAGGTCTGGCCACTGTGCCACCCCACCCCCACCATGTGCCTGGGGTGGTGGGACCAGCCCCATGCACCACAACCGAGGGACCTGCTGTGGGCTGGACAGAATCCTTCAGTGGGCCAAGCCCAGCCCATGGGCAGTATTTTGCCCACCCTTGATGTAAGAAGTTTTACCTAGAGTGCTTAATTTCTTAATTAATCAATGGAGTTTCCAATGTATGCAAAACAAAATGCCATATTAGTGATAATGTAGGAGAAAAATGCTGCTTTAGTCTAAAACTATTTTTAGAGGACTACAGCGGTCCAAACATTACATGCTTCAGGGTACCAGGTGTGGTTCTTATGGCGTGTCTCCATAGTCACAATGTCCTGATCTAAAACCATTTTTAAAGGACTCCAGGGCTGCTTATTCAGGAGCAACTTCTGTTTGTAGTCTCTGGGCTGTTACTACATTGGTATCGCTTTGTAATATCAACAAAATAGAATTCAAAGCCACCATATGTTCTCTCTCGTTTGTATGAGTTCTGCAGTTGGAAATGATTAAATATGAAAGTGCCATAACAATACTGAACCCAGACCTAATTTTAACAGTGTATCCTTGTAAGTATGTTTAATATCTCCTACCTTAGCATGTGGCAAAAGGAATAATATAGTTAAATTATTGGGTAAATATACTTGAAGGGTTTTTGACTATATAGTTCTAAATCTCTTTTAATATAATTATCCCTATTAACTGAAAAAGCTAATAAAATAATTTCCTTAAATTTGATTGACATGCTTCTCAGTAAAGAACACTTGTCATTGATCAGAGGTGTGGAAATAGTAATTTGTTCTCGTATTTAGAAATTTGATGTAGACCTCTAATAAACATTGTGCCCACATGCTGTCTAAATATTCTACCTGATACCAATTGGACCACATCCAATTTGAAGGAAGACTTGAAATGTGGCTTTATGACAGTATGTTTTGTGTCTTACTGTTGAGTGTGCATGGCATATGCAAATACCCGCTGGTTGGCTGTTCAGAGGCAGAGAAAACCCCAATCTCTTATGAAAGTCAGTGTCAGAATTTGATTATTCTATTGAACTTTCACTAAACTACTTCAATAACAAATGTAGCATCTGAAAAGCAGGGCAGACATTTTTAATGTTAAACTGTAGCGTGTAGCTTTAAGTTGCATTGGCTTTGTGTGTTCAGTACTTCTAGCTATGTAAAGTAAGACTTTCCCCAATAGGTTTTACGTAGCTACTGTTCTCACTCAGTGATCATTTTAATTTTTAGATGTAATCCACATCTGACCCAGTTATAGGTCACTTGTATCTCCGTCCCTTTTTGTTTCTGTAGACTAGAGGGTCTTGCTTTACACACAGTGCACATGGGCAGCCTGTGGGCTGATCCAGAGTGGCCCTGGAACTAGCATGCAGGGCCTGTCACGCATAGATACCATATGCAGCACACACCCTGAACACCCCTTGTGCTGGATGCAACATGCGTGGCACTGAGTCTAACCAATGTGCCACATAGAGAGTCAGGGCCAGAGCCGGTGCATGTCCCATGCGGTCTTTGGGTCAGTCTGGAGACCCATGGGCTGGACCATAAGGCTCCATGGGTAGGATTCAGCCTGCAGGCTGGATGTTTGACATCCCTACTCTAAGTGGAGAATACACATCTCATGCTGACCATCGCTTAAGACCTAGGTTAAGATGCAGACATGTAAAAAATCCTTGATTACACAATTATGACAGTTCCAGGATTTGGATGGTTTTGGGATGGAGCCTTTCCCCATAGGCTGGTATGATTAAAAAAAGCAGTTGTCAAGTTGGGTACGACTAATCATGTCCTAGTGCAGTTCTTTGGAAGCAGGTGTCCAGATGAAATAATTGTCCAAAATATCTTTTCTTAGGAAATTCCTCAAGTGAAGAGAAGTAAAAGCTTTAGCAGTAATGTACTCTGTGCTAGGGGTGACCCCTTGTTTAGAGGTGAAGCATGTTGGTTAAGACAGTGTTCCCCAGACTGTTAATGTCTTGGGTACACCTTTTTCTGGATTAAAACTGGCAGCACACTTCAGTCACCGTTCCACACTTTTTTGCACTGTGCTTCCACCACTCTTGTGATATACCCTTGGGAATCACTGTTTTAAGGTATCTTGTGCCTCTTCATCTTTCCTCACCTCAGCTTTAAATAGTCAAATAACAAAGATTTGAAAATGGCAAATAAATGTCTTCCTTAATAAATGGCAAGGACAGAAGCATGCTACTTGCATTTTATAGCTTATGCTGGCAAATCATAATGTTGAGTGTTCCCTTCCATATAAAGGTGTGAGAGCAGCATCAGCGTTTCCACTTTTTTGTTAGAGTTGTAACACAGCCGCTGTATGTGTTTGTTTGCTGCAGATGCCCACCCAGTGAACTGAACCTGTCCCCCCAAACTCAGTACAGTAAACCTTGCAATTCAAGAGAAGACAGCAGTATATGTAAAATTGTCAAATACTGTAGCCATTAAAATTGAAAGAGAACCTGACATCCAAAATTAAATATTTATAAAATCTTAAAAATACTTTGGAAAGAGTTTCTTAAAGAATCAGTTGATTCACCACATTGTTAAAATAGACCTGAAGACCTAGTGACTGATTGGAATTTTAATATACCAAGTTCCTGTTGCAAAGGATGGCATGACCAATATCTTCTGATATTATAAATAGAGTTCAACACTACTGGTACATTTCTGAGTGTATAGTATCTGCATCAGCAAAGCCAAACCGTGTTTTCTGATGGACACACATTCAATAGAAAGAACTTTGTTAGGACTCCTTGCACTTGCTTTTTAAAATACTTCTATTGGTGAAGTGCTACAGCTTAATATGAATAGAATAGTACACAAGATCTTTAAAGTAACTAATTGTTCATGAATTTGTGCAATGGGAAATGATCCATGTAAAATTAAACAGCATAATTAACAGGACTGGTGACTAAAACTGTGGAGGTGTTTTGGACTGAATATGTACAGTGTATGCTAAACATTATGTACTGTGGGCCAAGTTCAGCTTAAAAGTCTTACTTTTAGGTAATGCCTATTGTTAGTTACATAACTGCCTTTAACTTCCACATGTAAATTTCCTGCTGATGGAAGTTATTATTATTATTATTTAGCAACTGTACAGCAGTGTTTTCCAACTCCATCATGATAGCTTTTATAGATAATAATTTTATCTTGTGTGTGTCACATGGAGTTGAAGTAAGATCCAACTAGTCAGCAACTGGTAAAATACCTGACACACTTGGGACACCACGCTGAGCAGTTGAGACACTTTCGAAGACTCCAATTATTGTAATTGTGCCTGAGAAAAAAGGGCATTCATGAGCAGAAGACGGGCGTTTAGATGATGGGGACTACTGGAAACTATAATACTGAACTAACCTGTCGTGCATCCCGTTTTTAATGATAGACGTGAAGCAGTTTTGTTTCTCCCTTGTTTTTTGGTAACTTAATCTTCATGAAATCTTAAAGCTTTTCCCACTTCACGTCTTAAATTAGTTATTCATCCTTTTGCTCCATAAAAAAAAATCTTTCAGAAAGGTTGTTTGAAAATCAACTGCTCCTGCCACGTGCACCTTTTCCAGTGTTTCATAATAGAATTTGGTTTTATATAACACCCCATGAATTAGAGGTACTTTGGATAATTTTCCATAGCAGCGAGTGAGATGACAGTAGCAGCGTATAATGTGACAGCATTTATTTGTTCAGCAATAGTTTTTACACAGCTGAGGGCACTAGAACTTGATTTACTGCGAGGGAGTATTGGCTGGGACACATGATCAACTTCCTCTTTTCAAATAGTGCCCTCGGTTCTTAATCTACACCTGAACATCTGCTGAGAGGTGTCAGAAAGCATCTCTCAAACATCCTGCTCCAGCAGCAGTTTGGTCGTGTCATTTACCTGTAGACTGGGAAAAGCAAAGCAAACAATGCTAGATAAATGAGCAAATCAACAAAAATGCTGCTCTATAGCAGATTTCACAGATGAACTATAAGGTGTTTTATGATAACACTATTTTTTTTTTTTTAAAGAGCAGAATGGGCAAAAGCAGTCAAATTTGAGGCTTAGTTTTAAATATTAGTCTCAAAACGTGTGGTTGCTGTGGGAATTACTTTAGGAAGCAGGAGATATAATAGAGCAGTATCTACAAACTTCATAGCTATAATTTACCAGTCAGTTTTCTGTGTGATCCTGGATGGTGCTGTCTTGCCTCTCTTCAGCTACTTTTAACCAGGAAAAATTACCATCTGTCTGAAATATATGTGTACTTGTGCCCTTTTGTGTTGGGTTCACCAGTAGATTTTCACTGGTTCAGAACTGAGTCAGTGATGCACCTAACAAGTTGAGCACCTGTTGAATGTATATAATAGAAAAATAAATGATCTGGGCATAGCCATACAAGGCTCACTCAGTCATATCTGGAGTAAACCAGCTGCACTTTCATTTACCACATCAGAGGTGTATTCAACACAGAATATATGATAAATCGATAAGAAAAGAGACAGAATACTTAGTTTGTGGCATTCATGCTCTTTGTTATTCAGTATTATGGAATTCACTTCTTGTTTTGCTCAAATGGCCTCATTTGTATATAAATAGGAAAAACTACCCAAAACCGAAACTTTAGATTTTGGATCCTTCCTATGCTGCTAGAAATTACTCAGGGCATGAACAAGATGCCACCATCCCCTAGTAGTTGGGGCCGTTCTTAGCATGGTTTTCTATGGTTGTTGCTCCATGCATCCAATGGACTGGGAGACCATTGGGCGTTTGGTCACTGTTGTGATGATATTATTGTGGATTTTGCTATTTTGGATTTCCATGTAGCAAGGTGAGCTGTGAGCAGGCTGTCAATCTTCACCCCCATAAGTGTTGCTCCAAGTTGGCCATTTGAAAGAAAAAGCAGCAGCGTGGTCTTTAAGGGCATCTTTACATGTGCTCTGAGGGTGGGAGGGGGGGTGCTTTCATTAGAGAGGCATTTGGGAGCTGCTGTAGTTAAAATGCGTGCAGCATTTCGTGTATTCAGTGTCCCACGCTTTAAAATGGTGGCGGGCGTGCTTTAACTAAAGCTTGTTTGAGCTTTAGTTAAAGTCCCTCCATCACCATTTTGAAGCATGGGGACACACAATACACGAGATGTCAAGGCTGCTGCAGCGTGATAATTAGCACGTTGGAGCAGACTCAGTTAACCAAGTCCGCTCCAACGTGCTGCAATTACAGTGAATCGGAGCAGGCATCCCACATATCTACAGACACCCTAAATCTCCACAATTCCTATCCTCCGGGGACTGCACCGAGGGATACTTTCAATCAGTCTTTTCTGTGTCTCTGCCTAATGGCATAACTGCTGTGGCAGACTCCCTCTACCCTGTGTATGCCCCTCTTTTCAGTCTCTATTTTCTGGATAACTGGAGGGAACCAGTTGCTGAAGTCACTGACAGATCTCAGATTCTGTTATGACTTCATTTGAACTAATTTCTCAAGACCTTTAGTTTGTCTCTACCTTTTGAATACTTGGTTTTCACATCCATATGTGAACCTGAAGAGAATGCTTGAAAAATTCTCAGTTTGGCCTTTGAGTTGTATCCCTCTCAACAACCAAGCATGAGCTAAGGTAGCAAATGAGCTGCCACTTCTGTAGTTTCAGGCATTAGTTCTTTCTAGGGCTAAGTACAAACATTCAAAAAGCCCGAGCCTAAGTTGATTCAATCTTTGCGAGTTAGTCTAACCTGTGTAGATTGAACCAAGAAGTTAAGTGAACAGACATTCACTTTTTATTCTGGAAATGCAGCCGCATGTCTGCAGTGGCTCAGGCTGAAGCCGTGGGATGCTAGAGCGAGCCCTCCCATCCCTTCGGCAGTGGCCACAAGGCTGGAGGGAAGCTGAGTTGGAGTGGAGAGGGGGGAAGCAGCTCTTGCCAGGCTTGTCCTTGAGCAGCGGGGGGCATGACCAGAGCTGGCTCCAGGTGGCAGCCTGAGGTGAAGGGGTGGTAGGGAGTAGAATTGCCTTTCCACTGATATGGGGTCCAAGCCGTGGTCTGCCTGGCTTCCCCCTCCCCCCCCCCCAGTTTAAGTGGTGTGGGGTGTGGCCAGAGCCAGCCCTGGGCAGCAGCCTGGGCGGGGGAAGCCAGGCAGACCCTAGCTGGGGTCCTGTGCCACCGGGAGGGAATATTTTAATCTCCCTCCCTACACCCCCCTTCTCCTCCGACTGTTGCCCAGGGCCGGCTCTGGCTATGCCCCCCCACCACTCGAGCAGCAAGTAGTGGGGGAAAAAACTGGGCAGTCCCCAGCTGAAGTCCTGTGCTGGTTTGGGGGAGGGGGGATTAACCCCCCCCTGCTCTGCCAGCCCTGGCTGGGGCGTGGCTGTGCCCCCTTCTCTCCACTGTAGCAGGCAGTGGGGTGGGGGGGGCAGAAGCATGGCAGCCCCTCTTTGCAGACCTGGAATGGGGATCTTGTGGGTCTTGGAGGGGATTTAAACCCCCCTCCCTCCTGTCCACCTGAGCCTGCCGGCTCACACCCCTGCTCCCTCCAGTCCAGCGAGGAAAAGTGTGGCGGGGGCTGCTCTGCCCGCACCAGGCAGGCCGGGCTGCATCTCCAGCCAGGTTTCCCAGTCCACCCCCTCGTCAGCCAGTCCTCACTGCTCCAGCTAGGAAGCAGAGGGGTGGGGCCAACCCTGCTCTACTTCAGCAGACAGCACAGCCCAGCCCAGGGCTGCAAAGCATTCTGGGATGCTGGGGGACTGTAATGTAGCTTGAACCAGGAAAGGTCTGGGATAAGCCGGTTTAACCTAAATCAGTTAAGTCTGATAACACGTTCAGTCAGGTTTATCTTAAACCAGTTTTAGCCATTTTGTAACTGGTTTATGTGCACTGAACTGCTATTCTGTTACAGGTTAAAACCAGTTTCTGATCACTTAAACCGATTTGTGAGTAACTTCTGTCCCTAGCCTAGATGCCAGCAACAATATGTAAGCCAATGGGGACAAGTGGTGTGAATTGACGTGCCTTTGGATTCTTCTGCCTTTAATGTAATGCTGAAGTTGGGAGTTGCTGCCTTTCTCATTAGGTTTTCTTTCTTTCTCTCTCCCTTTTGGTAGCTAACTATTAACACTAATTTTCTTGTGGTGCTGGACAAGCTTTTGGTGTTTAGTAGCTTATTTGAGCTGTCACCTGACATATGTCTTCACTTCAATCACTGCTCAGACTAACCACCCATATACTGATCCAGCTTCTGGGATGAGTTTAGTTGCTTGCACTGAGTTTTGTTTTTGCTGCAGCAGCAGCTTTGATGCTATCAGTACTTGAGCTACTTAGCTGAGCTAGCTTTAAACTATGTCTACACAAGCTGCAATCACAGCAGTAACTGCAGTGTAGACATAACCTCAGAGGAGCTGTGTCATCAGCAAAACCTAAATCTTCTAGTGTACCATTAAGCCATGGAATGCTTGTGTTGTATCCATCCAGCCATGGCCATGCTAAACAAAGGTAAGAGAGTGCATCATTGACACCAGTTACCATTTTAAAACCACCCACTCAGTCTGCTTTTATTTTGATGCTGCAAGCTACACCTTACTATAGAGCTTTGGCGGGGGTTACCTCTGGTGTGCAAGAATATCTGAAGACATTCAAGAGTGAGCCGCAGTGCAGATTGTCAAAAGCTTTTGTAAAATCCACCCAGTGTGAATAATTTCTGCCACTTGATTTTTGATTAGTCTTAAGTCAGAGTCCTTGAAGTAATCTTTTTTATTTATTAGGGAATTATTTCATAGTAGGAAGAGATTTTTTTGCTTGCAATATGAGGAAATGCTGCTTAGCTTTGCAGTGTTCACAGGCCACTTTTTAAGAACATGTTTTTTATTATAGACTCAGTAAGCACAAATGGATGCAATCCTGCCAAATGGAAGGATGAATTAGATGATCCCAAGAAGTCTTTTCCATCTAACTGTTATGCGTCTGTGATAAGCTATATGCCTTATTAAGTGTGTGGGTTTATTTTAAATTAATGGCAGTATTGTCTAGCTCTTCAGAGTCAGGACAACCATCCACCACTTCTGAATGTCGCGTCACCCTTGGTTGAGAACCAGTTGGTGCTGCCTCTGTTTACCTCAATGGTTCTCAACTGGGTGTTACTGTCTCCAGGTAAAACTGCTCCAATGCTCCTGCTGCACAACCAGACTGGGGAAGGCTGCAGCACGCACCCATTCTCCTGCCTCATTAGGATTTTCTGAAACCCTAAAGCAGACAGGAGGGCTGGCTCATGCTGTAGCTCATGTGGGGCAGTCTTTTCATGCCACTGTGGAGGCAATACCGGTGTTGTGACACCCCAGTTGAGAACCACTGCACTATAGATTGGCTTTACTATACTTGGATAGGAATGGTGTTAATTCATTCTTGTCAATGTGCAAATAAAACAGAACCTCAAATGCTTGTTCCACCTGTTAAGAGGATGCAACATCAACTTAACGAGCCTGATGAATTTGGTGCAATTCCTCAAATCAGTCCTTCAAAAAAAATGGTTTTGAGCACTGTAGAAAATCCTAAGATAAATTTAGCCCATCGTGCTTAGTATGCAGAAGAAATTCTTGGGTAGAAGAGATCATGATCTTGTTTTGTTTAATTGACAATTCATATTCAAAAGAACTGACCTAGAAAAGGATTTGCAGAAATGGGCAGAAGATTGTGTTTACATTTTGAGCTCCTCTTGTCTAAGATGTTTTTAATAAAGGCTTTTTACTGACACATTCTCCTATTTCTTTTAAAACATTTTACTGTGCAAGCTCAGTGGAGCCATAAGGGAAACACTTCTAAAAGTGTCTGCTTCCAGGACTTCCAGACTTGGATGCAGGGCACCTCTGACCATTCAAGAGCAACACTGTTAAGTCTCTGCTCTTCTGTTGCAGCTGAAGGGAGTGTACTTTGACAAAAACCACATATAAAAGAATCAAGGACAAGATGGAGGAATGGGGGAGTTGATTTTATTTTATAATTGCTGACAATTGCTTGCCTGCTACGATTAGAATGCTACTTTCTCCACAAAGCATACCTAAATTAGTGAAAACCTTGGGTAAAATGGAGACTCACCATAAGGAATTCAATACTTGTTCCATAACTATTATCTTTTAGGTTTGCTCATCTTAGAGTTACTGTATTTACTTGATTCCAAAATGCGGTTCCCCACCCATTTTGATGTGGGGGGAAGCCCCTTGTCTTGGAATTGAGTAGGAAGTGGTGGTGGGAGGAGATGGAGGCAGCAGCCATAGCTGCTGCTTGGCTCCCCAATTTCCCTGCTCTTCTGCAGCCTCTTCTCCTGCCTGCCACTTCTCCCTGGCACACCTATCCCTCCCTTGCTCTGGGTCTGGCTCTGGAAAGCTCTGCCTTGCCACAGTCTGGGGTATGGAGCATGTTTGCTCTGGCCCATAGCAGCAGCGATGTAATGGCGGCTAAGGCACTGAACAGTTACTTGGGTGTTTGATTTGCACTGATGGTCTGATTCTGACCAGAGCAGCATATTGCGTTTAGGCCAGTAGAACCGTAAATAACTTGAAAGTCACGTATCTGAGAGACTCCATTCATCTTCAAGTGTTTCTGCTGCAGTTGTCACTGAAGGCTCAAACTCACATTTTTACATTATAGGAAGTAAGCAGGGTCTTCTCCAAGAGGGCCTCTCAGCTTCTGAATAACTTCCTTTTGTGCATCCAAAATAACTCAGATTTGTTGACTTTCAGGGCATGTTTCATCAGGATTCATTCAGAGAGAACAAAGATGGTGAGGGATGCTAGGGTGCATTTTGAAAATCTGAGGTTTGAGGAGCATTTGTGATATTTCTTCTGGCTGACTATCCTGGGGAGAATCTGCTTCTCTCTTGTTTATTAGTATGGATCGTATTTTTTCATGGCTGACAGAGTAACTAGAGCTTAGACGAGGCATCTTTGCATGTGATTTCAGAGTATGCTTGCTAAACAGGAATCTGACTGCTGGATGATAAAAGTGATTCTGCTTCACTGACACTCCTATAACCCAGCCACCTGTCACATCATAGATGTTACAAATCTGACGCCAAAAATGTGTGCTTTGTAAAAAATAAATAAATGTAAAAACAACCTTACTTTATTTACAAATATAGTTGTACAGGACGCATCTATAAACTGGTTTTTCTGACAGTTGCTCGAGTGTCCTAAATGCAATTGGCAAATGCCAGAATCTCTGGAGTTGACAGTATATAAACCAGAGAAAGTAGACATAATTTCCTTAATAGTTAATGCTGAACAGTCGTACTTGTTGACTTTTTTTGTTACTTCCACCACTGTGATCAAGTAGAAGATGAGCCAAGGGTAAGAACTTAACTGTAGAAATCAGTTTTAAAGAGGTAATCATGTGTGTCATGGCGGGGTCCTACAGGAGGGCCGTGATCTCCTTAAGGCCCCCTCTCCGTGTCAAGTTGGCTCAAGGGCACCCTCTATTTCTCGTCCACCACGTCTTTGATGGTTTGAATTGGTTGGGAGGCTGCCTTACGCCCTCTCGGACACGTCTCTATGTTTATTCAGACCCCGTGGTTTTCCTGGACTCCTTGTGGATCTTGTCTTACAAATGGGTGCTTTGGGGCACCCTAGCCTTATGGGCTATGTGTGGCTCCAGCCACCCCTGATACCACGCCCCAAGCCTCGCAGATGGAATCGACGTCGGTCTGTCTCTATCTCTCTCTTTCTACGTACACTGCCACCCCCTCCTGGGGCTCTCCTCTCCCTCTCTCGGGGCCTTCTCAGTAGTGCCCCCTCTCTGGGGCTCTCCACGCCCACACCTGGGCTTCTCAAAGTTGCCCCCTTCCTGGGGCTCATCACGCCCACACTGGGCTTCTCAATAAGGCGCTGCCCTCTCCGGGGCTCGTGGTGCCCAACTTGGGCTTTTCTAATAATGTCACCCCCTTCCTGGGGCTTGCCACGCCCGCGCTGGGGCTTCTCAATAGTGCCCCACCTGGGGCTTGCTACACCCACACTGGGGCTTCTCAAATGCCCCCTTTCTGGGGCTGGGGTCTAAGCACCCCATAAACTGCGCCCTCACTGGCGCCGGGGCCCCCACACCACTGTGGGTCCCTTTATGAAGATACTGCGCCCACTCTGGCACTGGGGTCCTCACACTTCGTTGTGAGTCCCCAGTGAGGCCTCCTCCAACCCCTTATAGCCTCACCCAAACCACCGGTGTAATAACAAAACAAAACACGTTGTTTGGACTTTTTGTCAAGTACTTAGTATTTTACCCACAGATTCTGTTCATAATTATCAGTCACAAGTTAAACTGATACTGTTGTAGAAGAATTGGCAATATTGTTAATATATGGTTTAAAAAAAACAACAAAATGATGGACATGTGGAAATATTTTTAAATTTAACCGTCAAACTCAGACTCTCTATCTGCTTTGTTTTTGACCTCCTTCCTTTAAATGTCTTCCACCTCCATTCTCTGGTATCTTCATATTTGGCTAGAAAAATAGTACATGGACATTAATAGTGTTAAAAATGAAGTATTTACTTAAAGTGCCCAGTCTTGAATATTTTTCTTTTCACCAAAAGGCCTTGATATAAAAAGAAGAGTATTAACTGCTGTAATACAAAGCAAGAAATTTGTAAAAAAGGATAACCTATTTCATAGCTTCAAATAATATATTAACTTCCCATCTGCTTCTGAAAGAGCATTACATGGTTTTGACTTGGAACATATGAGATACTTCACAAACTGCTGTCACAGTCCAAAAATGCCAGTCACTTAAACTTTCAACCTACCCATGAAAGTATGATTTGAACTGTTGGAGCGGCTTCTGGTTCTGCAGTAAAATGAGTGACCAGCCTTCTTCCCCTGCGTTTCAACACTAACACTGCTCTCCAGGAAAGCTTTCGTACTGTATTTTCTTGCATGCCCACCCCCTCAACTAAGACATGTGCCTTGTTTTCGGAAGGCACAATGTAGAGAGAGAGATTTTTCCAGTCATGGCTTAGAGCTGCCTTTTCCATGGAGAAGTGCTGCAAGATGCTGCCAGCTTCTTTCTAGGACCGCAAGCAGAAGAGAGGAAGTTCACGGTTAACCCTTTCACAACTGTTCTTGAATTGGCAAGTTTTTTGCTGTTTATTTGGCTGCCAAGCCAAAATTGTTGTCAGCCTGAGAGCAGCTGTGAAATGATTAACATCCTATTTCAGATCTACTGCTTGCTGCCTGATTGAGAAGCTGGCAACTGTCTTGCAGTACAGTATTTCCATGCCTCTATTCCAAAAAGAAAAATTAGTTTCCATGCTCAAGATATACACCCCAATGTTGGAGGGCTGATTACTGGTGAGAGGCGTGGAAAAGCGAAGGTGCATGTGAGATGCAAGTAAATGGGTATGTGCAGGACATGGGAGAGAATATTCACAGAGCCTTCAGCAAGCACCTGGCAGTTTTACCTACAGATTCTGTTCCTTGTTATCGATCATAAGCTCTAGCATTAAATAAGTGCTCAGAACTTCCCCACTTGTCTACATTGGAAGTACAGTAAGCAGGGTTCTGGCCTCTTTATTGTATGTTAAAGCAGAGGAGCATGAATGGGAGAGGGGGACATCTACTAAAACCAAAAGAAGACAAGTTACTTTGATGGGTAGCTGTTTTTGCTTGGAAACAGGTCTATTTTATTTGAAAACAAGGTGTGACCACAGTTAGGGGAAGTAGATGTGAAGGGTGTTGAGTTCCAAGTGGAGAGAATCAAGATATACTTAGTAAATGATAGAGCAATAGAGGTATAGAAGAAACTAGTTGGGGACAGGGGCAGGAAACTGAAATATGGTCTTAGCCTCTTTCAGTTAATGATACTAGGTCTTTTGTGTGGAGTTAAAGTATAAAGTTCTCCATGCCATTTCAGAAGTTGAAACAAAAAATGGGAGGATTCGAGTATTCTACCCATTGTAAAGAGCAATTTGTATAACTGGACTCATGGGATTGTGAGTAAATGTAAATGTATGCGTTGTGATGATCTCAGCTTTACCGCCCCCCTCCCCGCCCCCGCAACCCACTGCTACACTAGGGAAAGCAGGGGCTGGGTGGGGTCAGGTACCATTGCGGGGGGCAGGCAGCCTCCTTGTCCTCTGCCACCCCCACACTTCTTCCCCCTGCAGCCTTCCTTCCCCAGCCACCTATAGCCCCTGGCCACCTGTACCCCCCACCCCTAGCTCCCCATAGTCTCTTTCTCCCCCCGCACCTTCCCCCCCCCCCATTACTGTCTGACTGTGTTTGGTGCTCAGGCCTTATTTGCTGCCTGGTCAAGCAACAGTGGCACTTCTGATTGGCCAGGGAGGGGACAGCGTTTCCATGTACTTCGTACCTGGGAAGGAGTACAGCCGCAGCTGGAGCCGAGATGTACCTGACAGTAAGGGGAGGAGTGAGAAGAAGGGGACAGAAGGAAGGAGGGGCAGATATCTGCTGTGGGTCTGACTCTGGTCCTGACCTGGGCTCAGGGCCACAGTCAGCTGCATCAGTTGTTTGCACCCCGCCCCCCACTTTGTATGCAAATCTAAGATGAGGAACTTTTTTCCCTATGCTGATAGTGTATGGGGACACATGCCTCATCTTAGATTCAAGTAAATATGGTAAGACATGAATGCAGGATCATCTCGGTGACAGGAGTACAATTAAGATTGGTGCCATAACTGAAAATGATGCCCTGTGGGTATAATAATGAAGAATTTTAAAAGGGCAGGTTCTACATCTCCATGCAGAAGGTGAAAGATAAATATTTATTTATATTATATGTGAATTGTAGAATCAGCTTATAGGCTATTATACAAATTGCAGTAGAAGTACATACGACATTTTTCTCCCCATTTCAAAAGCACATATGCTTAAGTGAGGAAATCCATTGGCTCAGGGTTGTATGGATTAAGTTAGAAAATTGCAAACAGTGGGGAACGATTGGCTCAGCTGTGGTACTGTGGTACGAGAAGGGCTTGGGAATTAGTGGATCATAAAGTGAATATTAGCTAGCAGTGTGTTCTTGTTGTATACTGAGCTGTATCAACAGGAACGTCTTTTGCAAATCAAAGAAAGTGATTCTTCCATTCTGTTTGGCACTGATGATGAGGCTTCACCTGGTCATCTTCACCTAGTGTCCAGGTTTGGGCTCCACACTTCAATGAAGAAGTGGATACCGTGAAAAGAGCCTGTTAGAAAGCAGCAAAAATAATTAGAGGCCTATGAAGCCTCTCTGAAGAAAGACTGAAAGAACCAGGGTTATCTAGTCTGGAGAAGAGAACACTGAGGGGAGATTTGCTAACAGTCTTCAAATACCTGGAGGGCATTTATATAGACTTCTCTGTTTAGCTGTAGGAGGCGGGACTAGGAGCAATGGCATCAAACTGCAATGGAGAAAATTTAGGGCAGAGATTAGAAAGAACTTTCTGATTATGAGTAGGGTCTGGTCTAAATTGCTATTTCACAATTTTCTTGAAAATCATTTAAGTGATTTTTCACAAAAAATGCAGTTTGCAATGAAATGCCATGATATGGCTGTTTGCTGGGGAATTCCCCAGCCAGCGGCCATATGGCATTTTGTTGCAACAGAACAAAAAATGGGACCTACATGATCTCTGTCCCCTTCCTTCCATAGCAGTGCCTAGCCAATGAGCCTGGCCAGGGAGGGTGAAGCTGCCCACTGCTGCCAGCACTCCCCCGTGGCACCAATCTACAGGCATGAGGCTACTGTAGCGGGGGAAAGAACTACGTCTGTACAGGTCCCCCCGGTACGGCAGGGGCTGGAGTCTTATCCGACCACCAAACCATCCCTGCCATCCCCCAGGTCTTGCCTGTAGCCGTGGGGCCCAGGGCACCCTCCCTTTGCCTTGCCTTGCAGGACAGCCTGCTGCACTGGGGCCTGCAGGGCTGTTGGGCAGGGCCCCTGAGGAAGCTTCTGGTCTGCGAGCAGGGTGATGCCCCGACCCAAGATGCCCAGCCTGGCCTGACCCAGCCTGGACTGTTCCTGTCACTCCCCGTGGGCCAGGTGCTGTGCTGGGAGGGGCTGGAGCAAGCTGCGGCACCCAGTGTACCTTCACCCTCCTCCTGGTGTGGCAATGTAGAGCTGGCTGCCCAACCCCATTCCCTCCTGGCATTTGCAGCTGCTCCCCTACCCCCTCTAGGGGCTCTCCACTAAGCCCCTGGGCCCAGAGCTGCAGCCTGGAAGCCTCCCCACGCACCTGGCCCTAAACCTGCCCCATCAGTCAGTCAGTGGGCGTGGGGGGCGCCACAATATGAGGATGAAAATGGCGGCTCGCACCATGATCGGTCACGATATTAGTGCGCTAAGTCCATGCTTTAAACCAGGCCCTAATTAATGAGGATGGTCAAGCATTAGAACAGGCTACCCAGAAAGGTTATTGAACCTCTACCTGGAAATTTTCAAGACAAACGTTTAGCTTCAGTGGTTTAGATGATCTCGTGAGGTACCTTCCAGCCCTACTTTCCTATGATCCTGAACATAATGAATGGGGTATAAGCAGTAGCAATAAATCGAGGGTATTGGAAATAAAGTAGCATATATCAGATAGAGACAGAAGCAGTGCTTGAATAAGAGCAATGTCTAGAATACTTTAGATGGAGAAGCATTCAGCGACACTTTAACTAGTGGAGAATCGCATGAATTTGTCATGTTATAGGACAGAGGAGTGAAGGGAACTTGGGATAGAAGTTGCACATAAACCGGTATAAGTGATCGGAAACTGGTTCAAATTTGTAACACAACAGAGGTTCAGTGCATATAAACTGCTTTCAAAATGAATGAAACCAGTTTAAGATAAATCTGGATGGATGTAGTATCAGACTTAACTGATTTAGGCAAAATCAGTTTAATGAACTTGTGTCCCAGATCCCCTCCAGATTTGAGTTAACTCAGCACCCCAGCATCCCAGGATGCTTTGCACCTCCCCCGGAATCCCTCCCCTTTGCAAGGTGGGTGAGCTAGCCTTGCCCCAAGCTGTTTGTTTCAGCCAAGCAGGGAAGCTTGCTTTATCGTCCCCCAGTTTCTGGCCCGGGCCGTTGCAGGCGTGTGGTTGTATTTCCAGAATCAAAAGTGAATGTCTGTTCACTTGCTTATCAGTTCAATCTACACGTCTTAGACTAACCTGCAAAAATCTAATTGATTCAGCCTTGGGCTTTTTGACTGTCTGTACTTTGCCAGTATGAACTCAGTGTGTGGCCTTGGCAACGACTGAAGTTTGAGAAAGAAGTGATAAAGTGACAGCAACTAAAGTTGCAGTAAAATAAAGACCATATGGTATTTTATCTGAACTCTCTGAAGGGTATAAGGTGTGAAATAGCACATTGGCAAATCTGTGTTTCTAATCAGCAGCTAGCTTTTTGAAGTTGTGAAAAGCTGCTAATGAGATTATTTAAAACAATAATTAGCAATAAGCCAAAGGAGGTCATAGAAATTAGATGAATAAGGATTATGTATAATAAAGGTGAATCTACCTAGAATGAAGAGGGAGAATAATTTCACAGGGCTGGGCAGCATAGCTTTTTGCAAGGGAAACCTCAGTGGGTCTTCATTTGCTCTCTTTCTTTGACAAAGAGATTTAAATGAAAGATCCAAAAGATATGGGCAGGGCTGGCCCGTCCTATACTGCGAAACCTGCGGCTGCAGGGGGCCCTGCGGCTAAAGTGGCGAGCCGCCAGTTGCTCGCTGCCAACACCGCTGCTACCAGCTTCTTGTCCAGCCACTTGCTATCCCCCTGCCACTACCGCTGCTGGCTTCTTTGGGGCTGTGGGCCCCAAGACTATTTCTTGCAGGGTACCTCAAAAAATTGTGGGCTAGCCCTGGACATGGGTTCATACATTTTTCTTTCAAGAAGCTGCTTGTATTTATTAAGCAAAACTCTTAGTGCAGAGCTGTGCCTTGAAGTGCTGGGAGATTAATTTTGAACCTTCATGGTCTAGATTCAGACCAGTGTTGGTTAGTCATAATTATGTTTACATCATTGTGGTTGGAACTGGTTGTGGAGGTGAAGAATTTGTGGACCTGATTTGCCCTTTACACCACTCTAGTGGCTGCATAGCCTCAAAGTCTCACTCAGCATCCCCATATGTGCAAATGTCTTATTCCAGTGATCCTAAATTGCAGCATGACAATCTTGATATCATCTACAATATGGAGACACCAGACAATTACATAACTAAACACCATTCATTTTTTAATTAAGACTTTTTTTGAAGGTTGGTTGGCAGCAGTGGGGAAAACCAGTAACAAGTTATGGAAAATATCCATATACAATAGATTAATTTCGCTACTTATAAGAAAATGGAACAGAAGATACAGCCATGAACATAATGCTTTGTAAGCTGGTTTGTTGGTTCAGCTCTTGTAGAGAGCCATTTCTTGCTTTTTTCCTCATTCAAACCTAATGGGACTTCCCGAGTCTGTTTACTGATTGATTTTTGTTTGTTTGTCTTCTTTACACATTTGATTTAAGAATAAAAATTTCTACAAAAATCTTACATAGTATAGAGAAGAGGAAGTAGATCTTGTATCCCTGAATTCAAGGCTTGGGAAAGGAAACTTTAATGAGTCAAAACTCACCAAATTGAGACTAATTTGTAGTGTGCTTTGTTTGCCAAGCAAGTTTTTTCACTTTTTGTGAATAATGTCCATAGAACTTGGAGTGTGGTTCTAACTTTTACTCTCTTGATACAAACGTTGAACATTTGGTTGCTGTACTCTATTCCCTATATAACACTTGGTATTTGACATCTAATCTTTTGTGATGTTTTAAGTCTGTATCTTGCTTCTGTAAATTGAAGCTACTTAATATAATTCCATTGTTGAATTCCTTATGATTTTGTATTGTTACTTGTATTGTTCAGGATACTAAATCATTGATACTCAACCAGCGTGCTGTGAGATCCTTTTAAGGGGTTTGCACAACATTAGCACCCATTAGGTGTGAAACACCTACATGTAATTCACAAGTAAAACGCCAAGATTTCAAATATGAATCCATAGTGTCAAAAATATCCTGACCTGTTGTGGTCTTGCGTTATAAATAACAGAAGAATTTCTGTTATAATTTTCTGTAGTCAAAAAAAATGAGTGAAAGCTGAGAACTGGTAGAGGTTAAGAACCACTGCTGTAAATGAAGATTGAGACTTTGGTGACTTTTTTTTTTTTAAGGTCAACTAGGCTACAAACACTCCAGAGTACAAATGGATGAAAACAGGAACTTTGAAGGAGTCACTACTGACTGCAGTGAGTACAGTGTATGGCAGTCTGGCCCAAAATTATGCTGGCAAAGCTTGTACAATGCACGGTGGATATCAGAAATTGGGGCTGTCCTTGATCTGTAATTGGAAGGATTACAAATGAGATGGTGCATAACAGTTTTCACTGACACGTTTAGCCCATGGGACAGTCACTATTAATAAAGTTCCTTGTTTGTTTATCAGCTGTTCTTGTAGCAGGTATTGCAGTTTGAAATGGTTGATTGCTTGTCATTACAGCTGGTCAGGAGCCAGGATTTCTGTTCTGTTGGAAATTCTCGCTTTATCTTCTCATCTCTCTGCCACAGGGTAGGATTGAAAAGTCAAAATTTCCCATGAAACTTGTTTAAAAAATAGACTTGGGGCCACTGTAAAGTGTCTTTGCTTTTTCTGTAGCTATGAAAGGAGTATGGTGTGCTATTATGTTAAGGGCGAGGACTTCTAGATAGTTTGATTACTGTTATGATTGCAGTCTCTCTGCATTCCTATTTTAAAATTCATTCCTGCAAATATCTGGTTTCTCCTGTAGGCTTTTCTCATGGAAGATGCAATCTGTCCTTGGTTACTGCAGTTCCAGTTGACTGACCAGTTGGTAAAATGCTCTGAACCTTTTTTACTACTTGTGCTGTAAAATATTCAGTGTTTACCTGATGCTCCTTCATTTGAGGCAAGGTAATTTCCAAACAGTCTAGCATAAGAATGGGATGTATGAGTAATCTGCCAGGGTGCTGATGAAGATTTGAAACGGTGGGTTCATCTACATGTTCATTAATGCGTCACAGTTACTGCGCATTAAGTTTAGTACTTGGATAACCAAGTACTAAATCAATGCATAGTAACTGGTACTGCTGCACAGTAGCGCCGGTTTATGGGTTTTTACAGATGCTAACTGTGCAGTAGCCTAATACTGCAGTGCAGTAGCATATTAGCATGGGTTTTGCCTGGCCCACTAATGCGCATTGTTATTACTGCATGGTTAGCATCTCGTGTAGACGTGCCCAGTGACATCTCCAGGAAGAGCTACTCTCTGCTTGCTTAAACAACTTTAAAGTTCCATTTTATCTTAATCTTTAATCTTTTTGAAGATTATTTCTTGATGATCTCATATGGCTTAAAACTGTTTCCATTGTAAAACTTTTTCTTCTTTTTTGGTCTCCTAATTGCCCCATTCCCCCATTGTCCAATTGAAGTGTGCAAAAGCAAACCTGGAAGACCCATGGTGGCACTTCCGGTTTTGCCGCTGCAACCCAAGTCCCTCCTATAGGACCTTCGTGTCCCACCAGTTGAGAACCCCTGATATATAGCACAGATGTGGGGCAGAAAATTTTCCACAGAAAATTTTGCACCCCACATCTCTTTCTTTAGCAAAACAGAATGTGGTTCAAGTAGTTCTGAATCACATTTGCCTCAGTTTGATTCTGAAATGGAACTAACAAGTAGTGCAAGTGATTTTACAGATAGTGACAGTGAAACTGGAGGTACCGCAGTGACCTCAGTGGAGAGAGTTAAACTCTGTTGAAATAGATGAGTGGACAACCACGACATATCATGCACAATTCCTTGGGTGGACTATAATTAGTGTGTCAGCAGTTTTCAGTACCGTCATTTTTTTTCCTTAAATGTAAACAAACAATGTAAGGGAAGTACATGCTACTGTGTATTGTTTTTACATTTTCACAACTATTCCAATAAAAATAATTTATTTCTACATACAGCTTTAAATTTGTTTGAATATAACATTTAAACCACATTAAGTGTGCTATACTTAATTTTTTTCCTAATCAAGTATTTCAGTTCAATTACATGTGACTATTGGGGCATAAAATTAACATGGGGGTACTTTTTTGTTTTGTTTACCAAATATAAGTCAAATAAACATGCTAAATCAGATCACGCTCTATTTTGGTCATTGGAAAATTTTCCAGAAATTTTTCAATTAAAAAATTTCTGGAAAACCCACATCTCTGATATATAGTAGCTGAAGCAAAAGTGATTTGTACACATACATATGCCTGTATAGTTAAAATTCACCAACTTTAAATAAACCTTTTCTTGCTACAGTCTCCTAGCACAGGAATACACTTTTAAATCAGCAATTCCAGAGCCCTGGGTAACTGTTCTATTAAACTAGTTTTAACATGCAGTTGTAACAAGCTTGTGGGGAGCTGTAGACTTAGTGCAATAAGCTTTCATTGTGAAGTGTTGAAAATACGAAATTTTACTTTCTCTTCCATTCCCTTATCCATCTTTGAGTTTTTTGAATAGCTCTTAACTCATCACTTTAGAAAGTATGCCCAAAAGCAATAGTTCTTATCTAAACTTGACAGAGCCAAGGTTATCGTATTTAATACTTGTAAACTTCCCATGTTTTATTAATAGCACCCTGAAAACTTGTATAGCTAGATTGTGTTTGCAGCATCACTCTTGACAAGCTAGTTCTAACCAGTTCTTACTAAAACACAAGTAAGGGAAAACATCAGTTTTCACATGCTTGATTTCAAAAAACCTCCTTTCTATTAGTTGTTAGCCATTTCAAGATGATCCTCTTATACAAATCTTTATACATATAGAGCTCTGCTGTAATATTTTATGGTGACAGCAGAAGGGCTAGAGATTGTATTTTTTAATATAATGACTGTATGATATTGATGGACTACTTCCTGCTAGCTGGTTATACAAAGGACATGCCATAATGTGCTGGAAAAAAAAATTATTTTGTTGTTTTTTTTATTTTGGTTTGGTTTTTTTTAGGTTGCCTGTGATCATGAAAAACTTACCAATACGTGAAGAATAGGTTATGTCACTCCAGTGTAGGAGTCTGTTGTACTTTGTTGCAGGAAGAAGGGAATTCTTCCCAATGTGGATATGGGGATGTGTAGGCACATTTACACATGCGATTAGTCCATCTGAATGAACTCTGACAGAGTTTATGCTGGAGTTTATTGCTTCCGGGAGCAGCATTTATACGTGTGCCTGGAACTGCGGCTCATCTAGCTGGGGTGGTGCAGCCCTGGTTAGCAGGGAGCCCATGGGGTCAGCCTACCAACCCAGAGCTGCTCCCGCCTCGCTCAGTGTGCTGTGGAGGAGCTGGCTGGGGCACAAGGGTGTGTTGTATGGGGGGTGCCATATGGCCATGGTCCCCGACAGCCTGATGGCTTGTTGGGGTGAGCCATGAGGAGGTGGAGAGTATCCTACAACTGCCCAATCTGGAATGCCCATCTTTCTCCTGCGACGCCTTGATGTTAATAAAGTTTACCAGGAGATGGATGCAGGCCAAACGTTAACCCTGCTTGCCCACCTGGGCCAACTATTCTTCATGGGGCTCCTCCTCCCCTCACATTCCACTCTTACCACATCTTCAAAAGAGCCAATAAATTGTCAGTTACTTCGGATGTTACATAACACTCAATTTATATCCATATAAATAAAGTCAAAATAAGAGTAACTGCAGAATAAAAACAAATGCAGAATCAGCCTTCAGCTCAGGACCGTCTTAATTTATGTTAGTTTGTCCTGGGTCCCAACAGAAAATAAACTCAAATCAATTCGCTCCACTGCTTGGGCTGGTAGACTTCAACCAAAAAGTTCTTCTCTAGGAAAAAAGAAAGATCATAAATCCAGAATCGAACTGAGCCAGAATCACTTCAGTCCTCAATATTTCAATCAAACTGTTCACAGCTGTCTAATTCATGCCATCCCATGAATCCCCAGTTTCCTACCTTCAAGTCCCAGCTGCAGTTTGGGGCCCAGATCTCTGGTCGGGACCAATGCCTCCCTTGGGGTTGGCTTTACTTTAACAGTCCCACGCTAGGGCAAGCCAGCTACCTTCCCTCCCTCCTCTTTCCTTTTTTTCTGCCTCGAGCTGTCGTGTCCTCTCCACGCTGTCTGCTCCCTGCAGGCTATCAGCTTTCCACAGCTTGGGTTTCCCCAGCAACTTTTTCTCCCAGAGCTCAGTTCCTTCTCCCTTGTCTTCTGCGGGAGATTGACAGCTCTGGCCACTTCTGGTTCTGGTCTTGCTCGTCCATCACTTCTCTCCTTTCCACCCTTCTATGGGGCCTGAAATGTTGCCCCTTCTACCAATCTGGAAGGATCATGTGCTCCTAAAACTTCGGGACTGGTCCTTTTCACCACAGCAGCTCCCCCCTGCACTGAAGGCACGTAGTTTGTGCTCCTGTCTCTCTGGGCTCTTCTTGGGACCCCCTTTCCTCCCTTCACAGGGTGCTACAGTGTGGGGCTAGCTGGCAGGCAGGAAGCACCCTAGTGCCCCAACCAGCACTGCTCACTGTCTATCCATGCATTGTGGCAGAGTAAATAACTCCACCAAAGAATAGTACTTGTGTTGAGTGTACAATCCGATAGCAGTGTTTATTAGTTTACTCTAGCCTAATAGCACCACTTGTGTAGATGGTGACCCTTTACTGCAAAGCTAATTCGGCAACTGCTGTAAGCGTTTTGTGTAGATGCACCCTGCATGTGGTAAAGCCCTGATTATGCCCTAGTCCAATCAGCCTTGTGAAATGTTTGCATGCAGAAATATGCTCACACAGATGGGCAAAATATTGATCAAAACAGCAACCCAGAGAATTTTGCAGCAGAAGAAAGAGGGAGACAATTTGCTAGGCAAGTGATTTTTTTATTTTTTTTCCCTTCCAAAAAGTCAGGTGTTGAGCAGCTTGGAATTTGTCCCCTTTACAGTTGAGAGTGTGTTACCAGCCATATTTTATTCAGTCATAAACTTTAAGCTACATTTCTGCTGACAGTGGAGGCGATTTAATGCCAGCTTCGGTTGCATTCTAGACTTGTGCTATCAAACTCAGAAGGTATAACAGCTGTCGATTGTAAGGGGGAAATGGGTTGGCATGTGAATTGAAGGTAACTATCTAGAGGGGAATTTCCTACCATTACCAAAACCCTTATCGTAGCTACCCACAAACATAAAAAGCTTGAGTTACTTTTTGTGACTGAAATCATGTCAGACTGAAATGAAGCTTATTTTAAAGGGAAATACTGGGTTAATAATATTTGAGAGAAGGACAAATCAAATCCTGTTTTCATGACTGACTGTCTGATTACCTGAAGAAACATGTTTTTATCTTTTGTTTCTTTACCTACTATGCACTCCTATTGATAGGTATGTCAGTGTCATCTTAATATCCCCATATCTAGTTCAAGAAATAGATATTATTTACCCCTGTAGGACTAACATCTTTTGATTCATAAAAATATCTTATGGTATCTTAGGACTTGAAACATTTATAGTTGATAAATTACAGTAAATTGTCTCCTGGACTGCATTTTATGTAATCAACTCCTATTATTTTTTAAAAGTTGTGTACATTCTTCATTTTTCTCTTCTCAAGGTCCCATCAGGACTTCCTTGTGTATCATCAGATTATCAATTAACATTTTTCCTGCATAATCTGCACTGTTCTTGCATGGCTTCTCAGGGTCTACAAAGTAACACAAGCAAAATAACACATGTTCTAGTGCTGGGACATGGTTCTAGTGCTTTCACAATCTTGTGCAGCAGTCTGCTGAAAATACTAGCATTTATGGTAATCTCAGAACAGTAATTATGTACCAGCTTGACTGTCGTACTTAATCAGACTCTTCTCTAGAATTGTTATGGGCATTTAAGGATCGTTCGATGTACAGTCTGAGACTTCTGCATTAGGAGAACAAAATATTTAGAGTGAAAATCTGAACCTGGCACTGATGTATAACTTACTATAAAGCACCCACCATTAACAAGTAATTGGAGACATGCATTCTTGTTTTTGAGAGAGTAAGAGCTTGTATCCATTCAGATATGTGAGGAACCTCAGTAAGTCTGAGAGGGTGTGAGGTTTTGAGGGAGGAACTATACACTTTGATTGGAGAACTAATTATCTTGTTTTACCTATGATGCAAGAAATAATGGATACCTACAGATCTAAGATCACCTCCGTCATCAGAAGCTATTTGGTACCTAGCAGTAAAACTTGTGCAAACCTTTTGGGAGAGAATATTTGTGTATGTTAGATATGTGTAGGTTTTTTTTCTTCATAAATGTTAGTTGACTAACCTAAATTGGATTTACTGGTTCATTCTTAGGAAGATTAAGTTCCTTATGAATTACAAATAATAGGATGCATGTAATGTAACCTACATATAGCATCCCATAGGGAATATACAAGTGGATAGTCACCTATTTGTAACTTCTGTGCTCCTATTACAATCCATTATCCATTAGTTTATCTTCCATAGAGATAACATTTGGGTTGTAACTCTCTTGATTCAGCTCCACTCATAGTTAGTGAAAAGACTCTCACTTAGGTGGAACTATATTGAGATCCATAAGGGTTGTTTTTTTTCTTATTTTTTTTAATCGGAGTCCAGTTCTTTTCTTTTTAAAGAAAGCATGAGTGCTTAATGCTGCTCATCTGTCTCATGTAGAAAATATAGTCTGGTCAGAGGAAGTTAATGTGAAGTTTTTTAGGACCTGGCTCTTATCTTAGTTTTAGGTCCTGTGGGCTTTGTATCGTACGTATGGTTGTATTCATCTTATTTAGGGCAAGATATGAGGTTGGTGAGAAACGGAAGCCTCAGACACCCATGATATCACAAAATGGGGTCCAAGACGGTGTTAACTTAGTGAGTGACATGAACATGAGTTAGGGTGTTAGGTCTGTGTTTTGTCAGGGTTGCCAGTAGTTTCATGAAGAGTTTAGATTATGGTTTGGATAAGGATAATCCTGCCTCAGGGAGGGAGTTGGACTAGATGGTCTCTGGAGGTCTCTTGCAAGCTCTGTTTCTCTGTGACTGTTACATGCTAAAGGAGTCGGGCAACGGCCATCAGGATTATCAGTAATCCATATTGTTTTAGGCATAGGAGCATGGGCAAATAAGATCAAGACGTTCACACCAGAGCATAATCTAAATCGGGGGTGGGCAAAATGCGGCCCCTGGGGTCCCTAAAAAACTTAAAAAATTAATATTTATCTGTCCCTGGCTGCCTGTCATGTGGCCCTTGATGGCTTGCCAAAACTCTGTAAGTGGCCCTCCGCCTGAAATAATTGCCCGCCCCTGGTCTAAATCAGTGGTTCTCAGCATATCTGAACCTGCTGTCTACCTCTTCTGTGGTCCAACTACTCCCTCCCCTTTTGAATATTCCCAGCATCAGGCTGCTCTGTGCGTGCCAGTTCTGGCATAGGAAGCATCAGGCTGAATTTCCCTGGTCTTAAGCCTAGATTAGGATGTGGGGAGCAGCCTGGTTCCAAGAACACTTTGTAGGGGAGGGAGCATTATCAGCCAGCTGCTCTTGTGGTCCACCAGTGAGAATCACTGATCTAGACTGTATGATCAGCATACACCTTCACAGCAGACAACTTTTACCAAAAGATATTTTTCTAGCTCGTTGCATACTATTTGAGTTAACGGGAGAATTGTGTGGGCAGAATAACGGGATGTCTGAACTGCTACTGTGATGAGGGCAGTCTCTGAGTTCGGTGTTTTGTACAGGTTATTGATTGGGCAGGAAATTCATTTCCAACCTATTAGAAAGATAACAAGCATAGGCTAAACTTTGGGTTCTCTTCTAAATTTGGTCCACCTCAACTAAGCCACCTTCATCGGAGTTTTGAGGTACAACTGTCTGACTACAAGTTCTTAAATCATTCTAGTTGCAATGTGTTTGGTAACAGTCTTATGAAAAGGCTGTTTGACACCTACAAAACCTTTCTATTCTTCAAAATGCTTAGATGTTATACAACCAGATTCTAATACTAAGAGAAATGGGATCGAGTCATGTCAGAAGCGTGGCTTTGTCTAGATATATCTTGTGTACGTTAGCTCTAGAAGAACTTCCTTCTGGGTTGGGTACTTTTGTATACTTGTATCAGCAATGTGCCAGAAGTGTGCGCACCATTAGCACACATGCTTCCCTAGATCCAACAAGCAGTAAAAATTATACTTGTTTTGTCATGGACCAAGCTGCATGCAGTTTATTAGAGCAAAGTTAAAAGATTGTTCTATTTAATTCACGTGATATGGTATGATAGCTTTATCTGTTTAACAAGCTGTAAAACATGCAAGCAGTCTTTTAAAAAGTAACCACGTCAAGACCTGTAATATCTAATCTTGTACGATAAAGTGAATTAATGTTATCCTTGATAATTCTGATAGAAGTGCCTGACTTTCCTTTGCAGGAAAAAAGAATCCAAGTTTCTCGGCCTTTAACAAGAGGACCAAGTGCCTTTATACCAGAGAATGAAGTAAGTTTGTAAACTAAAATAACCAAAAGTTTTAAAATGAAAATGTTTGGGGCCAGAGTTCATTGTTCATGTGGGCAGTGAGTACTACTTTAGATCACGGAGAGTCCTGTTTTGTCTGGGGGTGATTCTGGAAAACAGTTACTGCAGAGATCAGATTTTATGCCTCAGTGAGCCAGTTGGTTTGCCATTTAATACAAATGGCACCCCCCAACTTGTCTTCACGTGCCACTGCTAGTTGCAAGTTGCCGCATGTATTATAAGTGGCATGGGCAGCCTGTGTGCCTCACTGCGAGCAGAACTTACTGAGGATACAAGGGCTTTTACTAATTTCATACAGGAATCTGAAGCTAAAATATTTTAAATTGTCTGTTAAGGAGGAAAAAAATCAGGCATCTGAGAGGCAAGGAGGGTTCTAGTTAAGAAAACACTATTGATATACAAGAGAAAGTATGATAAGCAAACCTAAACATGTAGATTTTAAGAGCTGCATAATGAAATTACTGCACCAACAGAAGTCCAGTCAGGCACAAGTAATTCTGGCAGTCATTATTCCATATGCTGCTTGGCTGCAGTCTCTTTCCAAATAGTGGAATGAATATTGGAATAAACTTCTTAGCATGTCAAAAACTGCAAGAAATGAGTAACATTACAATGACACAATTTGCTAGGCAGATTTTTTGCTTTTGGTGATGGAGTTGTTGACAACATTTCTAGTGGCAGTCTGGAAAGACCCAGCTCAAATCCAGTGTGGTCCTAGCTGCTTCTACCTGCTCTCTGGCCACAGCATGGGCAAAGCCCACCCTCGGCCACCAGAACACTGATGAAGCCCCCTAGCTCTGCAGGCTAGATCTGATTCAACCCCAGAAGTGGGTGACGGGGAATGCATTGAATTACAATTGCAAATCAGGTATTTGACGTATTTCATTCAGATGCTCTGTGATACAGATTATTATGATGAAAGTTGAAAAATAAAGGCAGGTAGGGGAAAAAGGTGCGAGACAAACATGAACAAGAAGATGTCTACTAAGATTTTTGAAAAGGGAGTAAACAGCATGCTAACAAAATTCACAGATGATACTAATGTTGGAAGAAGTACAGATACCTGTAAGGACAAGAAAGTAGTATAAATGGAATTATACAGGCAAGAAATATAGTTCAAGAAGTCCACCTGGAAAATACAAACTTATATATTTGGTCAAATTTAAATATTTTGGTAATGTGGAGATAAATGAGGGAAACAGTAATGCTGAAAGAGTTAGTGTTAATTCTTTTGCTGTATATGGAAGGGGCAGCAGCATATGACCTATTCCTTTCTCAACAGAACCAGTCTAATCGCACCTGAAATACTCTTCTCAGTTCTGAGCACTTCGTAGCTGCTTGCAGACATTCAAAAAACAAAAGAAAAACCCATGCTTTACCAAAAGAAATAGTGCATTACTTCAACCCATCTCTGCAGCATTTGTATAGATCAGGTGCTTCAGTAGAGCTTTTTGGTGCTTTTTTTATCTAATAGCTGATTCAATCAGCTAGTAGATAAAAGCACCAACAAAGCCCCGCTAAGGCACCCAAAATATACAGACATTGTGCCTCTTCTGGGCGTGTACTGGGCTGGGCGCAGGAACATGCCAAGTGTAAAATGAAGCACCACTTTTTTGTTTGCTTTTTTTAACGTCTTCAAGCAGCCTTTTACAAGATAGAGACACTAAGAAACTGGATAAAATTCAGAAAAGATTACCAAAATTCACCCAAGAACTGAAGGGACTGAAATAAAGGAAATGCTGAGATGAATATGTACCTGAAGAATCCTTAGAAAACTGAAGTAGACCTAAGTCTATAAGTAGTAGTTGAACTGTTTAATAACTGAGTAGTGAAGGAATTTTATTTAGAATGGATCAGTGGGGTATAAGATGGACCAATGGCATGAAATTAAGAATAGATGTAATGTGAAAATCAGAGTAAAGCTTGTTGGAAGGCCTTTGTCTTAGTAGACGTCATTAAGAAAGGAATAACAGAGAAGAATTCTACCTGAGGTAATTGATTGGACTGGGTAATTACATGACCATACAAGTCTCCTCCATTTCTGCCTTCTCATCCCACATGGAACACCAGGAAATCTCGAGGTAAAAAAGTGAAGATGCAGTAACTCATTCAGGCTGATTATTTATTTTCAATGATGTTTTATCAAAGCAGTATTTTGATTCTCCATTTACAAGCTAACATGACATTGAGTATTTGCTGCAATTTTATACCTTAATCTGTGATACATTCGTTGGAATGGGAAGGAAGATTGTGGTAGTTTTAATGATAAACCAGCTACCTAAGATTCTGCTGGAGGGGAGTTAAAGAGTAACTCGGGTTTTCTAGTCTTTTGCTTGTAATCTTTTATTTATTTTTAAACAATTAACATGCTTAGGCTGAGTGTCCTTGGAGATAATATTAGCTAATAGCTGCTAATATTTTTGTTCAGGCTTGTATTTCAAAAGCTGCTCGCTTTTTGTCCTTTGGGTTTGTTTTTTTAATACCGTGTTATTTCATCTAGTATCCCAGGAACAGAATTTGCTGCAATAATTAAACAATAGCTTTAGTTTTAAAAAAGGCTTTATGCTCCTACTTTTAAAAACTGCTTGAATATTATGGGGAAATAACACTTGATCTCTCTAATTATACAGACATAAAAAAGTAAATGCCAGTCCACTTCTCTGCTTTATATATGTAACCAGGCTATGCTCCATTATTAACTTTGAAATAACATTTTGGGGGGCTGGTATGTGTTTGTGTGGATTCATTGACTTCTACAAATTTATCTTAATTTGTACCAGCTCAAAATCTTACTTTTAGAATGACTTGCTGAACATTGTCCTTGATCATCTTGGCTGAATATTAAAGTAGTAGACTGAGTATACAGGACTCAGTTTTCTGTATACTAGTGGTTTCTTATTGGTTTTGTCAAGTGGTGCCTGCCTGTGTATATGTCTGACCACTCCAAAGCGTGTGGAAGTTGGAAATGTATGCGTGCGCGTATATATGTGCACCATGAAAATGTTTGAATCCAGGTTTATATGAGGAAAAACCATCTTTCCTGGTTTCTCTGCTTTGTTCTCAAAAGGTTATGCAAGCAAATGGCATAGATGAACGTACAAACCTTATCGTGGAAGAATACTCAACATCTGGTCGCCTGGACAACATCACACAGGTCATGAGTTTACACACTCAGTACTTGGAGTCTTTCCTCCGCAGCCAGTTTTATATGTTGCGTATGGATGGACCCCTTCCTTTGCCCTATAGGCACTACATTGCTATAATGGTATGTACCAAGAATTGCTGTTTCCATTCTCATTCTCTTACCTGCTTGACTGCCCTTGAACAGTCTCCTTTACAGAGTGAGCTTACCTTGGCTCCCTTCTGAGGGAAGAAGCCTGGCCACTAATTTGGTCCTTTTCTGTGAGGAGTTGGAATTCCTGCCACTTGATAATTTACACTAGGTTACATGTCTCACACATGTCCATAAGTGAAATTTCATGGGCAGTGTTTAAAACAATGACACCTTAAACATACTTGCTTTGGGTAATCACCCTGCTTCATCCAAGGAAAACTAATTAAATTGATTCTTATTGAAGAACTGGTCTTAATTGGGTACAAATACTGTATTTACTTGAATACAAGAAAACTTTTTTCCATCCATTTGGTATGGGGAAAAAAAGCCCCTTGTCTTATATACAAGGAAATCTCACTAAATACATTGTCTTTCGTTAAACTGCTGCCAAAAACAGCAAGTACTTAAAATTGGAAACCAACTATGAAGGTGATTTAAATGCAGCCAACACTGAGCATGACTTTAAAACATAGGGCCTACATTGGGCAAACCCATAAGGATAGGCTGGCACAGCCCATCTGAATAAAACGTACAGTAGTGCCTATTAAGAGCAGTCCCCCTTGCTACTGACACTTGAAAGTCATGGGGAGCCACTACAATGCATACATTTTACTTCCTCTTCACTCCCACAATTGAGCTGCGCCTTTCTTCACCATTTCCAGTGATTCCTGTTTCTTCACCAGTCTTAAATGCCTGGCAAACATCACAAAACAGGGCCTCAAACAGTTCACACAGAACCCCTCTGTCACCCCCTCTCTCAGCTTGGCACACATGATTGATGTGGCCCCGCTTTCTGGGAGATGAAGCTGGACCAGGTTGCCCTGTGCCTCATCTGCAGATAAATTTTTGGAGGATCCCAGGACTTGTGACAAGAATACCCAAGTCCAGTCATGAGCGAGCGCTAATTATAACATGGATCCTTTGTTGTGGATATCTGGAATACACACACACCCGCTGAGCTGTGGGATCACCATGACTTGAAATGCTGGTGCCTCTGGGGCCCAACCCAAGGAGCTGGGTGGTAAATCATGAGCCTTTTGGCTTTGGATTAATACTGTGCATAGTTTGTATTTTATATAAGTAGGTACAAAAGTGTTGCTTGAAAACATCTTTTTGGAGCGCCTGCGCTAAAACTTTGCAGCAGCTTTTTAAAAAAAGGTAATATGCATCAATTCTGGATGAGCCAAATGCATGGGTACTACATGCACATTTCTACAGCCAAGTTTAATTTCAGGGTTATTATTTTCAAATCTGCTCATCATTTCTATATGCTCAGAACAAGCAGAGTCTGACAGTAAGGAGAGGGGAAAGGGGCTGCCATGGGAAAATGAGGTGAAACAAAGCAAAAGGGCTACCTGATTCTCCCCTCCCCACCCCCAATTTATTTTCCTTGCTATAGCAGTGGGAAGAGGAGTTCAAGGCAGACCTCCAATAATTATATTCTATACCTGGAAATTATAACAAATTTATAAATTTTCCATATATAGAATGTAATTATTTGGACGTAGTCTTATAATCAGGATAGTCTTCTATTTGAGTAAATACCGTATTTTATAGTCTAACCTTTCACAGTATGAAGGTATTTTCATCTTGTGTGTACATCTCTCCTCAACATAAAACAAAATCAATCTATACTCTAAATGTGTTGTTGTATTATCTGTGCTTCTCTTAACTATTTTAGGCTGCTGCCAGACATCAGTGTTCCTACCTAATAAATATGCATGTTGATGAGTTTCTGAAGACTGGTGGGATTGCAGAATGGTTAAATGGAGTGGAATATATACCACAAAGACTGAAAAACCTGAATGAAATAAACAAACTTCTTGCACACCGGCCCTGGCTGATCACAAAAGAGCACATTCAGGTACCGATCAGAAAGTATCTAGCATTAGCAGTATGTACCTAGTTAGGGCCTAGAACATTTCTGTTAATCTAGAAATCTCCATCTATAGAAGAAATTCTGATTTTCTGATGCAGATAGTAATATGGGTGACTGAATGATTATGAATACCCAGTAGTGGGCAAGTCTACATGTGCATTAATGTGCATTAAATCTAGCAACTCCAGGCACCTGTACACGAGCGCCGAGGCTGCTCCAAGCCTCTAGAATTCCAGCACATTGGAACAGACTTGGTTTAATTACTACACAATTACTATGCTCCAGCAGCCTCCTGCATTTTGTATAGCAGCGTCCCTGCTCTTAAAAATGGTGGTGGGGGTACTTGTACTAAAACTCATGGAATGAGCTTTAGTTCAAGTGCTCATACTGCCAATTTTAAGCGCTGGGACACATATACAGGAGATGTGGCAGCACTTTAATTAGAGCACTGCTCTAATTAGACCAGCATGTAAAAGTGCCCTCCATTATGAGGTACTAGGAAAATGGACATTAGCCTGTCTTAATGCGCATTAACTAAAGAGCATGGCTTTTACGTGACACTTAACGTGCATTAGCCTATTTCAAGGTGCATTAACTATATAGCACAGTTTTTTAGTGATGTTTTACTGTGCATTAAAATAAGCTAATGTACATAAAAGTGCATGTGTAGACATGCCCACTGTGGTCAAAAGGTTTATAAATACCTGTCCTTCTGGTAAGCAGGATATAAAGGAAGATGTTTCTGCTATAAATTGGAGGCAATTAGAACACAACCTTCTTATTGTTGTTTAATAGAATGTCAGATTAAGGCAGTTTTGAGAGAGGGTGTGGTTTTTTTGTGTTTTTTAAGTTAAAGTGCAAGGAGCACTTGTACTGCAAGAGCTGCTTATTCTTTCTGATTTTATATTTCTGCTTTTTTTTTCCTGTAGTTATACTTATTTTGGGGGAAACATCATATGTCCACCTTGTCTGTTCTTACCGTTTTCCTTCCTGGCGTTCCCCTTAGCTATATTTCTCTGCTGCAGTTGCCTTGGGAGATCCTTTGCAATTCACCAGAGACCAGATAAGGGTTTTATTTTATTATGTTAGAGGCAAGTAACTATGTAAATATTTCTGTAAAGCCTTTTTTTCCCTAAAGATGGTCACTTAATATGGAGAGCTCAAAATAAGACAGTATTGCTGGCCTTGGCACTGAGAGGGGGGAGTTCTGGTAAAAGGAAACTAGAAGTTAATTTCACTTAATGTAAATGTTACCATATGTAATGTAAATATAAATTATTCTCACTCCTGTGTTCATCCCTAAAGCCTGTATATTTACACCTTATTTGTTCTTATTTCAGAAACTTGTCAAGACTGGGGAAAATAATTGGTCTCTTCCTGAACTGGTGCATGCTGTGGTCCTGTTGGCACATTATCATGCCTTGGCGAGTTTTGTCTTTGGTAGTGGCATTAATCCCGAGAGAGATCCAGATGCCTCTAATGGGGTCAGACTTATAGCAGTCAACAACTTCTGTGTCTGTGATCTTGCCAATGACAACAGTATAGAGAATGCATCCCTCAGAAGTAGCAGCTTTGGGGTTAGTGTTGCAAGAGAATGCTGTTGCTTGTTTCCAAGGAATTTGTTAATGCAAAGTACACACATTCTTTCTTGTTTGAAGTTCAGTGTAGTGTGGCTTTTGTGTCTACTACTACAGTGCCAGGGAAATGGTGGTATAAAAAATTTTAACTTTAGTTTGCAATGTAACAGATTTCAAAATTGCCTTATTCTTACTGCAGTCTTGAATTCAAATGAATTTTAATGGTTATTCCTCCATAAACCACTGACACTAAGGCCTCTTTACAGTACAAAACTGAAAACCCTAGATTTCAAATAGCATAAACTACTGTTTTTAACTCCAGAGGTTCTTAAGATAGTGGGTGCTAAAATTTTGCAATCAGAGGGCACCTACACACATGCAGTGAGACTGCTCTAATGCGCTGTACTTACTGAGCAGTGTAATGGTGACAGGGATGCTTTTAAGTAACGTTTATTTGACGAGCTTTAGTTAAAGTGCCTCCGCTGCCATTTTTCAGCATGGGGACGATGATGCACGTAATGCTCTAGGCACTTTAATTAGAGTGGCTCTCAGAGCCACTCTAATTGAAGCACACCCCGTACACACTCCCAGAGTACATGTATAAACACCCAGAGTTGGTAAATTGCACATTGGGGATCTGAATTGTCACTGTGGCCTTTTCTGTCATACTAGAAAAGGCCAGTATTTGAAACGACCTTTTGTAGAAAAGGAGTCGGTAAAACTCTTCACCATAATTGTGATTAAACTCCCAGAGAGAATTTTGACTAATAATTAGTTAACTATAGTGTATAGCAAATTCCAGGTTTGCAGATCTTACTTTGTAATCCTTTGAAGAGGTCATTTTGTTCTGCCGGACCATCCCTCCTCTTTTTTTGGTGGAGGGCTCAGTAGATTTCAATAATAAAATATTTTGTGAGTAACAGACTTATATATATCTAGGAAGGATTGGAAAGAGAGAGAGTGTTTATGCATGACTTGAACGAGAAATGCAGTAGGCTGTAGGTAGGTTTGTGCCTACAATATGTGGTACTAATTTTCGCTTCTGCCTTGTAATATATTCTCTTTAATATGGAAAAGCAAGTAGCTTGGGCCAATAAGAATGACATTAAAATAGAAGATAAAACTAACTTTATTGTCTTGGGTTCTGTTTTTTGATCTCACTCTTTAGATCAGGGGGTGGCAACCTGTGGGCTGGATTTGGCCCACAGAGCTGGGGCTTCAACAGCCTTCAGCAGCAGGGGGCTTTACCTGCTCCATGCAACCAGGTGCTGGAGAAGCTTTGCTTATGCCATACCCCAGCCAGGTAGTGGGGTGAAGGAGCTGGCAGCTGGGTCCTAGTGCTGGCCTAGCTCACACCTGAACGGAGCCATTCCAGTCCACTGCTGGAGAATATTGAGCATAGCTTTCAGCAGTAGGAGAATAAGAAAAGTCAATTTTAATATTAACAGTTATTATTGAAGTACATGTCAGTGTTTATGTAGGAAATTAGCATTCTTCTTGAGCTTTCAGAATGCTGGAATGTTTATTAAATAGGGCTTTTTCCTCCTTTTTAAGCAATGAACACATTTCTCAGTTACTCTTGTCTTCTGAAAGTTTTTAAAAATTTTGAATCTTTTAAAGTGCCATCACATGATATAGGTCTATACTGTATTGTATTATCATGGATGCAAATGACTTGAGAATATTATGTATGAGTTAAAACCTTAAATAGCATTTATGCAATTTAATTTCTAATCTTCCAGAATATCTTCGTGTTTTGCAGATGGTAGATTCTTTAAGTGAGCTGGAGGCCTTAATGGAAAGAATGAAGCGCCTGCAAGAAGAGAGAGAGGATGAGGAGGCAACTCAGGAAGAGATGGCAACTCGTTTTGAACAGGAAAAGAAAGAGAGTCTTCTTGTAGTTACTGGAGGTACTTCACATACTCTGCCTGGCCTCTGGGTCTTGCTTCATTGTATCTAGAATTCTTATTCCAAATCAGTTCACTAAGACAGGGGTCAGCAACCTACAGGCTGTGGGCTGGATTTGACTTGCAAAAAGATTGGATCCGTCCCATGGCAGCTTGGTGAATTGGCAGTATGCTTCAGCCAGGGCAGCAGAGGAGGTGTTCCAGAATGTTTCCCAGGTGCATTCTGTATCCCTTCCACAACATCTGCTGATCACTTTGCAGCCCACAAAAGGGACAGGAACAAGCAGAAACTTGTGGGGACAGAAGGCTCCCAACCCCCAAATTAATTAGTAGCAGTTCCTTTAATCTTAATGGCATGGTAAAGATGCTTCCTATCTGATTTAAAGCCAAGCAATCGCAAATGTCAAAATTATTAGGAAGTCAGTCTGTTTCAGGAAGAAATTCAACACAATTTTCTGCAGAAATTGCTGCTTCATGCTGCTGTAGTCATATGAATTCTAGTTCACTTTTGTAGAAATGTTGAAGAGTAGACTTCTACAACACTTTGAAGAAGCTTGATTCTTCTGGAAATTTTTGTATTAATACACTTAAACAGAGGGATACAGAGAAAAACCATAGTCAAGGATGAGGATAACTCAGATCTATGTATTTTGGGAGGTTGCTTTATTATACCAGTTTTATCAGTACAGTAACTCAAAATTGCAAGTCTCTTTCTGAATGACTTTATGATTTGTTATAATTGCTACCTGGATGGCAAGTTATTGCTAGAGTCTGTTTTATATGTTGTGTCAGTAATTCTTGATCTGTTTTTCAAGGCCTGTATTAGGAGATGGTTGAAGACGCTAAGCTATCTAAGATGTATAGCTTAGTGGTTATTTCTTTTTTTTAAAGGGATTTAATGGGTATTGATCTATGAGACTCCCTGGGTTTTCCTAGAATACTATAATAATGTCAAGGTGTATCTTATAGCTACAGGGAGAAGCCAGTGGAAAAAAGGAACTTCAGACTGAGTTAAATCAAATTTGTTCCTTCAGAATGCAAAAGTGTACCTACCTAACTTGGTTGCAGTAGCTGTTTGTGTGCTAGGAGACATGAAGGAACTCAGTCTCTCTTCTTGGAAATCTGCAGAGATCATCTTTTTTGTTCTTTGAAAACATACCATTTAAAAGCCCCTAAAAGAATATTGTTTTACCATATTGTTGCATTGTTTCCTAGTTAGATCTAAAAACACCTTTCTGCTCGCAGGATGTAATTCTCATTGATTCAAAAAGAGCATTTTAATTTCTACAATTGTAGTCAAACTCTCTTGTCTATCTGTTGTAGACTGTTGTTACTCCTTACCATAATATCCCAGCACCTTCAAAGTAAAATCAGTAACAGTATAAAAACTTAAATGGTCCTTATGAAATATTTAAAAACTTACACCTTCTTTTGCTAAAACTGCTTTGGGTAGGGTTTTTTCTCTTTCTTGGTAGGTGTGGATGTGTGGAGTTTTTTTGGTAGGTGGGTGCGGGGTAGCCTGCATATTTCTTTATCCCATACAATTCAAGCTGACTGCACCTAGTTTCAGCAAGTTGGACCTCTTTTTAAATCTTCAGACAAGATTACCTACAGCAGATGCCATGCAAGTTTCTTCCCCCACACAGTTATGTTTTGATTGGTTAATGAGGCAGAGAGCATGATAAAGCATCTCTGTGATTCTTGGATTAACGGATTTTTAAGGTGCTAACAGTGGACATATGGCAACTTTTCTGTCAATGCACATGGAAGTGAGCCAGGGTTTTAATGTGAGGGTCAAATGCAGTCAGCTATGTAGTAATCAAGTCCTGTAAAGGTAGTTACACAATCAAGCCACCTGCTTGTTAAGAGGAGAAAGACTGATTCCTGAGAGAGAACCGGTACTTGCTTAGTGACACATTGTTAAAGCTCTTCACAGATGCTTAGTTACCGCAGCTGTTGGTATAATTTCAGCCTTTCTTGCAGTCAGTTCTTTGCTTTCATATAGTCTTGAATTGATATTTACAAGCCAAGTATTGTATATCTCTTCATACTTAATTTATTGCTTTTTGATTGCTCATATTCTGCTCTATTAAAAAAAAAAAAAAAAAAAAAAGCTGATAGATGTCAAGACAACAGGCCGTCTGGGTAGTTTAGCTTGACAAGGGGGACATATTTTCATTTTTTGTGCTGTGCACCAGTGTCTTATTGTACAAGCTTTTACTTCACTGAATCAAAGGAGTGACCTATTCCAGTGGGAAGCAAGTCAGTGGTATAACACTGGTCATATGTGTTTTATGTCACAGAAGCTCCATAAGGCTGCTCTACCAGCGTGATAATAGTAAGAAAACATGAACCTGACTGAGTGCTATGATTGTAGTTTACTATTGCATGTAGTGCTATGATAGTAAAAACTACTATGTATACTCTGTTCGGTCCTGCTGGTTTTGTTACCCAACATGCCACATCTATAATTGTCTGTTCTAATCTCAAATTCATTTTGAGCTTCCCTTAACTTTACTACATTGATTCATGCCTTCTTTCTTCATAACAGCCCAGAAAGTTGCATAGGGTCACTTTTTTTAAAGATATCTATCTTTTTTAATCCAATCTGTGGCCAAGCCCTTTCATTTCTTGCTTCATGTCCCCATAACGTGTCCCCAAAATTCATCCTCTGTTCTGTATTCCAGCCACCATAAAGAATATAAGCAGAAGGGAAGGGGGGAAAAGTAAAATCTAGACTCCTTGCTTGCAGAGATAAGAATGCTACTGAAACTCTTATTCAAATTAAATCAAACAATCTACTAAAATGTTTAAATCTTACAAATGCACACAAGCAAAATACCATAAACGAAATGAAAATTTATTGACATTCTCACAGTTCTATCTCCTCCCAAAGACCTTGTCCTGCTACTTTATATTATTTTAAATTTTCTATACAGTTCTATGTCGGAGTGGGGGTTGGGAGGTAGTAGTGGTCTCCCTGATGTATCTGTTCTCAACGCACTATTTTGCTATCCTTACCAGCATTTGATGATGAGATGGTATCCATGGATGTGTCCCGCTACATTGAAGATCCTGGTTTTGGGTACAAAGACTTTGCCAGACGGGGAGAAGAACATCTGCCAACATTCCGGGCTCAGGTACTTAAATGCATTTATTTTAGTAATTTCAGTCGAGGAGATTTTTTACATTCCCCATCACCAGAGAAAATAAAATTGAGAAGCATTTGTGGCAGGATATCTTTGTTATATGCCCGTGTTCATGTGGAGGATCAAATAGATTATTGCTACTTATGGTATGTATTTCTAGTGGTTTTTGTATGATCAGTTTTTAAATATCCTGAGCCTTTCCTCCTGGGTAATTGTTCCCCTACTATTGTCAGCCAGAGGCCAAGGACTGATAAGCTTTCATTTGTCTTATGCCTTTCTAGAACAAGTCTGTGGAACTTGCTAAATAGATCCAGGGTTGGAGTTTTGTTGTAGCCATATGGTCCAGGAAATGTATGAGAGGGAAGGATTCTTTGTGGGGAAGGGCACTTGATGCCCAAAAGTTTACCAACGGCTCTTCCAGCTATACAGTTGGTCCAGTAAAAGGTATCACAAAGCCTCTTTGCCTCATGTTCTAAGTTTGTAAATCTGTTTTATAAAAGCAAAGAACTCAAAGAGCTGCTTTCCTTTCCCTCCAAATATTAAAATCTTGTACTTGATGAGGCCCAGGAAATTGCAACACTTAATTTCTTCAGCAGGAGGTCTTCTTTGTCTCAAAGACTAATGCTGTTAGCACATGCTGTACATACAATGTGTCACATTTTTAAGTGTCCCCTGCTCTGAAAGACTAAGTCTGAGAGTTTCCCCAGACTTTAAACTTTTCAAAAAAATAAAGATCTTAATTGTGTGACCATAGCCATTTTGAAGCCTTTAGCTAAGCGTAGTATTTCTTTTGAGTTCGACAAAGGATTCTCTTGTTCATCATGCAACCTAGTTTGGTTCTAATCCTTGCCTGGGGTTCCTAAACATTCCTTTAATACAAATAGAGAAATAGCAAAGAAGGCAGTAGGTAGAATAAATCGCTGATTAATAATGTCAGCTTGCCTTCATGGGACTCCTAATATAAATGAATTGCAAATCATGGTAAAACAAATCTTAAACCAGGTCAGAATGTTTCCAGAAAAAGGAAAGTAGGTGCAGTGCTAGCAAAGTAGGTGCAATGTTAAAGGAAAATTCCATGGTCATAGAATGATCTCAGCTGCAGTAAAGGAGATGCACCATCCCTGTCAGCAGCTGTATTTAGCTCTATACTAGCGTTAGCTGATCAGGACAAATTACTCCTGGACTCTTTCATATACTTTTGGGATAGACTAAACCACACTTCTGGGTTGATTAAGTAAGCAATATCTCAGTAATCTCTGAACACTGCCAAAAGGTTTGCATTTTAAAGTTGGCTTCTGTAGGATCAAAGTACTACTGACCTTTCTAGGAACCATAGGTTCTTTGGAGAAAAGGCTAATAATTGTCATTGGCTTGGTACTATATTACCTGCATTTAGAATTGTTCCAAAGAGCTTTACAGAAGGTTATGTTGAAATTGAAGGTCAAGATCTTATTCTGCTGTTTTATATATAAATAGAGAATAAGAGAATCCCTGCCTGAGACTTCTTTAAATTTGAAGCAGTGACAGGTCAATATGATGCTGCTCAAACACTGCAGACTGAATCTTTCAAACTACATCTTGGAAAATGACAAAAAGGACTGATCCAAGTAATATCTGTAAGCAACAGCTTTTCTACTTCCCAGTGCTTCTGCTCTACCTCAGAAATGGCTGCTTTGGAAAGCTATAGATATGGTATTTATTTATAGATTGTAGAGTTGGAAGGGACTACGAATGATCATTGTGTCCAAACCCCTGCCCCAGGCAGGAAAGAGGATTGAGGTCAGATGACCCCCAGCCAGGTGCCTATTAACCCTCCTCTTGAAGACCTCCAAGTTAGGTGATAGCACCACCTCTCTTGGCAGCCCATTCCAGATTCTGGCCACCCTTACTGTGAAAAATTTCTTCCTAATGTCTAACCTGAATCTACTCTCCACTAGCTTGTACCCATTATTCCTAGTTACTCCTAGGGGTGCCCTGGTAAATAGCGCATCTCCAATTCTTTGTTGTCCTCCCTTGATGAACTTATAGGCAGCTACAAGGTCTCTCCTTAGAAGTCTCTTGTGAAGGCTGAAGAGATCCAGATCACTCAACCTCCCTTCTTAGGGTCTTGCACAGAGGCCACTAATCGTATGAATGGCCCTCCTCTGAACCCTCTCCAGATTCTCCACATCCCTCTTGAAGTGCGGCATCCAAAACTGGACACAGTACTTCAAGTGCGGCCTGACCAATGCCACATAGAGGGGGAGCATCAACTCCCTCGATCTATTGGTCATGCATCTGCTAATGCATGATAAGGTGTGATTGGCTTTGTTAATGGCTTCATTACACTGCCGGCTCATGTTCATCTTGGAGTCAACTATGACTCCAAGATCCCTCTCAGCTACTGAGGAGGTCATCTTCCAACCCATAGGTGTGCTGGAGTTCCTCCTTCCTAGGTGGAGTACCTTGCATTTGTCTTTGTTGAATTGCATCCTGTTTCGTTCTGCCCATTGATCCAACCTGTCCTGATCGGCCTGTATCTGCTCCCTGCCCTCCAGTGTTTTAACTTTGCCCCATAACTTGGTGTCATCTGCAGATTTAGACAGGGTACTCTCCACACCCCTGTCCATATCGCTGATGAAAATATTATATAACACTGGTCCAAGGACCAAACCCTGCAGGACACCACTGCCGACCTCCTTTCAAGTCAAAAATGACCCATCCACCACCATTCTCTGGGTGCGGTCCCTAAGCCAGTTGGCCACCCACCTGACTGGAAGCGTCCACTCCACAGCCTGCTAGCTTCCTTATGAGAACAGGATGCAAAACTGTATCAAAGGCCTTCTTAAAGTCCAGGTAGATGGAATCTGCCTCAGCTCCTGTGTCAAGGCAGTGTGTAACGTGGCCATAAAAGGCTATAAGGTTTGTCAGGCAGGATCTACCTGTTACAAACCCGTGCTGATTTCCTTTCAGCATCATTTCCCCTGCTGGGCCTTCACAAATGTGCTCTTTAATGATTTTTTCTAGTGTTTTCCCAAGGATAGAGGTAAGACTGACTGGCCTAAAGTTACCCAGCAAATCCCTTCTCCCCTTCTTAAAAATGGGCACCACGTTGGCCCTTTTCCAGTCCTCGGGGACCTGTCCGGAGCACCATGAGTGCACAAACAGCCATGCCAGCGGCTCAGCTATGACACTGGCCACTTCCTTCAGCACCTGTGGATGGAGGTCACTGACTTGTACCCATCCAGCCTGTCCAAGTGCTCCTTAACTAAGTCAGCACTAACCATTGCCAGTCTGTGCTGACTTAGTGCATAACATGAACACCAAAATAGAATATATGCCTTCTTTTTTGCAAAATAGAATTAAATAAAAAAGATTTTCCAAGAATTGTCTGCATAGAGCCGGGACAGATCCTAATCTTCAGGTGACTTCCCTTCCCTTCTTTGCTTAACCAAAGCTGAAATTCTAGCTGCTATTGAAGACTGGTCTCCATAGGTAGATCTATGATTTTGAAAAGAGTTAAAGAGTCTCCAAGGCTGTGAAATAGGAGGAGAGACCAGGAGCAGCCCTCAGACAGAAAAATTGCCCTAAGAAAGGTTAGCTTGATTAATAGTGTGTCAATCAAGATCCTTTAAGAATAAGTCACTATTGTTAACACCTTTGGAGTGAAGAATGATGAGCCATTATTTGCCTGTGAAGCAAAGTAGAATCATAGAAAATTAGGGTTGGAAAGGACCTTGGGAGGTCCAACCCCCTGCTCAAAGCAGGACCATGCCCAACTATATCATCCCAGCCCAGGCTTTGTCTAGCTAGGTCTTAAAAACCTCCAAGGATGGAGATTCCACAACCTCTCTAGGTAACCTGTTACAGTGTTTTACTACTGGAGTGAGTTCTTCTTAATAACTAACCTAAACTTCCCTTCCTGCAACTTTAACTACTATTCCAATCAGAAAAATAGCTTCCTGCTTCATAAATACACCCCAGTTTTGGGGGATGATTTTTTGGGGGAAAGGTTTATACATGAAAAAATGTGGTAATATCTTAATGAATAGCTTCCAATTAGAACAAGCTTACTGGCCCTGGGTCCAGATCCATAAGGGGATTTAGGAAGAAATTAAGGGTCTGAATCTAAAAGTGTAATTTTCCAAGGCTAGGGACAGAAGTTGCACATTAAACGGGTTTAAGTGATGAGAAACTGGGTTAAACCTGTAACAGAACATAAGTTCAGTGCTGGGCTGGGCTGGGCTGTCCACTGGAACAGAGCAGGGTTGGCCCCACCCCTCTTCTTCCTGGCCAGAGCACTATCGGGGACTGCAGCAGCTGCCAGCCTTCCCCTCCGCCCCCAGCTGCTCAAGTAGGGATCCACCCCCCCACCCCTCTCCCACAGCAGTGACCCCAGTGCAGGGACCCTGCATCTGGCCATGCCCCCCACCATGCTAACTAATGCTGAGAGGTGTCTGGTGTGGGTCTTCAATTTCACTGGAATAAAGGCAGACAGCTAGTGGCTTGCAAATGCACCCTACAGATAAGAGCTTGAAACAAATTAAAGAGATGTTTTCTTTTGTAGGGCTTGATGGACTGATAAACTTTGTTCTGACAAGCAACCTGCTGGCTGCAATCTGTCAGTCTTCAGAGAAAGGTGTTAGAAATGACCGGCTTTGCCGACAGTATGAAGGAGGGAGAGGGAGCTTGAAAAGCTCAGTATCATCAACAGATGCAGAGTCTGGCAGTGTTCTCTGCCCCTTGAACAGTGAGCTGGGAAAAGCCCGGGATGGTGCAGGCAGGATGGGGGGTTTAAACCCCTCCCTAATCAGAGTGTCCTGCCAGGCAGGGCCTGACCATGCTCCCCCTCAGCTCAGCATTATGGAAGGGAGGGAGGGCTGCTTTAGCGGCCCCCCCCTGCTTCTAGCCTGAACCACTGCAGGCATCTGCTTGCATTTTTGGAATGAAAAGGGAATGAATTTCCACCTCCAAATTGGTTCAAGCTCCGCAAGTTAAACTAACCTGCAAAGATTGAATCAACTCAGGTTCTGGCTTTTTGAACATCTGTCCCTAGCCCAAATGCCCAATTATTCCATTTGAATGTCTGTGTAGCTCCCAGATCAGTATGCTGGTTATTGTAAATCCAGTCCTAAAATGCCTGACTTTTCCTTCTGTGTTTCTATAGGGAACTTTTAAACTTTTAGAGCCTAGTTCAGGACTGTAGGTTCCACTATGGAGGGTTGGTGCTTGGATGTTAGATGTCTTGTAACACTGAGGGCACATCTACATGTGTGCCATTAGTCATTTAGTACTTGCTTAAGCAAGTAAGCAGCATTACTGCTCAGACCCAATGCTGCACAGGTTTTTTCCCCATACTACAGCACAGTAGCAATGAGCTACTGCTCAGTAGCTCGTTGCTACTCCGCAATAGCATCAGCATCACAGTTCGTGCCCACAGACGCTACGTCACTATTGCAATGAGCTACGGTGACAGCATCTCATGTAGATGTGCCCTGAATGTCTTAACATTTAAGTCCTTTTGTTCTGCATCCAGTGACTAAACCTGAGTTTATCAGGGAGCATACACTGATTAAAATCCGTAAGTTGACAAATTAATAACAGAATGCTTTTTTTTCTATTCTGTTTCTCAGTCTTCACCATAGGGAGAAACAAATGAGAAAGTCACCATTTCGTATAGTCTTATGTCATGTGTTTCTTTTATTCATTTAGGACTATACCTGGGAAAATCATGGCTTCTCTCTTGTGAACAGACTATATTCTGATATTGGGCATCTCCTGGATGAGAAGTTTCGAATGGTCTACAACCTCACTTACAACACTATGGCTACACATGAAGATGTTGACACAACAATGTTAAGAAGAGCTTTATTTAACTATGTCCACTGTATGTATGGAATCAGGTACGTAACAAACTTGTCTTAACTAGTGAGTACATTTTAAAGCTTTTAAGTACAGTATGTACATTGGACAGGAAGTTACTAGATTTTGATCACATGTAGAGCAGTGCTTTAGAGTTGGTGTTTATGCTCAGAAAATAAATGTGGTGCCTAAGTTTTGGAATACCAGTGGACTTTGATACAAATTGTGGCGTATTTGTAGGGTTCTTAGTGTAACTTAATTGTTTTCTACATTTAGACAAAATGTAGTTGTTCTGTGGATCAAATAAGCTTAGAATTCACACAGAAATCTGTCTTCCCTCCCCTTGTAATCTCCCCCTCTCTCCCAAAACTTCAGACAAAAGTTTTCCCTTTTTCAGAGACAGGGAAAAGTTAATGCCATGTTCTTAAAGCTTTTAGAAGGTCAGTTGCCTTTGTTCTAGTCTGAGTCTAGATTGCTTATAATTTCTGAATGTAAAAGCTGGTAAAAAGAAATCTGACATTTTCAAAGGTGTATTCAGAAGAGAGACTTGGTCTGCCTTCCTTTGTTTAGGTATGATGACTATGATTATGGCGAAGTTAATCAGTTACTTGAACGCAGCCTGAAGGTTTACATTAAGACAGTGACCTGCTACCCAGAGAGAACTACCAAGCGCATGTATGATAGTTACTGGCGTCAATTCAAGCACTCAGAGAAGGTGAGTGTTTCATAGCCAAACATTTCACCAGAAACCCCTGTCATGTAAACAGGGGAAGATGATGAGGAGGCTCGCAAAGAGATGAGTTTCTGAGAAAGTTAAACTTTTTAACAGTAAAGTTAACATCCAATTAACTAACTTACGTGGCCATGCTATACAGTACTTAAAGAAAGTTTAGAGAATTAAATGCCACTGTCGAGAGAACATTTTCTCAATGATCAGACCATGGACCTTAGAGACTTCTGAATGAAACTGAACCAGCAAGAATGAATATAGAAAAATTATCGGACTAGGATTGCTAACATAGTCAACTGTTCTGAAACTTTTAGACTCTTCAAGTGAGTTCATTATTTACATCGTGTGTCCTTATGCTGTTTGCAGTCTGTACAGGATGTTGGCATTTGTAAAGCTATTGTCTGCCTTTTAATATAAACTGCATATAAACTCTTCTTTCATGAAATATCATGAATGTGCCCATGGCCATTGTGTTTGGTTATAATAAACAAAGTCTTTTATAGGTATTAGCATAAAATAAAGCCCAGCTTCTGTCTTTTCTATAATCTGCATGCTCATCTCACCACCAATTTACATGTCTTCAGTCATGAAATTTTGATCTTTGATGTAAATAAGCTTTCCTGAGGTCCAGTAGCAAACTAGGATAAAGCCGCTATTTGGTCTTCCTTTAAGTGCTATGATCTCATCTCAAGAAAAGCCAAGCTGGTCAGTACATGGATGAGGGCCATAGTATATAAGGGGGTGCCTAGGAACTGCAGGGTACCTGCAAGGTAAGTGGTTTTTGCACAGATGCCCCTGCATAATGTTGGGTTGTGCTTCACCTTTCCAAGGCACTTGCATAGCCTGGCCTTGACACTAGGGGCTTAGGTACTGATGTATACATTTTTGGTTAGGTAGATACCCTTTTTTACTTTTTTTTTTTTTTACCTGGCTCAGTTTTCCTTGCATTAGTTTCCTAATTGCGCTTTTAGTAACCGATTTGACTGCTGTTCCTATATCTTATGGTATGTTACATGTGGATTTGTTACATCAGACTACCTGGAAGCAACAGAAATGTAGTCTTCCACGTCATGGTGAAAAGGTTTTCTGTCATGATCATCATTGCTGTACAATGTTAATTTGCTGTTGCTTCTGTTAAGTCAGATGGAAGACTACTAAAAGTTGTGATTATGACCAGTTACCTGGGACCCCAGAATGTCAAACAAAATTGACATACTAGATATCTGGACAGGACCTGGTAGCCCTTCAGTTGTGTAGGCTGCAGGAATGTAGCCGTTACTTTTTCAGGCATAAATCTGAAGCAATTGGGCAATTAAATAGTGTTGAATAAATACTGCTTGAGAAATGTAAAGCCAAGTAAATATATTTAACTTTCATTTTTTTTAAAACAGGTCCACGTAAATCTGCTATTAATGGAAGCGCGCATGCAAGCAGAACTTCTATATGCCCTTCGTGCCATAACTCGTCATCTGACCTGAAGCATTCATAGGGAGAGGGCCGAGAAATACTTAACAATATGTAAAGACCTTTTGAAATAGATACACACCAGACGCTGTTTGTGATGTAGCATCAGGTTATTCAATTCTCTAGTGTCAAAGTTTAGCCGTGTTTTTGGCGGCTGTAATGTGCAATGACGTGTTTTTATTTTCTTGATGCTTAACATTACTAATGATAGCAAAAATAACACTGAGGAGCACTAGTCCTACATTTTTTTTTTTTCTGGTTGGATTTCTGGACACTGGTCAAAATCCTGAAAACCGGTTGTTTTACTTCAGTGCTTTGTTTTGCTCACAGAAACAAAGCACTTGCATCTTGATTTTTTTGTTTCAAGCAATCAGTTTTCAGATTAATGGAATCCAGCAATGGATCTTTTTTGAATGTTCTGAAAAATCTTAATACTGTGTCATAAATCTAGTAGAGAGAAGCATGCGCTGTGTTAAATGAATTGCCCACTGGATTCTTGGTTGTCTCCTGGAAACTGTTTATCAGGCACTGTTCTTACTACAACAGTTGAAGGTGATGTGAAATGTGATTCAAACGTTGTCCATACTCTTAATGTGAAATTAATCATGATAAATTCCACAGCATGCTACTGAAATGCAAAGTTCAGCTATCTTCTTTCCTCTTTCCAAAAAAGAGGTTTCACAATTTAATTTTAGCTGTACATATTATGTTCCAATCATGCATAGCAATCTTCTTACTGTCACCCTCTGTCAAATTCTTTACATTATCTGTTCTCATCATAACATTGCTTGCAATTCCCTTAGTTGGCACCTGCACACTTAATACACAGACTGACCAAAAATTTGTATTTGCGCTCTCCTTTGTCCAGTCCTTTTTTTAAAGTAAGGAAAGCAAAGGAAGGCTAACATAGTTGTTTTCTTTTCCTATTGGATGTATAGAAATTTATTACCCATAATTTCTTTCATAGTGTGAATGTGTTAATATTCAAGTTAAAAAATTGTGTTTCTATGCATTAATGTGAGTGAACAAAAGAAAAGTGCAATATTTAAAAAGAAAGCAAGCTTTTCCCTGTTACATCACTACTAAAGTGTCCTTTCTTTGAACAGCCATAAAGAAATGTTTAAAACCAAATTCCTTTATGGTCTGAGGCTTAGCATTTTTGCTCCAGCTTGTACAGCTTGAAGCAATCTGATATTTAGATGCCAAAGCACCCCACAAATAAAGCCAATTTGGACAACTGGTAATTTTGGGGAAGGGAAGAAGTAAGCTGCCAAAAATGTCACATTTCTGCATTATTTTGTTGCTTGACTAGATTAATTTTAAGAGCACAAAATTTCAGTGTTTATAGCTTTACTTTGTATTATGTTTAATGACCAGTGAAGTGCCTAAAGAGATGCATAAATTTACCCAGTAGGAAACAATTGTCACTGCTAAATCTTTTTTTTTTTTTTTTTTTTTTTTGGGGGGGGGGCGCGGCAGCAGGAGGAAGTGTTTCCTTTTTTTTCTTTCTTTTTTTTTTTTTTTTTAACTCTGAGGGTGACTTTATTTTGCTTTTACATGCATTACATGCATAAAATTAACAGGTTATTTAAAGTTGCATTGAATTGTAAAAGACGATATAGGAAAAAAATTTCCATTGAAGACTGCAGAATAGGTTTTTAGTTTGACTAGTCATTTTTAACATTTTTCATTTGAAAAAAAAAAAATCATGGACCATTATGCTATTAAAGCTAGTTTCCTGTCTCCTTTCATTTTCTAATAACTTGCTATGACATCACATATTGGGTTTTTTGCTTTAGCTGTCTGTTCCAGATTGGAAAAGTAAATGATTGTACACTTTATACATTGTTTCTGCACTTTTGGACTGCAGACTATTTGCATGAAAAACCTTGTGAGGGAGAAATTTAGTAAAAATTTTCAAGTTAGGGTTGGTTATTTAAGGACTATCCAACAAATTGTACATCAGAATCCCTTCTGTAGGAAACATTGCATAAACCATAAAATGTATTTATCTTGTTTAGCTAACTACAAAGACTATTCAGAAGTGTTGAGAGGCTCATATGTATACACTTAGATTTTACTTCTTTCTAATTTATAATCCTTTTTTTTTTTTCTTTACTCTAGTGGCTGTACCTAATGGTTTTATGCTTGGAAATATTCTCTCTTCTAAGAGATGTTCTTTCAATTAGTAGTTTGACCTTTTAGTGATGGAATCTGTATAGTAATACTAAATTAAACTCCTCTGATATAAGAAGCCAGATAGTTCTCAAAGCACAGTTGAACTTTTGGAAAGAAGGTGAAACTAGATTTAGGTAACAACCACTTAGTTTCTCTTCAAAAATGCAAGGGTTTTAGAGTAGCTTTGAGTTTTAATTGTGAAAACGTTAGTGCCTTTGCTTTAGATTTTCCCTATAGAATTTCCTTTACCTTTCCAGCTGAAATGCCTTCTCAGCAATTTATGTGATTAGACTTGGAAATATATAAACTATAAGTGAATTGATTTTTTTTTCCATCAAAGTACTAGTGAATCAATAATAGTGAAGAAATAAACTTGATTTTAAAAGGCGCCATATTTAATCAGATATGGCCCATGTCACATTCCAAGTTAGGAAGTGTCATTTTACAACTAGTTTGCTGTAACTTTTTCTATATAAAATGCAAACTTGAAAGTTACAAAGCTGTTTTCCAGGTGGTGTTTTTCAGAGTATAGCATTTACTATGTAATGATTTATAGCCTAGCTTTTATACTCAAAATGTGATATTTTTAAAATTATAGATGTTTGTTAAAGTTATACGATTATACCGTATACTTTACCTACACTTTAGGCTCACATTGTGCCAAATTTAAATGTGCAAATGTTTTGTTGAGGAAACAAAAGCATGTGTGAATGTGAATCCTCAAACTTCATTGCTTATTAACTTCCATTGTCAAAAATGTACCTTAATAATTCTTGGAGGTATAGGCTCAGATACTGTCTCTTTGCTGTCCCTTGATGGGCTTTGTTTACCAGGATTAATATTAGTCACCAAGTCTCAGTCTTCACTAAGATAAAACTAAAATGTATTGTCTCCTTTTCTGCTGAAGAACAAGTACAGAATGTGCTTTATTGCTTTTTTAAATTTGTTTTTCTATAAGGAAGGCAAGTGGAAAATTACAAATTGGAAAAGGTATTTGCATTAGCTCAGTATTCTGTGAAATATAAAACTGGCAGTTGAACATCATGGGATTATAGTCATGCAACAGCAGAGCCCATTTTAATCTAAATAAGACAGGATTGATGCTAACAGCAGGCTGTTGAAACTGTTGTAGAGCCCCACAGGAACTGATTTTTGAAATTTTTCCAAAGTTCACTGAAATCAGACAAGAAGACAGATTCTGCAGTTAGAGTGTACACAGAACCAGCATAAAAATCAGAGAGAATCATGCTCACATTTTTAAAATTGCAGAAGTGTCCCCATCAGCTTTTACTCTGCAAAATGTTGTAGCAGCAGGAGACTTAGAAATATATAGCAAATCTAAAAAATTATGTATTTTGGGCTACTTAAAAACTATAAGCCAAAGGGGGTAGGGGAGGAAGTGAGATTTTCTTTTAAATTGTTTAAATGGAGAAAGAAAAAGGACAAGTATTTCAAAGGTATTTAGGTGCCTAAAGATGCAAGCAAGGACCTCCATGGATTTTTGTTGACTTCAGTTGCAATTAAGTACCAGTGTGCTTTGAAAAATCCCTCTAGGGCAGGCGTGTCCAACCTTTTTGAATGTGGGGCCAGATCATGAACTTTTTATCACCCAGTGGGCCAGCGAGCCATATTCAAAGACCTCACAGGAAGTGGTATCACATCACCCCCCCCCCCCCCCCCCAAAATGAAAGTACAGTGCTTACTTTCATTTCCCATCACAGCACCTTAGGCCTCAGAAAACAGCTTGGAGGGCCGCATGTTGGACAAGCCTGCTCTAGGGCTAGGGATAGAAGTTATACATAAACCAGTTTAAGTGATCAGACACTGGTTTAGACCTGTAACAGAACAGAAGTTCAGTGCACATAAGCTGCTTTCAAAATGGACAAATCCAGTTTCAGGGAAACTTGGATTCATGTAGTATCAGGCTTAACTGATTTAGGGCAAACAGGTTTATGGAACTTCTGTCCCAGATCCCCTCCCAATTCAAGTTAACTTACAGCCCCCCAGCATCCCAGGAAGCTTTGCAGCCCTGGGCTGTGCTGTCTGCTCCAGCAAAGCAGGACTGGCCTCACTCCTGCTGTCACAGCTCAGGCGGTAAAGCCTCTTCTCCCTAGCCTCTGACTGTGCCCATCAACACAGTGGGATGGGGGTAAGGGAATGAACCCCAGAACCCTCTAGCCTGGGTCTGCACAGCACTCCATGGGGCTTATGCCTCCGCCTCCACCCCAGACTCTTTGAGTTGGGCTGGAATTGCCTTAACCTCACCCTGCTCCTGCCAGCAATCCTCGTCTTGGATGGGAGGGAGAATTCACCCACTGTGTGGGACCCCCAGCTGGGGTCTGCACAGCGCTGGGGGCACTGGGGGAAAGCCCCCTCCACTGGGCTTTTCATACCCCACCCCTGCAGCCTGCAGGGAGGGAGCAAGGGGGCAGGGGAGTGCACCCACCTGGCCTAGTGCTGGACACCCGCAAGGCATAGGATGGGAGGGAAGCTCCCTCCCCAGGGTTTTTCACCCCCTTGTAGCCCAGAGAGCCAGCTAGGATCCCTTAGGCCTGCCCCCCTCACCAGCTGCTCTGGTTTCTGAAGGGCTTGGGGGCAAAGTTGGGGAATGTATCCCTGCTGGGAGTGGGGAACCCCTGCTGAGGCTCAAGGATCCAGCTTTCCCCAGGCTGGAGGGGCTGTTTTCCCTTGGGGGAGACAGCCAGGGTTTGGGGGCGTGCGCTGGGCAGCCAATCAAGGATGAGCCTCGCTGGGCTTCCTTTGGGTGTCCTCTGCCACGGCTGGCAGGCTGGGAAGCGTGCTGTAGCACCCCCAGCTTCTGGTGTGGACCACTGCATGGGCTTGGCTGCCTCTGGTTTCAAAAGTGAACATCGGTTCACTTTATTAGTTCAATCTACACAGTTCGGAGAAACTCAGACTTAAAGATTCAGCCTTGGGCTTTTTGACTGTCTGTACTTAGCCTAGGTGCCTATCTTCATTTTTCAGCCTTTTTTTAAAGGTTCTTAATCATCTAAATTATTCTCCATGGAGATTAAAAGAATAATTTGCAGTAAAAAGTGTGACTTGCACCAGTTTATTGATGAAATAAGTTTCCTTGTGTGTTTAATGTAGATTTATAAAAGATTTTCTGAAGGCAGTTAACCTAAAATGTTGTTGTTTTTAAAGTAGTATCTTGACATCATCTTGCACGTCTATGAATGTTCATAAAAATATGCATTTAATGAATGTGCTTAGGCTGACTAGAATAGACTTTATGAGGCTAAATTCTGCAGCAGCTATGCACTAAGCCTGAAGTTGCTGGATGTATGGCCTGTGGTAGGATTGTGATTATGGCCTGTGAGAGCTGATCCAAGATCTGTTGACTTCCTGAGTCTTCAATCATAGGACATAGAGGTGACCTTCACAAGAAGGAAAAATGGATTAAACTGGAAAAAATGAAACCTACCCATGGCTGATCCAGACCAATAACTCTCTACTCATGACATGCAAATGCTGCTCGCCACAAAAGCTGGCTAAAAATGCCAGGGATTTGTTCTATAATTTGAGCTTTAAACTAGGCAAGGGAAAGCCAGCTCTTCCATGCTGTAGCCTCTATCTGCCTATCTTCGGGAAGGTTTTAAATAAAATACATATTTCCAGGGGAAAAAATTTCCAAGTGAAAAAGATTTTGGCAATCTGTACACATCATAAAATCCCATCATCCCTGGCCATGGGAGACAGGCCAAGAAGAGATGAGGTGTTCCAGGTTAGGACAGAGGCATCAGCTGAACAGCATTTCCTATGGTAGTTTAACCCTTGGCACAAATATACTTGGCCATGCAGTTAACTTCTGCAAATCCACTGCCCCCATCTCCTTTCCAGTTGTTGACTAGTTCTGTTCTTCACCTAGGGCTTCGGGCCCGACGTCCCAGTGACTAGCCCTTTCAAAAGTTCTCCCCACCCAGCAACAAGTGCTCCCTAGACAAGTTCCTAATCATGCTTTTCCACCTGTCAAACCTTAAATTATCCTTCAGGCAGAAGCATTCAGACCAAAGCTTTCTGTATAGCATTGAGTTCCCACGCTGCCACCAGGAAGTTCCTTAGAGTTCTATTGCTTAATCTTGTGCTGTTCCTCCTTTTCAGGAACACTGAATTCACTTATTACATTTATTTCTGGCCAGGAAAATTAAATCCCTTTTTCAAAAGTTTATTATTGAGTTTTGGTTTTTAAATAGTCATCCTCTCTGCCACTAAGAGTGTGCTTGTGCCTTTCTGATCACCATTTCAGGCTCAAATATTGCTAGTCTTGCATTGAAGTCTAACAAGCCTACTTGTGAAGGACCCATACAAGTTATTCCGGGGGGGGGTCACATTCTGACCTTGGATTACAAATAAATAAATACATCCAATAGTATATATTCTCTCAACCCAATTATATAAGTCCTTTCTTGGGCAAACCTCCCATCAACTTCTGGAGTTCTGTCCATGAAAGGGTGGACTTGGTTGGTCTAGTATTTCAAAAATTTGTACTCAGCTGTACACATTTATTAAAGCTTAGACTTATTGAAGGAATTCTGTCTATAGCAGTCAGATTTGGTCTTTAAGAAACTAAGAGATAAATGTGGACATTCCCATGCAAATGCCAACAGACATTTACCTTTGCTCAGAGGATGTAAAACAGGCTTTTTTAAGTAGCAGCAGTAATCTCAGGAAGGGAATTGGTGTGTTTGTTTCATAAAATGAAGTATCACTAAGTGTATTCAAAGTACTTCTGTACTTATGCACATAAGGGAAATATAAAACCTCTTTTCCAAGAATACTGATGAGACTTTATAGAAGGTATATGTTTCAGTTGCCCTGTGTTGGAATAATTAAGATATATTTTTCCCCAATGTATCATTCTACACAAAGTTGAGGTGGGGCAGCCTTTCATTTTTGAAAGTGTAAACAGACTGCAGTTTGAATTTTTTTTCCAGCTTTTATAATAAACTTTTGAAGGCAACGTTTTAAGGAACATGGATTGCTTGTTCATCTCTAGGAATTTAGAAATGATGATACCAAATTTATTCCAATATATTATAAACTAAAAATTTGCCATGCAGTTTCTCATAGTGCCTCTTCATGCTTAAGTTGTGCCACCAAAATTGAAATACAGCCTTTCCCTCCATTACCTTCACCAGTGAACCAGATCAATGAGTATATATTGCATGGTTGTTAAGAAAAGTATAGTAATGTTGAAAGGATTTATGCCCACTTAAACCTCCTTAAGGTAAAGAATATGTCTGATAAACTTTGGCTGCAGTCTTAAGACTTTAATAAAACTCATAAAGCCACAAAATATTTTCTTGATCAAGGCAGAACTGGATATAAACTCTAATGTAAAAGATAAGATTTTAACTTGAAATCTCTCACTCATACCCTGTCATTTTGCTGGACAGCTCTGTAATGAATGTATATGTCTTTATGTCTGAGACAATTCAAAATCAGACTGCCACCTCTATTTTGTTTTGTTCAATATCGTATTATCCTTTTTTATCTTTTTTTTAAGTTGAGCGATATATGTAGCATGCTGTGAATGTCCGTTGGATCTTTTTTCTTTAATTCATCAGTATTAACACCTGTTCTCTTTGTGTTCGTTGGTACTTTTACCCATTTTAATCAAAAGCTGTGATATATCTTTGCAGTCCTGTGCTTTGTTACTGTAACATTTTGATTTTTATGAAGCACGTGACTGTGGGTTATTGTGAGGCAGACAGTGATCTTACATGACTGCCACTTATTGGTCTCTCTTGTACTACGTAAAGTTGTAAGTAGAATAAGCTTTTTAACAGATTTGATGCAGTTTAGGATTCACACAAGTTACAAATGTCCCATGTGTGAGAGTCTCTGTATTTATAGTTTTTAATTCATAAAGTAGCAAACTTGATAAATATAGCCACTTTAACTGCTCTTGCTAAACAGACCCTACTGTAGATTTAAAATACCACTGTATATATGGGAAGTAGATGGTTGGAATAATGGCAGTGTATGAAATCTCTATTTATAAATGTGGATGAATTAAGCCCTTCCTCTGAATGAAGAAATCTAATGAGATGCTTAGTCTACACAAAGTGACTACTGTCCATTTGCTCAGACATTATTCTAAATACCTTGAAAAGCTATGGTTTACATCATATCTTAACCCCCTCGATCAGCAAATATGCTATTCATTTAAGGTAAGGCATATCCCTGGGCAAAGGGCCAATACAGTGTCAGTGCAAGCAGAACTTTCTGTATTACCCTCAAAATAAAGTTGAGAGGGGATATGCATTGCATTGGCTTGTCCTGGTCCCCTATAGGGAGAGTTTCCCCCAAGATGAGCTGCTGAAGTTAATGGAGTTTGCAAGACTCCTTTCATATTTCTTTGGGGTATGAAAATAGCTGCATCACTTTTGATTTGACATTCAAGAACCCTGTTTAGCACAGGTAAATAGTGGCATTTCCTCTCAGTTGATATGATGTCTCCAAAGATGGTTTTGGGTCTAATCCTAATTAAGGCTAAATTGTGATGTAACAATCTGCCTGGAGTAAGGGACAGCACATTTTTGTTGAGCAACCCAGGCAGGGGATTGTTTCCAGATCACTATCCCCCTTCCCTTGCTTTCTGTTGCTCCATGGAGAGAGTAAATTGTGACAGGTTTATATCTTGCAGCGTGAGCCTGTGCTCTCTGGTATGTACTAGCGCAGCTATGCAGGCATGTTGAAGAGAGGGAATAGAAAAAGATACTTAAGCTTCAGCTCTATCCCTATTTACATGTGGTGGGGGAAGCATAGCATTTCTTCTACAATCCTGCTTTCCTGCTTGTGCGGCTACCTGTGCAGTGGGTAGCCAACTTAAGGGCATAAGTGGGCACCTTACTGCCACTTTGTCCCTTGGGCTGCGATTTAAGTGGCGTCCCAAGTTTGATCTTATGTGGTCATATCTTTTGCCAATGGTCTGCCTGTGAGATGAATCAGCTCTTGGGAGTTTATGGTGGGATTCTACAAGAGCTTTCAGTATAACTTTTTTTTTTTTCTTCTGTGTTGCTGATTTTGGATAAACTGACCTAGCTGGATCCATTTTTGTGACTTTCGTAGGTTTTAGTTACCCGACTTGAATTTCTCTGAACAGATGCAGAAGGAACTTTTAGTGAGTTAAGAGAGACATGCATTTTTTAAATAAAGGAATTGTGTGTATTAACATGTTAACAGCAATTCATAAATCTGCACTTTTTATGAAGTTTTGAAAATTCTATTTATAGGTACGAAACAATGGGGTTTGTTTAAAAACTTTATCGCATTTATACTTGCTGAAATTTCTTTCATTGTTATCAGTAGGAATTTTATTGGTTAAATAAAATTGGCAAAACTGTTCCCTGTTGTGTGTGTGTGTGTATGTCATTTTAAATTTTCTTTGGAAAACTCTTTGAAATGATGTCAACCTCTTGAAAGCATCAGCAATCATGAAGGCATTTTTTTCTGCCACAGTTTATTTCATGTCACAAGTTGTAGGAGCACAAGGTACTGGAAAATATTCAGCCATGGTTCAAGTCACTGTCTTTTTAAATACCTAATTATGCCAGTATAATAAAAGCCCAGTGATTGCTGCTGTTGATAAGAGAAGAAAATGCTATCATCCTGACTGGGTCGAGTGTTTTATCTAATCTTAAAATTACGGGCTTTATCCAGGCAGGATATAGGGAGAAGTTTTGCAATTAGGAGCCACCACCACTTTAACAAACAGCCGTATTTGAATGTTCCATGTCAAAGAGGCAAAAATGACTTGAAATTTCTTTTCAGGGATTGTTCAGCAACAGAGCTGTCTCAGGTCAAAATTTCCCATGCATGGTTGCTGGAATCAATGAATCTGAAGTGTGCAGGGCCTCTACCAAACATTTTTACAACCAAAATGCATGAGTTCTAAACCAATAGCTTTTCCACCCCAAGATTTTCTGTTTAGGTCATTTTCCGCAGTCCCATTCCCCTCTGCCCCACCAGCCTAGTGACAGCACAAATGAAGTGATGCTCTTATCTACAGCTAGCAAGGTAGGACCTGACCCCTGAAGGATACTTCGCTGGCAACCTAATAGCTTACAGCTGGACTTCACCCTCTTCCTTTCCTTGGAAGTGCGCCCTACATGTTAAGTAGTCTCATTTAAATTAATATAAATTTCTTTAGAAGTAAAGGTGACAGGTTAGCCCTTAAAAGAAGGTTGCTTTGCCTTGATTTGGAGCCTGCTGTGACTGAACTCCTGTGACATTTGGAATGGATCCTTCTTTGGTGTGAAGGTAGTTACATTGTACAGGAAAGCCAGCACCACCTTCACCAGTCTGTCATGCTCATTCTTATTGTTTGCATGTCTTAACAAGGGAATCCTAAATCCAGGGTTTGTTCCAAATACCAAAGGAAGCTTTATCTGCTACTGCTTGGTTGTAGGAAAGAGCAGATCTTGTATTTCTTTGGCCAGCAGTAGGAAAACTAGGAGTACTAATGTAAGAGGCAGCACTCCTACCCCACTGCAATGTAAGGGAGTTCGGGCATTTTTACTACTGCCATTTAAACCCATCCTGGGCACATCTACATGTGTATTTAGTGCGAAACAATAAACTCCGGCACACACTGCACCTGAGTATTGCTCCCAGGTGCCACATTTACACACATGTCCCTGATCGTAGCACATTGAGCTGGGTTGGAGTAGCCCCAGCTGGCAGGAACCCCAGATAGGAGAGGGAGAGAGGCTCAGCCTGCCAGCCCAGGGCTGCTCTAACCCAGCTCAACGTGCTGCAGAGCAGCTGATGGGCAGGAGGGCGCTTCAGCACAGGGCTAGCCAACAGGCAACCCCCACACTGAAGTCCTTTCATGCCCCAACCAGCTCTATCAGTATCTACATGTGTATTGCTGTGCACTAAAAAACTCTGGTGCAGGTTAGCACTTGTAAATACAAGTGCTAGCCTGCAGTGGAGTTCTAGTTTACTGCACCCTAATAGGGTCACACGTGTAGATGCTGAGATGTCTACTGTGAAGCTAATTAGGCAGCTCCACAGTAATGTAGATGTGCCCCCTGAGTGGTAAAAGCACCTGTGCCCTGTTAACATGTAGACTGCTAGGTCTGCAAAAGTTTCAGCTGCAGCCCTGACCTTGGCTACAACTACACTCAAACTCTTCTACCAACAATGAGAAGCTTTCTGTAGTGTCCATTTAGGGTGTAGTGCCTTTTAACATCTCACCAAAAGGCCTAGTGCTGGTGCAGTGTAGCTTATTTTGTTTCTTGTGCTTGTATCAAGCTTTTTTGTCTAGTATTATAATAAGTCTCCAGGAAGATTTGACTATTGACCACACCTGGTGTGTCTAACACAACTCAAAAAGAGTTAAACGTGTTTTGTTAATCTAATTAGGTATCTAATTTACCATCAGCTTTCCTTCTCACTTTGCCTGCTCAATTCAACTAGCTTTCAGGTAGAGCTTGGATTGAAAAACGTGTTGCTGTTGCCTTTCTTAAAAGGCTAACAATGCTATGTGCAAAAACTGTCAGGGAACTGTCCCAGTCTCTGCATGCAAAGCTTGCCTGCCCCAAAGGAAAGCACTAAATACAAATATTCTTAAAGTAAACACTTGATCACAGAATACCCCAGGTGTGAGTATCACCAAGATCCATAGAAGCATGAAGGAAATGCAGCCAAAAGCAAACAAAGCCATGACAGCTTTGCCAAGTTCTAGCCAGGAAACATTTCATCCAGCAGCTGGAACAGCTCATGCCCTCTGACCTGAAGACTTCTGGTTATTTTAAGGTCTCTAAAGCCATCCAGAGCAGACTTCAGAGAGGTGGTTTGCTAGGTAAAGATCTATTGAGTGACTTTTAATCCACTGTGAATTAGAAGGCAGTTTATAGATTGGAAATGGAAGGTCAGAAGCTTCCATGGATTTTGGACACCTGATTTGGAGCGTTATAGCAAGTCTACATTCAAATCACAACTCCCTTTGACTTCAGTTACAACAGGAGCTTGGGACATCCAGGTAATAAGCAACCACCTTTGAAAAATTGAGTTCAAGTGATTTGGCAGGCATCACAGAAAAAAAAACCCCATGCTACAGATGCAGGAATAAATCCAGCTCTCTCAAACAGCTTTTGGCTGCTTTAACCATGAAATTCCTCCTTTCTTCCTGAAGTCCCCTGTCTCTTCCATGTTTTGCAACAAACAAAGCACAGGTCATATAAGCAATTATGATTCAATCCTGTTATGAACTAAATGAGGCTGGGGTCCTGCAGAGAGAAAAATAGCAGGTGGTCCTGTAAATTAAAGTCTATATTGCAATGTGTACACACGGGGGAGCTGAATTAAGGGGTTGCACGGGCCTGACTAGGTGAGTGTGTCAGCATGTTGACTGTGCCTTGGCAGGACAGGTTCTGAGTGTGCCCCACCCACCTGCTCCCTCCTGCACACATAAAACCTGGAAATGTGGCAGAGAAGCATCTCTGGCATGTTCCCCATACCTGATCTAGAGACTTCAGGCTCCAGCATGCCTGAGAGCAGCCACTGGGAATGACCCCTTAGTGGCTTCACTATTGCATTTCTGTGTTTGGCACATGGGAGTGGTAGGGTAAGGTAGGGTGTCCTTGGGAGCATCCCTGCTGGGACATGCTGTGAACACAGTGTACAGAAAGAAACTTAAGAGGATTTATTTTGATCCAAAACAAGGCAGAGTGCATCTCCGCTTGCTTGCATGCCAAATTTGCAGGAGAATGGAGAAAACTAGATGGTTTCTGCAACAGCTAGGCTACCACACCTATGAACACAGAGGAGTCAGGCCCAGAGGGAAGGAAGGGCTTCTATTGACACCTTCACACTTTTTGGCAGATGGCCTGAAACAGCAGGCTCAACTGTGGTAGGCATAAGCGACAACCCAGAAATCAAACCAGCAGTTTCCAGGCCAACCCTTGGGCTGAGACAGACATTCAAAAAACCTGAGCCTGTATCAATTAAATCTTTGCAGGTTAGTCTAACCTGCGTAGCTGGAACGGATTTGCAAGTGAACAAACATTCACTTTTAATTCCAGAAATGCAGGCACATGTCTGCAGCAGCCCAGGCTAGAAGCTGGGGGGGAGGGTGCTAGAGCAAGCCCTCCCTTTCCTTTCTCAGCAGTGGCAAGGCTGAAGGGAAGCTGACCTTGGGGGCAGGGCCAGGCCCTGGTAGGCTGCTAAGTATGATTGGGGAGGGGTTTAAACCCCACCCTGGCCTGCAGGAACCCCAGCCAGGCTGTGCTGGGAGGAGGAGTGGGGGAAGCAGCCCTTGCCAGGCTTGTGCCCAGCTGCCAAAAGTGGGTGGAGGGGGATTAAACTCCCTTGTCTCCCCTCTTGGGCACAGGGACCCAGCTGGGCTCTGCCCAGCTTTTCCCCTGCTCACAAGGGAGGAGGGGGGAAGGGGGCAGTCTGGCCAGAGCTGGCCAGCATGGCCCTGCCTTCTGCCCAGGGCTGGGGCTGGGGCTGAGCTGTCCCTGTGGAGGGAGCTGGTAGAAAGCAGCTGGAGCTGGAGCCAGATCTTCATACCCTGAGCAGAAGCTGCCAGGGGCCAGGCTAAAGCTACCCTCAGCCCTTCACTGCTCAGAGTGACACAGCAGGGGCAGGAGTGGGAGTAGGAGGAGGAGGAGCTGCTGGAGGGGAGGGGAAGCTGTGTGCTGGCTGGGCCTGGCAGGACTCTTATAGATTCATAGATGCAAGGATCGGAAGGGACCTCAATAGATCATCGAGTCTGACCCCCTGCAAAGGCAGAAAAGAGTGCTGGGTCTAGATGACCCCAGCTAGATACTCATCTAACCTCCTCTTGAAGACCCCCAGGGTAGGGGAGAGCACCACCTCCCTTGGGAGCCCGTTCCAGACCTTGGCCACTTGAACTGTGAAGAAGTTCTTCCTAATGTCCAATCTAAATCTGCTCTCTGCTAGCTTGTGGCCATTGTTTCTTGTAACCCCCGGGGGCGCCTTGGTGAGTAAAGCCTCACCAATTCCCTTCTGTGCCCCTGTGATGAACTTATAGGCAGCCACAAGGTCACCTCTCAACCTTCTCTTGCGGAGCCTGAAGAGGTCCAGGTTCTCTAGTCTGTCCTCGTACGGCTTGGCCTGCAAGTCCTTAACCATACGAGTGGCCCTTCTCTGGACCCTCTCCAGGTTATCCGCATCCCTCTTGAATTGCAGCGCCCAGAATTGCACGCAGTACTCCAACTGCGGTCTGACCAGCGCCCGATAGAGGGGAAGTATCACCTCCTTGGACCTATTCGTCATGCATCTGCTGATGCACAATAAAGTGCCATTAGCTTTTCTGATGAGTTCATCACACTGCCGACTCATGTTCATCTTGGAGTCCACTAAGACTCCAAGATCCCTTTCCATGTCCGTGCCACCCAGCAGGTCATTTCCTAGGCACTAGGTGTGCTGGACATTTTTCCTCCCTAGGTGCAGCACTTTGCATTTCTCCTTGTTGAACTGCATCCTGTTGTTTTCTGCCCACTTGTCCAACCTATCCAGGTCTGCTTGTAGTTGTTCCCTGCCCTCCGGTGTGTCCACTTCTCCCCACAGTTTTGTGTCATCCGCAAACTTGGACAGAGTACATTTCAGTCCCTCGTCCAAGTCACTGATGAAGACATTGAAGAGTATCAGTCCAAGGACCGAGCCCTGCGGGACCCCACTGCCCACACCCTTCCAGGTCGATACCGACCCATCCACTACGACTCTCTGGGTGCGACCCTCTAGCCAATTCGCCACCCATCGGACTGTGCAGTCATCCAAGTCACAGCCTCTTAACTTGTCCACCAGTATGGGGTGGGATACCATATCTAAGGCCTTCCTGAAGTCTAAGTAAATGACGTCAACCCCTACTCCTGCGTCCAGGGGTTTTGTAACCTGGTCATAAAAAGAGACTAGATTAGTCAGGCATGATCTACCTGCTACGAACCTGTGCTGGTTTCCCCTCAGCATAATTTTTCCTGCCAGGCTCTCGCAAATGTGAGCCTTAATAATTTTTTCAAAGACTTTGCCAAGGATGGAGGTGAGACTGACTGGCCTATAGTTGCCCGGGTCCTCCTTCCTCCCCTTCTTGAAAATGGGGACCACATTGGCCCTATTTCAGTCCTCCAGGACCTAGCCCGTGCGCCACGAGTGTTCAAATTTTCCCGCCAGTGGCTGCGCAATGACGTCAGCCAGTGCCTTCAGTACCCTCGGATGGAGCTCATCCGGGCCTGCCGACTTAAAGGCATCCAGTTCTTCCAAGTGACTCTGCACCATCTCAGGGTCTACGCATAGTAGTCTGGCGCCTTGCTGCTGCCTCTCTACAACCCCAGTGAGAGCCTCGTCCTGCCCCTCGCTTGGGAACACTGAGGCAAAGAACTTGTTGAGGAGTTCAGCCTTGTCCCCCCTGTCCGTCACCAATTGCTTATGCCCATCTAGTAGGGGTCCTATTCCACCCTGGGCCTTCCTTTTACTCCCTATATAGCTGAAAAACAGTTTCTTGTTATCCTTAACTTGGGATGTCATCCTCAGCTCCATGGTAGCTTTGGCCAGTCTAACTGCCTCCCTACAAGCACGAGCAGAGGAGGTATACTCCTCTTTGGTAACCTCTCCCTGTTTCTACTTTTTATATGCTCCCCTTTTAGCCTGTAGGCTGCCCTGGATTTCTCTGGTCAGCCAGGGAAGCTTTCTGGCCCCTTTCCCTCTTTTTCCCCGCATCAGGATCATCTCCCTCTGTGCCCAAAGGATCATTTCCTTAAGGCACAGCCACCCTTCCTAGGCTCCCATCTCTTCAAAACTCCTACTCTGCAGTGCGTCCTTGACTAATCGCCTGAGTTCATAGAAATCAGCTTTCCTAAAGTCTAGCACTTTCACCCTACTAGTTACCTTACCCACTCGATGCCTTATGATGAATTCTATTATTTGGTGATCGCTGTCCCCCTCTTCTGCTCCCCTCACCTCCAGCTGCGGCTCCTGCTCCTGCCCCGCCGTGAGGCTCTGGGTGGGCAGGTGGAAGCTTTATCCCAGTGGCTTCTGCCCAGTGCCTGCAGCTCTGGTTCCAGCTCTGGCTGCCTTCTTCCTGCTCTGCCCACTCAGCATGATGATGAGCAGCCCCTGCGGGAGGGTGGGGTGGGGGTGGAAAGCAGCTGGAGCTGGAGCTCCATGTGCTGGGCAGAAGCCATGGGGCTAATGCTTCCACCTGCCCACCCAGAGCTGTGTGGCAGCAGCGGTAGCTGGAGACGAGGGAGGCAGAAGAGCCCCGCTGGTCCCAGCTAGCACAGAGCCTGTCGTGCGGCTGCAGCTACCAGGCGCTGTGAACCCCAGCAGCGGATGGCTGCCAGGCTCCAGGCCCGCCAGCACCTCTAAGCCAGCCCAAGGAGCCTGCTGCTTGGCCAGCTGCTGCCCATGGCCCAGCTGGGGCTGGCTCCTGTGTGTCCGCCCTCAGTGGTGCCTGCGGGCTGGCCCAGCTCAGCCCCACAGCTGTGGATGAGGCAGGCAGATGGTAGTGCAATGGCGGCTGGCTCAGGCCATGTCCCCGCCCCTGCGGCTGGTGCAGGGACAGGGGCGAATGCCTGACTGGCTGCTACACCCTGGCCAGGCAGACCTCAGTTGCAGTCCCCCGGTAGGAGAAGGAAGGGGGAATAAACCCCTTTCCTGCTCCCTTCACCTCAGGGGCCATGCTGGCTGGTTCCTGGCCATGCCCCCACCCCCTCTGGAACAGACAGCACAGCCCAGCCCAGGGCTGCAGAGCATGCTGGGATGCTGGGGGTTTCTGGTTTAACTTAAACCAGGAAGGGGTCTGGAACAGAAGTTCCACAAACCGGTTTGACCCAAATCAGTTAAATCTGGTACTACATTCAACCAGGCTTATCTTAAATCAGTCTTGGCCATTTTGAAACTGGTTTTTGTGCACTGAGCTTCTGTTCTGTTACAGGTTTAAACTAGTTTCTGATCACTTAAACTAGTTCATGTGTAACTTCTCTCCCTAGCCTTGGGGAGCAGTCCAATACAAAGTGTAAAGGAACTGTCACCGTCAACCCAGCTTTCAGTATCGCAGTCCCAGCTCCCAGGATCCTACTTCCAGACATTTGCTCCTGCCTCCCTACAGCCTCTGGAGTAGTCCCAGGACTAGAGCTGCCACAAAACAGGGCGTGCAGGACTGTGGGACCCACATCACATCCTCTGTGCAGACTGCTGGTAACACAGACCCTAGCAGTTTTATCCCAGGGCTGTTAAGTTTCAAGACTTGGTTCTGCGTTGGTGCCCAGGAGGCTCCAAGACCCATTTCAAGCTGAAGTTTTCAGGCAGAGAAGCTGAGAGCTCTGGTACAGCCAGCTACCTCTGCAGAGTAACCTGTTCCTGGAGGCCCAACGGGCAGATGGTAAGGTGTTCCAGGACTGCAGTGTCAGCAGCTGTGGGCCAGCCTGCCAAGAAAACAGGTGGGGCTCTGTCTCACCCCTGATCTGAGTTCAGCAAAATATGGTTGAACCCCAGCTATTTGGAAAGCAACTTAACTGGATTGTCATCTTCCACATAGCTGCTAGGATATTGCTTCCTCTGCTGTATGGGAGGGTTATGAAGCCCTCTACTGGCTGGATGTGGGACCAGGTAATACAGTAACTACTTACCTCTCTGTTCTCCTGCAGTGGCAACCAACGGATTAGCTGCCGGGAGGGGGTGCAGTGGTGGGGCTGCAAGGGATCCATCTGTTTGAGCTGGATGGTCCTGCTAGAGCCTCTGGGGACTTCCCCCTTCCTCTCCATACTCAAAGACATGTCACCTCTCCTCCCCTGCCTTTGTCTCCCACCTGCCCTGCTGCTTGCTCTGCTTTCCCAGGGGTGGGGGAATGCCTGGAGCTGCTCCTGCCTGCTCCAACTGGGCAGTGAGGAGGACAAGGGGGACTGGATTCACTGAGGGCAGCAACAGCACCAGTGGTTTCTGCGCCTGCTTCTGCGAGGAAGGGCAGTGCGAGGGAACACACCCTGCCCCCTTGCTGCTGCTACTGTTCCCAGTTAAACCCAGCCCCTGTGCAGCCCAGGTGGGGAGGGCAGGAGGAGCTTCCCCACCCCTGGGAAAGTACCGGGGCAGGTGAGGAACAGAGAAAGAAGAGGAGAAGGGACATGCCTGAGTGTGAAGAGGAAGGGGGATTCTTTTCCTCCAGAGGCTCCAGCAGCACCAGTCGAGCCATGCCACTGCACCCGCTCTGGATTCACCCCTGGGCTCAGGCCTCCCATCCAGTAGGAAAAGCAGCAGCAACTGGCACAGAAGGGGAGGGGAGGGGATGTGCCTCTGAGCATGCAAGGGAAGGCAGGGATGCTTACTTGTTTTGGGGAAACTTTAAAATTTCTCCAGAGGCTCCAGGTGTGGTCTGCCTGCACCAGTGGGTTGGGAGGGGGCAGGAAAGGAACCTGGGAGCAGGGGTGCCAGCAACTCATGTAGCTTGGGTGGCTGCTCCTGCACCTTTGCCAAATCCCGGCTACGCCCCTGCCTGGGCCCCCACCTGTATCTCTCCTCCCATTTCTAAGCCCCACAGTTGCATGTCTCTTTGCTTCTCTTGCTCCCTCTGGCTGGGAGGCTTCATTTCTTACTCCCCGTATGACAACTGCCTGCTGTCTCAGCTCACCTTCCTCTTTGGGGACACCTTGTTGACTCTTCTCTAGCCTGTTTACCCCAAACCCCACCATCCCCCTGCTCACTGGCTCTCCTTTAGATAAGTGACCTCCTGTCTCTTTCATAAAACCCATCCTGTGCCCAGCCTAGCAGGCAGCTTGTCTTCTTTCTGGCCCTTCCTGATCCAGTGGTTATGGGGCCAGGAGGTGGCTAAGCAAGCCTGGATTTAGTGCTCTCCTTCCCATACATGCTATTACACCTAGGCTGGAGCCTTGGAGGTATTCAGGCGTCTCAAGGTGAAAGTAGTATTTCTAGCTAAACATGGCACTGACTTCAGCCAGCTGGCCTAGCAATTAAGGAAAAGACCAAATGACTCTTTTTTTTATTTGCCACAGTACAAATCAAACCTAGATTTTGACTGTGGGGAGGGGTGGGGGAAGGGGAAGAGGATACACCTGGATCTGATTTCCATGGGAACTTACAAGGCAGCACTTTTTAAAGCCTCAGTGACACCTCAGAGCACCTTTTAGGTGCCTAAATACTGTGCCTTTAGTGTCTTCGAGCCTCAGTTCCCCATAAGCCACATGGAGCCAACAGTAATGTCCAAAAAGGGCACATCCCCACGAGCAGGAACGTGCATTCTCCAAGGGCAACTAGTAGTGGCACAAATATGCCACTGCTAATTGTCCCCAGGGAACGCCCCTGGGAACAGTTGCTCAGATGCACATTCCCTCCCCTCCCCATCTCCACTAGTTGTCCCCAGGGAACTTGCCATGCGGTCTGGCATGTGGCAGGTTGCCCTGGGTGGGGTAGGGGAGGCTTTACCTAGGGTCCTGGGTGCCTCCTGGGGCTCCAGCAGTGGCAATCTAGGTGCACAGAGCCTGACCGATGGCCAGAGTGTGGCTCTGGCTGGCAAGGCTCTGGTTTCAGGTGGTGCATCCTGCCGCCACATGCACGACCCCGCTTTTTTCAGGCATGAGGTTTTTTTGACACCCAAATCTTCCAATATCAACCCCCCCCCCCAAAAAAAAAAACTGAAACAAAACAAAATGTGCTGTAAATTAGCAGCACAGCAAACATCTGCAAGTGTGGCATGTGTGGTTTGCAGCACTGCAGACCTGTCTATGGCACCACAAACTGGACATGCCTGCTTGTCTGGACACACCCATAGGGGTGTTATGACTTGAGGACTAATGCATTAAAGGTTATGAGGTGCTACCAGTCTAGAGGCCAGACAAGTACCATATTTGATAGTGAATGGCAAGAAACAGGTCAGAAATAGTGGTGTGTGATCCCAGGCTCACGTAACTGAAGACTATATCATCATGCATGTGCAAAAGGGGACCCAGATAACAGTACTCTGCCTTTTGAGAAGTTTTTCTTTGTCTGAGCTTTACACTTCAGAAGCCTGGCATTTCTTCCTTCTCTCCTCCCCACTTTTAATTCCTCCCCTTTCTACTCTGTATCTTAGGTTGCAGGCATAAGTAACATTTGTATGGAGCTTGAATGCTGCATATGTCAACTGTTAGGATGCAATTGTTGTGTCTGCAGGTTCCTCTACTGATAGAAGTGTAGCAAAAGTGTTGCAACTTTAATCCTGTTTCATTCAGGGTTAAAGTTAGGTGTAATAGTTGTATCATAACAGCCGATGTGTCTTCCCAGCCACAGCTCCCCCCTCTCTTTTCAGAGCAATTAGAAGTTGTATTTGTCCATTATTGCATTGTTCAAAGTATAACACAGGTTGCTCACAACTCTAAAAAGTCCCAGCAACACATGCCCTCTGTACTGGGGCAGAATGCTGGACATGCAACAATTGTCCATGCCAGGTGGCACACATATAGCATTATGTGGAGCTGAATTACAGGTACCTCAAACACATCCTGGTGAAAAGGGAGCTCTGTATTATTCTTTGTAGCAGAGGGGTTTGTAACTCATGCTGCAACTACCTACTTCCAGGAAAGTTGCTTCCTTATTTTTGGGGAATGATTTATATTGTCGTGGTGCTTTAAGGTCTCAGCTGAGTGGTGCTTAAAGATTAAAGCCCCAGCCTACTGGGTGTCAGTGAGTCCCAGTCATGAAATGTGTGTGTATGGTACAGTATGGACCTGCCATGTGTCCAGGGAATGTACTGGAGCCTCCCGCACTGTGTAAGCACTGAAGGGAGAGCTGTAAACTTCCCATCAGGGTCTAAACTAACCTCTAGTTGAGAGGATTAAGAAGAAAGCACCCCTGCTGGTACAGCTTGTATTTATTTTTATATCCTGATATTTCTGGCTCTTCTCTTTTTTTCAAGGTAAAATGTAAGGACATAAATGTCCATTTCAAGATTTCTTGTACTTTTCTCCAAAGCAACTGGTGCTGGCCTCTGTCAGGCAGCTAAGATAAGAGGCCATTGGCTTGAGGCAGGATACTAAGATAAGAGGTGGGCTTATAGTTCATATATTCCTGGATAATGCATATGTATTAGGCTCTGTCAAGCCATGCATGCAGCCATGTATGCCTCTATCAGGTATTCATTCTAGGGTGGGTACAAAGTATTAATGTTAATGTCCACACCAGAGACAGGGCAATGCTAAATACAGATTTTAATCCCCTTGCCTCCTGGTCCCTCTCAGTTGATTAGTATTCAGATTCAGAGACTATCCTCACATGAATTGTGAACCTGGCGTCAAGTCGGTCAGGGCTTTCTGTCTCCTCTTCATTTCTCCTGTACCTGAGCATTATGGGGAAACTGGGGTAAAGAGAAGAGTTTTCTTGTAACGTTGGAAAGGCTGAGATCTGTAGGCATTTTGACTTCTTGCACAAGCTGGGGGGAGTTCTGGGCTGGGTGGGAAGGAAGAACCTCATTCTGTATTTCTTGGCATGATTGTCTCTGTTTGTTGGTTTTAAATCCTGAGTTCCTGTCCATACTGGACACTATGAGCGGGCCAAAGCTCTGCTAGCCATAACAACTGCCTTGAAAAATAATCTTTAGGGCTCTTCTGTGAGAACCATGCCTGGCAGCTATGGCAGTGCCCAGCTGGGGCAAAGGAGGTTCCACTCCTGAAGTTTAGAGCCACAAATGTGAAGCCACACACATCTCCCAGTATCACAGCTTTCAGATTTTACTTCCCTCCTGTGGCTGAAGTGGATGATGATTAGTTTGTCTCTGCTGCCACCTAGCATCCTTAGAGGAGAACAAACGCTCTCTCTTTAAATGAGAACAAGGAGTGTCCAAGACCCCCTGGCACCTTCAACAAGAGCAATGTCATTGGTATGCAGCAGACAGAGCTCTGCTGTTGGGTGACTGGAGGACAGCCAGATCTGCTTGTTTCCTCGTACAAAACAGATGTACTGGGCTCCCTCCGAGACGTTCATTATATGCACTGCTGCTTTCTAATGTATTCTCCTGTGCACTTTAGAAGGTATAGACAAACTAACCATTTACATCGGTGTAAAAACGTAGGGGACAGACAATGCAGACCCCTAAATAGGGATAGCTTTGCCTTGGCTGATAAAAAAAAAAAGAAATCAGAGGGAAATCCTTGAAAGAATCAGAGGTAAAATGCTACCAGTATGAATGCAAAAATCTAGAACTCTTGGTTCAGAGATGATACCTTTTATTAGACCAACTGAGAAATGGCAAAGAAAATGATCTTTTTCTGCAAGCTTTCAGGCTTCCACACCTTTCATCAGGCTCAGGGAAAGTTAAAGATGGTAAAAAGTCCCCATATGTAGGAAATAAACTTCATTTTTGCACAGAGGAAGCTGAAGCTGGAAATCTGTCTCTCTGGGTCCATGAGAGTGTCTTTGTGAGGTGCTCTTTGTTGTGAAAATCAAGCAGGATTCCTCCCCTGTTGGTGTCAGATGGCAAGCAGGCAGATGTAAAAATGTTTCTTGTTCAGCAATGAAGTTTATAATCCAAAATCAGCTAAAATGCAGCATCTTCCATGTTTCAGGGATATATTTGGTAGCCATGTTGGTCTGAGACAAAAAGAAATGCAAAAATCTAGAACTTTTGGTTCAGAGGTGATACCTTTTATTAGACCAACTGAGAAATTGCAAAAAAAATAAAAAAATAAAAAAAAATCTTTTTTTGTATAAATGACACTGGTTTAGGTTTCATCTCTCTGCATCCCATCAGGAGTAGCCATTTGCTAAAGGAAAACAAGCCTACTATGCCTCCTCCGCTTCTGCCTAACAGCTAAGCTACTGTGTCAGCTACTGTGTGAGCCACTCTGGGGAAACCCTCACATCTGTCTGCTCTTGATCCTGGGATAATTTACATCAGTATACAAAACCAGGGTATGTGATCATATCCCCCAGATGAATATAGCTGGCAAGACCTTTGCTCAAAAGACAATATAAAATGACCTCCATTAGAGTTCTCCTGAACTCGTGATCTTGTGGAGAGCCTGTGATGCATTTGTACCACTGCTGCCTACTGGATAGAAGCAGAACCGGTCAACCCGGTCATACTTTCCAGCAGTTTGTAGAGGTGCTTAGCATTTTCCAAATAGTGTTGACTGATTTGCATAACCCAGTCCGAATCAAATTTCAATTCAAATTAAAGGTTAATGGACATCCATGATCATCATGGTAGAGGGCGCTGGCTATTCGCAGTTTATATACCTGACAGCCTCTTAACAGAGTTTGGTATTAATTAGGAGATGATGATAAGTCTGATTAAGTACTGCTACCTTGTTGCAGTTTTATAGGCTAGTGACAGACATTCAAAAAGCCTGAGCCTGAATTGATTGCAGGTTAGCCAAACCTGGCTAGGCTAAATCAGTTTGTAACTGTACAGACATCCCAGACATGCAGCAAGGGGTCTGGGACAGACATTGCATAAACCAGTTTGACCCAAATCAGTTAAGTCTGATACTACATTCAACCAGGTTTATCTCAAATTGGTCTCAGCCATTTTCAAACTGGTTTACATGCACTGAACATTTGTTCTGTTACATGTTTAAACCAGTTTCTGATCACTTAAACCCGTTTATGTGTAATGTCTATCTCTAGCCCTAACATGTTGGTACTTAGTCAGGGTGAGGTGTTACTGGCACATCTGAGACCTTGTAAAGGTGTTGCCTTCTGTCTTATAGCCTCTGTTGTGTTGCAAAATCCCAATTGAGTTTCCCCTGCAGCAACTTATATTTGCAATGCTTATCTGCTTACCTGAGTTCCTAAGGACTGTTTTTCATAAAAGCAATGCCTATGTTAATTAATACAGTTTAAATTGCCTAATTCAGACTGCCCTAGTCTGCATTAACTTTAATCCTCATTCAGTGAAGTTTAGTTAATTTGAGCTGGAGCCAATTTTAATTTGGACTACAGACGTCCACATGTGTATGGTGGATGGCTGTAGTCTGGATTAAACCTAGAAAAACGTAACATCTATAAATGGTCTCCTGTGTTTCAGCAACCTACAGAGCCATTTTATTTGGCTCTTAGAGCTGTGGGGGTTGTGCAGAGTTTCAATACCGGGATCTTTGCTGGCATTTCAGCTTGCCCATGCAGTGACCAGTCAGCAAGGAAAGGGGTGGTGGCAGCAGTGGTTCTGGTGGCAAAGGCATTGGCTGGCTTGGAAATAGCCCTTGCTTAGAGCTAAGATCCATGAACATGCCCCCTCCCCACTCCCCCACCTACAAAACTTTTCCATCCCCTTATGTGCTGTCAGGGTTTGCTTAGGAGTATCTGAGCAACACAATCTCTGAAATGTGGTGTGGGCAGCAAAGTGAGATCATGAAGTCCCAGATGCTGATGGATGTGTTAGTGTCTCCCACATTCAACCTGGCTGTTGCTACTGTGTTTTAATAATAACCACAAAAAAAGGTTGGGGGGCAAGTATGATGCCTATAAACCAGACCTCAGTCGTAAGCATATAGATGCCTTGCCCTCAGAGTATGTGCAACCAAAAAAAGTGCTCTGTGGTATTACTCAGTGTCCTACCATACAGATGTGGTTTTGGAATAGGCCAGGAGAGTCCAACTCACCTGCTGAGGTAGTTTGAATGATACACTCATTACAAACACTTGTCTAGATCACTTTGCGGGCTCCTAGCAGCCTAAACAAAAGAGAGACCTAAACTACAAAGTCACCACAATCCCGTCTTCCTTTTCATTCTGGAAGATCAGAAGTTTGCTTTTGGTTTTTGCCTCCACCCAGTCAGAAGATTTCCTGTTAAACTAACAGCAAACAGCCTACCTCTGCAAGTACGTTATCAACATTATGGGAACATAGAAATTCTCATTATGAGAACACAGGATTAGGCACCTAGTCCATCTGGTGCCTGATCTACTGGTGTGTCTACGTTGCTGCCCCTGAGCGTCCTGGTGCAGGAACACCCCAGTTTATGCACACATTTCTGTCCACACACTCCAAACCTGGAAAAATATCAGAATGTCCCTGCAGGGTTGTTCCAAGCATACCAAAGGCCTTAGGTCTCAAGTATGACTGTGGAGAGACATCCCCAGGGCAGCCTTGATGCCTTATTTCAAGGTTTGGAGTGTGTGACTGGATGCAGGTGGACATGCTGTACTTGAGATCCTCTGTGCTAGGACATGTGGCCATCACAGTGAACACAGCCTCTGATTCTAGTCAATGTTACCCACTTCAGGCTGTGGACAGACATTGCCTTCAACTTTTAGAGGGGAAAAGTTGTTGTAGCTTGGGAGTGCACATCATCTCTTATTATATATCCATTAGATGTATGTGCCCCTGCAGTGTTACAAGTGAGCTAAATCACCAGCTTTAACTTTGAATGAAACGGATTAAAGTTACAACAGTTTTGCTATACTTGTATCACTACAGAAGCATGCATGAATGACACGTGTCCCTGGAGGCTGGGGGGGCATGGCGACCACCTGCAGGTGACGGCGGCAGTGGCAGCAGTAGGGGTATGGTGGCAGCAAGTGGGCTGCTCCTGCAGGGAGCCGCAGCAGTGTCAGCAGCTTGGGAGCGGGTGGCGAGCACTGGCCAGTGGTTGGTGACCACCTGCAGACGCCGCCAGCAGCTCTGGTGGCAGCCAGTGGAGATTGGCGACCACCTGCAGATGCCGCCAGCAGTGTTGGCGGTGGTGGGGGCAGGGGTGGCAAGCGGTGACCACGCACAGGCACCGCCAGCAGTGCTGGCAGTGCTTCTCTCAGGGGGTACACCACCTATCTCGGGAGTGCATGTCCACCCACGGGCACCCTCTACGCATCACCAATGGAAGCATGCAGGCATAATAGTTACTTGTATATTATATAATAGCCTGAATCAGTGTAATCTGATACTGATACAATTATTACATTTGTCACCAACAAAAGAAGGTCTTTTGGCAAAAGGTAGGGCAAGGTAGCACCTTAGAGACGAACTGGTTCAGAGAATTTTGGCCCTCTCTGAAAAGTCCATCTATTCATAGCATCCAATAATGTAGGCTGTTGCCTATGAAAGTTCTTGCTTCTCTGAACCAAGAAGTTTCCGCAGTGCCACCCTGCCGTATCTTCTGCCTGGCGTCAAACTACTATGGCTAACTACCTGTAATTCCTAATAGGTAGAGGCTGGATTATGCCCTGGAGGCTGCTGGTCTACACTCCTCCTATATCTTGTGGGTCTGATTTTCATTCATACCATGACCCCTTATTCTTGTTGCTCCAGGTGTCTTCATCTAAGTGGAAACTTAGTGGAAATGGAAACTGTACAACATGAAAAAGAAAGAAGCCAGACTCAACAGCGACATATATTTTCTAAGCCTTTGCAAGAAACACAACTTCATTCCCCAAGAACTAAACATCTACAATCCCCTGACTACTACACACAACTCCAAATATGCTGCAGAGCTATGCAGAAGAACTTCAGAGAAAATTAGAAATCATCTACTTCACCTACTCTACTCCAAAAGAGACCAGCTCAGGAAGGAAATCGTCATATACTACAACAACTTAAAAGATAGAAATCCATGCACATTCCCTGACAATATACAGTGGATACAAAGAGACTACAAAAAATTTTCTACAGCATTCATCCTACATAAAAAGAAGAAATGGAACAAATTACTCCAAAAGCAAGCTCCCCAGCCACAAAACAACCATCAGAGGAACAACACCAACACCTTCCAACCTTCCAACCTCAGACTTGATGAAACTGCAAGCAGCAATCAACCCACAAATATTATCAATCTCTCCACACACACGCTTACCAAAACTGAAAAATCTGTCCTTTCTAAAGGCCTACATTTCTGTCCAGAAAAATACCCCAATAAAATACTTCAATGTGGAGAACTAGAAGAATTCTTCCGACGCCTGCGCCTCAAAGAATATTTCCACGACCCAACTGAACCCACTCCCAACAACAACTCATCCTCTGACAACATTCATAGATTTCATAGACATTAGGGCTGGAAGGGACCTTGGAAGATCATCAAGTCTGTCCAGCCCCCTGCCCAAAGGGCAGGAAGTCAGCTGGGGTCATAGGATCCCAGCAAGTTAAGCATCCAGTTTGCTCTTGAAGGTGTTCAATGTAGGCGCTTGAACCACCTCCGGTGGCAGGCTGTTCCAGATCTTGGGGGCTCGGACAGTAAAGAAATTCTTCCTTATGTCCAGCCTGAAACGGTCTTGTAGTAGTTTCTGACCATTCGACCTAGTCGTCATCCCTTGGGGCGCTCTGGTGAACAAACGTTCCCCCAGATACTGGTGGTCACCCCTGATAAACTTGTAGGTGGCCATCAGATCACCCCTGAGCTTGCGCTTTTCCAGGCTAAAGAGCCCCAGGGCTCTCAGCCTGTCATAGATTCATAGATTCATAGATTCATAGATGTTAGGGTCGGAAGGGACCTCAATAGATCATCAGCATAAGCAGGAAAGAGTGCTGGGTCTAGATGACCCCAGCTAGATACTCGTCTAACCTCCTCTTGAAGACCCCCAGGGTAGGGGAGAGCACCACCTCCCTTGGGAGCCCGTTCCAGACCTTGGCCACTCGAACTGTGAAGAAGTTCTTCCTTATGTCCAGTCTAAATCTGCTCTCTACTAGCTTGTGGCCATTGTTTCTTGTAACCCCCGGGGGCGCCTTGGTGAATAAATCCTCACCAATTCCCTTCTGTGTCCCCGTGATGAACTTATAGGCAGCTACAAGGTCGCCTCTCAACCTTCTCTTGCGGAGGCTGAAAAGGTCCAGTTTCTCTAGTCTCTCCTCGTAGGGGTTGGTCTGCAGGCCCTTGACCATACGAGTTGCCCTTCGCTGTACCCTCTCCAGGTTATCCGCATCCTTCTTGAAGTGTGGCGCCCAGAATTGCACGCAGTACTCCAACTGCGGTCTGACCAACGCCCTATAGAGGGGAAGTATCACCTCCCTGGACCTATTTGTCATGCATCTGCTGATGCACGATAAAGTGCCATTGGCTTTTCTGATGGCTTCGTCACACTGCCGGCTCATGTTCATCTTGGAGTCCACTAGGACTCCAAGATCCCTTTCCACCTCTGTGCCACCCAGCAGGTCATTCCCTAGGCTGTAGGTGTGCTGGACATTTTTCCTCCCTAGGTGCAGCACTTTGCATTTCTCCTTGTTGAACTGCATCCTGTTGTTTTCTGCCCACTTGTCCAACCTATCCAGGTCTGCCTGCAGCTGTTCCCTGCCCTCCGGCGTGTCCACTTCTCCCCATAGCTTTGTGTCATCCGCAAACTTGGACAGAGTACATTTCACTCCCTCGTCCAAGTCGCTGATGAAGACATTAAAGAGTATCGGTCCAAGGACCGAACCCTGCGGGACCCCACTGCCCACACCCTTCCAGGTTGAGACCGACCCATCTACCACGACTCTTTGGGTGCGACCCTCTAGCCAATTCGCCACCCACCGGACTGTGCAGTCATCCAAGTCACAGCCTCTTAACTTGTTCACCAGTATAGGGTGGGATACCGTATCGAAGGCCTTCCTGAAGTCTAAGTATACGACATCCACCCCTCCTCCTGTGTCCAGGCGTTTCGTAACCTGGTCATAGAAAGAGACTAGGTTGGTCAGGCACGATCTGCCCGCCACAAACCCATGCTGGTTTCCCCTCAGCATAATTTGCCCTGCCGGGCTCTCACAAATGTGAGCCTTGATAATTTTTTCAAATACTTTACCAAGGATGGAGGTGAGACTGACCGGCCTATAGTTGCCCGGGTCCTCCTTCCTCCCCTTTTTGAAAATGGGGACCAAGTTAGCCCTTTTCCAGTCTTCTGGGACTTGGCCCGTGCGCCACGAGCGTTCGAATATTCCCGCCAGTGGCTCTGCAATGATGTCGGCCAGTGCCTTCAGCACCCTCAGATGGAGCCCATCCGGGCCTGCCGACTTAAAGGCATCCAGTTCTTCCAAGTGACTCTGCACCACCTCAGGATCTATGTATGGTAGTCTGGCGCCTTGCTGCTGCCTCTCTACAACCCCAGTGAGAGACTTGTCGTGCCCCTCACTTAGGAACACTGAGGCAAAGAACTCGTTGAGGAGTTCAGCCTTGTCCCCCCTGTCTGTCACCAATTGTTTCTGCCCATTTAGCAGAGGTCCTATTCCTCCCTGGGCCTTCCTTTTACTCCCTATATATCTAAAAAACAATTTCTTGTTGTCTTTTACTTGGGTTGCCATCCTCAGCTCCATGGTAGCTTTGGCCCGCCTAACTGCCTCCCTACAAGCACAAGCAGAGGAGGTATATTCATCTTTAGTGATCTCACCCTGTTTCCACTTTTTATGTGCTCCCCTTTTGGCCCTTAGGCTGCCCTGGATTTCTCTGGTCAGCCATGGAAGCCTCCTGGCCCCTTTCCCTCTTTTGCCTCGCTGGGGGATCGTCTTGCTTTGTGCCCGAAGGATCGTTTCCTTTAGGCACAGCCACCCTTCTTGGGCTCCCATCCCTTCAAAACTCCTACTCTGCAGTGCGTCCTTGACTAATCGCCTGAGTGCATTGAGATCAGCTTTCCTAAAGTCTAGCACTTTCACCCTACTAGTTACCTTACCCACTCGCCGTCTTATGTTGAATTCTATTATAAGGTGATCACTGTCTCCCAGATAGCTACCAATCTGGAGGTCCCCTATCATGTCATCTCCCGTTGCCAATACCAGATCCAGTATGGCATTCCCCCTAGTGGGACCATACACCTCCTGTGTCAGGTGGAGGTCCTGTACACAGGTTAGAAACCTGCGTGAGCGATGGGACCTTGCTGTCTGCGTCTCCCAGCAGATGTCCGGGTAGTTTAGGTCCCCCATGACTACCGCCTCTTTAGCTTTTATGGTCTCCGAGAGTTGCCTCAGGAGCCCCGCATCTATTTCTTCCCCTTGGTGTGGGGGTCTGTAACAGACCCCTACCACCAAATCCCTTTCTCCTTGCCCCCCATGTAGCCTAACCCACAATCCTTCTACTTCCTCAACCTCGGATTCTGTCTTGATGAGGGTCGATGTGTATTGCTCACTGACATAAAGTGCAACCCCCCCACCTTTCTTCCCCGACCTGTCCTTTCTATACAATCTATAGCCCTCAATATGTACTGCCCAGTCATGGGATGAATCCCACCAGGTCTCTGTTAGCCCCACTAAGTCATAGGTGTTTAGTGGAAGCAGGAGCGCTAGTTCATCCTGCTTGTTCCCCATGCTCCTAGCATTAGTATATAGGCACTTGAGCCCTGCGACTGGTGCCTTTGCTGCCCCCCCGCTCCAAGTCCCATGGGGCTCATTGTTTCTTACCTTCTTGTTTCTTACCTGTTCTGTAGTGCTGGCCTCCCCATGGCTTTCAGGTTCCCAATGTTCTCCTTCTTCAGGCTGGGCTGTCCTTGTGGGTGCCACATGGTTTGGTGGTCCACAGCTTCCCCTGCCCTCGTACTCCCCTCCCCCCGACGAGCCTAGTTTAAAGCCCGCCGGAGGAGATCCGCCAACCTAGAAGAAAACACATGCTTACCTTTGGGGGACAGGTGAAGCCCATCCCAGCTGAGCATGTCATCGTAGGGTCTGCTTCCCTGACCTCTGATCATGCGCGTGGCTCTTCTCTGGACTCTCTCAAGCTTCTCCACATCCTTTTTGAATTGTGGAGCCCAAAACTGGACACAGTACTCCAGCTGCGGCCTCACTAAGGCCGAGTACAGGGGGAGAATGACGTCCCAGGATTTGCCTGAGAAGCATCTATGGATGCAAGCCAGTGTTTTGGTCGCTTTACTAGCCGCAGCATCGCACTGCAGGCTCATGTTCATCTTGTGGTCAATGATGACCCCCAAGTCTCTTTCTTCCATAGTGCTAGCCAACATAGCAGTGCCGAGCCTATAAGGACGTTCAAGAAAGGATCAATGCCAAAAAGCCCAAAAAACCATCAGATTGGACACCTCACAGTGGACGAAACCCTAACCTTGACCGCTACATTGACTACTTCAGGGAAAGAATGAACAATGAAATAATCAGCAACACATACCACGATAACCACCTCTGTCTACCAGAGAAAAAGGCCATAGAATCTCTAAGATCTAACCACCAAATAGTAATAAAACCAGCAGATAAAGGAGGAGCCTTAGTCATCATAAACCGTGAGGATTACATAAAGGAAGCCAACAGACAGCTCTCTGACACCACCTCCTACAAAGAACTACAAGAAGATCCTACTCCCCTTTTCACCAAAAAACTCAACAATACCATCAAATCATTTCCACCAAGATTACAAGAAAAACTACAGACCTTGATCCCCCCGCTACCTAACCCGGGGACTTTTTACATGCTCCCTAAAATCCACAAACAAGGGAACCCTGGCAGACCTATCATATCCAACCATGGGACCCTAACTGAGGAAATATCAGGTTTTCTTGAATCCATCCTAAAACCGCTTGTCACCCACAGAGCAAGTTTTGTCCAAGACACTACAGACTTGCTACGGAAACTTAAAAACAGACCACCTTCCCAGCAACACACTCCTAGCCACCATGGACGTTACCAGCCTATACACCAACATCCCACACCAGGATGGCATCCATGCCTGCCTTACATATCTACAGGAACAAGATTACAACCCAGAATACAGACCCAAAGATATTACTGACCTTATACACTTCATCCTCACACACAAGAATTTCACTTTTAATAATCAACACTTTCTCCGGATGATGGGAACAGCTATGGGCACTAAAATGGCCCCACAGTATGCCAACCTTTTTATGAGCCACCTGGAAGACGACTTCCTCAAGAACTGCACCATCAAACCCTTACTATACCTAAGATACATCGATGACATCTTCATCATTTGGAGTGAGAACCTGCAATCTCTGATTGAGTTCCACCAGAAATTCAACAGTCACCATCCCTCCATCTGACTTTCTTTAGAATACTCCAGCACCAACATCCCCTTTTTAGACACAAGGATCAGTATCCAGAAGGGTAAAATACAGACCACAGTATACAAGAAACCCACAGACCAACATACATATCTCCAACATACATATTGTTCACCAGAGCGCCCCAAGGGATGACGCCTAGGTCGAATGGTCATAAACTACTACAAGACCGTTTCAGGCTGGACATAAGGAAGAATTTCTTTACTGTCCGAGCCCCCAAGGTCTGGAACAGCCTGCCACCGGAGGTGGTTCAAGCGCCTACCTTGAACACCTTCAAGAGCAAACTGGATGCTTATCTTGCTGGGATCCTATGACCCCAGCTGACTTCCTGCCCTTTGGGCGGGGGGCTGGACTCAATGATCTTCCGAGGTCCCTTCCAGCCCTAATGTCTATGAAATCTATGAAATCTGCACAGAACCAGCAATCACCCAAAACACACCAAAAAAGCTGTGATATACAGCCAAGCCCTCAGATACCACCGCATCTGTACTGAAGAGAACACCCGGGATTGCCACCTCACCAATCTTAAAAAGACTTTCACCCAACAAGGACACTCCTCCAGAGAGATAGATCGCACATTTGAAAGAGCCACCTGGATACCACGTGAAGAACTGCTGCAGTACAGAAGAAAAACACCCACAAATCGCACACCGCTGATTATGACGTATCACCCATCCCTTGAACCTGTACAGAAAATCCTCAAAAAATTGCAACCCATATTAGAAAAAGACCCTATTCTTAAAAAGATCTTCCCAGAGCCACCCATCCTAGCCTTCAGACAAGCACCGAACCTCGCCAACCTCATCACCAGAAGCAAACTTCCTCAAGCCCAGAACACACCAAAAGGATCCAGACCATGCCATGACAAGAAATGCAAAACCTGCCAACACATCTCCACCACCCCCACTATTACTACACCCCACAACAGAGCCATCAGCATCCCAGGATCTTACAGCTGCACCTCCAGAAATGTAATATACCTCATCCAATGCACCAAATGCCCTGGTGGAAGATATGTAGGAGAGACCAGACAACAACTGCGCACCAGAATGAACGCACACCGGAAATCCATCAAAGACAGAAACACCCAATTACTGGTGGGGGCACATTTCTCACAGGAGGGCCACTCTCTCTCCAGTCTCTCAGTCCTGATCCTCAAGGGAAAGTTACACAACACTTCCCAGAGACGAGCCTATGAGCTCCATTTCATCAACCTGCTGGATACTAGAGATCAGGGACTAAACATAGACATTGGATTTTTGATACATTATAATCTGCCTGGCAACTGACTCCCCAGCCCAGCCCAGCCCAGCCCCGGGCTTCTTTACTTTTCATCCCATCCAGGAAGAGCACACACCAACTGCTGCAGCTTCCTTAGCCTGACGAAGGGTTTTTGAACCCGAAAGCTTGCTTAATAACTATTCTCCAACCATTTGCGTTGGTCTAATAAAAGATATCAAATTCACCCAGGGAACCTTGTCTGCCTTCATCTAAGTGAGCATCCAGACCCTTTTTGAAAACAAGAACAACTAGCAAGTGCAAATTGTCTTCCTAAAATGAGCTGTTCAGAACAGAACTCTGTTTTCAGGTAAGTTCGTTTTCAGACTGACCTAGCCTTGGTAGTACTTTTTAAAAAGAGCTGTGCACAGAATTCAAATAATTCCAGTCAACACTGCAGTGAGGCAGCTGAGAACAACCTCTGAAAACAAAGAGCAGAACTGAAATGGCTGGCTGGATATTTTTCTAGGAGACAGTAGATGCTGTTTAATACAAATTAACTCTGTGCCTGGGTTACTGCTGTGATTACTATACAATCCAAGGATTATGTTCTTGTCATGTGTCTGCTCTTGTTTATACAGACATTTGAATACAAGCTTGTGTGATCTCAGAATGTGCCATCGCTTCACCATGAGCAGTTTTCAGTAGGAGGGAAGAATGGGACATGGTGATTGGTCATGGGCTACAGAATCTGAATTTGTTAGATTCAAACCTTTCTTTTCTACATCCCCTGTGCTCTTTGTAGAGGAATAGATACAAACAGGGCATGTCTATATGTGCATTTATGCCATCTTAAATTTACTGCACAGTAAATAAAGTAAGTAACTCTAGAAGTTAGTCCCAAGTCAGTCCACACACACAGTGTTACTGTGCAGTAAGGCGTCTACATGTTACTGCGCACTAATGCACTAATCGGGCATAAATTTGATATCTGCCTAATGCAGGTATTAAATTTACACTCAAATCAGAGTAAGTCACCATATTTACTGCACAGTATGGATGTGCACGCGTAGACGCGTGTCCGTACTGTGCAGTAATTTTGGTTACTGTGCAGTAATGTGCATGTGTAGATGCTCCCACAGTGTCCTAAGCCTCTGCCTCCATCAACCATCTTAAGTTATTGTTTCCTAGCTCTTTGTCTCTCCAGGCTAAGTGAATTCTCTCTGGCTGTCCTCTTTCTCTAGTAAGCAACAGAAGAGCAAAGCAAGAGGAGAGAGACACACACACCCCAAAGGGTGGGAAGTTCAGAAACTGCTACTTGCTTTCACCCACTCTGATGTGGGCACTGAAGTGAAGTGTGGAGTCCCCTCCTGACTCCTCCTCCTAGGGAAAGTCTAGAGGGCAGCAGTCCTCAGTCTGAAAGGGTCTCCCTTTCACTGCCTTCCACTCTTGTCTCTCAAGACTGGCTGTGTGGGAGCAGGCCCCAGAAACTGAATGAACTCTCCGTTGTTAGGAGATTGCAAGGAAATAGGAGAAGAAGGCAAAAAATCATTAAGGCAGCAGTTTTATGCATGAAAAAGGCAGCAGTTTCTCATTAAGATAAACTATAAAGTGCTTACTTACATACAGGCCCTGGTTACAGGAAGGGCTATATCCCACTGCTCTTGCTGAAGACCAAGGCATTCTACCACTGATTTCAAAGGGAGCCGAGTTTGGTATTCTAGTGGTTCTCGGAAGCACGGGCCCTGCTCTTCACCTCTCTTGATTTGCTGAAAAGAAACATTTCTGAGCATTAACAGTAACTAAAACTGGTGTAGTTCTGTTTGCATCACACAGATTGCCATAGCTGGCATTGGCTGGACAGAATGGGAAAGCCAGAGATAAGTTCATTGAAGACCCTGCACATCTAAATAGTTTGGAACAGGAGGAACCATTTTGCCTGAATGCCATTTGGGCCATAGCTCTATGTATGGGCTTTGAAACAATGCAGAAAAACAAATTATGCCTACAAACCTGCATGGCAAAGTTCAGGACACAAGGAGAGACATGTGAATTGAGTCACACTAGTGCTTCCACTGTTGCTAGCACCAGTGTATTATCATGACCAGAAAATAGCTACAAACAGTTATGAGATTTGATGCTTGAGATTTGATGACTCCAGTTTCAGCATTTAATGAGGATTTGTTGGTGGCAGAAGCATGTGACTGGGCTAAGAAGATCTAAGTTCCACCCCCAGGTTTTTCAGAGAATTTCTGTGTGATCCTGAGGAGGTCACTAACCTGTCTGTTCCTCACTCCAACAGGCATCACCATACATACTCCCTTGCAGGGGAACATGCATATTAACCACTGGTAAAATATGTTTTGGACCTTTGGCTAGAAGGGATTATAGAAGTACACAATCATGAGTGACTGCTGCCTCCTGAACCTGGTGGGGGGCACCCGCAGAAGCCGCTAACCCTGTCAGGGGGGGCACCAGTCCTACCAACAGCATAAGTGTCAGCCATCAGGTGGGCCACCGGCCCCGTCAGGGGGGCACGTGCACCCCCGTGTACCCTCTACCAGTCGCCCATGTACTCAATGATGTTGTAGCTACAAATGATACTGGTAATAAAACATGCAACTCATTTGAATTGCATGGCTTTAGTAGCTTTTGATAACCTACAGCCAAATACTTATAACACGAAGTCACTGTATTGCAAAAAGAACTTAGGCCATCTTGATGGGAAAATCTCACGTGGACTTTAGAGTCTTTGCTTTGTATACAGCCTTTCATAAGGCTCCTTCTATTCCTCTGTGTTGGCGAATGTCAGATCAGGATCACTGCCAGCATTCCTTCCCCCAAGTGGGAGCTTATCAACAACGCCTACTTGAGTCAGTGGCTCACCTAAGCCTGAAAACACATGGGAAATATTCCTAAGAAGTTTCTATCTCAGAGTAGAAAACTACCCACTATATTGAGAACTGAGCAAACTGACATTTCTAGCCCAAGCATCATTTGCCACCCTACCTTAGTACCAGAGCTTTCACTTTGCCTCTGGCAGGTTAGATGAAGCAAATATTTGGGCAAACGAGGTAAAACCTGTGAGTTAATATCAAGAGAAATAACCCAGTGGTATCTGCTGTTTTGTTCTCTTTGTTTCCCTATTTAATTGGTTAAAACAGACGCATATTAATTAAAATGGAACTCCTGAAGTCTGGTAGGCCAGAGGGCTGCAGAATCCACAAATCTTGAAGCAAAATTTAGGACCAGATTGTCAGTGAGCAGAAAGGCCTTTGACTGACAGCCCTAACTGGGACTGGACAGAATATGGTTTTCTTGCCCCATGATGAAGATTTATAATTTAAACAGTGTTCCCGGTCCATACTGAGATGAAACTGGGACAAATTGGGACCTCTCACAAAATACGAAAGAAGGAAAAACAGAAGGAAGAACTGGCAATAGCTCAGCTCAGTCGCTCATCTGGCAGGCAGGATGCCCAGGTTCAAGATTGGGCTGGAATCAGAGTATGGACTTGAATCTCCCACATCCCCAGCGCCCTAACCACTGGACTGTGATATGTTTCAGAGGGAGTCACTCTTCCTTCAGTCCTGTTAGATCAGAAAGTCCATCCTAGACCAGAGAAACTTTCCCAATCAAAGGCCCCCTCTATAGGTTACAGGTATCATGCAATTAACAGGTTAACTGCTCAGTTACCTTGAGACCAGCTACGCGTGTAAAGTACTTATCACACAGTGAAAAGCTCCAGCCAGCTAGCAAATTAGACCTTGAAAATGTGCACTAACTTTATTGCTGGTTGCTATCAAGCTTTAACTTGCACATGTAACAGGGTCTTCCCTGTGGCTGGGAGCCCTGTCAGGTGTGGGCTCCCAGCCACAGGGGTGCACCTTGCTCAGCCAGGGCTGCAAGTCCCACAACTGCTGGCACCCCCATGGCTGGGAGCCCCTCAGCTGGGGTGTGTGGGACTTCCAGGCATAGGAGCTTGCTTCTTGCTGGTACAGGGGAAGCCCAGGATCGGGCTCCCCCTGTACCAGTAATAAGGCACGATGGGATCTAATGTGCAACTGTGTGGACCATGCATTAGATCCCATCATGTCTTTACCTGCACATGTAGAGGGGGCCAAAGGTTTTGTCAAAAATGGCACCTTACCATGAAAATCAACATTTTGACAGAAAAACACAAATAGGAAAATTCCTAATATTAAGAATGAGGGAAATTCCATTGGTCTTTGTTTAGCCAAAAGTGGCAACTTCACTGAAATCCAGGATGGGTAGTACCTAGGACTAGAGATACATTTGTAAATCCAGAGAAGTAAATTTGCTTGAACGGACAAACAGCTCCACTAAACCTCTGTGTTGAACATGCAACATCAGCATCTTGTGTATCCTGTGCACTGCAGACACACCTTGTACGTTATGCTCTCAGGCAATCCTTTCTGGTCAAACTAGTTACACTTGTATTTCTTTTTCTATCCTTTTTTATTTTTATTTTTTTTCACAGACTCAGCCAGCCTGAGAACTTGTGACTGAAACTATTCTGAATTTGAGCAGCCAGTTGTCCCTGTGAGGAATGCTAAGGAAATAGTTGCAGCCCGGTGGAGAGATGCTTATCTTTAGACGGGGCAGCTGCAAGTGAGGTGTGGATTCATGGGTTGAACAGTGCTACCCACAGACATTTTTGGCCTCTGGACTAATTCTTAAGTTGGGTTTCTCTCTTGCCTGGATGCCCACATACCTCTTTGTGACTGCTGGATTTAGAATCGGGGCTGGGTTTAGTTATGTTTCTGCATTTTAAGTAAGTCGTATATATAGGCTTCTTATGATTTTAACATCAAAAGGAATATTGGTCAGTTTCATGAGAGAGCCATTCACAACCCATTAAAAAACCCCATCGGTCAGCCAGGCCAGGATAAAATACCTAGTTTCCTCCACCCCGCCCAGTGGACAACACTGGACTGAGCACAGTACTTGGAGTCCTTGGGATCCAATAATGATTCAGTCATGGATTTCCACCATAACAGAAACTCCTGGGGAGAAGAGTGGAGGTGGCAGTAGTGCCCACAATGGCAGAGGAAGCTCCAATTTGTTTAACCTTGCCACAGCAGGAATGACTTTGAGCAACATTTGTAAATCTTCCAAAGACATAAACTAGCACATATGTAGTACTAAAGATGGAGCATGCCCTAGTACAGGGTTGCCCAACAACCTGTGGCATGTGCGGCACAAGCAGCCTCTGTGTGGGGTACATGGCAGATCAGGGAGGGGCCAGGCAGCACAGTGGCAGATAGCGCAGACAGCAGAAATGAAAACAGCAGATCATGCAGGGGCAGAGAGCAGAAAGCAGAGAAGCAAATCGGGCAGGGGAAGGAGATTGGAGTAGCACTCAAGGCATGTGTGGTACTTAATTTGTGGCCTACCTACAAAAAAGGCTGGCCCCACTGCTCTACTGTGTTGTTCATTCTTGTCCAACAAGCACCTTTCACAGATGCTAAATTTACTCAAATAGAGAAGGAACTTAGACTGCTATGTGCTTTAAAGAACCCATAACTAAGCCCAGCCACCCCAGCAGAGGTTTTCAAAGGCACAGATGCTGACTCTCAAGGAAGGTTGGTGAGCATTTAAATATCTCCCATAGCACTTCACTTTGTTATCTGCTAGAAGCTCTAAAGTTAAGCAAGCAAGGGTTGGGTCAGTATTTGTATAGGAGACTTTCCAAGAAAACTCTGATGCTATAGGGAGCAGTACCGATGTAGTGCATTATTTCTTTTGTATCAGAACTAGAGTCAAGGCCCCAAAATGGTTTTACGTGGCATTTTGCTGTCTTTCAGCTGAGAGACAAAACTAAAGTCTTGACCTTCTATGTCTTTAAAGAGAGCATTGTATTTCTGGGCAAGACTTGAGCTGCTAACTATAGCATTCTAATCAGTTACTTGGGTAATTGACTCCTGCTTTTCTATATTTCCTGTGTAATTTCAGTTGTTTCCTTTAGTTTTTTCAACCTGTCTTAATTGAAAATGAAAGATATACAGGAGAAGGTCATTTCTGCTGTGAGGGTATCCAAGGACTTACCAGACTTACATGCTGGTGACCTGGATACAGCTGAGTGGCTAAAGAAACAATTATGAATATCTCAATTTTATTTTCAGTGTTGTGATATTTTTATGTAGCCAGAAACTTCTCTTTATCTTGTGGACTTTTATAACATATGAGTAGACATAACCTGGCACACTTTTCTATCCCACTTTGCATTTGATTAAAAAAAACCCTGTCCTAATATAAAGTTGCTTTGCCAGAAATAGTTGCCATGTTTCATCCCAGAGGTATTATCTGCATTTCTAATAGGTAAAATGTTCTCTCTATGTATACTAATATGAGTTCCATCCTTTCTGATAATTCATTATCTATTTCACAAGTACATTGTGAGATTTAGCAAACTAATTTCTATAAAACATTCTGAGCTCTTCAACTGAAAAGTGCTGCAAAATTACAAAACACAAAGAACACCAGATCCTGGATAGTACTAAATTACTGCTATACCAGTGTCATTTTTCTTGATTTGTCAGGGCATTAAGAATTGTTTTAGTAATCTCATTCATAATGATTCACAGCAGTATAACACACAGATTTCTTTTGAAAAAAGACACTTTTATTTTGTTAAAACCATACAGTTCTAGGAATAAAGTAAAGTCACGCTCCATAAGTCATGCCCAGACAAGGATAATATTAAACAACAGTTAGTTTACAGGGGAATGTTGCTAATCTGCAAAAATTGCTCAGTGCTTTTGGTAAATCCATTATAGCCAGCTTGGACATGCAGAATAATAAGATGGCCAGTAGGACTAGGGGCTGGGTTTAGCGGTGTTAAACTAATTTTAATAATATTGCTGTGTACCAGGCCATATCCACTGGGGAGGCAACCCCATTTAATGTAAGAGTAGGTCTGTGCTGCCATCAGGAGTCGTGAGTACAGCACAGGTAGGCAGCTAGCCTGCTATCCTAATCTAGTAAGCTCGAGTAACAATCACCAGGAAGACATGGCAGCATAGACTTCCACACAGAATGTACATGGCTATACTGGGAGTTTACCCAAGCTGAAGCCCCCATATCATCATGTCTTCACTGCTTTCATTACCTGAGCCACCTGGATTACATCTAGTTTGGATAGACATATATGTGGTTCAATCTGACTACACTGTAGAAGTACCTTGAAGGAGGAAACACAAAGGGGGAAAATACATTACAGCCAAACAAGGGCTCAACTTTTTGTTTGAAAGAACTTCTAGTGAGTGTTATGCTTGCAGAATCAGTAATGGGAGATGGGGAGATGTACATCTGTTGAGACTAATGTCCTTAACACTTGCTACATTTCATCCATATAAACTGACAGTTTCCATGTAGAAGAATAATATTAAAAGGATCATTGAAATAATTTGATAAGAACCATATTCTTTTGATTAATGTATAAACTAAAGTCTTGACCTTCTATGTCTTTAAAGAGAGCATTGTATTCAGTGCTGCTCGCTAGACAGACAAATGAGAGTCCTCTATTTCTCCATCAACCATGTCAATGGTGGTCAGCCTGCAGCATGCTGGTATGTTTGGCAGGCAAGCCCTGGGTGCCAAGTTAGAGGAAGCTAGCATTGGGAACCAGGGCAGCACTCAGACAGGGGTAGGGATTAACATGGGAGGTGGATCAGTGCTGGCTTGAGGCTTTGGCCCCATGAGAGCTGCAGTGGCAGGCATGGCCGAATAGCTGTCACATCCTGGTGGCAACAAGATTCAGCAGCCCTGGGCAATGGTGGTGGCTGATTATCAGGGATCCTGGTTTTCTCTGATTAAAAAAAATCCCCAATTTTCAGTTTAAAAAAACACACCCCAAATCCACATTTTTCCATAATTAAAGTGAAACACTGTTATATATATATATATGTGTGTGTATGTGTGTGTGTGTGTGTGTGTGTTGGTGTTTCATTTTAATCACTTAATTAATTCCATTTGGTTTATTATTAGAGAGACACTGTCTCATGCTTTGGACTTAACTTGTGGCATGCTTATCAAAAAGGTTGGTCACCACCGAATCAGATGAACTGCCTTATTGCTCCACCAAGCTAGTACCCTGTCTGGGACAGACCGCCTCTAGAGGAATGAGGATGCATTGTTCTCCAAGCCCAGTTCATCCCATGGCCTCTCTGCTGCTGAGCTTGTCTACAGCGTTATCTGATGAGAACACGTGCTCCCTGAGAGTCGGCCTGAGAGATTGTGATACGTTCCACAGAGACCAAACACAGCTGACAACTTTCAGTCCCTAGTAAGCTGGGCTGGATTTGAACCAGTCAGTTTCTTTATCCCATTGCTAGAACCTAAGGCCTGGGTCAGTGCCAGGCTCTCATGCAACTGCCCAAGGCACCGGTAAGCTTGGAGAAAGAATCAGCAGAAGAAAAGGCCGATGCAGGCACCACGGGTGCCTCACAAGGGAAATCAGAGTTCTTTCCCCCAGCACCTGGCCAAAGGGAGGGGAAGTCTGAGCTGAAAGGACCTCCAGTTTAGTGGGCAGGCAGTGCCCCGTCTCCGTATTTTTGTTTGTCTTTCTTTTATTTTTCCTGTGTATTTTAGAGCCTGGCAGCCTTCAGCAGAGGTCTGGGTTGAACTAATCTGTGACACCCCCTTAAAGACTTTGTCATTTCCCTGATTCAGTAAGTGACCTTCCTATGATGAACTTCTGTGCCATGCCAGGGCATTTCTAGTGAGGCCAGGGAGATCAGGGACTGTGTCTCTGGGAGGAGTAGGATAGAAGCAAAGCAAATGGCTAAACATGGGGGAGTAGGATAAAAGCAAAGCAAATAGCTATTTCCTGTAGACAGGAGGAGGGGAGGCCAGAGCTGTGATAATGAGACATCCAGATCCCCAGGGGCTTGACCGCAGAGTTCTCTTGGCATCAAACAAGTAATGCACCACATCATGTACTGTTGTGGCAATTACAATCATACAAGCATGATTGTATCAGGTGGACTGCCTTGCAGCTCCTGTCCCTGCAGGGGCCTCCTCAGCCCTGGGCCTTTTGTACCTGTGGGTTTGGCAGCACTGTCTGCATCAGCCTTGCTAACTTGGTGTAAGCTGCCAATTCCCAAAATCTGCTGGAGCGATGTTGTACAGCATTTCCAGCTTGACTGAAGTAACTTTCCCCACCAACCTCAAGAGCCCACATATGGGCCGGGCTCCTCAGATAAGGGGTACTTCCATATGGATGTAACACAAGAGAGAGAGACAGTCTTGGTAGGTGGCATCAAACTTTCTTAGAGCCAGATTCTCCCACCCTTGCTCAGGCTGTTCATACCTTATTCTGCAGGCAGCCTCACTGTAAACAGTGGGGATCCCAGCAAAGTGAGGTATTGCTCAGTATTAATTAGGGTAGCAAAATCTTTCCCATCTCCAAAATCTATCCCATCTTCCAGAAATTTTCAGAGGAGCCAGCACTGTGGTATGTATTGTGAAGACTTTCAACTCTAATTAGAGGCAATTACAGGCTTTGACTGTGCTAGAGGGTGTGATCCAAAGACTCTGATTCACTTCACTAGGCTTTGGATCATGCCTCTACTAAATAAAGTCTTGTTTGGTTGCAGTGGTGAGCAAAAAGTGCAGTTAGAAGGGAGTGGTAATTATGCTTTCACCAAGCAGAGGAACTGGCAACTCTGATTTTCTTTCATTGAGGGTTTGTCTACACAGCATTACAGTGTTGTGTAGAGATACCTGAGCTGACGCAGAACATGCTAACTGGGGTACTAGAAGCAGTATAGTGACATTAGTGCAGAGCTCTGCTCAGACTATTTAGCCCAGCCAAGATGTAAATTCTATTAGCCCAGGCAGAGAGCCATGCTAACATGGCCATAACTGCTGCCAGTACCTGAGTAAGCTCATGCTGAGCTAGCTGGGGTATCTCTGCAGGCATGGCATTGCTCTGTATAGGCATACTTGGAGGTACATACCATCTCAGTATTCATAAAAAGGTACAGATTGAGAGCAACAAGCTAAACTTGCTGGAGCAAATTCTGCCTTATTACCCCAATGAAACCAACGATGCAACTAAGGCAGAATTCAGTCCCATGGTTTTTCTTCCTGAGTCAATAACCTACATGTAAGGTTATTAACAACATAGCCTCCTTCCCTCCTCCTGTTTTTAGAAAGGCCTTTGCAAATGTAATGTTTCCCTTATCTCCCCTCACCACCAGGCACGTGGTTCTGCTGAGTCCTGGCATCACTGCCAGTAAACAGCCATCAGCATTTTTTTATCTTAGTAGTGATGAAATATCTTGGTACCACATTCAGAGTGTGTCTCATGGCAGTCACTGGATTTGTCACCCCAGTCAAAAACCTGAACACTTTACAATAAGTGGTACTTAATGTGCCATGGCATCCCCTTTTGGAGTTACATGGCCAGCCCCACCCCCATTACACCCATTTGGTTCCTTATTATTAATGTCACTACAATAAATACCCAAAAAGAATTGACAGCATTTGGCCACATATGGTAAAGCATTGCCCAACTCTTCTTTCATCGTGCATCTTCACAGTTCTGGTTTCTCTACCTATCAGTCATCAGAAGAGACTTTAGGGATAATCCTTTTGACTATGTGAGTAGCCAGAGAAGTAGAACCACTCAAGAGGGCAGCTGTGGCATCAATGATCAACGAGAAAGTGCTGCCAATTCCAACAGCGATGTCTTTGATGACAACAGGAATGGCACCAAGTGTATAATAGGGAAAAGAAGCAATATGGAAGAAAAGCCTAACAGGGATGCTCAGAATTCTGCAGGTGAGGCTCACTACGTGATAGACTATCTGAGCAAAGCCCTTGATGATATTGGCTGCAACCTGACCCATATCTCTGGGAATATTCAGCAGCACCAGACTGATTTCTTTGATGTAGGACATCGCTCCGTTCCATAGGCTGGAGAATCCTCCCACTATGATGTTGCTGAACTGCTTGACAACATACCACAGAAAATAAAAAGTGTATCTCACCACCTCCCTAACAATGGAGAAAACAATTCTCAAAAGCTTGGTGAAAGGGAGAGCAATGAGGCCAGCAACTCTTTTTAGCAGGCTTCCTTCTCCCTGCTCCTCTTCAGCTGTCTGGTCTGGACCAGGTGTGCTGGCTGAGTAGCCAAAAGTGGTCACAGCTGGCAATATTGGCTCTGTGGACTGGAGCTGGTTTATGGTTTGCAATATGGCCTCTATTTTCCCCTGGCTTTGCTTTCCTTCCCCACAGTTGCTCTTAAACAAATTAACTTCTGTTGGAAACTGCTTCTCCAGTTCTCCTATGGCTAGCTCTTCCATGTGACTTTCATCATTCATTTGTTTCACTAACCCCACCGACCACGTCTCTGGAGCACTGCAGCATGCTGCCAGCCAGAGAAGTTGTGGGACCGAAATCTTGTCTTTAACTCTGACTTTGGAAGGAACAGAGCCTGCAATAAGATACAGGCTATCTTTATTTTCACAGTGTGGGGCCAAAGCTTGCTCTATTATATTCTTGACATCCCTATGCCAGTTTTTGCTTGCAGATGGGGTCATGGGGACAGCATTCGTTAGTGTGTAGGTAGCTATCTGGAAATCATCTTCATTGAGGGAACTGGGGTTTAGCTGCCCTCTCTCATAACCAGAGTCTGCATAGTCTGAGGCCAGGGCTTGGTTTGCTCCAAGGTTGTTCACTGAGCCACCAATATCAGCTTCATGCTTCATTTCATCCAAGTCACTTTCAGCATCATCTATCTGAAATACAAGGGAGAGAAGTTACTAGATACAAGTTGTCTTGCTGCATTGTCTGATGTTATATTCAGAATAGTTGTGGAAGTGGAGTCACAGCTAATCACAGCTCCATGGATAAGATTAATGCAGTTTTTCTTTTCCATTTTCCCTGTGGCATTTCAGAATAAGAGTTGTTAGACCTGTTAGATTAACCAATTTAAGGCCCGAAGAAACCATTACCATGGTCCAACCTTCTGCACAACACAGGCATAATAATTGCTACCATCTTAATTCCTACCATAATAATTCCAGCATTAGGAACGCTGAGTTGAGATGTTCCTGCCTGGAGCCTTACATGTAGCTGAGAACAGATCTGCACAGGGGTAAGCATAAGGTAGGGCAGAGAGCAGGGGGTTAATAAGCAATGTGAGGATCAACTCACAGGATAGAGAAGGGTGGAAGATGTGGTCTGTCTTAAGATCCTGCATCTCTGTCTGCTCATCAGTCATGCCTTCTTGATACTTTGTATGTCTTTCCTTCAGAAATACAAAGAGCAGAGGCTAAATTTTGGACTGAATCACAATCAAGCAGCCTTCTTGATCCTATGTTTTTCGTACTGAGATGGATGTATTTGGGCATGATGTTTATGTCAGTTTGTGGTGTTAGCCCCTCATACACGTTTCATTTGGGTGTCTATCACTGCTTAAATGTTTAATTTAGTTAAGCTCTAAGAATTTCATATAAGAGTATCAACATTGCCAGGCTGGAGCAGACCCATGGTCTGTCTAGCCTAGGATCCAAAAGTGACTAACACCAAGTCCTTCAGTGCAGAATGCAAGAAACCCTGTGGAAGGAGGTATGAGGTACTCTGAACCCAGGGAAGGTCTCAGGCTTATTCCTAAACTTTGAATTTAGAAGTGTGAAGTATTATATCCCTTCCCAGCTGGAGGTTATCTTTGACTACTTCAACTGACTATTCTGGTGTCACCTGAGGGGGTGGAACTGGCATGTCTCCGACAAGTAACCAAGGCAAAACACCCAAGTAATTTGGTCCCTCTGCACTTGTGGTTGAGGGAAAGATTGAAAGCTCCTCCATTGTACCCTCAGTTGCTCCTAGGTCTATGAAAAGGAACATGCCAGGCATGCATGATCATACATGCCAGTATGAACTTGGGCTGAGGGGACACAGAGAGACTAGTCAGGCTACTGTAATAAAGACAGAGAGCCCACCACTTGACCCCACTCAAGACACTATCCGGCACTTGCAAGAGGAAGTAGCAGCTCTGTTGCTGAAATTGGGTCCACCCCATCCACTACAAAGGGAAGAAAGAGCTGCACCACCTTGGACGCCAAGTGGAAATCATCCAGGCTGGGGTGCAATAGACTGATAATTTATGACAACTGGAGGAAGGAGGGCCAACTCTTGAGTCTGTAGAAGTATCCCAAATGCACATCTGGTACATCAGCAACTCACTGCTACTGGGAAGTCAAGGCTAGGAAATGAAAATGGGCTGCAGTAATGGAGCCAACTGAGACCCACATTATAAACTGCTCCGCTAGCACCATACTGGAAGCCTTGCCTCAAACTAGCTGCCCACTTGGTTTACCAGGACCCACCACCCTAGTGCCAATGGTGATCAATGGGGTATAAGGCAAAGTCTTGCTGCATAATGGCTCACAGATAACCTTGATTTATTCCTCCTTCTGTAAGAAGCATTTACAGCAACAGAAGCTACTCCCACTGGGGAAACTAATGTTGCGGGGGATAGGAAGTCACTCATCCAGGTAGAGGGTATATAGAAGTGACCATAGAGTTCCCACAGCATGGGAAAAGGTCACCCCAGAGCATAGATACGCTGGCCTGGAGCTAGTGTGCATTGAGTAACGGATAGACCTTGCTCCCTGATATGCTCCAAGAACCACTGAAAGAGAGAGGTCCCTAGGGAGATTATGGAGGAGCCTGGTCTGAGTACAGCCGGGAGAAGATTGACTTCTCCACAGAGGAGACCCAAAATGGAGAGAGAAATTGGCAGCCGCTACTGAACTTGACCTGAGTTGTTCTTAAAAAGCTGTAGAGGTTAGTGTGGTTAGCATGCCTGCAGAGCGGTGAAAGAGCTGGGACAGCTTGGGCTGTGCACAAAGTGAAGATCCTTGCCCCAAGGGTCCTTGTGGAGCTGTTTGGAGTTGGGGTTTAAAAGTTGCACTGTTAAAAGGGGTGATTTTGTATTTGGTTTCCATTATGGGTTACAGTTTACCATTCTGCTGCCTATGGGTGTAAATAAATCATACTTGTTTGAATCCTCCTGTTAAAGTGAGGTACTGTTGTGGAAACTAAGTCACCACTGCTACATACCTGCACCCCTTCCTGAGAGGGGTTACACTTGTTAACAGATAGCCACATATTTCTTCCTTGATTCTTGGCTAAATTCTTTAGCTCTTTGACTTCATGTGGCAGTAAGTGCCACAGTCTAACTGCAAGCTGGGTGCAAAAAGTATTTTCTTTTCTCAGTTTTGAATTTTCTACCTTTCACTCTGATAACATGCCCCAGCAGTCCTTAGCCTGCCTTCTCCACACCATTCATATTTTACATATTTTTATCACGTTCCCGCTTACTCAATGTCAGCAAGGTAAACAACACCTATCTCTTCCATCTCTCTTTATGTACATTTTCCATGCTGTCAATCATTTCTTTGCCATTTTCAAAGCCTCTGCTAATATTATAATACCCTTCTGGAGAGGGGTTGAACCCAGTACTGCACACATTGTTCCAGATGAAGCCATACCACATCATGACAGTTTAATATTTTCTGTATTTTTCTTCATCCCATTCTTTGTGCATCCTAACAACCTGCTTGCTTTGACTGTAGCTATGGTCTTGGACAGGCATCTTCACTGACTTGTGTACAGTGATATCTGCCTGGGTCGAATTTTATATATGCGTGAAAGATAAAGATACAACACTAAGTTCACCACGTTTGATAACCTAACAGTAACTGCATCTTATACAGAGCATGTGGCACGTGGATTTTAAGCAAGCAAAACCCCACAACAACATATCAAATAACTGGGCATCTATATTCCCATCTTCCCATAAGCTATCTATTGTGTAATTGCAACTTCAGGATTTTGCATGTGGAAACAGGGTAATTTTCAAACAATGCAGGCTCCAGGTAAGGAGGCCTTGTGAAAAGTTGTCCATATGTTCATCTAACAGAAGCAGGTAATGTGTGGAACAGGTGGCAACACCAAGGACTCTTTTCTCACCATCTCCCACCATTGTAAGTTTGGTATCCTACCTCTCTACTTTGCACTGCAACAAGTTCTTGTCATGTAAGTGCTCTTCATCTCCACCTTCCCAGCCTTCCTTAACAGAACCCCCATAGACTGATTCCAGTATCATTTCAAGCTTAGGTAGAAGCTATCTTTAACTCTACACTGCTGCAGAAACCTCTGCAGTCAATATAAAGCTGCACTTGTTGAGTGCTGACACCCATACTCAGAGCTGACCCCAGGGGCATGGGGGGCCCAGGGCATATCAGCCTGTGTGGGGCCTGTGCAGGGGGCGTGGCAAGTGACCAGAGTGCAAAGCCAGTGGCACGCAGTGGTTGTGCGGCATGGTGGCACCCTTGGCACGTGCCAATGGCTCTGTCTGTGGGGCCTGTACAGCACTGTCTGCGGGGCTCCCCAAAGTGCAGGGCCTAGGACTGTTGCCCTGATTCGCACCCCCCACAAGGGACAGCTCTGCCCATACCTATGTTATGTGCCTGGCCTCACATCCCATAGTGTCGGAGTGCTTCTCAGTCATTAGTCTTTATCTTTACAACAACCCTGTGGGTGTATTGTTACCCAGAGAGGCAAGCAAAAGAAGGCAGGGAACAGTGCATTGGCTTTAGGGCAGGCAATGCTACTCAGGAAAGGGCCAGAGTCCAGGGCAGCCTTCCACCAACCAGGGAAAAACCTATGCTGCTCTGCATGTGCACTGCACAGTTATGCAAGTGAGTTGGAGTCAAACTAGTTCTGGTTCTGCCTTCAAGGCTAGGGACAGACATTACACATAAATCGATTTAAGTGATCAGAAACTGGTTTAAACCTGTAACAGAACATAAGTTCAGTGCACATAAACCAGTTTCAAAATGGTTGAAACTGGTTTAAGATAAACCTGGTTGAATGTAGTATCAGACTTAACTGATTTGGGTCAAAATGGTTTATGCAATGTCTGTCCTGGACCCCTTCCTGGTTTAAGTTAAACTAGAGTCCCCCAGCATCCCAGCATGCTTTGCAGCCCTGGGCTGGGCTCTCTGCTCCAGAGAACAAGCATGCCCTGCCTCTCTCCTCCCAGGATGAGGCCCTGACAATTAGACCACCTTTCCTGTTAAACCTTGTTAAAAATGCTGCATAGTTACACCTCACCCAGCCAGCCAGTCATGGACAATGCTGGTATTCCTTTTATTTTGCATCCTGTTAGAACCTCTCTGCAGCTTTTGGCAAATATTTCTTATGTATACATTCCAGAAGAAGTAGACATTATATAAGACAAGTGCGCTTTCAAGTTACAGCATGCTCTATTATGAAATAACATTCGCTAGCCCTTAGTCACTCCACAGAGCATAATGAAGTTGTGCAATTTTTCACTATGCCAGTATGTTTGTGTGTGTGTCAACTCATGTGTACATGAGTATGCATGTCTGCACAAAGCACACCTGACAGCATGCATGTATGCCTAACTGTCATTCTCAGCGTATTTGACTTCGCAGTTCTCAGTCACAATGTTATTCAGAGGAAAACTGATGGCATTATTTTCTTGGATGTGCTGCATGGCAGTACACAGTGCAAAGATTCCCTTAAAGCAAATGATTTGACTTGACTTTGATATGAACAGCTTATAACAGATGCAATATCTCATCATTATTCATCTTGGCTTCCTCCCTTGCACACCTCATGCAGCTGATTGCTTTGCTCATGCTTGTTTATTGCTGGTAAGAGAGGTGGGATTGAGGAAAATGGAGTCTCCTGTATTGTGATTCTAATAACCAATTTCTCACAGGTTTATGCAATCAAATGTCACAGGCATTTTTCTCCACTCCCTGTTATATGATTTCTATACAGATATTAAACAGTTGTATCTTCCACCACAAAGCTGCTGTATCTCAGTGGTTGTTGAAGGGGATTCCTTTGGTATGGTAGTTGTAAAGTGGGAAACAGCCTGTGATCTTGTACTTAAAGCCCATACTGTAATGCACATGCATAAATGGGCATGGGATGAAACAAGGTTGAGCGGGTAACTTAAATTCTTGCATTTTCTCTCTGTTGTGCATTGGACTTTGCAACTTAACATTCTTGCAACTCTGTCCCTCTGTGGGTAAGTCAGCATATTTTGGTGGCCTCTTGTGTTAGGTATTGTACTTGTGGTAAATGGACATGACACATAGTAAATGACAGGGTCTATCCCAAAGATCCTGCAATCAGAAACACAAAATATATAGTGGTCATGAAACAGACAGGCAGAGCACAGGATCTCTAAAATATCCAGATGCTTTAGTATAGAGTAGCTGCAAGCACAATTCATCCCATGACTAACAAGTAAGTGCTTAAATAAAAAGTACCATGAGAATTGCTTCTGGCCTTTAGGGCACAGTATGGTGATCCCTACTCAGACACAGCTCTGACTAATGTCAATGATCAATGTGGTCTGCATTAAAAAAAATATTTTCTGTAGATAAGGCTTTTTTTGCCTGGAAATCCCTGCTGTTTTATTAGGCTGCATGCTGGTTGCAGGATGTTGGTGGCCTTTTCTATATCAAGGGCTAATATTTGTGTTTAAAGGGGACAGTCATTTCAATCAGGACATTAAATTCTTTTAAGGAATGTGTTGAGGCTGAAAACTCAGAACAAAGAAGCACAAGCAAGAAGAGTATCGTTTAAATGCAGGCAAAGCAATCTTGTTAGAGCAATTGCAAAGTGTTTTTTTATCTAGGACATTTCCCAGGAGATTGGCCCAGGGAAGGGGAATCCAAGGCTCTCAGTTCATCACTCACCAGTGTGAGCCAGGGCTCAGTGGGGCTGGATTCTGCTCTCCCAGACACTGATGTAAATCCTGAACAATTCCATGGCAGCTAATGACACAACACTGGCACAAAGTCACAGCAACTACGAGTGGAGTGCAGTGAATCAGTCTCAAACAGTTCAGTGCACAGTGCTGAGGGATGCAGTGGTTTCTTCACTGCAGCACTTTCTCAGAAATCTGCAGTCATGGCTGGTAAAATAAGAGGGGCCAAGGGAGAAGCACTAGAGAAAGTGACCTGATTTTTGAAGCAGGAAATCTAAAGACTGTGACAAGGAAATTTTAGCAGCTGAGAGGGGGAGAGAGCAGTGGGTGCTCAGGAAGCTAGGCCACTGGGGCTTCTTATAAGGAAGAGGTTGGGCAGTGAATAAACTGGATTGAGAGAGCCCTTGCTACTGGGTGGAGGTGTAAGAGGGCTTGGCAGTTGGGTGGAGTATCAGATAGGAAGGGCTTTTCAATGGGACATGTGGGCGGCTCTGGCACCTGAAAGATGGGCCTTTGGCTCTGATGGGAGCTGTAGGAGGGTTTGTCACAGGGAGAAGTGACAGTGGGAACACTAGGCATTGTGTGACAGAGGGGCTCAGCCACTGGCAAGGGCCTCCTCCCTTGGCATTGTGTAGAGCTACCTAGGTGATGCAAGTGGCAGATGTTCCTTTGCTGAAGTCCTTGATTAAAAAGGATCTATTAAAAATTCATAACGGTTCTTCAGCTGAGTAATTGTAAAGCCTTTAAAAAGCCCTCGCTCTGTTCTAAATAGCAAACAACCACCTTCAATAGGCATCTGTGTAAATTAAAGAAATGACAGATAAATGGGCTTCTGGTAGAGCCAGAAATTAAAACCCCAGCAGTGGCAGCAAGGAAGGATGGGTTCATGGCTAAGCCTGGGCTTCAAGATATCTGCAGTCACTTCCAGCTCTCCCTGTGTGACCTTGGCTCAGCCATGTCATTCCCTCCCTGTCTCAACACGCCACCCATACACTGAGAATAATAGCAAATGTCTTTGTCTCTTTAGAGTATAACTCTTTTCCTATATGCATGTACAGCACCTTGTACAATAGGGCGCTGGTCTCAGAAGCCTCTAGGTGTTACTGTCATACAAATAATATACATCATTATTGAGGGTAAACCATGCCAGTGTTGGCTACATACATGCGTCACCAAGTCTTCCCTATACTTACTCCTTACATAACCCTGACTACTGCAAATATTAAAGTGAAGGTCTTTAGCTCTCTGAGGCAATGAGGCAGTTAAGGATGACCCCTGTGCTATAACAACATCAGGAAATCAGCTTAACTTCAAGGCAAACATCAGGATAGACAAGAGCGACTGACAATTCAGGAACAGTTTTTTAGTCTAAATTCCTGACTTGCCTGAAAACCTTCATATTCCTGGATTGGATAAGCCACCCCTCTCTCCAGCCACACCGTATCTACAACAGACATACCCACAGCCTCAACTGGGTAAACCGCAGATGTCTGTTTTATTCCAGTGTAGTGGAGCTAAAGCCCTCTCTTATCAGCTGCAGAGTCACACTGGGGACAAAACAAACTTAAACCTGTAACTGAAATTTTAACCCTATTATCCCTTGTCATGGCTTGATTTCACAAATGACTCTGTGCAGAGTACTAGTTAGACAGAAGGACAGACAGGAAAGGGCAAGGAGTCATGTGTCTGTCCACCACCCAGCACATGAATAAGAACTATTTTTAATAAATGAATATCCAGAAGGATTTTTCAGCTTCGTTGCCCCCACAAAATCCCAACCGTCACAGCACAGAGTAACTTAACCCTTAACCCTCAGGCCCCCTGAGAATCTTTGCTTTGCCATCATTTGAAAAGCTGACTTACCTGTGGTTCCACCAACCAGCTCTCTTCTCTACTTTGGGCTGGTTTTGTGTATTTAAAAGCAGAATAGAGAGGGGTTTTGTCTTCCGTGCTGTAGAGCGTTGCAAAGCGAGGCTCTTTATTGTACCGCTGACAGATTTTCACATGGAAAGGCTCGGTAAATCCTTCTGGGGGGGTTTCTCTGTAAAAGAATCCATTGCATTCAGCAAAGCCAGGTTCATCCACTCTGACAACCCTGCCCTGGGAAAAGCCTGGGAAAGCCAAGAGGCAAAGCAAAAATAAAATTGATGTCTTCATGATCTCCTCCCTTGAATTGTCTCTCACTGCTAGATATGAGGAAGGACCTGTGCTCCGGGTACATCCAGCACTGAAGCCAGAAAGCGACTGGAATCCGGGTGTAGCATACAAGGGAGATGAAATATGAAACCCCAGCCGATCCCTTCAGGGAGTGAATGCGTTCTGCATGCAGCACACTGTGAAACGCGATGTGCGCAGCTCAGTACTGACACACACTGCAGATACAAACCAGCACTCCAATAGCTCAGGAATCATCAGGATCAGTGTGGAGGAGCAAGGGACACCGCAGCAGCTTTTAGGTTTCAGTTGCTGGCTATTGCCAAGTGAGCAGGCTGGATCCTTGCTCAGAACCACAGGGTGCACCGAGGGGACTGCATTGCAGCAGAGTCCTCAGGAGGAATTTCGGCTGACTCATCCAGAATTCTTACTGGGGCTCTGAATGGGTGTCTACTGATGTGCTAACCCTGGCACCCATGGGGGCTTGGGACATGCCCAATCCAGCCACAGGCCGGCCTGTGTGTCCAAAGGAAGGGTGCTGGCATTATGCTAGATCCTCTTTTCTTTGCCCCTTTTTGGGTGGCGCTGCTAGCCATGCAGGGTATGCAGCTCCCCAGCTGTGTTGGGGTTGACTCTAGTAGGGCAACACAAGAAAAGGGGACATGTAACCCACTCCCCTTAAGGACTTGCATCGCATGAACCATGCACACTGGCCTTACAGCTCCTGGCTCAGATTCCTTCCAAGCAGGCATGTAAGCTTATGAGAGCTACAGGCACTCAGTGCTCTCTGAGCATCCAGCCTCCTGCAAGGCATGCAGTTTGGATACACCAGAATGAAGCAGCTGTAATCAGTGACCACTTATGAACATTTGGGCCAAATCTATATAATGGACAAAAATGTAATTAATGGAAAAATGAATTGGAATGAAAGTCATTCCCTACATTTCATAGTCTACAGAGGTGTTACCTGTCCCATTGGGATCTTCATTTGGTTTTCTCCTTCTCCAGCTAAGAGAAATATTATTTCAGAGAAAGGGGAGTGAAAGTTTTCAGAACAATGGGGTAACTAGGAGGTTCCCAAACATGTATGTAGCTCTGTGCATGACTTCCTGCTGAAGATGACTGAGCCTGGTCAGATATATTGTCTCCAAACTTCTGGACATCAGAACCCATTTAAATAATGATATTTTACCCTGCCGTATTGATTGCCAGACAAGAATCCCCAGCACTAATTCCTTACAACTGTTCCAGGAAGCAGGCAAAGATTTGCCCATTTTACAGATGATGAAACTGAGACCAAGAGAGGTTGAAGTGACTTGCCCAAGATCGCAAAGGAAGTGTCTGGAAGAACTGAGAATAGCCCAGCCTTAACTACAGGACCATCCTTCCTGTAGTCAGGGACATGTAATCAAAAAGTACCAAAGCAAGGAAGTACATTGACAATTTTACTGTGATATTATCAGATGTGGGAGACAGCAGTGGGCTGGGAGGTCTAGAGAACAACAGGAAATGTAGTAAATGGGTTTGTTTTGTTTTCAGACATGTGACCGGTCATTGAGGCCTGACAGATAGTGTTAGTCACATTCAGGAAAGATTGTGGAAATGAAAATGTGGACACAGCTGACCTGAATCAAGCAAAGCAGAGAAACAAGCTCAAAATGTTCATCTTCCTGGATAGGAAATCTATGAAGAAGCTCCTGGGAAATGGAGAACAGGAACTACATTTGAGGCACTAGATCCTGAAGAAATTATAGGCTTGTAGTCATCCAAGTGAAATTTTCACAAGTGTCTCAGAGGTTTTGGAGCTGAAATCTCATTTTCCATGAGCTTCAAGTGCCTAAAATTTCCATGAGCTTCAAAACTATGGCTTATTCTCGCTTAACTGTTTTTGAATGTTAACCATAACCATGGATCAATTACATTGGTGGCGGTATGAATACAACTAGCAACACAACAGTTGGATGGGCAATGAGGAATATCCTCTAAAGAACACAAGGAACAAGTGATCAGAAAGGAGGAGAACCAGTAGTATAACTAAGGGAGAGTAGGAGAGGGGTGACCAGGGCAGCATCCCCAGGCACCCCCTTTCTGGGGGGAGGTGGAGCAAAACCAGCCATTGCCATAGCGGGAGCCGGCACTGCCCCAGGCACCACACAGCTGTCTCAGTCACAGAGCTGTATGGCTATGCCTCTGCCCAAAAGCCAAGAGAGAACCACATTTCAAGAAGAGCCTGATCAACTATATCAAGAGTCAGGAAGAAGAGGTCACTAGAGACTCTGGTGAGAGCAGTTTCAGTTAGTGTCTAGTGGGTTTTTTCAAGATAGGAGAGATAGGAAGCATGTTTGTTGAGAGGAAAAGCCTGGGAAGAGTGAGATTGTGAAGCGCAAAGGTGGGGATGAGAGTCCACATGAGCGAAACTGGAAGTGGAATAGGAAGAGATCAATAGGGCACAGTTTAGAGAAGAACTAATGAGAAACACCTCTGCTCGTGAGAAGGGAGGAGGAGAGGCTTGTAAAGGGGAAAGACTGTGCGACACAAACACATTCATTAGTATGACCCACTGCCAGGGAGAACTTCCTCTTCATGGAGGGTCTTTTTGGCTCTTGAAGAATCTATTCCTGCTTTCTCAGGCCCTGCAGGAATGTCTTGAAGAAAAAAAACAGCTCTGAAAGTTCATGGAAAATGAAAGTCTTAACAAAACAACAGGCCAGACACCCAAGTCCTTTACCAACTGAAAAGCTTTCAGGCTTGCTTTCCTTCTTTCCCACAGCAAGCCCCAGCTCCCTACCACTCTCTATTGGGTGTCCATGTTTTGTTTTGTTTTGTTTTGTTTTGTTTTGTTTTGTTTTGGGGTTTTTTTAGAGACTCTGTTTTTCATGATGTGATTGCAAACCACTCAAGCCCAGCAGCAGAGGGGACCTCACTTGACTTGGCATACTTTCTCCTCTCCCACAGGGTCCTGGCATGGTATATTTTTGTTCCCATTTGTCAAAGAATGAGAGGGGAAAAAAATAGACCAAGGGCCAACATCTCAGCTGTTGCAATTCCACTTGCTTCAGCGTAGAAACAGCAGCAGAGAATTTGGCCCCAGCTGTGTGGAGCTCCCAGTGCACAGGCCTGTGTGTCAGAGGACACATCTGCCTGTGTGGTCACTGCCATGCATGTCTTAGACTTCGCCTTGCAGCTTTGACTGGGAAAAGACAACCTGGGGCACAAAGCTCAGCCAATGAGCACAGCAGGAGTAAAAGGATTTTACCTATTGGAGCTAAAGGGGCTGGGAGCAAAAGGGACAGCAGACTGCAAGCTCTTTGGGGCAAGGACTGTCATGTACTGTATGAACATACAGAACCTATTACAGTAGGGCCCTGACCTGGATGACCTGCTACCACAATATTAATAAAATAAAATGAAATTAAAATGTTAAGGGTCAAAATGAAGTAAGTATTCCTATGGGATGGAAAGGATGGAAGGTGAACGTAGTGGCTTAGCAATGTCCAGGGAGAGGAAGGAGGCTGCAGTGCATAGTGGCTTGGAGAAATAAAATCTTTACCTACATTAATGTTTTGTTCGTGTTTTTTGCTCATATGTTTTCCTTGTCTGCTTCGATTGCAAGGGCAGGTTCCATGTTTTCTGCTGGCTTTGTACAGCAGCTTGAACAGTGGGACTGTCACCCTGAGCAGGGCCATTTAACACAACACAAATAGAAACACACAACATAAATATTGAATAATAATAACTGAAACACAAAGGCTCACATTACTCATGATTTGATTACAGCTTTACATAGGTAATGAGTTGATTTCTCACAGTAGATGGCTCTTTGAACTAGCAGGCAAAGGCAAAGAGGAGTTCAGACTAGCAATAAGGTGCCATTTTTAACAGTAATAAATCACTAGGATAGCTTATCTGGGAACAGAGTGGATTCTCCAGGATTTTGGCATCTTTAAAGTAAGGCCGACTGATTTCTCTAAGGCTATGCCATAGCTGAGCCAGACACAATGGGCTTGCTGCAGGAACTCCTTGGTGATTAGACAATCAGCCTCCATGACCACAATAGTTCTTCAGGCCCTAAGTTTATTCTGTTCTGTACTTTATACTTTATTTCCAGCACTGTTTTCCATGTATTGATGTTTATTGCTCTTTGTTGTTTACTATGACTTTGTTCTGATATTACAACAGTTTGAAGAGCCCAGGTATCTGGCAAGTTCAAGGATCATAGTCACTGGTTCAGGGTGTCAAGGCCAAATATGAGGCAAGGAGAAAGTTCAGGAGTTACAGGAATAAGCAACACTGAGCAGACTCCTTGCAAGGAGCTTAGATATCTGAGCAGCTTTCTACTTTCTGGATTGTGTGAATGAGGATGAACCTTTTTACTGTAGGTAGGAAGTAAATCCTCCCAGGTAGTGAGCTCGCACTTTGCATGTGAGGGTGAATCATCATCACCAAAGTTGCCAAAAGGTCTAATCAAGATTGAGGTCATACTCTGCTGGTTGCTGCATAAGCACTTTGTGAGAGAGAGTCCCTTGCAATCTACATAGACAAGAGACAAATGAAGGGAGGGGAAATAGAGGCACAGAGATACCCTGACTAAGGCATCTCAGAAGGGTGTGGGAGACAACAAAACCCATTGGCAATATCCAAAAGTTTAAATCAACAGGCAATTAGTACCACACCTTGGGACTTCCTGATGTTTGTTTAGGTAGCCATACTTCTGGGAAGAGGGGTGAAGAGGGTTGTATCAGAAGGTACATTGAGGGGCACTGTTTGATGGACGTGATGAGTTTCAGGCGATTATATCAGTCCTTCTCTAGCTCTTTCAGTACATGGGGCAATTTGTAAAGGACAATATTCTCAGTATGGACCCCTTTGTCTTCTAAAGTCCTGTTACAAGGTTCTCGCAATGTTTTATGCCATGGGCCTGCCAAGAATGTCTTCAGGCCACTTGAGTAGTCATAGTACACAGAGTGAGAACTACTGGATTGCAGGTTTCCTGTAAACACATGAATCTTGTCCGTCTGCCAAGTACAGCTGACTGACTAATTCAAGCTCTGTGGTCCACCCAGTGCTTGGCCTTGCTATTGAGACAGCTAATAAGGAGCTGGTAGGCTTGTGTCTTTATAGTGTTTTTCGCATAGACTGCCCATCTGCCACTGAACTGTAATAGCTTTGGGCTTTGTTGACCTGGGCTACATATGGATGTATAATTCTCTGTTACCATCACTTGTTAAGGTACCTTTATATTATGAAAATTATTCCTTCTTAAAAGCACATAGGAGAGACAATGACTTTATCCAAAGGAACTGAGAGGAAGATGGGAAATAATTCTGACTAAAAATATGATTTTTCAAAATATGATTGACAGGTTAATTCACACGCACAAGAACTTGAGGTCTGGCATGTGGCTTTGGAGGAGGAACCTCTGATTAGATAGCAGTGCAGTGTAAAAGATCTGAAGGAGGAATCGGTCCGATGTTGACGCCTGTATCCTGAAGTGAGGGGTTGGACTTAGTGACCCTGGAGGTCCCTTCCCACTTTGTGATTCTGTGATTCTCGGTGTTCATATTACTGCCACATGCCACTTTAACCATTTGATTCTATCGCCTTGTGAAACAACAGCTTTTGTTTGACTGTGCAGCTAGTGTGGGAAGCTGGATCTAGTACAGGCTCCTAAAGAATATCAGGCTAGACTCACACAGGCCCTTAGGAGCACTGTTGGATCCTTGGGTGCCAGGGAAGACTTGTAGTCTTGCACCTAGGCTCCCTATACAATTCAAGCAGAACTTTAATAGACACTGGTTCAGAGTGTCAAGAATAGTATTAAGAATGCTATTAAGAACAGTATTTAAAAAAATCAGCACACTTGAGTGGAGCACCCATTAAGCTAGCTAGTGAGAAAGGACAAGAGGTTTGTTTTAATCCCCATCTCTCCAAGAGCTAGAAAACTGACTTTTCTCAGAATTCATAGGCATGAACCTCCCTCTTGGAATAAGGTATCAAAACCAGGCCAGCCTGTTGCGGGGGAAAGGAGGCATCCCTTATCTCTCTTTAGCATCAGTAGTTGGAGCACTCGCCTATCTGGTCTCAGATCCTTCCTCCACCTGATTTGGAGCCATGTTTCTCATCTCACAAGAGAGTGCCTGGTTAAGTGCATATCAGTTAAGTGCATAAACTGCTTAAGTGCACAGAATCTTTCAGCCCAACTACCTTGTAACTTGATTGTTGTCTCCTTAGTTGCACACTAATTAAACTGTCAGGGTCTCCTTAGTAACTAATTGCAGTCCCTGGGCCAGAAACAGTGAAAGGGAAGCAGCTGTCAAAGGGCTGCTTTAGACCGTCGAAAATGAGGGGAGCTTATCAGTTTTGGGGTTGCTGGTATCACCGCACAGACAGAGCTGTAACCAGTGCTCTTTAAGGACACAGCACTCTCAACACTATGATATTAGTGCCTCACATGACTAGCCTTCTTCATTATCAAAGCTGCTAATAGTAGCACCAGACCTATCAAGTTGGAAACGTCAGCAGGTAATCAGGTTTGAGGCTGCTAATAACACATTAGTAACAGCCCTGGGTCCTTAAAAAGCATTGCTTATATTACGTTTGGATGGGTGCATATCCTAAGTACACAGGCTTTTTTCAAGCCCCAAGGCGATGCATTTACATAGTACACAGTGCTTTTTTCACCAGTATAATTCCAAGTAAACCACTGTGCATGTTTATCTGCCCAGGACCTCAGATACTTTACACAGCAGCAGGACTAGGACTGCCTGAGGCAATGGCTTAGTGCTTTATATATGTGCAATATCTAACCTGGTGGTTCGCAAGCTTTTTAGACTCAAGGCACTCCTGAATATACTTGTGACAGCCCTTAGGAAATGCCAGCTCTTAGTTTTCAGTCTTTTTTTTACTACAGAAAAATAATAGAGTGAGGGGGGGGGGGGGGAGGCGTTTCTGTTGCAAAGCACTCAGAAGCCACAACTGTAGATTTCCATTTGAAATCTTTTGAGTTTATCTTGTGAATCATACTTGCACACCTAGCAGTACTAACATTGTGTGCTAACTTTGTAGCACTTCTGAAAGGATCTCCAGGTACCCTAGGTTGGCGTGGCACCCAGGTGGAGAATCACCAGTCTAAACCCATTGGAAATAGTGGAGGTCACATGAAAACAAAACCTGGTTTAGGCAGAGATGATCCTGTGATACTGTGCACTGTGAACTCCCTGGTTGTCCCCCTGCACCTCAGCAGCAAAAGCAGGTGTATTCATTCTGTGAAGCACTTTGGATCTAATGTGCAATAGCAGTCTCAGATACTGCTGTGTAAGGACTGCAATGGGTTATTTTGCAGCAAGTAGGCAGAATCACAAGAGACAAGGAGAACTGCAGCAGAGGGTGGTGGGGGAGGAGTTGATTACTTAAAGAATGTGCACTTGTTGCACTCCAAAACATTCCTGCCCCGACCATACATCAGCATTCTCAGCATATTCTGTTCACAGCTCCATCTTTGGCCTTGTCTCTGCAGTACTTACAACATAGGCCGACAAGGTTCTTTGCGTAAATGTGATATCTTTTATTAGGCCAACTAAATAGTTAGAAAAATTGTTTTTCACAAGCTTTTGGGCACAAACCCTTCTTCAGGCATTAGAGACTCAAAAGCTTGCAAAGAACAATTTTTCCAACTATTTAGTTGGTCTAATGAAAGATATTACATTTACCCAAAGAATCTTGTCTGCCTATGTCCTTAGACCAACATGGCTACAACCAACACCCGTGTTACGTACAAAAACATATTGATCCAACAGCTGGGTGCTGTTCTTCCTCACCACTGGAATGCAGCAGCAGTCTGTCAGTGCCTGGAGACTCTTGCTTCCCTTTAATCCCATCCAAATGCTTGTGTATGGAGATGGAGAAGTAAAGCTAAGAGCAATGCACTGGTTGGTAGGAGAGTTTAGGTTTTTCTATGCATATGTGTATGAGTAATTTATGTGTATGAGCAGTTTGTGCTGAGGTGGGGGAAGAAAGTAAAAAGCAGTTAATCATGCCGTGTTCATCACAAGGAATAGGCCAGAGAGAACAGGAAAGAGAGGGCAAGTTCATTTGCAGTTACTAATGTGATACAGAGACATGCAGAGTCTTGCCAAGGCAAGGAAAGTACACAGAAGCTTTTATGGGAAAGGACCCACCCTTTCTATTTACAGAAGCCAGCCAGTTTAAAAGGTAAGCTTCAAACACCCCAAAACCCTGCATCTTCCCCAAAGGAGCTGTGTACCCGCATCTGAGCTGCGCATGCCACGCCCATCTGAAAGAAAAAGTGACCTTCATGGCAAAGATCCCTAATGAAATGACAGCATGACTAACTGAATCAATAATGTAATGTGATTTTCCAGCCTAGCAAAAACTGCCTAAACTTCAGCTGACCTGGCATATAAGAAGGCATTTTGTCAGGCTCAATCCACCTTGCAAAGTCTTTTACCCTGATCTCAAATTGATTATAAAAGAGAAGCCTGCCTAGGACCTCTGCAGTGCTCCAGGGGAAGATGCTGTTTCTGTGTGGCACGAGGAAGCACATCTGAGTCTAAAAATAGCTGTTTTCTAAAAGATGTTCACTATCTCAAGCAGGAGTATTAGTATTATGAGAGATTACATGGCCTGCATTCTACCAGGTGTATATATGTCCATCTCAAAGAACAGCACAGAGAGAATCAGTATCATTATCCCACTTCATAGATGGGGAGACAGAGGGACAAGAGAGGGAGGGGGAGGGAAAGGAAGTGATTTGTCCAGATTCACCCATGCAGCTCGGGGGTAGAACTATGACAGGGGTGGGCAAAATGCAGCCCAGGGGCCGGATAGAGCCTGCCAGGCCATTCTATCCGGCCCACAGGGCCCCTAAAAAATTTAGAAATTTAATATTTATCTGCCCCTGGGCTGCCTGTTATGCAGCCCTTGATGGCTTGCCAAAACTTAGTAAGTGGCCCTCTGTCCAAAATAATTGCCCACCCCTGAACTAAGAACAGAACCGAGATCTCCTGAATTCACATCCCAGGCTCTGTGCAGTAGGCCAGCCTACTTCCTACGATAGTAAAAGTCCCTCCTGACTTTAAAAGCTATCAATCTGTGAACATACCATCAAGAGTCAAGTAACAATTAAGAAGATTTATTCTAGTCACATGTGAAGATATGACGTTTTACCAAGCTCATTGTTTTAATCTGAATTCTACTAAAACTGGTTTCTGTCCATATCTGAGTGTGGATGATATTATGTGTTTAAGGCTATATGTAGATCGCATGCACTATTAGAAAAATGCTTTTAAACAGTGTGTTAATCCAGTTACTTAAGGCTTGATTTTATTGGCTGAAACATGCAAACTATGGAACAGCATTTATTATAGTAGGGCCTCATCTTGTTCCCAGTGAAGTCAGTGGCAAATTGTTGTAATGGAAGCAGGAACTGAAATCCTATAACTGAGCTTTCTTTTTCCATGGATGTGGAGCTTGCTGTGTTTAAATGCTGCTAAAGGGAAAAATGTCAGGTTCCAAACTGGCTAAGATATTATTTTGATTCTCTCCCTCCTAGAATTTTCTCTGTGTACCAGTTTTAATAATAGCAATAAACAAAGACTTTCAATATTTTCTCACTGGTTACCCCAATATCTAACATCTTACTTCTTGGAAGGATTTGGATGTCTCTTTAGTTTTTGGATTTCATAGATGTTAAAGATTTCATGGAGTTTAAGGTGAAAAGATACTATAATGATGATCTCATTTAATTTCCTGCATAGCATAGGGCAGATAATTTCACCCAATAATCTTAGCATCCAGCTGCTATCTTGTGGCTGACCTAGATCTTCTGATGTAAAGAGTCCAAGTGATGATGAATTTACCACTCAGATAGGTGATTGGGATTGTTTTATAACACACATAGGAAAGAATAGCCTGTAGGTAAGACGTAATGTAAAGAACTTCACTAAAAAGTAATGATGAAACAAGAGAGTTGGGGGAATATTCAAACAACAGGGATATGAGTTCCTAGTACAGCATCATTACTATAATGGACAATTCCATTAGAACTGAACCTTTTGCAGAGGAAAAGTGCAAGCCATCCCCACTTTATTCTGCCTTGTCTGGACCATTTGTGGAATACAGTGCTGGTTTCCTCTTTTTCAAATGTATATGGAACAGGCAGAAGGGGTGCTCCAACTGAAAGCTGTGTGAGAGAGATTTGCTTTTCTTTTTGCTCAGACCATATAGGACCAGTTCTCGAGTGTGGTACTCTGGGCACTGGAACTTGTGAGAGATGGGAGCCTGAGACATTATCCACCCACATTTAGAAAGGGATAAATTTAGCTTAGCTATTAGTAGAAATGTTTGGCTGGAGGAGTAAGACAGTGGAATTGTTTTCCTGAAGCTAGACCCAATTGTAGACATGGCAGGGGCACAGGCAGTGGACTGTATATAAATACAAAGGAACTAAAATTAATCACTGCCTGAACCCAAAAAAACATTTGATCTATAGAAACCAGAAAGCCTACATGGAGGTCAGATTGTGTCCAAAACAATAAGGCCAGGAAATGACCCCTCAGTGCTTCAAAATGTCAGTTTGCTTTTCCAGCATCTTCCCACCCAACATTACTACATGTCTTTTGGGTGACATCATGTCTTGGATGGAACAAGCACAGAGATCTTAACAGTGAGCTGCATGTGTGGTTAAATCAAGTAGGCAGAGGCAAAAATTGGGAATATAATGTAAATGTAAAACCAATATCTGCCAGAAAAGGCACAGATAGACTAGGTTACCATGCAGGACAGTACCCAGTTGGAACACTGGTCCAGCATATTTAGCATTTAGCAAGTGGTCAAAATCTATATCGCAGAAAGGTAACCACACCTTCGATCATTTGGCTCTACTCAAGGATCAAATCCCATAAGCTCCCTTCTTGCAGAGAATTTTTATTGACTTCAGTGAATTCTTTCTTGTTGTCAGATCTTGGCATGGATCTTTTATGCAGCTGGAGTATAGAACAAAGCCTGAATTGTAAGGCAAAAGAAAAATCCTTCCTGACTCTACAGTTTACATCCTGAACATAGGAGAGGAAGGAATAAAGAATGATGGTGACACAACAGGCACACAGGAGAATATAGGAGCAAGAGGGTTAATCACCTGTGGCAGCGTAGTTGGAAGCAGCAGTGAAAAGATTAATAGATGGTGACTGCATGCTGTCTGTAAGACTGAAAATCAGTCACAAAGGCTTGCTGCCCAAGGGTGGCACAGTGGGTTTGGCAGTGAAAGATGTTATAATAATTAATATAGAAGTTGCATTGCTCTGACTTCCAGGCTGAGTCAGAGTCATCTGTTCTTCTCTCAGTCAAGGAGATGGTAACTTCTTACAAACTCCTTCCAAATTTAGTTTTGATTCAGAGCTTTTTAAGTATTGTGCCCCATGCTACCATTTCAGGCAGTCACGTTCTTCCTTTAACATGTCTGCCCTTATTGTAGGGCTCATCCTGTGAGAGATGGAGCATCTCATAAGAGGAAATGAGTGTGTTCACCACCCACAAACAGAAATGTGTAGGTAGCATCAGGCAAGTTGTGCTCAGTATTTCAAAAGATGGGGTCTGTAAAGAAGGGTGGTAAAAGGAAAACTCAGGGGTTTGCATTCTGCAGTTGACTTTTCCCAGCTGTAGCTGTTCCAGCCTGAGGCAGAATCGCAGTTCACCACACCACACTGTGTTTTAAAGGGTCTGGGTACAGACCCTGATTGCATTCAACATGGACAAACAAAGAACAGCCCCAACCAATAATATGTATGTAGCTGGTGCTTTAGCAGAGCTAATTTCTCAGTGGAAATTATGAGAGAAACTGGCTATAGACAAATATGACAAATGCTGGCTCTCGAGGATGAGTATTTTTAAACAGTGATGGCCCATTTACCTCTGGGTCAGGTCACCAATCAGATGTAAAAGTCTTGCATTTAACCATAACTCCAGGTAATAGGTCTACTTGACACCAGCAGCTAAACCCTGATAACAAATCTAATAGTAGACCTGTGTCAGGCATGTCTGCCCTCATGGGAGTTCAGGTAAGTGGTGGTCCTTAAGCAATCTCTGGCTCTAGCCAGGGCCAAGAGAGATGGAGGATGCTGAGATAAATATTTTCAAATCAGCAGGCCCCAAAAGCATGCACTTGAGAGTCTTAAAAGTGTTGACTGAGGAGATGTCCAACAAACTGCTGTTAGTTTGTTACAGATGGTTGAATACTGGGGAAATTCCAGAAGACTGGAAGAATGCTTAGATGTTGTAGAGTAGGAGTTGGAGTTGAGTTTATCCCTGCATGCATACATCCACCTACAGAGATGCAGAAAAGAGCCCTTAAAATTATTTAGTGAATGAAGAAAATGTTTTGCAGTGAGAAACAGAAAAGCTAAGCCTGTTAACTTCTCAAAAAGAAAACTGATGTGACTTAATCACAATGCATAGACACTTTCTTGGGGAGAAGATAACGGATACTAACAGGATCTTTATGAACCATAATCAAGGCACATCTTGAATCATTGTATAAAATAAACTGGTTGAGTTCCTTTAGTCTGTCTCATTGCAAAACATTTTTTCAGCCCTTTAATCATTTTTCTAGCTTTCCCCTACATCCAGCCCAGTTTCTCAACATCTTTTTTTAGAATCCAGAAGTGTTGGGTGGTTAATAGATTCTTAATTCTTCCAAACTTTTAATAAAAGGCTTTACATTAGTATTTTAAAAATTCCTTTCTAACCACACCCTAGGAGTGCTCCCTTATCATCTGGCATCATGAACCTGGGCAAAGTTGTCATTTTCATAATTATTATTGTTCCTGTTTATTTGTATCACTATTGTGCCTAGGACTAGAACCCCATTGTGTTAAGTGCTTTATAAACATGGAACAAAAAGATGGTTCCTATCCCCCAAAAGCATGAATTTTCTTATTATTTTTATGTTGTTTATATATATATATATATATATATATATATATATATATACACACACACACACACACATACATACATATATATACATATATATGTATATACACATACATATATATACACATATATTATACTTTTTTTTCCCCTCCTTTTTGTCACCTGCGCTAAAGTGCCTTTCCTCTATCCAGCATTTTTTACTCTGCAGAGCTAAGAAAATGGACCTTTGCTTTGCAGAATTTGCCCTTCCCTGTGTTAGGTTTATCCTGCCCGGACCTGGAGCTGGAGCTGGGAATAAACATTCTCTCAAGGTGTGCGTGTGTGTAGGCAGGTCCCTCCTGATGTACAATACAATATGTTGGTCAGTTATGGAGCACATATTCTGTAATCACTGGTGTGAAGGCTGTGAAAATGTCAGTGAGCCCTGTCTGCTAACTCACCCCTAGCTCAGTTGCTCCATTTCTTTCACTATCCCCCCAAGAGTTACTCTCTCAACCACACTAAAGATTCCACAGTAATTTTGAGCCTGCAAACACATCTGTAGGTTTACACCTACAGGAGAAATGTAGACGCTGCTGGGATGAAGAGCAGCAGCCAATTATCATCCAGCACCCTCATGTTTTGTGATGTCACTTGGGCTGAAAGACAGCAAAGTAAAACCCAGAGTAAGAGAGAAACTCTAAAAACCATCAAACAAAAAGCTTAAAAAAACCCAACCTGAGACTGAATGAATGCACCTAGTGCCATGCCCTGGGACCCATTAGAGCTGCACTCGGGAAAAGTGTTGAAGGAACCACATTTGGGAGGGCAGGTGTTCAGCTAGGAATGTCCTGCCACCACCTCCAGAATTCAGCCCTGGGTAGGGTTACCATACTTCCAGTTCCAAAAAAGAGGACACCAGCCAGGGAGGATACCTCACTCCCAACCCACAGCCCCATGACCCTGCCAGTGCCCCTCACCCCCAACCTGCAGCCCCCCGTCCCTGCTGCTGCCCCTCACTCCTGACCCACAGACCCCTGGCCCTGCCGGTGCCCCTCACTCCTGACCTGCAGCCCCCCTAACTCCCTCCAGCAGGGCTGGAGGGGGTCTCCAGCTGCCCCCATTCGAACTGGGTCAAAACGCAGCAGCTACAGTGGCTCTGGCTCGTGCGGGCAGCAGTGGAGCGAGTCTGCTCCTAGCACAGGCTGAAGGTAGGATGAGATGATACCTGTAACACCCCCTGCCCCAGGCTGGGGCTTCTGCACTGCGCCAGGTGGGCTATCTATGCATCCTGGCCCCCGGGCAGTGTTTCCCAGGTGCCCTGCTCCTGCAAGCATGGGTACCTGCCCTGGTGCCACTAGCCCATCCGTGCAGCTCCCTGCTGCCCCCAAAGGACCCCCCACCCCTTCCCCTGTTGAAGGGTCAGGTGTCTCCCTCCTGCCCCTGTGCCCTGCCGCACCCTTTGCACCCCCCCACAGTCATGAAGCCTTGGCTCTCCAACCCCTGTCCTCACAGCCTTGCCTACATCAGCTGCTGAGGCTGCTCCCACCCCCTGCCTGGCTGCGTGCCAGCCACAGATGCACCTGGTGACCCTGCCTCCAGTCACCAGTGGAGCGGAGCGGAGAGGAGCAAAATCCCAGATATTCAATTACATTTAGAAAAACTGCCTGGACAGAGATCGGAGGACCCAAAAAGAGGACATGTATGGGAAAACCCAGACATATGGTAACCCTAGTCCTGGGGAACAACAGAGCTAAATTCCACAGCTGCATTGCACAGATACAGTGCGTAAGAAGCAGTCTCTGACATAATCAGATGCCAAGTCATCCAGTGATGCAATACTCACTGGGTAGAGGGAGATAAGGGGCTGTGTTAGACACAGGAAAGAGGCAGCTTATCCACTAACTGGTGCATCTCTCCCTGGCTGTCGGGCCAAGGGGAAGGGCAGCTCCTGATTCTCTACCCTTAGCTTTTGGGGCCCCCTGCTGGATAGTCTCATCAGCTGCAGCCTCGGCAGGAGGCTGTGCTTGGAAAGTTGCTGCCCTGAGATTGTAAGCACACAGATCAGTGGTTCTCATCCTTCTTGGACCCGGGGTGCCCACCTCTGGTCTGCAGGCCAAATGCAGCCTGCAGAGCCAATGCACCTGGCCTGTGGAGCTCCCCACGGATCAGAAAATTTGGTGGTGGGGGAGCGGTGGCCATCCTCTCCCCCTGCCATATTCCCAAACACCAAGCCCATGTGCCCAGTCACAGCCACGCCAGGTCACCTTGCCCCTGAGGGGGAACAAGGCCATGCTCCTTTCCCCTTCAGCCCTGTGAAGTCCCTTCCCCGCTGCCTGGCTGGGACCAGGCCAGGCTGTTGCCCAACCTCCTCCACGTGGCCAGAGGTGGCTACTGCATTGACCCTGGACTCTGGATCAGAAGCCTTATCTGGCCCGTAGTCGGACCAGGTGCTGCCGATTGGGCCCACCGGGGAAAAAGGTTGAGCACTGCTGAAGGCACCCCTCATTAGGCTCAAGACAACCAGAAAGTGGCAGCTCTTGGCATTCACTTCTTTCTTTGGGATTGGAAAAGAGGGAGCAGACACATTCTTGCAGGAAAGGGGCATCAGGAGTTATCGAGCTCGGGAGAGAGGGGCACGGCCTCAGAATCAGCACTTCCTAAACCTTAAATGCTGGAGGCTGTAAGTGAGAGAGGAACAGGGGAGAAAACCCTGGTCAGGCCCAGGTCCCGCTCCCTTCCACTGTCTGCTGTCTGCCCCCGTGTGACACAGGGCACTGGGCCAGCCGGCCCTGGGGCCTGACCCAGTCCCTGATGTTTATCATCATGACGACAAAGCAACAGAGCGATTCTGCTGCTGCAGAGACCGGGATTCTGCTGCCTGAGCGTGCTGCTGATGCCCAGGATTCCCATGGGAATCATGTCTAAGCACCTGCAGCCCCTAAATGTGCTAACAGCGGGCTCAGCTCGCGGCACCCTTCAAAGGATCTCTGGGCACCACCTGGGCACCATGGCTCCTGGATGAGACTTGCTGGCACGGAGCAAGCAGCCAGGCTCATGGGGTGGGGGTGTTGCCAACCTGGGAGCACTGGGATGGGCCCACAGATGTGCTCACAGATGCCTCCTCAATCAAGAATATAACGAGTGAAGAGACCGGACAAACAGAAGGACGATTTGGGTGGAGGCAGAGGGAGAGCACTGAGGGGTCTTTTATGAAACTCTGACATTCTCAAGGGAATGGTGGTGGGTGCACGGGCAAACTTTGTAATGGGACAAAAATAATGTAACTGTTGAAAGTAGGGTGCCAACTCTGTTTGAATCTATCCCGGGAGGTTTAATCACATGATGTAATGACATTAATGACGGATCTACTGACTGTACTCAGGAAGGTAAATGCACATGACTATTACATTTTAAAAACACACTGGACTACTGTATAAATCGGATGCGACATTTCATAATTGATTTTAATGAATGCCCTATCATGCATCTCCTGGGTGACTCTTGGCAGTCTCCTGGAGCTTGTATCTCATTCCTGGGGACTCCAGGGCAATCCTGGGGGGGTCGGCAACCCTAGTTAAAAGTGTGTTTTTGGTCTCTCAAGTGAACCACAGCAGTCGCATGACAGCTTGTCAGAGGCAGTTGTCTATGTTTAGTTATATAAAGTGTTTTTTATATATATATATATATATATATATATATATATATATATATATATACACACACACACACACACACACACACACACACATATATATAGTTATATATATATTTGTATAGTTTAAATAGTTTTATATATATGTAGTTATATACAGCTTATTTATATATATAGTTATATATATACAGAGATATATAGATATATATATATGTTTAGCTGTTTATATTTATTAGAAATAAACATTTGGGCAAAAACTCAAAAGCCCCTACTGCCACTGAGCGCCCACTGCGCAGGCGTCCCGGGGGCGGGGCCAAGCACTCACAGGCGGGCTCTGCGGCCAATCAGCGTCCGGGGGGGTGCAGCGGGAAGCCGCCGTCTCCACAACAACCTCAGGGCGGCAACTTCCGCCTCCGTAATCATGGCGGACACGCGGCCCGGCCTCGGACGTGACGCATTGATCTGCTCATAGGCGGGAAGCGGCTGAGCCTGGCCCCACCCCGCCCCGCCCCGCCCCGCCCCTATGGTCTGCGCGCGGCGCCTTGTGGGACGGCGGCGGAGTTATGGTGGTGGCCTAGGCGCCAGGCAGCGCAGCCGGGAGTGGCGCGGCGCCCGGGGAGGCGCGGGGCTAATACGGTGCGTTGTGGGCGGGGGGAGCGAGGCCTGCTCGGGCAGGGGAGGGGTTGCTGGGTCCTCGCAGCGCCTCCCGCCGGCAGAAGGGGGGGGGAGGAGCCGAGAGCAGGCCCCCGCCGCGCCGGGCCCCGGCGGAGCTGGAAGCACCGGGGGCGGCGCGGTGTTGGGGCAAAGGGGCATCCGCAGCCTCCCGCCCGGCCTCCGGGTCACGTCCTGCAACGCTGGAGGCTGCGAGCGGAGAGGAGCCATTGAAACAACCCCCCCGGTGACACCAGCTGCTGGGCAGCCTGGACCGAGGGCCTGGTCCAGCAAATGGCAAATTTGTGTGTTCTTATGTGACTCCTCGGTGGTGTCACACTTCAGCCTGACCCGCTTGAAAATCTCCCTCCCTTTCAGTATAACGAAATGGTTGCCGGCCGGGTTGTGACAGGCCGTGTTGCAGCCCAGGTGTGTGAACGCCTCGCGTTAGGAAGCGTTCTCGACGCGGTGATTCCTAGATAGCGCACCCGCGGGTACGTGTCTCTCACCACAGTTAGTAGTAACGGCCATATTTTGCATTGGATTCCCAAGTAGCTGAGATGACAACAGCTGCCAGGCCAACGTTTGAACCTGCGAGGGGTGGGCGAGGAAAAGGCGAAGGAGACTTAAGCCAGCTCTCCAAGCAGTACTCCAGCAGAGATCTTCCTTCTCACACTAAAATCAAATACAGGTAAGCGCTGGTTTGTTTCTCCTGAAATATTTTGCGCAGCGATTCTTCGTTAAACCTAGTTTGAGACGCGAGTAATTATTGAAAAACAAGTACTATAATTATTAGCCCTCTGCGTGGAAAGGGGATTACTGCTGAACTAGAAAAAGAACTGCAAGCTTTAGCCTAAGGGGCAGATACAGAAGATAAAATGGATTTGAAATTATTAGAGTGTTTTATTATTGAATGTACTGTTAACTTGCGGTTTCTGGGTACCATGATGGAAGCAGGTATTCAGAAGTGGTCTGGGTACACAGAGGGTGAACTGGATAAGAAAGATATCCTGCCCCCAGAGGTTGTTTTGGGAAAGGATATAGGGACATGTTAGACAGGAAGACGTAACTGTATGCATATCATAACTGGTAACATTTACAGAACAAATAAGGTGATGAGACATGCTAAAAATGGTTTTTGAGGTTGGATGGGGTCTTAAAAAAAAAAAAAAAGGACAGATAGTTTTGAATGAACATATTGATTAAAAAATAACCTGTGGAGAGACTGGCAGGTGGAGGAGGATAATAGACTCGCATTGGGCAAGGTAGATCACTTGGCAGTTTTGCCCGTTCACTTCCAGTATCTTCAGTGATGTTTTCCTTTACTTTTATTACCAACCACATTCTGAAAGTGTTTGTTCTTTAGGTCAGAGGTGTCAAATATATGGCCTGTGGGCCAGATCTGTCCCATGCAGCCCTATCATTCAGTCTGCGGTGCTGCCTGTAGGTCTTGGATCATCCCCATGTGCTGCATGTGGGATGCGGGGCTGGTCGGGATCAGGGAAGTAGACTAGTTCCCCACACAACATGGGGCTGGCATGCTTACTGCATGCAGTATGTGGGGCTGGTCCAGGAAGCATGCCAATTCTAGCATGCAGGGGGCAGTCTGTATACCTGATTTCAGCCTGTAGACTGGCCCTGTGCCTCTCATTTGATCTGCTGGGCTGGATGAGTTTGATGCTCCTTCTTTAAGTTTATGATGGCTTTTTAGTAGAAGGAATGTTGTTGTGATTTTTCATTTACAGAGGGCAGTGTAGGCAAAAATGCATACGAGTATATAATATATAACTTATTGTTCTTTTGGATGGTTTTTTTTTGGTATCTTCTGCTATTCTTCCTGAACACTGATCTAATAGGTTGGCTTTGTTAAATATATAGCCAGAACTTCATCACACAAATTTAAAAGTGGTCACTTTAGTCCGTCACCTCTTTTTGAATGACACGGTAACATTTTGGATTCTTGTGATGGTAACATCAATTGTGGGCACTCCAGTTCCTTGTTCTTATTTATACAGTAGGAAAATTGAACAATATGTTAATACTTATGGTATATTTTATAACTGCTGAAGTCTAGGATTCCTTTAGGTATTGTAAGCACTTATTTCTAGAAGTGAGTTCATAGAGGGGTGGAGTTCATTCCTGTTCATTTCACTTGTTTTACATTCTTTTAATATTGGCACCTAAAATTGAACAGTCCTTGGAAACCTTATATTAATGTGGGTTAATATAAATCAACTTTGCTGACAGAGACTTCTTAAGTATGCATGAATGGAAATATTGTATATAAAAATTTATTGATGTGCTTTTTCCTACTTAGACAATTAGGGTTGGAAGGGACCTTAGGGGAGGTCAAGACTGTTCTCAGTGGTGGCAGATAACAGAACAAGGAACAACGGGCTCATGTTGCAGAAAGAAAAGTTTAGGTTGGATATTAAGAAAAACTGTCTCACTAAGAGGGTAGTAAAGCACTGGAACGGGCTACCCAGAGAAGTTGTGGAATCTGCATCCTTAGAGGTTTTCAAGACACCGGTAGACAAATCCTTGGTTGGGATGATCTAGTTGGGGACAGTCCTGTTTTGATCAGGGAGGTGGACTAGACCTCCTAAGGTCCCTTCCAGCCCTAATTTTCTAAGTAGGAAAAAGCACATCAATAAGTGTTTATATACAATATTTCCACTCATGCATATTTAAGAAGTCTCTGGTACCATCACAAAAATTAGGGTTGGAAGGGTCCTTAGGAGGTCATCTAGTCCAACTCCCTGTTCAAAGCAGGACTGTCCCCAACTAGATCATCCCAACCAAGGCTATGTCTACCGGTGTCTTGAAAACCTCTAAGGATGTAGATTTTACAACTTCTCTGGGTAGCCTGTTCCAGTGCTTTACTACCCTCCTAGTGAGAGAGTTTTTCCTAATATCCAACCTTAACTTCTCTGGCTGCAACATAAGCCCATCCTCTTTGGAACCCCACTTCGGGTAGTTGAACACTGTTATTAAATCCCCTCTCAGTCTTTTTTTCTGCAAACTAAATAACCCTGGTTCCCTCAGCTTCTCATAAGTAGGGACCTACCTAAATTGTGGTGCAAGCATGCTAATTTTGTTCCTTGTCATGTGTCTTCCCCCCTCTGCCCCCATCCCCCAGGCTGATTAGAGGGGTACTGGTGACCCCACTGCTTGTTGCTTATCAGCCAAGAGATAAAAAAAAATACTGTCTTAAAATATGCCGTGGATTTTGTCTGCTGGCTGATCAGTAACGAGCAGCAGGGCAACTGGGGCCCCATAGCCAATCAGCAGTGGGAGGCAAAAAAACCGTGGCCTATCTAAAACAGTGTTCTTTGCATCCTAACCAATGACCAGCAAGCAGCAGGACAGCTGGGTCTCCACCACTTAGCAGGGGAGTGGGGGAGCATGGCAAAAAGAGCAAGATTAAAGGAACTGCTGTGCAGTGCATTTCTGCCAAGATTTAGGTAGGTTCCTGCTCATAAGTCATGTTCCCCAGCCCTCTAATCACTTTTATTGTACTCCACTGGACTCTTCATTTTTTCCACATCCTTTTGGGAGTGGTGGGAACAAAACTGGATAGAGTACTCTGGATGCAACCTCAATGGTGCTGAATAAAGGGAAGTAATCACTTCCCTCAATCTGTTGGCAATGCTCTTACTAATGCAGCCCAGTACGCTGTTGGCCTTCTTTGCAACAAGGGCACAGTTATTTGGAGGCTAGGAAAAAAAGATTTGTCATCTGATCATCTATCTAGGATTAACTGAAAATACACTGCCCTCTTGATCTTATCTGAAGAGGCCTGGGAAAACATGCATCCAGCAATAACTCAGGCTGTTATCATTTATAAAAGGAGGGGAAGAAAGAATGCTGTCCAGACCACCAGATCCTGGTGTTGTCTGGTACCGTATGTTTGGATACTGTAGTATTAGGTGTATTAGGAGTAGGGAAGAGAGAGAGGGTCATTCCTAACTTGCAGGTATCCTGTCTGGTCTTTAGATTCTGTTTGGAAGCCAGTGGAAATTAGATGAAGTTTTAATAATTTCTTGCTAGAGTAAGAGTTCTCCTCTAATGACATTTCATGCTGTGCATTGCCCAAAAGAACATTTTAATTCCTGGTAACCACTTCTCACACGCAAATTTCCACATGGCCTGCATGTGGAAATTGTTACCAACTGACAGCCATCTCTTCTCATTTCTCTTTCCATGTCTGGTTCTAGACAGACCACTCAAGATGCTCCTGAGGAAGTGCGTAACCGTGACTTCAGAAGAGAACTGGAGGAGAGAGAACGTGTTGCTGCAAGAGAAAAGAACAGAGACAGACCAACAAGAGGTAACAGAATTACATACTGTAACAAATCCAGGTTGGGCATCAGGAAGACAAAATCTAGGAACTCGAGTTTCAGAAATGCAGGCCCAGAGTCCCTGAGCTGAAGGAGAGCTTCTGCTAAGTATTGCTGCTACCAGAAGACCTATCTTTAGGCCAGGCACTAGAAAATATACTTGGTGTCAGATTGGTGCAATACTAAAGGATCTTTTACTCTTGAAAGAAATTCATATTTTCATGTTCCTTATGGTGTTAGTAAGACATATTATTAATACCTGAGTGCTGGTGTACTGTGGAATGGGAATGATCACGTGGAATTTAGTATTTTAGTCTGCATGGTGATGTATGTAAAATGTACTACTAATAGCTTAGAGCAATAATCGTCTCTAGGTATTAATACAGCATCCATTAGAAAGGTTGGAAGATAAGGCCATTCATACTCTAAACTGCAAAACATGTGTTGCCTGCGGTACTCCAAATCCTCAGTGCTTATCAGCAATCTTCATGTAATACTGGGGGTTCCTTTCTCATTTGGATCTTGGAAGTTGAGCAGTTTAACTATAGCTTCTCATGTTAACCTCTTTCCCCTTTGACATAATTACCTAGAACAGCAGTTCCCTAACTGACAGATTACGTACCATCAATTTAAAATGATACAGCCTTAAGTACCACCAGCAAATTTTTCATACACATAGGTAACACTGCGTATTAGAACAGGGGCAGTAGCTGGGGTAGATGGGGCTCCAGGGTGGGTTGTGGGATGATTGGAACCCCAGGAGGCTCATCCAGTGGTGCAGGGAGGCTCCTGCCACTGCGCACACCCTGGGGGAAGCATGGAGGCATGTACCCCCTGGATTTGGCTGTCGGGTGGAGGCTCTGCCCCACTGCTGTTGCCTTGGGAGCCGCATGTGATGCCATGCGCCTCCTGTGTGCTGGCTGCACTGTCCCCCTCCTGGCAGCAGGAAGCACATGCCATCGCAATCGACTCCTGAGGCAACAGCAGTGCGGCGCAGAACCCAGCACGCAGTGGGTAGCCTTCCTCCACCCCATGCACAAATCTGGGGGGCATATCCCCCCCCATGCCTCCCCCTGAGGTGCATGCAGCAGTGGGAGCCCGCCCCGTGCTTCTGAATGAACTGCCCAGGGCTCTGACTGTCCCCATGACCCATCCCAGGGCCCCATTCACCCCAGCCCTTACCTCTACCCTTCCCTCCCTCACTGTGGGGGGCCTTGATTTGTGCCCCCTCTTCTTGGCTCTCCTGCCCCCTTACCTGCTGGGTGCTGCTCCACACTTGGCTGCCTCGCTGCTCCCCACCAGCCTTCCATCGCCTATGCACATACCACTTGCAGGTTGTCTGCGTACCACAGTTTGGGAACTGCTGACTTAGAATTTAAACATTCAGTGTTTCTTTGATTTTTTTGGGTGTACCAGGAGCCCTTCTCTGGTTATCTTTGTGGAAGGGGTCAGCTCAGGCAATAGGAGTTAAAGGAGTGCTGAAAAATACGTGCAAGCTTTTATTCTAAGGAGTGACAAATCACTTCCAAAAAAAGGTTATTTTATATAGTTCCTGTGTTTGCGTGAGGTAAGGTCAGGTTTATCAGACATTTGCTACATCTGTTCCTTTGTTTCAATACCTTTTTATTTCTTTCCCCACAGATCATACAACATCATCTTCGGTGTCTAAGAAGCCGCGATTAGATCAAATTCCTGCAGCAAATCTGGATGCAGATGATCCACTTACAGACGTATGTATTCTCTGTTGTCCTCCACAGGGTATTTGCTAAAGGTACATTTTGTGCTTGCATATGTGTTGAGGGCATTGAAACAGGTAACCACCAGATAATGGTTTGAGCACATCTTTCTGAAACATCTGGCAGAGGAGTTTGGAGGTGTAGAGTAGCTGAGAAGGTTCTGCTTTCAAACCCAAATATCAGTACAAAACCTGTGTAGCTCCTCTTCACATGTGCCTGGCAGCCCAGATCAGTGAGATGTGTGGAGTTTGCATACACCAGCAAAGTGGGGACTTCCTCAGTAATAAGTACAGAAGAGACTTGGATTACATTTAAATACCTAATAGCTGGAATTCATGAAAAGTGGAGCCCTAGGACCCTCCCTTTACTCTGTCCAAGCACTGAATCTTGGCTTTGGCTTCTCTCCTATCTCATGCTAGGCTCTAGCTGGGAGGTCTAGTAATTTGCTTGGTAAATGGTGGTAGTGGTTTGTTGTTTGTCCCCCTTTAAACCTTGTTTGCATCTGGATGCCCCAGTATTGGAAGTGATGCACAGGAAACTAACCATGAACTGCTAAAATTATACCCTTTCAGAATATGCTATGTTGCTATTCAGTTACAGCTGCACTTGGCTTTAGTTTAATGTTCTAGGTTTCTCTGATCAGTTGTATGTGGAAAGGTGGAGGAGATGCATACCACTGATCCCAAATGGCAACAGTGGAAAACTACAATCATGCAATACAGAAGCCTGGAAATAAATCCACTTGTGGATGAGGGTTGTTGACAAGCATTGGTCCCATTCCTCTTGCTCTTCATTCATCTTCTCTTCTCTTACCAGCTCCCACTGCTGTCACCTTGTCCCCAGAGTGAGAACCCTAATAATGTAAAACTTTTTCACTTGAGCTTTGAAGTGAGGACTTGATGCTACCCTATTAGAGTGACCCTATTAGGTGTTGTTTCCATCACAATGCTCCTAAAGAATGAGTAGAAGAAGAAAAGTCCTGTTCATTTTTGCCAGTATTGCTAGATTTTGTTAATCCTGACAATGCAGTTGTGTTTTAAAGATCAAATGGCATTACTTTCCTCGTTTGCCAACCTGTTGCATGCCTGGCAGTTGCACAAAGTAGCCAAAGTTCTAGGTTTAAGGGATGAGAATAAGTAAAGTACATTCTAATGTGGTGATTGTGCTTTATACTCCTGCTGTCCTTCTGCAACATTTTATTATTTATTAAAGGATTTTTTCTTTTGCAGCTTATTCTGTTCTGTGGGCATGTGACATATATACTAGCATAATGATAATTTTGTTTTGGTAGTAGTTCCTAGTGAAAGCTTCCTTGTGAAAGATGATATACGTGCCTGTAACCAAAAGGCGGTTTCTGCTAAACAGGGCTTTCAATCTGAAGGCACAACCAGAGACTAGGTTGTTTAAAACAGACAAATGGAGAAGGAGTGAGGACTGTGTGCAAGTGCAATATAGTTATTTTGCAGTTAATTGTGTCGGTATGTCATCTGCCTTTTGTAAAAACAATTGCAGTTATTTGGTTGAAAACAAATGCTTCCATTTTGTGTCTTTTATTTTTATATATATATATATATATATATTAGTAAAAGCTGAGTTATCTGGCACCTTACAAGCTGACATGCTCTGTTAACTGGCATGTCGGGTTGTAAAAGAAAAGTGAAACCGGAAGTGCCCACTGTGGCACTTCCAGTTTCATGGAGCCCCCACAACTGGGGGAAAGCAGCCTGCGCTGTCAAGACCCCACGGCCCCGGGCATAGCAGCCTGTGCGGGTCCTCCCCCTCCCTGTACATCAGGACCTACAGGAGGGGCGGCGACACCCCAGACACAGTGGGACAGGCGGTGGCCCGAACGGGCAAAGATGCCTGTTCGGACCACTCAGTTATCCAGCATATTTTGTTATCCGGCACCCTCCACTCCCCCTGGGTGCCAGATAAAAAACCTTTTACTGTGTGTGTGTGTGTGTGTGTGTGTGCGTGTGCGTGTACATTCTGTATACAAACAAACAAAAATTGTATTGCACTTGCTGGCATTGCAAATTCCTAAATGCTTCAAGACTCTACTAGCAAGATCCAGTCTGGTTTGTGTGGGTCATCATCCCATCCCCCTTCCCCCCCACAGGACTGGTTGTTTTCAGTGTTTGGATAAGTGTTTAGGCTCTCTCTATCTTTTTGTCCATGAATAATTCACATCTTGCAAAAAAAGAAGCTACCTTTTTATTACATTGAGCAACTAGCCCACTATTTTCTTTTCTTCCTGTTAGGAAGATGATGAAGATGAGGATTTGGATGAGAGTGATGATGATGACACTGCAGCTCTTCTGGCTGAACTAGAAAAAATTAAAAAAGAGCGAGCTGAGGAACAGGCCCGAAAGGTAAGTTCTCCCAAATTAAGTAGCTTCTTTGCTTGTAAATTAACTTTAAAAAAATGCTGTGGTACCAAGTACTAGAAATGACACCATAAGATGGGATGACAGTTAGAACTGGTGGAAGTGAGTAAGTAGCAAGTTTAGTGCTGCTGTAGTCCTTTTGAAAGAGCACTTCCCAGATATATCATAGACTTCCTTTTACAACTAGTCATTACCACCAAAAATGTTTTTTGTAATAAATGTTTGTTGGTGTAACCAGGTGCAGGTTGGTTGAGCCTGCATAGGCTAAAACCTGCATTCATGGGCGGTTACCAGGTGTAGGATGGGCAGCTGCACAAACTTTTCCTAAACTCTCTGCCAGCGTGCTTAGTTGCAGCCTACGGCAATTTTGCTTTCCACGTGCCAAGTACTTCTTGACTGGAAACACTGTTTTTAGCATTGATTTGGACTTCTGGTGACTCAGTTAATGCTACCAGTATAATTTAATTTAGGATTGTAGATTCAGCTTTCCCCTGGTAGAAGGTAGTGCACTAATTTGATGTGTATACCCTTATGCCTGAGTTCTATTTAACTAGCTGCTTTTTGTGACAGATCAGTTTTGCCATCAGAGGGAGCTCAAGTCATAAATACACATCCTCAAGCCATACTGATGTGATTGCACATGAGTAGTAATCAAAGAAGGAACCAAATGAAATTTTTATACTATGGGAATTAATCTTTTCACATTTTGATCCAGGACTTTGTCCCGAGTTCATTTGCACTACTGTAGGAGAGAGAGGATCCTCAGTGGTTCCCCTAGCAGGGAATGGCTTTTGTGCTAACCCCACTTACAGCTACTGGTGTAGGAGGTGGGAAGGTGTGACTGCAGTGCATTGTGCTTTGATAATCCCTGCTTAGCAAATATACTTTTTGGGGTAGAGGGATTTACTCTAACAGCTGGGTCCAAACTAGAATCTGCCAGAACTGTGGACCTCAGAGTCTGTTCTAGCTTTCCCTCCTGCTGAATGCAGTCAAGAACCTAGCCTGCAGCACTGATGGCACTGGACTTATTTTCAGAATTGCATAGTGTACTGTGAACAGGGAAACAACAAATGAGGAACTGTTATCTCTCTTCTTGGGGAAAATCACTTTCCAAACCATGCAGTTTGTCCAATAAAATATATACATTATAAGTAGGATGTTCTCAAAGGCAGTATAGGTTAGGATATATCAAGCTGGCTATGTTTAATCCCTTTCAGGGAACCTGAATTTATACATTATATAAATAGTATCTTTTGTTGGCCCAACTGTATAATTGGAGGAAAGATTAAATCAGCTTTTGGGCGCAAAGTGCCCTTCCTCAGGTTGTGCTCGAAAGCTTGTCTAATCTTTGTTCCAGCTCTACAGTTGGTCCAGTAAAAGTTATCACTGAAAAAATCCTTGCCTTATATTTCTTGGACCATCACAACTGCAACAACATTCCAAACTTACTCAAATGTAGATGCTAACATTTTAAAAATATGCTTTTAAATCTTTATCTTGTCAATCCCTAAAAGACCTTCAAAACCAGCTACCTGCGTGGAATTTTGTTTGCGAGAGGTAAAGGGCTGAGTTAACCTTGCTTGATTTGTTTTGGGGGTTGTTTTGTTTGTTTTTGTTAAAGTTTTGGTTTCTGAAACTACTGATACTTCAAATACCAGCTGTTGAGCTTATTGCACTAGCTGTTTTTAACTCGAGTCACTTTCAGGTATACTTTACCAAGATGCATAAGAATTACAGCACCAACCATGCATAATTATACAAGTAATCTGAGAAGCTATGCTCTGCAGTAATGACCTGGCACAACAGGATTTATTTAACACTCTGGCAGTGTTGCCTCACAATTTTCCTACACTTAAAACTTATTTAAACACAGTGGATTCTGTGTTAGCTGTATGTGCCACAATAAAAGGAAATTTCTGTTTTGATAACCTTAATGCAGATTCTTCTTACAATAAAAACTTAGAATAAGTTTTCAGTTTGAGTGGAAGCTGGAATTATACTTTTGTATTAACAGCTTAGCTTGTTGCAGTCACCCACGTGCCTGTGGCACTGCAATTTGAATTTATGGCTGTAACTCACTATACACAATGTTACATTTATATTTTTAGATTTATATTAAATATACAAAACACAGAGACAACAGATCGATCAGATTTCTAAGCTGTCTTTTTTTTTCTATGCCTGTAGAGGGCATTCAAAGCTGTAAAGTGCCTAGTACAGTATTCATCTTCATCTTCTGGCTAGTACAATATTCATCTTATTTCTGCTATCTTTTTTTCCCCTCTCAACTGCTAATACTCTTTATCCTCATTATTATGCCTGTTTTAGGAGTAAGTCAACATGAAAGAACACATGTATATGTCAAGTACGGGCAAAGACTTGAAGTGAATCACTGCCTCCTTTATTGCTGAATAAATATATATTTAATCTGGAGGTATGAACTGTAACACACTTGCTGTCTCTCGGCTAATGGCTAGAAAAGGCTGAAAATTGTTCTCTTGTTGACAAAAGCATTTTCATTAAATACTGATGACTTCTAAGAACTCAGTTTTATATTCGTAATTTTTCTACAAACATTTAGACTGCACTAATCAAAATGTCAATGTGAAAAACAGGCAATCCATTACTTGCCAAGTGATAGGAGGACAATTGTGTGGGAGCATACCTTTTAAAAAACTAAGAGAACTACGCAAGAGAAAATTATTCATCTGCACTGGCCCCACCACAGTGGGCTTTGTGAACTTTTGTGAACAATTGACTTCACCAGTTTAATTGGGACAGTGTCTGTAAAAATAGAATTTGCAAAATATTCCAAAATAATGTAACTTAATAATTCCTTAAGTGTAGATCTGCTCCCTAAGGCTCATAGGAGGGGACCACCACCCTGTTAGTGATATCAGGTTCACAAAGCTCACTGTAGTGGTATCAGTGCAAGAAATCAGAAAAAGAAAGCCTGTTTTTAAGCATAGCATGGTTTGGTGGCTGATGCAAGGAACTTGGAATACAGAAATCTTTGGGGATTTTTCCCTTATTTCGCTCTCAAACTTTCTATACAATCTTATTCAAGACGCCTAAAAGCCAAATCACTTTTTCTTGTAGGAACTGTTTTCACAGCTGCTGGGCTGTGAGAAGAAAAGTTCTTTCTCCTTTTCTGTCCCGCCATGAGCAAGCTACCTATGGCCTTGGCTTCTAGTGTCCTTTGCTCCCAGTCAGTACAGCTCCATTGCAGCCACAGTAGCTGTTAGGTGCCCCGCATAAAGAGTGGGTTCCATATTTAGTTGTGGGTTTCATAAGAGGAGAAATTTAGGATTATGAGAAGGTGTTACTGTCTAGTGCCTGGAGAGATTGCACAGGAGTAAACCATTGGCTCCCTGCATTCAATCTTGCCCATATAATATAAGACTGCAGCCTCCAACTTTGGTTCATCAAGTCTTCTCCTGCCCCAGTGGGTGCATCCTCATAGATAACAAAGTGTTTTTGGAACCTCTATGGGTATTTTATGGCTAACTGCATTATGTGATGTGGTTGTGAAGTGCTTTGTGCATCCATAGAGGTTGATGTCTTTCAGGTTATTATTATTTTATAAACTCTGGCCTAGGAATATTTGTGTACATAATTGAATTCAGGGTAATACCTTATTTACTCAAATATAAAATGTCCCTGAATACAAGATGATTCCCCCAATAATTATATTCTGTATATGGAACATTTATAAATTTGTTATAATTTTCCAAGTATGGAATCTAATTATTGAAGGTTTGCCTTGAATTTGTCTACCTCCCCTTGCTTCAGCAGGGAAAACAAATCTGGGGGGGGGAGGGGGGGGGGGTCAGGTAGTTTCCTTGCCCTTGGCCTCCTCCCAACTTCTTTCCTTTGCAACCACTCCCCCCATTATAGTCAGACCCTGCTCTCCCTGAGCACATGGAAGTGAGACGCAAATTTGAAAACACTGACCTTGAAATAAACAGCTGTAGAAATCTGCATGTGTAGTACCCATAGATTTAGTTCATCCAGAATTGATGCATGTTGCCTTTTTTAAAAACTGCTGCAAGTTTTAGCATAGGTACTCTGTAAACACAGTTTTAAGCAGTACATTGTACCTATGTGCATATAGTCCAAATTACGTACGATGTTGGCTGTCTCTCTTCCCCCTACCCCTCACTGCTTACCTTTTGGAGAGCTCTGGCTCCAACTCTGGGGCAGTCAGCAGCAGCTGTGCTTATGGCCTTGGCCTTGGCCTGGCCCAACTAGAGGGAATCAGCAGTGGCAGCTCTGGGCCCATTTGGGCCAGAGCTAGACATAAGCAATTGGTGGGGAGGGAGGATAGGCCAGGTTGTGCTGTCTGCCCTGTGCTTCTCCTAAGCCACACACCCTGTGTGCCTCTCTCCCACTATATGACCCACCCTAGTCTGGGGTAGGCGGCAGCCCAATTCTGGGTTTGAGGCCGAAGCTGCAGCTTAGCAGCCACCTGCCTCAGACTGGTCTACAAGTCTAAGAAAAGACTTTCTCCGTGCCCCTGCCCCATGTCGATTGAAGGAAAATAACCTTGTCTTGGATTTGAGTAAATATGGTAGTTACTTTGCAGTCTCCTCACTAGACCTCCATTCTGCTGTATTATTCACATCTACAGTATAATTATAAAAGCCAAAAGTGGAACAAATCCTAGACAAACATCACTGGGCACACAGGCTTTTGTTGAGTAGCACAACACAAAGGTGCAGGAGCATATATTTAAAGGTCAAATTTTTGTTGGCTTTGCTCTATCGGGAGCCTGCAGGGCCAAAATCTTAAAGCTATCCTGAGTCCAAATACAGTTCAGTATCAGGTTGCATATATCCTGTATTAATATTGCTACAGATATATGATTTATTTTTTTAAATAAAATTTTATGTTGTGTTTTAACCCTAAAACACCATTATTTTGAGTCCCTTTTAGGATACATTGCATGATTTTGTGATTTATATTCTCTAGCTACTTCCAAATCTGATATAAAATCAGAAGAATTCTATTAAAGTGTACCTCCAATAAATATCAATGAAAACCTAAAGAGAAATCTGGCTTTTCTAGATCTCTTTGCATGGCGTGTCTCCAAAGTTCAGTCAGTATTCATATTATAAAATTAACAGTGTTATAACCTTTATCAAGATGTTTCTTTATAGTGGGGAAAAAAAGTGGAAATCAGTGGCTGGGCCAAAGCCTATTGTAGCTGTTAAGTCCACTGAACTTTGGATAAGTCTTTGGTGTTTGCAAGCCCTTGCTTCCTTTGGAACTTGGTGGGGGCTGAGGGTGCTTAGTACCTTTTGTAAAATGTTCTAAAGAACAATGAATTGTGCGAATGAGAACCAATGAACTACTCAAAATAAAACACAGATTGGCATAAGTTCTCAAGCCTCCTTTCCTTCATTTTCTCCCTCCTTCCTGCCCTCCCCCCAATCCTTCTGAAATCAAAATTTAAGAGCTCATAATCCTTGAGAGATTTGAGTTGTCTTTCTGCACTTTTTATAATAATCTGAAGTGACCAATACAAATATTTTTACACCCATGAATGTTCAATTTGCGTGCTTTATTTTTTTGCAAACTATTCTTTCTATGTTCCTCTGGACTTGTTCAGAACTGTATAGATGTTGAACTTGCCGTGTATAGTTAGCAGACTTCTTCTGAATTTTGAAACTAAATATTGCCTTTTAGCGCATGTCAAAAGTTCCAAATTCAGCATCAGAAAAACTACTCTTGTGCTTGTCAGTTTTCAGCCACTTGCTTAAAATGTACATTTGAAATAATTAAAAACAAATATTTTTAAGAATTCCAAGTAGGAAGCTGAATGTGTGTGTGTGGAGTTCAAACCAAGTCATTTTAAAATTGGATCATCTTGTATTTTATCTGAAGACAGACTTCAGGTGTTTGTTTATCCCAAGTTTGGGTTTTTTTTGTTTTTGTTTTTTTTTTTTTACCACTGTTTATCTCACACCTGAATATATGACTTTACTTGTCATAGCCAAAGCAAAATCACCGCAGCTCTCGGCTTTGTTCTGAGCTTAATGTAAACTTCAACTCTTTTTGATAGTATGATATTTGAGTCTTTGTTGGATGTTGGCCTTTTTGTTCACTTCTAAAATGTATTTTTTTTGGTAGTTTAAGGTTCCTAATGATTAACAAATGTTCCTTTCACTATGCCATAGTAGGTAATGAGAAATGTGTGTAAGATCAACTGTAATTATGTTCCATACTTCTTGGACACTAGCAAATATTTAGACTCGTTAATATATAACAATAATAAACCCACATAGCATATGGGTGGAATTATATCAAATCTGTGTGGGTCTGAATATAAATATTCAAATTACTGTTACATAGATTTTTTTTTTCCTAATTTTTGTTTTCTGAAGTTCCAATTATTTAGATTTGTTATGACAGTATATAAGGTCTCAATTTACATAGGACTGGAAGGTCCTGGGTTCTTGTATTCTGTCCAGTGCTGTCACAGGCAACCACTTCATATTATCCCTATTCCTAAAAACCTGTTTTTAAAACTTAAGAGTGGGGGCAGCGGCATGGGGTTGTACCCCTCCCTGCTGTGGGGTAGGCAGGAGTGCATCACCAGGGCAGGTGAGCAACTTGCAGCAGAAAGGAGCTTCCCTGCCATGCCAGGTCCCACCCGCTGGGCTGCAGAGACCCCAGGGCAGGGCAGCAGGGTGGGAAGTCTGCGCCCATAGCAGGCAGCCTGCCCCCATCCTGCACACACATCTGGGGGGTAAGGGATCCTTTGCCCCCTGGGAGTGTGTTCTTTTGTTGGTTCTGATTTTCCTGTCTTTTTAATTTCGTGTGTTTGTAGTAAGGCAAGTAGAAATTCCCATCCTATACCCACAGTGTTACTTATTTTATATTTGTAATGTCCCCTTATTGTGTTTGGGTAACAGCCTTAGTCTTAGCCGTCTATCTTCATATTTGATAGATAGTTGGGTTTTTTTACTTCTGCTAACCAGTCTCCTTGCTTGTCTCTGAGCCCTACTATCTTTCTCTCTTAAGGTGGGTAACTAGAATAGGCTCACCGTACTGATTTCCTAAATGGCATATTCGTGTATTATTCTTCATCTGATTGATTATTATGTAATATATCCTAACTGTTCACGTTCTCTAAATACTGTTGCATCCTGGACAGAACTCTTTCCTGCGCTGTCCACAATGCTGCCATGGTCTCTGAGCTGATTTGATGGAGTTAATTCAGAACACAGTAAAGCATAGGAATAGCTCTCACTGAAGGGAGTAACTAGCATTTCTTCATACCTTTCAACACTTAATTTGATCTCCCATCATACTTCCTGTGTTTGATTTGACTGAGAAATCAAACTACCTGGGATAGTTTTCCATCACATAAAAATGTGGGCATCATCACCTCCTCGGTTGTTGTTTTTTAATGAGTAGATGTGGCTACAGATTTTTATCAGATTCCTGATTTTTGTCAATATGGTGAGCCTACTCTGAGTATGTATACTAGTCCCACCTGTCAGGAGATTTAAATGGTCCATGCATGTAGCTCAAAGATCCTGAACAGGCTTAGGTAGGATGTGGTAGAGCTGAACGTCACATAGTTGGTTTCCCCAAACATTACTTAATGGAAATATTCAGTGCTAACAGTCTTCTCTCCATAGCAGTAGGAAGCATCTGCCTGTGGCATGCTTTTGTTTGAAACCAGTTCATCCCAAAAATGCAAGTTCTTTTCTTTTGGGGGGATTAATTTTTATTTTATCTTTGTAAAGTTGTGGCATCACCTGCCTGATATTTTGAACAACTTTGAGTCTGTTTCTGGAAGCTTAGACCCAGATCCACAAAAGGAAGTTAACCCCAGAAAGCAGAACATAGGTAGAGTTTAGGCATCTAAATCCAAGAATTCAATCACTCCTCTGCCTAACCTCTCAGGGGCCCGGAAGTCCATAGGTTCTCTTAAGTTTTTATTGGCAAAATTCCCAAAGCTTCTTGAGTTTCATTTCTGCTTATGCACAGACCAGCTGCTGTCTTGAGGCATGAGCTGCTCAGTTCTACCACATCCTACCTAAGCCTGTTCAGGATCCTCGCGCTACATGCATGGGCCGTCTAAGTCTCCTGATGGATGGGACTAGTACAGATGTTCAAAGTAGGTTCACCATACTGATAAAATGCTGTAGCTACATCCACTCTTATTAAAAAATGGAGGATGTGGTGATGGTGCCCATCTTTTTTAAATAATGGACTGGACAGGAGGTCTCCCAGATAGTGAGAGACCTCTGTTCACTTCCCTCTTCTTCCTGGAGAGGAGCGAGGAGCCTAGTGACTGAGTTACCACCCTATAGTCTCTCTTTGCTATCTCTGGGACGGCTTCAGCTTTTTATCCTGTGACTGTTTCATCTAAAATTGAATCCAGGTCTCCTGCATTCAGGGTGAGTACTCTGTCTTTTGATTGTTATGTGAAAGGTGACTGGCAACTCTATTCCTCCTTTCAGTGTCTGAAAAGACGAGAGTGAATTGATCACCTATTTCCAAAAGAGATGACTTTGGTTACCAAACTCCAGATGGGATTTCATGCTTTGCCTCTACAGATGAGTTAGACACTTATTCCTTGGCAGGGGAAGAAGGATTAGTAGGATGGGTTGGTGCACACCCCTCTTCAGCATTTTCTATTGAATCACTTAAGCATTCCCCTCCTTAGTGCGCTGGTGAGTTTGTATCCCATTCTGAGGTATCCCATGTATTATACAAGAAACTAATGTGCCTAAGGCATGATACAGCTGGAACTACAAGGTGACTTGGCTAAAGACAGCGATATGAAATGGGGTGCCAATTTCATTTTTAAAAAGTTATTGACTATTAAATATATGATATGTCTGAGATTCCTCATTAGGGTAATGGTAACAAATGATATTTATGATCAAATGAAAATGTTATAGATTTTCTTGTTAGAATAATGCCACCTTGAATATACAAAATACTTAGTCTTTGAAGTGACTTCTAACTACTGCATTTTACAGTAAAACTTAACAGGTAGAATGAGTTTTGCCCACCTGTATATTTTTAACTAGGGACCATATGGATATTTGAAAATTAGTCCTGAAGCAGTGTCACGTTAGTAAGCAATATACTCTTGATTTAAAAATAAATTTGGGAACTTTTTCCATTCCTCAGGCAATTAATTGATATTAGTTTCAAACTGTTTGTGAAAGGAAGTCTGAGAGAGTGAAGGTTTGTTTCCATGTCTGTCTTCCCAGATATAAAGAGGTAAAGATTTTATGGGTGAGCTGATCTGTAAATTTTGTGTGCTGATAACTTCAAAATTATCTCAGAGTTCTTCATGAATAAATGATTGAAAACCTTGGTTTCCTAAATTATTCTGTATATGATATATTAGTGGAGTGCCTTTAGTGCATAGTAAATCTATCTTGTACATTCCTGCTAAATTGCCTGATATTCATAAATATGGTGAGTTAATACTGTACTAATAGCCTCTTGGAGAAATAAAGCTTTGAATATGTCAGAGTCACGTAGGTGGAGCTTCATTTAACATACCGTTTCATGTTGAGTGCGTGAAGCTCAGAGGCACTGGCTTGTGTCAGTATTCCAAGTATTATAATGCTGAATATCTTCTAAGTTTGATCTTTAAAAAAATGTTTCCTGTTCTGGGTTCCTTGGTGTCCCCTTCATCCATAAATTTTTGCAGTTAAAACAAACAAACAAAAAAAGTCACTGTCAGTGAATGTATCATAGTTTGTATCATTTATAAAAGCCCTGAATTTACTGCTGTGTAGTAGAACTGTAGCACTGAACATGATATTAATTTTAAAAAGTGTCCAGACCATGCTTTATTATACAAACATGTTATTTCATTATCCAAAGAAAAGGGGAAACTTTCTGGAGTTTACATCAAAGAGTGAACCTTGTAACACATTGAACGTTTTAAAAAAAAAAATGTTGACTTATAAAATGAATGTTGAGTATAATGATGTGTCGCGGGCCTGGATGCCAAGATTGCTCGTAAAAGAAGTCAGTGAAACCAGTTTTGTCACATGTGGTCACACTGCTTCCATTAGAATTTATTTGCGGTGGTGGGGAGCAGTGAGCAATGGAGACCCTGAATATAGGAATGCTTAAAACTTTGGTGTCATAAAATTAACAGGTGGTAGTATTAGTCATGTAGCTGTGATGATCCATGAATTTTGTGAGGCTTGGATTTTTTTAGGATGATTTTTTTTTTCTTTTTTCTTTTACTGGACCAGCTGTATAGTTGGGATAGAGTTAAGCAAGCCTCTGAAGGCAAGACATTCTTCCTCGAGTCTGACCAGAACCGGCCAGGCACTGCATAGTAAAAAGCAGTAATGGGAGGGGTTGAGAGAGATTCTCAGGGGTGGCAGATGCACAATTAGCAGGAAAAAAGAAGCTGATTCCTGGAAGGTCAAGGCCTATCAAAAGAGAAGGAGGGTCGTGATCACCTTTCATGTTTGGGGGGCATTTGGGAATTGGATTGGCTGTAACATGCCCTAAAACCAATATCAGTGTTAACTTTTCCTTTCTTGGTGTCCAGCCAATTTAAAAATATTTGTTCCAAAGTTCATCTTTTAAATTGTCTTCCCACATGTTGCACTTATGCAGCATTTTTTTTCTTTCATTTTATATTGAATTAAAATTAAAGAAATTGTGGGGTATGTATGTATATATGTGTATATGTCATTATTAACTAGATGTTAATTACTAGCATTGGAATATTAAAACAAAGGCAGAATTCATTTTTTTTTCTAGATGTCTGCACATTTACTGGGCAGGAAAACTAAGAATAAGGACAAACTTATTCATACATAAGTATCTTAAATCAGTTGGAAGGGATGACCTGAGCTAGAAGTTAGAACTGTGTGTGTGGGAGTTTGCAGCTAAGTTTGTCTTCTGTAAACTAGATTGGAAAGATGAGTCAAAATTAATGCGTCTTTTTCTCATTGTCAGGAACAAGAGCAAAAAGCTGAAGAGGAAAGGATTAGAATGGAAAACATTCTCAGTGGTAACCCTTTATTGAATCTTACCGGCCCAGCACAGCCCCTGGCAAACTTCAAAGTGAAGAGGAGGTACAGTGCTGTATTCTGTAATATCCTTTTGTCCCTTCTTGACATCATTCTGTAAAGGAGGAAAAATTGCATTGCTTCCATTAGTTTTAGTTCTCTACTCAGACCATATTTACAGTCAGTCTGAAATGAAGTTAAGATACTGTAATATGAAGATGATTGTTCAGAGGGAAGGTCTCCAAATCAGCTATCCTGTTTCTTTCTGAACAAAAGATGTTTGTAGCAAGTTTGTCATTGCCATTATAACACAACAGGGTGGTGAGAAGTGACAAATTCCTCAGTGAAAACCAAGGTTTATTTAGTGTTGGCAGTTAACAAACCTACACCACCCCCACCCCCCGCACTGTTTTTGTTGATTTATGGTAGGATTTGATAAGAAATATTCCACCTATTGTTCTATCTAAGTAAAATGGGATATAGGCTTGATTCAAATTCTTGTTGCACACTGTAGATTGGAAACCCTTTAGTCCCTTTGACATACCCTTTGGATTCCTTATTAACTCTTTCAGCATATAGTTTGTTAAAGGCCCCTGACACGTTAAATGTGTTACACAGTTAACTGGCTAATTGCACAGTAAATTGTGATTGGCTACACATGCAAAGTAACTATCACCACAACAATTAGGTTTGTACAAAGCTTCGGTCTGTGATTCGATTTGGCGGAGATTCGGCTCAATGCGGTGGCTGAATATCCAAATCTGAATTGAATCAGAGGACCCTTTAATCTCCCCAAATCTATTTGGAGCCCACCAAATTGATTTGGAGAGATTTGGATAGTTTTGACCATTCGGACATAGAGACAGCTTTAAATGATTTTTTCTACATACCTCTAGGTAGCAGGGGCTACCTGTGGTGCTTTGGCAGATGCAGCATCCCACAGCAGTGTGGGGGCTCCCCAGCACACTCAGCAGCAGACCCGGAAGTGGACCAGAAGCACTTCCAGTCCACTTTCTGGTCCACCAGAGAGCATGCTGCCCCCTCCTGGCTCGGCAACTGGTGCCTCCTGGATCTGTGGGGGGCACCTGGGATACCCCTGTGGCCAATCGCCGGGCCAGAGGGGTCCTGAGGGTCCCCCAGCGCACTCTGTGGCAGACACGGAAGTGGACCAGAAGTACTTCCAGTCCTTCTAGGTTTGCTGCCAAACACACTGGAGAGCCCCCCATGGTGCTGTGGGATGCTGCATCTGCCACAGCACCACAGCGATCACAGCCACGCTGCTACGTCAAGGCACATAGAAAAAACTTTTAAAGCTGTGTCTGCACCCAAATCACTGATTCATCAAATCAGCATTGAATCATCAGATTTGGATTCTGCCGAATTGAATCGGGGACAGTGATCTGAATCAAATCAATCGAATAGGGCCCGTTTCGCACAGCCCTAGTACCAATGGCCATCTAGCTATAAAAAAAATAAAAATAAAATAAAGGGCCAACCAGTTCCAAAGTTAGTGTTAAAAAGGTATAACAACTCTGTAGCTTGGGGTAAGGTGGGGCTCCCTTGTCCTTGGTGCTTCTGGGTAGGGAGAGAGAACTCAGGGCTGAGCTTTGCAGTGAGGCAAGAGTTTCTCCATGTTTTGTGGGTTATTTCCCACCCCCTGCCCAAAGCTGGCAAAGAGGATGTTTAGGGCCATCTCTTGTTTCGTCCAAGTGGGTGGTAAGCAAGCAGGGAATCCCTCTCCTCCTTCCCCCAAAGGTGCACATTTAAAATGATCAAGGTCTTTGTTCAAAGCTTGGGGTGCTTTTCCACATAAGTTTACACTGACTGGATAAGGGAGCATCCTGGGATACTGGAGACCCAACAGATAGTTGTCAGGCAGTGTGTTCCCTCAGTCTAGGCTTTGCTTTCCCCTGAGATGGGGAGAAAACCCTGGGCTGAGCAGGAGTGTCCCTGCTGGCCTGCTCCACAACGGGGGGAGGAGGAGGGCCAGAAGGAGTAGGTGATGTCTGTACTTGGTGCTGCCAGAGATTGGGGGAGAACCCTGGACTGAGCTCTGGCTAGGCAAGTGTTTCCCCATCCACCTGGCACTCTGGGGGTAATTTCTATATGCCTGCCCCCTAGATATACACCTAACTCTTTGCTCAGTGCCAGGGAGCGACTTCTTTGGTCTTGTTCTTGCTTGGCAGGGGGAGAGGGGAATTATCAGTGTGCCTTAGGTCAGTGTGGGGCTGGGGTTTCTCCACCCCCATTGCCTGGCTGTGACCCTGGGGGATGACTCCTTAGTAGAGGCATCTAACACCTTCAGTGGCGCTGCTGACCAGACTAACCAGCTGGGGGAGGTCTGCAGCAGTGCAAACTGTCGTGCCACTTTTTCCTCCTCATATAGTCATGCACAGGGCACAGTGTTTTTATCATGTGAGAAGTCATGCCACAATTGACATAACTTCTGTCAGGGGCCAAAGAAACACAAAGTGAAGTTGTTTTACTATTTAATAAATAATAAATTTAGTGGGCATGTTCACACGTGGCTATTAATGCTCAGAAATAGGCTCCAGAGAAATAAGCATTTTTTTCTGGAAACGTGCAGTCATCCAGAGCTTATTGCTGTCAGGCACACGTCTACGCACGCGCCCAGGATCACGGCACTTTGATCCGGGGCGAAGCGGCCCCAGCTGGCAGGGTCCCCCAGGGGTCATCCTGCCAGCCCCAGGGCTGCTCCCCCTGGCTTAGTGTGCTGCAGAGTGGCTGACTGGGGCATGACGATGCTTCAGTGCAGAGCTAGCAGGCAGGCATCCCCCACACTGAAGCACCCTTTTGCCCCAGCAACCTCCTCCAGCATCTTCACATGCAATGCTGCAGTTTTTTATTCTGCAGTAGGACAATACTTAGTATTTACAAGTACTATCCTGATGCAGAGTAAATTAAGTTTACTCCAGCATAATAGGGGCATATGTGTAGACACTGAGACATTTACTGTGCACCTAAATAGTTTACTGTGCGGTAAATATCTCATGTAAATGTGTCCAGTATGTATTAAAAGCAGTTGGGTTTTTTTCCCCTGGGAAGTTTACAGAGAATCATACCTCATTTCTATGTAGTAAATCTCATACGGTACATCTATATATTTCCTTTTTTTTTCTTCAGGTGGGATGATGATGTTGTCTTCAAGAATTGCGCCAAGGGGATAGATGAAACAAAAAAGGACAAAAGATTTGTAAATGATACCCTGCGATCGGAATTTCACAAAAAGTTTATGGAAAAATACATCAAGTAGTACAGTTTTATGTGCTTTATTGCTCAAAGACTCAAAGGGTCACCATGGTTGGGTTTTTTTTGTTTTTTTTCCTCCCCCTTTCCCTCCAACTTCATGGCTGAAAACTGTCTCCTGTCAGAATGCTTTTTCCAGGGTCACTGACAGGTTTTTAATTGGCTGTCACCCTGTGACTGGAATGTTATCCCTTTCAATATTCTTTTTACTTTTAACTAAACCATACTGTGGTTCATGATTTTCCCCCCACCCTGCAATTGATATGTGTTTTAATGGCCTTCTTACAAATGTTAGAAGAGGGAATCTGGTTTGCAATAAATATTTTAATTGTCTAAATACTGTGTCTTGGGGAAATAACTTGTGCGTAATGTTGTGGTTTGCAGTGTGTGCATATTATGTTCATTTCCAGTTTCTTCCAGATTGACATTTCTGCACAGTAGGAGGTGTGTATGTGTGTAACTGAGTTCTTGTCTATTCACCAAATTGCACTTCCTTCCTTCTTTTGGCTGACTTGAAAGCCATTTTAGATGGGAATCTTCCTTTGTTTGTTCTAAATGTTGTAAGCTTCTGTTGTTTAGCAACCAAGGATGTGTTTGATGGGAGCAGTCCAGGCTGCTGACAAACCTGCCTTCTCAAATCATGAGCTCGCCGTCCAATTTTGTTACCTTGCCACAAGAACCATTCAGATGGTGTGTAGCACACTAGAGTTGTGTTTTTTGCCTAGGAATTGCATTCTTTGTCCTCTTTAAACCCCACCGTAGAGCCTGATCCTCCAATCAGAACCTTGTTATGGTTGCGAGGTTTAATCTTTGGGAAGTCAGTTGCAGGATAGGTGTCTCCCTTCTGGCTTTAGGTGCAGCTTATGGGCCTTATTTTTAATGAAGGCAGCTCATCTAAGGGACCAAATTAACATTAATATATTTTTTAAAAGCATGGCCTGTTCCCACAAGTGTCCTGATTTTTTGGAATCAGAACTCGTGGCAGAGGTGCTATCTAGTTGGTCTAATAAAAGAGATTTGCAAAAAAAAAATTCTTTACTTGCAAGCTTTCGGGCACACACACCCTTCCTCCGGCCTAGGAGAAAGTAAAGATTGTAAAATTTATTCTAGGTGGAACTGAAAATTCATATTTCACAGGAGAGCTAAAGGTGTTATAAGGTTTCCTGGTTGGAATAGTTCATTTTGTGCAAATTAGGCTCAGATAAAAGTTAAAATGGTCTGTTTACCTTGATGTTATCTGGTATCAAGCAGGGTGTTGAATTATGTTTCTTTCAGGTTACGATCGTTCATATTTCACAGGACGATGGTACAAGAAGGAAGCAAATTCATCACTTTGGAACAACCTGAAAGCTGACACCCTGGCTTCTCAATCTGCATGTTCCCAGAGCATCCATCACATCCTCCTCCTGTGAAGTATGAAATATAACCAGAAGGAAACGTTAATTCAAGATCCTTTTACACAAAAGAACCTAAGTGATGCACTGAAGTGAGATACCATTCTTTTCTATGAGGACCCAAGTTCTATTCCTACTCTAGGTCTCAAGTGAAAGTGTTAAGTGACTTCCTACTCTCATTTAGAATTAATTTTAAAGCCCCCTCAGTACAGCATAGTTAGTCTGCTTGCAAGAGTTTAGCGTGGAATAGTTGCTGTTGCAGGCTTCTATTTAAAGTGCCATAGGAGTTCTTGTTGCTTGGCCTATTTATACTATACTAGCATGGATCATTGTTAGTCCAATTTTCTTTTTTCCTATAGCATGAAGATTACTTGCGCATTTCTGATTTGGCATGTCAGTCCTTCAATTTCAAGGTTATTGTCTGTCTTCAGGTGCATTTTGTCAGTGTGTTCTTCCTGGTGTTTAAGTGGTATCCTGCATTTTGGGGCTGTTTGTGTCCCACAGGCAGTTTCATTATTCTTTGCTGTATTTTTTTTCCTTCCCATTTTATGGTAACATATTGAACCAATCAAAGCTAAATTCTAAACAGGTAATGTCAATACATACTTAGTGAGGAATTTTATATGCATTTTTAGATGTCACGTTAACCTCTAAACTCACTTTACTTGGAATTAAGGAAAAAATTCTTCTTGAGTTGTACTATCTGTCTCTGGGTAATAATGTTAACTTTCTGGAGGCCAGCCACAGTTCCTGATGAGCATGCATTTAAAAGCCAAAGTTTGCGTTAAGAGCAGCTGGCTGGCAAAACCTGGCAGCAGAGAAGCCAGCTGCTGCTTATGTCTGACCTAACAAAATAATGTTGCCATAGCAGCAATAAAAATACTTCTAGGCAGTATTGCAAGATAATATAGCCAAATCCCCAAAAAGCAAGGAAATGCACATTGGAAAAAAAATTGAGAGCTAATTTTTATAGCTAGTTCAGTGCCTTGGAAGTAATCTGAAATGCATATCCATCTCTTTCTGGGCCGTTGAAACACAGTAGTCTTTTTCACGTATAAAAGAAGAATCTCTTGGACTTAGTACTATAAAGCATCAAAGGACTCGTGTTCAGTGAAGTTCTAGATATGTGAGGTTATCCTGTAGAAATATAAAATTAATCTCTGAAATGTGTTTAGAAATATGTAGATAAACTTGTTTAGTACCTGAATTTTTGTTTTTTGGGGTTTTTTTTTCTTCCAACTGACCCTTACTAAGATTCTGAAGAAACAGCTATTGAAGATGAAAATCTGCCCCTGGATGTGCCTCTTAGGTCTGCAGTATAACTTGTAACATGGGCTTTATTGTCTTGTTTCTGGCTCAAACCTTCTCTTGTAATTGTCTTGGGCTGTTGAATGCTGAGCTCTTTAATGCTGTAGGCTCATCAAGTGTGTGTTGTTCTTTCAGGGCAGCACTGTGTGCAATGGTACTCCTGTAATACAAATAACAAATCTCTTTTCTCATCTTTATTTTAAATTGACTAGACTTCAAGTTGATTGTATCCCCTATCCCTAAATACTAAGAATATCTTTTAGTTGTTCAGTAATACACAAAGCAGGAATAGTAGCTTGATAGCTCTTGAGGCCCCAAATCAGCCTCAAAAGTCATTGTGTTTTGCTACCAACAAATAAACTGAGCAGTTCAAAACAATGTATTATATGTTAGATGATATTTATATACCCTGCACCCCAACTGGGAACCCAAGAGAAGATGCATTTTTTTTAAAAACATTTTATGTTCATGGTATTCCTAGTGACATGGTAATATGAAATTCTTTTGGAAAATGGCAGAACAGATTTTGTCATCTGTCAGATATTTGTCATCTTGGGTATTAAACATGGACAACCAAGTAGTCTGCAGTACCTTGTCTCTGTCTGTGATAGCCCAGGAAAATCTTTGAGGCTCTGTCAAACTGCTGAATGCACTGTTTGGGGTTTTGGTTTTTTGGTTGGTTGGTTGGGTTTGTTTTGTTGTTTTCTTTTTTTGGGGGGGAGGGAGGGGGGCAGTTAACAGAAAATCCTCTTGGTTGGTACCAGAGAGTAGTTCTGAGTACAGGGTCAAGCTGTCACTGGGATGTGGGATATTCTTTAAGCACAGCATTCAAAAGAAGTAACTGATTCAAGCTAGAAGATATGAGCTGAGTCTAAGCAAAGTGCTTCAGAAAATGGATTTGGGGCTACTACTATGACTGAAGTCACTTTTGTATGCTCTGAAAATTACATCATCAGTGGTCTCTGAGACTTCCCACTGTTCAAAGTGTGAATGGTGATTTTACAGTGTAGAAAAAATGGGGGATAGATGCTAACAGAATAAACTCTAAACAAGTTAAAATCAGGGAAGTCCTCACTTCACCTATTGTCATTTTTCTTTATTTTAATGGTTGAGCTAGTGTCAGTCAAGAAAAAAATATTTCTTCTTATATATAACTGAGGAATTTGGCAAGGAGCATTGAAGCTGTTATTCCTAAGGAAACAACAGAGTGCTTTGGATATGAAAGCTGGCTGAAGAAATGAGTGAAGAAAGTTCGTAACGTGTTTAAATTCCCAATATTGCACAGAATATGTTTAGAGAAAGAGAAGAGCATATGTTTACATAAGAGAAAGGGGGTTTTTTTCTTCATGGCTGCTGACCAGGAGCTCAGTAGGAGAAACCAAATATCACTGATCTTTATCAAATTATATTTCTTTTATATAAAGTGAGGGAGATGGAGGGGAGAGGAAAGAACCTCTTCCAGGAATTCTAGTGTGTGTAATATAGCTATTTCCAGAAAGATTTATCTCAATCTAAACCAGCTAAATCACCCACAAGAAAAAATTCCCACCAAAATAAAGAATTATTTCTCAAAGCAGAAAAAAAGTCAATGCTGCATTAAATATGAGCATAAGTGAAATAGAGCACTGTAGTAGCTCTAGTGGGTGCCAAATGAAACTGTTGGCTTCAGCCAGGGTGTTATGAGGTTATGTGCACTGTTTGTATTACAATGGAGTATCTACAGGTTGCAACCAACATTGGAGGGCTATTGTACTGAATCATATACAAATACAGGGTAAAAGTCAGGCCCTGCCCTGAGGTCTCTAATTCTGAGGGGCAGCAACATTTCCATCTAATTACTTGACCTGTACTACCCAGAGTAATTGTCCTAAAAATGTCCATCATATGATCAGAAGGGCTAAGGCCTGGGATAAAACTGACCACGCATAGGTTTACTTTTAACTTAATTTGCTAAGTGGACCCGAGATGAAATTCTTAGATCTTTCTTAGATCTACTTTTTCCCCAAACTAAGCCATCTTGTTCATCTTGTTAAGTCTATAAAGGTTGAGAACTGCTGCTCTAGGTAAAATTTGTGCATGATCAGGGCAAACAGCACAAGAACTGTATCAAGTGTTAAATAAACAGTCTCTTTTGTATATTCTGAGCTCTTCAGCTCAAAGCTCTAGAGTACTTCAAAAATATTTTTCCTTTTTTCTATTGGGAGAGGCATAATATGGAGTGCCATTCAATTCACAGAAGTAGAGATCTTGTGGGATGCACACCTAGTGTATTGAGTACCCCACAAAAGGTAGTGGTCCTAGCAGAAAAGTGGTGCTGATGCCTCCCCCACTTTTAAATCATTTACTCAGTAGTTCGAGTACTCATCCAGTTTGCATGCACCTTTTTATTTGATTGCTTCCACTGCCTGTGGGGATTTCAACCTACATTCCTCTTTCTCTAGGTTAATGCTAGAGAAGGGTGAGGGTGGATTTGATAGCAGCCTTCAACTACCCGAAGGATGGCGCTCCAAAGAGGATGGAGCCAGACTGTTCTCAGTGGTGACAGAACAAGGAGCAATAGGCTCGAGTTGCAGCAAGGAAAGTTTGGGTTAGATATCAGGAAAAACTTTTTCACTAGGAGGGTGGTAAAGCACTGGAACATGTTACCTAAGAGGCGGTGGACTCTCCATGCTTCAAGCTTTTTAAAGCCCGGCTCAACAAAGCCCTGGCTGGGATGATCTAGTTGGGGCTGGTCCTGCTTTGAGCAGGGGGTTGGACTAGATGACCTCCTCAGGTCCCTTCCAGCCCTCATTTTCTGTGATTCTTTATGGAGTCTCCCAGGCTGGATCTGGACCTGGCCATGGGGCAGTGGTGGGGTGAGTGGCAGCATGGGAGTTAACTACAAGGAGTTTCCTGGGCCAGATCTGGATGCCTTGGTGGTAGTGGGGTAAGCAGCAGGGCAGGGATTAAGGCAAGTGATGGTTGCTTCCACACTGTGCTTTCTAGGGCTCTGTTTCTGGGAATTTGACAGCAGACCCCTCCCCTAGACACCCTACCCCCAAATTCCTGGCCCCTCTTTGAGCCCTGCAGGCTGGATCTAGCCTGTGGACCTGTGTCTGACATCCCTGTGCTAGAAAGTTATGCTTCCTTCCTGAGTCAGAGAATTTTTATTATCCCATGGAAAACTGGAACCATTTCAAAAGGAGCCTTTGAAAATGCTTCCATCCTAGAACATGAGTACTTCTGAGAATCTGAATTTTTGGTTCTTTATGGTTTAGTTCCCCGTCGGTAAAAATGGAGATTTTTGTAATTCCTTATTTCATGGGGGTCTTTTGAGGACAAATGCATTGAAGATTGTGGCACTCAGGCAAGAGATGAAGTAGCTATATCAGTACCTCCTATGGATAGGACTTGACATGGTTACTTAGGCATTGGTGTTTACCTCTAATATGTTACTGGCAGAGGAGGGAGTGAGGGAGGGGGGAAGAAAGAAGTGTCCCCAGGTGCATGCCAATAAGCATGGCCAAGACAGGCAGCATGAATGGCAGCATGCTCAGGGTCTAAGGTGGCTATGGTGACTCATTTTTGGGAGACGGTGAGCATGGAATGGGGGTGAGTGGGTTAAGCCTGATTTGTGGCAGAGGAATGGCACCCAAATCCCATAAATGTACCTTTAAATAGGTAAGTACAAGGCATAATCATGTCAACTGTGTTTGTTTCCTAGTGTATTCTGAAAGGTTCAATTTTTTCTTTGCTGACTTGCTGGAGATCTCAATGGTGGCTGGAAAGCACAAAAGCAGTAATGTGTCTAGCGTGAGAACTGTGAGTTGTTTCCCTTGGCATCAATTTTTGTTACCAAAATTATAGGTTGTCAAAGGTAAACTTTTTGTCACTTAACTATGATCTGCCTCAAAAGCACGCTCTACTTTTATTCTTCCTTCTAATAGAAAACTGTTAACAAAGTAATGGCCATAGAGAGGAGCGTTCTTGTTTGTTTTTTTTTCATTCACTTCTAGACTGGCTGGCTGTCTCATCTTCAGCTAGAATTAGTTTAGAGTAGTATCATTTTACTATTTATCCTCTGACCTTTTTAAAGTGTTTACATCTTGTCAAGAAAAAGATATCTGTGAATGAGGCAGGATGTTCTGCAAAAACCCAGGAAGTTACCATCTGGCATCATCCAAGAAGTGGGTTGGGAAAGGGTTTGAAAGGGGCAGGGGGAGAGGGAGAGAGAAAATATACTGGTCCTCCCTCTAAGTTGGTGCCCCTCGCACCCACCCTAATATATATATATATATATATATATATATATATATATATATATATATATATATATATATATATTAAGGTTGTACCTGAAGCTCTAGAAATCTCTGACTAAAATTGCAAAATTTATGCTTGGCACACTAGCACCCTTGTACTTACTGAGGTCTTCTGGAGGCTGCCAGAGTAATGATGATAACCAAAAGCAGAACAGCAATATTTTTTTTCTGAGTATTCTCTCAGTTTTTAGGCTTACAAGGTGTACACAACTGAGCTAAAACCCTACAGGAGCTAAATCAGGCCAATAATGTGGCAAGATGGACTGTAAACTGCTTTTCCCTGTGCTTTTGCACTACATGTGCTAGGAGGAGCTAATTTTAGTTCTCAAGCTACCCTGGATGTAAAGACTGCATGAGCCTATTGCTGGCACTTGCCATCTCAGAAAGGATAGACAGGTGGATGGACAATTCTGTGGCCTCACTTACTTGCCCTGCACTGGGGAAAATAAATCTTGTTCCATGGAGTCACTGTACCTGCATAGTGGGCTTAACTCTCTACTTACATCAACATTTGCAAATCCATTGACTTCTATATACTTACTATATATACTCTATATACTTACTTGTGGTATAAGGGTTTCATTTAAAGCTCTCAAAAGAGATCTCATCCCAAATCAGACTTGAAGCAGCCTGGGCTGCTGTAGTTCTCTACTGCAGTTGATGGATCACAGCCACAGCTGAGTCCCAAGTGTATTTGGCAAAAATTACTACAAAAATGTAAATGTCAAAGAGTGGAAACCAGAGGGGGATGGAACGAAATGGCTTTGCAACCAGAGGCTTCTGCTATGCATTTCTCCTCCTATAGGTAAATTGTTAAATTACTGTAATCATCATCTTTGAAAGACTGCTGCTACTGTTAGGTGTTAAATCAGTGAGTTATTCCATTGCAGTGACTAACCAGAGCAATTCTTCGAGCAACAAGCACTAATCAAAACCACTTGTCCCTTCTAATGAGCACTTCTGAATCCTATTTTGTACAATTGAACTGAATCCGACTTCGGACAATTGTCAAGTAGTAGTTTCAGCTGCAGAACGTGCACAGACCAGGAATCCAAGTCTTGACTTGCAGCCCCCTGCTCTAAGTCCTAGGTCGGCGATTATCAGCCAGGGTGCTGCTGGGAGAGGAGATAAGCACAGGCTCCAGTGAGCAAATAGTGCAGGTGTCCTGACAGAGGTATAACAAGTTCCTTCAGTGCCTGGGGGGCCAGAGGTGTGAGAAGGAGAATTGTACTGACCAGTGGAGAAGGTTTTTTTGGACGGTGGGGAGAGTGAGTGGGAGGAATGCTACCTGCTGGGGCTCTCCTCCGTTCTGCAGCCGCTGCTATTGCTGTTGCTCATGTCCTAGCAAGGTTGGCTGGGCTTCTGCCGTTGAGGTACAAGCAGTGACGAGGGCTTCCAGAAGCTGTCCCTGGTGCCCTATTTGCTCCCATCCCTGGGGGCATGGCAAAGCTTCAGGGGAGAGGGGGCATCATTTTACCCTCCTCTTCCACCTCTAGATGGACTGCTGGGATGGTGCTGGGCCTGCTCAGCTCTGCTACTGCCATGGGAAAGACCCCTGGGCAGGGAGAGCGCCAGACTCGTGCCCCCTCCTAGTTGGCACCCAGGGCTGGTCTCTTACCATGCCTTAGTTATTCTACTGATTCCTGCCATATCTACTGCTCTGCTCCTGACCCCTCCCTAATCTGCCAGGTGCCTGTGGCACTCGAACTGCAAGTTGGCCACCCCTGCTGTAAATGTTCTCCGAAAAATCTAAAGAAAGTACCAAAAAAGGGGAAATAAATGGGAAAGTGAAGTGAAAGCTAGCAGTGTCCTAGGCAAAGCAAGGAGCTGCTCCAAAGCCCCCCTGAGTCAGCAGGGACCTGGTAAGGAACCCCACGCTCTGCAGAGCTAATCGGCCTGTTCTTCACATAACCAGGCTACCCGAGGGTTTGGTGGTGTGCAGAGTGGAGTGGATGTTAAAGGGCACATCTGCAGGGCATGCTGAGTTTTGTGGTCTGGTTGCCCCCCTCATGCACTTAAAGAGCTTTACTGGTAAAATCTGGGCACCTCTGGAGATAGGTAGCACAACTGAGTGGGGTTTTTAAGGATATAAATGTTGTTGTGTTCAAGGTGGATTAAGCCCCGGTTGGGGGTGGGAGGTTTAGGCAGGCTTTGCGTGCAGGCAGTGCTTTGTGAACTTGGAATTGTAACTTCCTCTGTTTTTAGTAAGACTTAAATACCTTTGAAGACATGGGCCTCTGCCTAAATGCAGGTCTAGGCAGAAACCTGAGACTCATTGATATTTCTACAAATTGAATCCAATTGGCTTTGGGCATTGTCCTTTTTTTTTTTTTTTTTTTTTTTTTCCTATTTACTTGGGGCAACTTTAACAAGCTTATAGATGCAGTGTTTAAATTCCCTCAAGTACTTGTGTTAATCACAGTGCCAATACTGTGTTTCTTTTCAAAAGAATCACACCCAAGACTAGCTGTATTTCCATGAACTGCAGGCTATTCCCTGCATGATTCACATCCATACATATGAGTCATAGGACAGCTGGAAAGTGAAAACCTATGTAGAAACTTTGTTGTCCCTTGTCCTCCAATTCTTGAGCGAGTAGATGGATCCCAGGCTTTTATGTAAACAGCCAAAACTTCTTAGCTGTTTTAAAATGTTTACTGTTGGAGTTCAAATCCTAAAGCCAAGACTTGGCCTTATTCAGCTGGATCTTTGCTGTTTATTAGATCTTCTCACAGAAGATTAGGCAGGACAAGGAGACAATCTTATACAGCCTAGGTATGCTTTTCACAATGCTTTCCTTTATTATGTAACCTCATGGGGGCTGTATGAACATTGTGGACTATAAGAAACTGCTAATTATAGAAAACTAAGGTTGGAAGGGACATCAGGAGGTTATCTAATCCAACCCCCTGCTCAAAGCAGGACCATCCCCAACTAGGTCTTCCCAGCCAAAGCTTTGTCTAGCCGGGTCTTAAAAACCTCCAAGGATGGAGATTCCCCACCTCTCTGGGGAGCCTGTTCTAGTGTTTTACTATCCTCCTAGTGAGAAAATTCTTCCCAATGTCTAACCTAAACTTTTCTTGCTGCAACTTAAAATGGTTGTCCCTTGTTGTGTCATCTGCCATCACTGAGAACGGTCTAGCTCTATTCTCTTTCCAGCTCCCCTCCAGGTAGTTGAAGGCTGCTATTGAGTCCACTCTGTCTTCTCTTCCCCAAACTAAATAAGCCCAGTTCCCTCAGCCTCTCCTCAGAAGTCATGTTCCCTACCCCCTAACCATTTTCATTGCCCTCTGTTGGACTCCAATTTGTCCACATCCTTTCTGTAGTGGGGGGCCCCAAAACCGATCTGTACTCCAGATGTGGCCTCACCAGTGAAGGCATCACTTCCCTTGATCTGCTGGCAGCCCAGTATACTGTTAGGTAGGGCTGTGCAAAATTATAGCAGCTGTTCAGTTTCATAGGTGTGTTGTGCTGTTTCGGCATCTGAGACACCAAATCCAAATTGAAATGGAAGGCTCAGAAACACCTCCGAAACGAAATGAAGCATCTGAAATGTTTCGGAAATTTTTGGAGTTTTGGAGCTGAGCTTGCAGGGAAACAGTTGTACGCTGCTGCCCTGCCGTGCGACTCTGCTCCTCAGGGAGCAGAGATCTCGGGGGTCTCCTCGCTGCTGCTGCCTGCCCCGCGCTGCCCTGGCCACGTGGGGCTGCACAGGGCAGGCAGCAGTGGCTAGGAGACCCCCAACATGTATCTCTGCTCCCTGTGGAGCCAGGTTGCGTGGCAGGGCAGTGCTGGTCCCTACTGCATGACCTGGCTCCGCTGAGAGTGGAAATCTGGGGCGGGCAGCGGTGGTGAGAAGACCCCGGTGCGGATCTCTGCTCCCTGCAGAGCTGAGTCACGCAGCAGGGACCAACAGGCTTGCTCGCCACTCTGCACTGCTTCCCTGCCCCAGGACCTGGCATGACAGGGATCAGAGATCCTCGTGGAGGACAGCGGCCCTCCCTCTCCCCTGGACGAGCCACCCACGGCCATGGCCCCAAGCCCCACCTGGCTGGATAGGGCTGTGCAAAGCTTCCCTTGCAGCCCATTCAAAACAGATTCGGAGGAAATTCAGCGCATCCAACTCTCCAAAACAGTTTCAGCCAAAACAAAACAGTGATCTGAAACGCTGAAACAAATCACTGTCCTCCAAAACAGCCGAATCTGAAACTGAATTGAAACAGCCATTTCACACAGTCCTACTGTTAGGCTTTTTGGTAACAAGGGCAGACTTGGCTCATATTCAGCTTATTGTCCACTGTAACCCACAGGCCCTTTTCTGCAGAGCTGCTGCCCAGCCAGTCAGCCCCCAGCCTGTACCAGTGCATGGCATTGTTCTATCCTAAATGCAGGACTTTGTACTTGTTGATCCTCATGAGATTTATTTTGGTCCAGTCCTCCAATTTGTGTAGGTCTCTAGGAATCCTAGTCCTACCCTGCAGTGTATCTACTATTCCCCCCAACTTGGTATCATCTGCAAATTTGTTGAGGGTGCACTCCAACCCATCTTCTAGGTCATTGATGAAGATATTGAACACAAGCAGCCCGAGGACCGACCCCTGGGGCACTCGACTTGATACCAGCTGCCAAGCAGACATTGAGCCATTGATTACTGCCCTCTGAGCCTGATACTCCATCCAGTTTTCCATCCACCTTACAGTCCATTCATACAACTTGTACTTCCTTACCTTTCCTGTGACAATGTTCTGGGAGACGGTATCAAAAGCCTAGCTAAAATCAAGATACACCACATGCACTGGTCTCCCTGCATCTACAGAGCCAGTCATCTCATCATAAAAGGCAATCAGGTTGGTCAGGCATGTCTTGCCCTTGGTGAATCCATGCTGAGTGTTTCTATTTCTGTCTTCTCCAAGTGCTTAGAAATGGACTCCTTGAGGATCTGCTCCATGACTTTTTCAGGGATTGAGGTGAGGCTGACTGCTGTATAGTTTCCTAGATTCTCTTTTCCCCTTTTTTAAATATGGGCACTATATTTGCCCTTTTCCAATCGTCCAGGATCTCTCCTGGTCACCATGAGTTTTCAGAGATGATTTCCAATGGCTCTGCAATCACATCACCCAACTCCCTCAGCACTGTTGGGTGCATCCCATCTGGCCCCATGGACTAGTTTACGTCCAGCTTTTCTAAATAGTCCCTAACTTGTTCTTCCACCACTGTTGGCTGCTCACCTCCTCCCTGAACTGTGCTGCCAGGTGCAGTAGTCTGGGAGCTGACCGTGCCTGTGAAGACGGAGGTAAAAAAGGCATTGAGCACTTCAGCCTTTTCTGTATCATGTCACTAGGTTGCCTCCTCCATTCGATAAGGGACTCCCACTTTCCCTGACTCTCCTCTTGCTGCTGAAACCCTTCTTGTTACCCTTCACATCCCTTGCTAGCTACAAGCCCAATTGCACTTTGGCCTTCCTGACTTCATCCCTGCATGCTTGAGCAATGCTCTTACAGTCCTGTCTAGTTGTTTGTCCAAGTTTCCACTTCTTATAAGCTTCCCTTTTATGATTTAGTTTACTGAAGAGTTCCCTGCTAAGCCAAGCTGGTCTCCTCCCATACTTGCTAGTCTTCCTGAGCATCGGGATGGTTTGTTCCTGCGCTCCCAGTAAGGCTTCTTTATCAGTGAAAGCAAAACCCAGAGACCCAGAAAGAGAGAAATGAAAATGAGCTGATTTATTATAAACTACATATTTTAGTGTCCTCCTTTGACTTGGCCATATTCAACTCAACTTTTGACTATATTCAACTCTTCTCTGTGAATGCTGTTTATCTTGTATAGGACAACTACCATTCAAAATGAAAAACTATCACTTTTTTTATACTTTGTTTAAACATTTCTGTTTCTTTTCTTCTTTCCTTTCTCTTTAAAACTATTGAACAAACCATTCTAAAACTTCTCTCCCTCTCTCTCTCTCTTCCCCACCAATCTATCTATAATCTGAAATTTAAATGACCCCTCCTTCTACCTCAATAATCTCCAAGGTCTCCTTCCCCAAGGCTGCTGTCATGTATTGCCCTGCATGTATTTGTCTGCCCTTTACTTAATTTGCTAGTGCTTTACTACAGGGAATGTGTGGCTTTAGTACAGGGAATCCTTAATCATTCTTTACTGAGCTCATCTGGAGTTTTAGTAAAAACTTATTTGGCCATATGTTTATAAGGCACCGTGGGCATCTTCTGCATTAGAAAATGCAGTGTGCAACTCATCCAACCCTGCAGGCAGGATCCAGTGTGCCTGGGCTCTGTTGTGCAGTCTGTGAGCCTTCCCACATGTCTGAAAATTTGACAGTGGGGAAGCAGTGGCAGTATTAATTAATGCAGGGCATGACTCCCAGAGCTGGGGCAATTGGCACTGCTGCCAGTTGTCCTGTTGCCAAATTTTCAGACTTATGGGAAGCCCTATGGGCTGGATTCAGCCTTTTGGTTTTAACTTGGTCACCCTTGTATTATAATCATTTTTAGCCTCAGAGTACATGGAAAAACCTGAGCCTATAGACTGGAATGCTGGAAAGACGTGGGAATTTCAAATAATTTCTTGCATGGGCCTAGTTGGAATAAATTTAACTCCATAAATCAGATGATGCCTCTAACACATAATAGATGCTGAATATCTTTGTGGTTCAGGGGAACCAGGAGACGACTGGCCAGAGTCATGCTAGGTTTCGGTGTATTCCAGTATCATAACCAGGACAATGTTTTTAAGCATGGTTGCTTCTTAAACTTAGACATCCATATAGAGATCTAGTCACCTGAGTGGCCTGATTTTTTGGTTTTAAAAAAAAGTCAACACAGAATTAGAGTGTGTGGCAATGATCTGAGAAGTTGGTTGTCTTATCTTTATCGATCATTGCCATATACTCTAATTCTGTGTTAACTTTTTTTTATCCCCGCAGACCTCCCAAGAATCCTTGTTGTGCTGTATGGAGCTCTGAAAGTGTTCATGACTCGACATTTTCTGGTTCTAAAGAACTGTAACCATTCCTGATACTGAACTCAAACAGATGTGTCAGCTGGAAGCAGTTGCAGCTAGATGTTGAAACTCAGAGTAGAACTGATGTAGCTTCTCCATAAATGGTCCTTTCACTATAGACCCTACTCAAACTCCACTGAAGTGAATTGGAATCTTTTGTGTTGGCTTTGATAACTGTGACTTAATCTCTCTGCCATCATAATTAAACCACTTATTGTAGTTAACTTTATCCAGTTAGCATCAGTGCAATTAAAAGGGCACGTTGATTGACAGGGTTTTGGGATGCATGCAACAAAGCAGTGAGTTCTTAGATGCTTTAAAATCGTATGTGCTTTTATTCTAAGCCAGTGAACACATGTATCTGTTCCCAAGTAAAAGCCATACAACAAGCTGAACAACTTAGTTCTGCTTGTCAAAAGAGCCAGTGAACACATGTATCTGTTCCCAAGTAAAAGCCATACAACAAGCTGAACAACTTAGTTCTGCTTGTCAAAAGAGTCTCATAGACAGCATATAACCTATAAGTTTTGCCATAGAAACCAAGCTTCACTGCTGCTTTTTTGACTTTGGGTCAAAAATATGCTCTCAGACCTCCATGCACAACATGAATTGAATCTGATGGACATTGGATGCTTCATGGGAGAGAATATGACCATATTTTGCATGGTAACTTCGTGGCTTATTCCTTGCTTTATCACACCATTAATTGCATAAACATGGTTCTGGGTTAGTACTTAAGATGTAATTAACTGGTTAATCAAATCTTAAGTGTAATGTCTGCCAGGGGCCCTAGACAGCATTCTCACATCCCACATCAGCCACTTACCATTTGTATCCCTGTTTCTTCTCCCCATCAAGAAAGGCCTGTCACTGCCAGGGGCCATGTCTGGCACACTGGGTCCCCTGGTAAGGGTGAGACTGCAGGCTGAGGAATGTGGCTTAGCAGGGAGCATTAGAGTGCAGGGCCTGGTATGATCCATGGTCCAGCTGTGGACTGTGGGTTGGGACATAAATTATAGTGTTATATTCCAGTGGATTCTCTCTGATAGATAGACTTTAACATTTCATAGTTCATATTAAACCTCCCTTTACAAACATAACTTATGCTTTTGTGGCTGTTGTACAAAATGTACCATACTCCTGCTTGTCTTTATTTCATATGCACTGTAGCCTAATCCATTCCTCTCTGTGTTTGAGCTGCCTGATTCTGTCACATGAACTCCAATATTCTTCCTTCATCTGCATCCCATAGCATCATTCTCTGCATGTGTGACATCACTATTTTTAGCCATTTGCTGCTTCCTGTTTAGTTGCTAGTTCCTTTGCAGTTTTTTAAGCAGCACAGGCCAATGAAGCCACTTACGTGCACAGAGGTGTAAAAAGCATGTACGATGCCAATAATGTTCAGATAACCTTCCATAACCATAAACGTGACAAATTTACACTGGTGTAATTTTTATATTGGTTTTAGACATCAAAGTAAATCTCATTAGGATTTTAAGTAGATAGACTCACAGCTGTCCTGGAGTAGCTTTACATAGGAGGTGGCTATTGCAGTGCCTTGATCCTAGATGGTGAAGAGAACATAATAGCCTAGTTGCCTTGAGCAAACCCATAATAGGCTGCAGATGCAGATCATACAAATTGGTGTACCACACCACTGTAGTTTTACCACATAGGGAGTCTGGGAGTACTTTAGAGTAGTTATGGAAAATCATCAAGAAACTGGAATTGGTTTTGCTTTCAGATCTGCTATTTTTAACAAAATAATCTGCCTGCCTAAAGGCACAAATTACATTTTAATGAACGTAAAACTAGTACTGTCTGAGAAGTGTCAGATTACCTAGACTAATATATACTCATCAGCCGTAACAATCCAAGACATATAAAAGAAAAGTTATATGAAGACCTGGTATTTGCCATCTCTAGGGTACCCAGTGAAGACGGGCTTTTTATCCTGGGTAGTTTCAATGTCCATTTAGCAACAGATTAGCAAAGCTGGAAGGCTATTATTGGTGAACATAGCATTGGGAAATGCAATAACAGTGGCCTTCTACTCCTGAGAAACTGCATCCCAGAACACTTCTGGATGTATTCCCAGTCAAACACTGGTAGGTAATTGTATACCTCATTGTCAAGCAACAAGACATCAGTGATGGAAAGATCATGGGAGGAAGTGAGTGCTGGGCAGATTGTTGTCTTGTCTGCTCTATGTCACTAACTTAAAAAACCTCAAGACAAAAAACCCTCTAAAGTTAAATCTCAACAGATTGAGAATTGACAGTGTAAAATGAGATCTATAGAAAGCAGCTATGTATCACTAGTGCAACTCGTGGAGTTACTGCAGTTGAGTGGACGTGATTCAGGGAGGCTGCCTGTATAGCTACTTTGAACATTCTGGGTTCAATAGTTCACAAACATCAACACTAATTGGAGGAAGATACTGAGAATATATAGACATTTCCTAACGAGAAACATCACCTATGTTTATTCTGGATGACCAGCAAAAGATCACCATTCAAGAAAACCATGGTTAACGATATGTATAACACTGTTCAATCTGAATTGGGAGTTGCACATGGTACCTGGTGGAGCAAGAAAATGGATGATCTACAGCCAAGCTTTGACCAAAATCAGATGCCCAAATGTGATGATGCTCTTAAAACAATATATGGGGCACATGCAAGTGGTTCTACCTCATTATAAATTCCAGTGGAAACATCCTTCTGATGGAAAAGGGAAATTTACAAAACGCCTTCAAAAGGATGTTTAAGGAACTTGTCCATGAACTGTCTGCTGATGTCTGTCTTGGGTGCTCGTCCCCAGGAAGACATGCAAGCCACCAGGATTGCTCTGCAACTGTATGCTGATATTTCAGACCAACTGTTAGCCTTAGGAAGATGGAAGCTGGATACCAGAGCTATGTACAGACAGTCAAAAAAGTCTGAGGCTAAACATTCAATTTAGGCAGCTTCCTCTAAGCTGCATAGGTTGAACCGATAACCAACTGAACTGACATTCAATTTTCAATGGGGAAAAGCAGGGGGAGGCCTGCAGTAACCCAGACCAGTAGTTGGGGAGCACTAGAGCACATCTCCCAGCCTGCTGGCCATTGCCAGCCCAACCAAGTGTCTCCAAGCCTCTGCTTTTCCCCCACAAGAGATTAAGAAGCCCCCTGTCCAGGTGCTGGCCCATCTTGGGGGAGCCTCCCCATCAGCATGTTTTCCCCAGCCTGGGTTCCCCAGCCCAGGCAGCCCTGGGGAGCTGAAGGGAATCCCCCTTCTTGCCCCCTTCTCCCCAGCTGCTGATTGCTTCAGCGACTGCCACGGGAGGGAGGGAGAGGAGGAGTCCTCCCGGCTGGCTGCCCACCCTTGCCCAGTGTGGGGGCACTGTTGAGCCCCTGCCTTGGGGGGCCTCCCCCCAGTCAAGGGTCCCCCCAGACCTGGGCAGCCCAAGGCAGGGGCTCCCCAGTGCCCCTATACTGGGTTGTATGGGAAGGCACCCAACCTGGAGGACTCTTCCTTCTCCCTCCTTCCGGTGGCAGCCATTGAAGCCATCAGCAGCTGTGAAGGGAGAGGGCTGCCAGGGGCTTTCCCTCCCCCCCACATGCTGGCTAGAGTGGTCTGTGGGTCTGTTCCCCTGCCCCCAGTCCTTATGGGCTGATGGACACAGGCAGGAAGCAGGCAAAGGAGCAGAGGGGCAAGGCAGTCCTTGCTCCATTGGAGCAGGCAGCATAGCCCAAGGCTGCAAAGCATCCTGGGATTCTGGGGTGCTGTGAATTAACTTCAACCAGGAAGAGGTCTGGGACAGAAGTTCCATAAACTGGTTTGATCTAAATCAGTTAAGTCTGATACTACATTCACCCAGGTTTACCTTAAACCAGTTTTGGTCATTTTGAAAGTGGTTTATGTGCACTGAATTTCTCTTCTGTTACAGGTTTAAACCAGTTTCTGATCACTTTAAACTGGTTTATGCATAACTTCTGTCCCTAGCCCAGTTGTGCCTGCACAGCTTACTTTAACCAACAGCCCCAGAAGGCATGCATTTGAAGCTGTAGACAAATTCACTATACATAGTTAGCACAACTCTTGTGCAGTTCATATTGACGATGAAGTCTCCAGCTGAATCACTAAAGCTATTGCAGCCTTTGGAAGATCACACAGACATCCTTGGGACAGAAAAAACATAAGTGAGCAGCCACAACTGAAAAGTCTACAGGGTAGTAATCCTGATCTTCTTACTCTAGGCCTCTGAATTGTGTAAAATCTACAACCATCATGATGAGAAATGGAATCCTTTCCATCTGAGGAAACCAATGAAAAGATGGCAAGATCGAATCCTACTTACTGAAGTTCTTCAGTAGGCAAATAGGCTAATCATAAATGCAGTGACTATGAAGGCAAAATGGAGATGGTTTGGCCACGTAATTAGGATATCTAATAACCACCCTCCAAAGAGAATTTTTTGGAGGTACCTGTTCCCTGGCACAGTGGAAACGCGTAGGGGGTGCACGTGAGTGCACATGTACCCCTGAGTGTGGTGGTGCACTCCCTATGAAAAGGCACTGCTGACAATGTGCACAGTGTCAGCAGTGCCTGCCACTCACCACACTTACCCCCTCGCCTGCAGGTCCCCCCCCCAGGCATCTGCAAGTGGTCAGCAATCACTGTTGGCTGCTGCTTCCACTGCCGGTGGCGTCTGGGTGGTCAACCCTTGGTCGGTGCGCAACCCCCCCTGCCAACAGCACCAAGGGCATCTGCAGTAGCTCCCTGCTTACCACCGCCATGCTCCTGCTGCTGCTGCCACCAGCACCACCAGCACTGCCGTGCCCCCCAGCTGCCAGGGGCATGCATCGTTCATGCCCTGGCAGATCGCGTGGTAAGCAGCAGAAAAGGTAGAATTAAAAAAAAAAAAAGAAACCTGAATCAATGCAGTATTCATGCTTGAAACTGAGAACAAAAATCCTATGGCTGTATCCAGATGTGCAGGAACATGTGGTTTGTGGTGATGCCAACCTCTGTGTAGCATCACAAACCACATGAGTTGCACATTAATCAGTGCTTGGCACTGCTAATTTGCAGTGCTTAGACACAATTTGCTACCAGGATTTCCTGCTACTGGGGGCTCCACTGCAAAGTCCCTACACTGGGGCACATGGAGGCCCCATGTTGAGGCACACTGAACCCCAGCCAGGTGGGGAGTGGCTGCCAGACACGAGGGCCCTATAGCACATGTGTTGCTCCCCAGCTGGCCGGGGCACAGGATTCCTCAGCGCAGGGGATGTCTACCCCTGCTGAGGCACCCTGTGCCCCATCCAGCCCCCACTGAATCACATGGAACAGTAGGACAATGTGTCCCACTGCAAAAGCACATGGGCAGGGGGATGTGCATTAGGACACAAAGTAGCAGTACAAATTTGTGCTGCTACTATTTGTGGTGCTGGAAAAGGCACACCCCTGCTTGTGTGGACCTGGCTTATGAATGCAAGATATGATACGATTTGGTGTGTGATGGTTTAATTCGCTTTGAGAACCAATGCATATGGGATGCAAAGCAAAGCATCTATACTAAAACTTTAAACCTCATGATCAACTAGCCTAGTCCACAACATCTACCATCATCTGCCCAGCCTATAACCATATCCTCCAGGCAAAAACAGCTTACCAGCCACCAGAGAACCATTATCGACTATCTCAGTCACAATGAAGTGCAGTTTTCTTCAGTCACAGCCACACTCATGTAAAGCCAGTAACACCAACCTAAACATGGTGTCCAGACTATGTTGGTGATAATTCTGGGTCTTTCCAAAGTATGTAAAATGGTCTAGCTCAATAACTTATAAAATAGTTCTTTCTTACTGACCCAATTAAATACTTAAATCTGGAACACAGTTGCTCACATCTATATGTTCATTCATGCGCTTTTGGTAATATACATTAAATTTAGTACCTCCATTGTGAGGTACTAGAAAAAGGCACATTAGCCTATTTTAAAGTGCATTAGCAAAAGCGCATGGTTTTTTATGATATGTAATGTGCATTAGCTTATTTTAATGTACATTAAAAGTGCATGCGTAGACGTGCCCTGTAGGACTGCCTACTTGCTTAAAGGATGCACGATCTTTGGGTCCAATTCAGCAAGGTACTTAGGCAGATTGGGTATGAACAACATGTGCCCCCGGCAGTGTGAGGGGCACAGTGGTGCTGGCAGCGGCAGGATCATGGCAACAGTAAGTGGGGAGCTCCCGCAGATGCCGCTGGAGACAGTGACGGGGGGAGGGGAGGAGATGGGGACGGGGGACTGACAGGCACTGACCAGGGGTCGGTGACCACCTGCAGACACTGCCAGCAGACCACCTGCAGATGCTGCCGGCAGCGTCAGCGGCATGGGGTGGGCTGGGGTAGTGAGTGGCAACCACCCACAGGCGCCACCAAAACTTTTCATAGGGGCTGCACCGTCATGCTCAGGGGTACATGTGCATCCCCTATGCATTACTAATGCTATTGGGATATATAGAGTGAAGGCGCAAAACAATTATTACAAAGTAATTTACACTGTATTTTACTCCTTAGTAAAGAGCAGACCCGTGACAAGCTTGCATAAATTGGTTGCCTACTGTAGGTCCTCTTAGCTCTCCTGGCCACGAGGTAGTACAGGAGCTCATTTGTATTGAGTAAACGGCTGTCTCTGGATTCAGTTGCCAGGGGGAGTGGAGTGATGGACACTTGGTGTAAATTACAGCAGGCTATAGCTACTCCTCACTTTTCAAGGGGTATCAAGAGGAACGACTAACACACTGTAAGGTTGTGTGTCTGCTCCACTTTTATTATGAACTACAGTCAATTTACTCAGTAGTAAATATACCATGCGTCTGTACCTATAGTAGCAATGAGGGACCAAATTTTACTACAGATAGTAGTAGGAGCCTAGGAACTAAAAGCAGATTACAAAAACATGGGCGCCTTAAATATTTTCACTTTTTTTGGCCCTCATTTCATAGATTTCATAGACATTAGGGCTGGAAGGGACCTCGGAAGATTATCGAGTCCAGCCCCCCGCCCAAAGGGGAGGAAGTCAGCTGGGGTCATAGGATCCCAGCAAGATAAGCATCCAGTTTCATCTTGAAGGTGTTCAATGAAGGCGCTTGAACAACCTCCGGTGGCAGGCTTTTTTCTTTTTCAACCTGCAAGGCAATAATCATTTACTAAATACCTAAATAAAACCTGGTCCATAGTTAACACGCCAAAAGGCGAGGCTGGACAGCAGTGTGGTTCTGCTTCCAGCTTTGCATGATCCTGGAGGAGTCCCGTCAGCCTGAATTTCCAAACTTGAGTGCCAGAGTATAGGCAATTACATTCAGGAACCTAAATAAGTGAAGTTTTTTGGAGGGTTCAAACATCCACAGCTTTTCAGTGGTGCCAATGGGAAGTGGGGCTGGAGCAGCACCTCTAAAAAATTTGGCCGCTTTAGGTGCCAAATGAGAGTCCCTAACTTCACACATCCAAGCTTGAAAAAATTGTTGCTCTCTGCACTTGTGATCCCCTTTGTGCAAAACAGATACTAATACAGGGCTTTCTCAGCAAGGTGTTGCAAGTCTTAATTCACTGATATTTGTGAAGTGCTATGAGATCCTTGGATGGAGCGTGCTCTGGAAGTGCTAAGTCTGATGACAAACTCGCAACTCCCTTTTTAATTCCACCTTGCCAGAAGGCAGTTGTGTTGCCTTGTTGCCTATAGCAACATCTCCCTATTGAAAATAATAAAGCTGCAAAAAGGAAACTGTTTGCTTGCAGATCTAATGGAATGATTTTTTCATTGCTTGCAATAACTCTTAATGATCAGCGCTTCTGTTCTGTACGAGTTTAATGATCCTGCACGTGGAAGAATGCGGCAAGCTTAAAGCAGCAGTTTTGAGGTTGCTGCTGGATGGAGAATGTGGATTCTGAGTGGCTGGGGAAAAGGGAGGGCTCTTAATTGATCTGATTAAGCAACTGCTTTTCTTGGCAACACTCTTGTGAGAAGCCTGAAGCATCATTGTAGAGTCTTTGCTGTGGAGTTAAAAAAAAAGAAACATAGCGTCCAGACCTACACCCCGCTCCTCTCCCCCTGTTCAGGTCCAACCCCGCTCCCCTCCCCTTCCAACCCGGCACCACCCCCTCCCCCCAAGATTCAGGTCTGACCCTGCTACGATGGAGGGGCTCCCACTTTTCTCAGCTGGCCCTGCTGCTTTTAAAGTGCTCTACTCAATTTTTATTTTTATTTTTTTGCCTCTGTGGAGGTGGGATGGAGGGAGCTGCTGCACCAGAGGCTGCAAGATGAGATGGCACAGCAGAGGTGCTCCTGTTTTAGCTCAGCTGGCCTCACCTCCAGCCCACGCAGCCAATCAGCACATGTGCAGTTGGGCAAAAGCCTTACAGAATGATGTGCGCGCCGGGTCGCTTTCGTCGCTCTGCACGCGGGCTGTGGCCGGCAGCCCGGGCAGGCCGGGTCGGAGAGGGAGGTCGCCGAGCTAGAATTAGGCACAGACGCGTAACGGTTGATTTTAAGATTGTTTACTTACACTGAGATGGTCGCGGTGCAGGCTGAAAAACTTGCTTGAGTTACAGTTGCGGATAGAAAAGAAGAGAGGCGGACTAGAGTTCCTCCGGGAACACTCTTCTAGCCCATCCGGTTGGAGGCTCTAAACCGCGAGCCTGTCGGACCAACCAGAGAAAGTCCGTCCGGTAAAGAGCTCTGAATAGACTCACTCACACGAAGTTTGCTAGGCTCCGTGGATCCGTCTCTTTGGCGCGCAGGGAAGGATACGTCTAGGATCGTACGGCGACGGGAAGAGGCTAGAGGCTGATCAGACCTCTGTTGCCTGCTTAGAATGCGTTGGGTCCGTGAGGATCCGCAACGCTTAGAGATCTTCACACAGCGCGAAGTCTCCTTCTCCTGGTGTTCGTGGAGTTCTCCAACTTGGGCGGAAACCACACAAGCCTTTTATACGGCTAGCAGGCCAATCGCTAGCTGCCACGTGTGAATAATTTAACGTAAACCAATAATGGGGCTCGAATTAGAATACAAATGGCGGGAACTCTTTGCAACGTGCATCACCGTGCTGCAACTTAGAAATGCACACTGCAAAGAAAGCTACGAATTGGCGGGAACTTCTTTTGCACCCGAGGTTCTCTGTTGCAGCAGAAAACTCCACCGTGCAAAGAAGCTGCAATTTGGCGGGAACAATTTAGCGGGGAGCAATTTAGCTGTGCCGAAGCACACAAAACAAAAACTCACAACTTGGGTTGTGACAAATGACAGACAGACAGAGAGACAGACAAAGTCTTTTATTATATTAGAATACACACATGCACACAAGACAATCATATAGCATAATTTTTTTACTCCATGAGTCTTCTGGACATAGTGATGCAAATTGAGGATATGGACATATAGGAATAATTATCACAAGGTAAAAGAGGTGGGGCTTTACCATGCAGCATCAGCAGCAACTGCTGATACACACTCAAGGCTTTTTTTTACCCAGGGTAAGTGGAAGCTAAACTGTGGTAACTCGCCTTTCTTCTATTGAGAGCTAAACTGTCAGTAATTTCTATGCCCGAAGTGCGTATTTTATGCTCCCCAGTTCACACCCTAGGTCCATGATACATGTGAAATGGAGCTGGAGCAAACATACATTCAAACCAGCCAAGATTTTCAGCAGTGACTAGTAATTTTGGAGGTGTATTTGGTAGCCATGTTGGTCTGAGACAAAAAGAAATGCAAAACTCTAGAACTCTTGGTTCAGAGGTGATACCTTTTATTAGATTAACTAGTAATTTTGGATGCCCTTGCTCAGCCAGTTTGAAATACCATAAAATCAGAGGTTTTCAGATGGAGTGTCTTCTGCAACACAAGCCCTTTCAGGTATTACCAGTCAGACATCTCAGATTTTGTGACACAGAATCACTAGTCGCTCTTCAGAATGGTGCCCACTCTTTGTATTATGCCATGTGGGGAAGAAAATCTAGTTAGCACTTTTGGACTCGGAGAACTTTTTGCTATAGGTCACAAAGCACTTCTAAAAAGGGAATATCAGTGTTAACTTGTTCATTTTATGGACAGAGAGATGCAGTCACAGAGAAGTGAAATGACTTATTCACAGCAGGCCAGTGATTGGTTCAGAAAGAGAGTGCAGGCTCCTGGGCTCCCAGCTCATTTTACCAGGTATAATAGCCTGAGTTTGTGCCCTGAGCACCTGCAGGGTAGCAGCAGGGACTGGGTCAGCTGTGGTAGTTGGGATGGCAGTGATGGGGGCTGCTGTTTATGCACCCCTTCCAACTGTATTTTTACTAGCCATTGGATAACAGTGCCTCACTGATAATACCTAGTTTTACTGTAATTAGCAATGTCTAAGGGGCCTCAGCAATCTGAGTGGTGTTAATCATTCCTTGTTCCTTGCGTACAGAGAAGGGCAACCAAAACACTCAGAGGCCAGGAGCAGTTGCCATACGAGGAGGGGCTAAAAAGGCTAGGACTCCTCAGTTTGGAAAGGAGAAGGCAGAAGAAGGATATGACAGAGGTCTTTAAAATCATGAAGGGTGTGGACCAAGTGAGCAGGGAACTGTTCTTCCCCAAGTCCCAAGGTAGTGGAGCTAGGGGGCACCCAGGTTTAAAACCAAGAGAAAATATTTTTTTACACAATACGTAGGTAACCGGTGGAATTCATTGCTGCAGGAGATGGTGGATGCAGATCGCACAGCCAGGTTCAGCAAAGGACTGGATAAATTCATGGAGGATAGAGCTATTAGTGGCTGTTGAACATGAGGGCTGGAGATGTTTCCTCTGGCATCTCTAACCCAGTAATGATGGATGCCAGGGAGGATGCTGAAAAGGGGATAGATCACTCTAGAGTAGGGGTGGACAAATAGTGTATCCAGCCAGCAGCCGGAGTCCATTTATTGGCAGCCTCTGCCCGTGGTGCTGTCTGGTTTCCATGGAGACCCCAGGAGCAGTGGCACTGTGACAGTCTGGGGCCAGGGTTTCCATGGAGACTGGCCCCAGCAGCACTGGCAGGGTGTGCAGCTGCTCTGGTGCCATGGCTGGGATCTTGCAGCGGTGACAGTGTGGTGCGGCACTGAGGCAGCGCCACGATCTGCTGCCTGCACGCCTCTGCCTGGGGCTGCCTCTGCCCCCCTCCGTGCATCCAACTGGCCGGGTGGCGTGTATGCAGCCTGCAGAGGGGTGCTACTGCCCTTCCCCCCCCCCCACCCTGCTCCTGAGAGGCATGCTCCATCCCCGCCCACCCACAAGTACCCCCGGTTGACACCCCCTGCTCTATAGCATCCATTTCTGCCACTGTTGGAGACAAACTACTGGGCTAGACGGACCATGGGCCTGAACCAGTCTGGCACATCTTATATTCTTAATATAGAGATGTTAATATGAACAGAGTAAGATTTAGATTGTCAGGAGATGAGAGCAGTGACTGGCTTTCAATATTTTATGCCTAATACAATTCCCCAGTCTTAGTTGAGGCACCTCTAATAAATATGTTGTATTATTATTTAGTATTTCAAGGAGTTCTTGAAATGCAAGGTCTAGTATCATATATGGTTGCACTGGAATAAACCAGTCTTGCTCATAGCTGAGCATCGGTTCTTAGTAAGGAGTCCCTCTACCAGACAATAAGGAGGTCCCTAAGCAGTCCCATGTCAGAAGCCACCCCCCTGCCGCCTGTTGCCACAAGGCCACCAAAGCTCCACAGCTCTGCAGGCTGGGTCCAGACCTTGGGCCATATATTACCAGCTCCTGGTACAGAGAGATCCCATACTAGCAGAGATGAATCTGCACCAAGACATGTGTTCAGAAGTGGCTGTAGGTTTTGAGTGGTTTCAGATCTTGTTTTCCAGTTCACTTCCATCTTGCAGGAATGAGACTGAGCTGCAAAGTTCCCATATGGATATGAATGACCCCAGATGTTCTGCCTTTCAGATTCAGGCCACCGTTTTGGGACCATCTCTCATTTCAACTCTAAAGCTATGTGACTATGTTTGTGTGCATTTTATTGCCCCTCAACTTTCTGAGAGGAGCAGGGGAAAAAATTAAACCCTCAAGTCCAGTCATTACCACTTAAAGGATCTTTCCCTTAGCTGTTCTTTGTGAACATGGGGTGCGTGACACAAGTCAGCAGTTCATTTTCCGGCCAGCAGATGACAGACATCTTCTATACACACTCCCAGGGCATTATTCATCATTATCATTATTAATCCCTTCTTTATTCAAAGAGTGCATGGACTGGGAGGGGGGAGGAGGTGGCCACTTTAAGTTCTTAAGCAAAATAATCCCTGGTTTTGGTGGGCTCCAAGCAGAGCTGAACACAGTGCCAGATCCTACTTTCACTGCTCGCGTCCCCTCCCATTCCCAGGGGATTTCCCCGTGTCCTCATGCTGGACCCTGTCCTGTCAAATTCCACCGGAAAGCACTTTCTCAGGGCATTTCTGAGAGAAGGCAGGGTGTTTGTAGCTGGAAATAGTGCAGGAAAGTGCTTTCTCATGGTCTTTACTCTAAGAACAGCAAATCCCAAAGGCTCCTCCTGACCCCGTTACTAGAAATCAGATGAAAAGAGGCCCTTCACTGCAGTCCTCGCTGAGGTTGGAACCAGATGCTTGTGACAGCTTCTTTTCACATTGAGGAGGGCGCAAAGGTGGGGAGCTTTTGCTACCACGCTTCCAAATGACTCCTCCGTGGGAAAGCTGTGCCTTGAGAGCTTGTGTTGCTTTTGCAGGGATGTGTCCCCTTAAGGTCTTCATGAAACTGAAGTTCAGGAATCCAAGTAGGGCTAGGGTTGTTCCCATCTTTCTGCAGACTAGCATTCAGACAGGACCTGAGAACTGGCCTCTTGCTGAATTTATGTGCCTCTTCCCCAGCTCCTTTATAGGTCTGGGTTCTGCGCTCTAGAACCGTGTCCTCTTGAAAGGGGAGAGAGGCATGTTACATGTTGCGGACAGTGAGGTTTTTAAGTGTAAACTGCTTGAATCTGCCTGGAGATTTGAATGCTAACGGCAATTCCAGGAATCGCAAAGCCGGAAGAAAGCTCAAGGATCATCTGCCTCTTCAAATGTCTGTGCTGAAGCAGGCACTTGAACCCACACCTCAAGCTAGTGCCCTAACCACTAACTCAACCTGCCTCTGTTAACAGAGGACAAGGCAAGCAAAACACCAAAACTGATTAGGGGCCTTGGAAGCAGACTTATGAGGAAAGGCAGATAGGTAGTCTGGAGAAGTCTAAACAGGGATTTGATAAATCTTCAAATCCCACAGGGGATGGAGATGGGCTTTTCTCTGTACTTGTATGGGAAAGGACTAAGAGCAAGAGTCTCAAGCTGCAGTCTCAAGCAGGGGAAATTTAGGTTGGAAATTAGGAGGATTTTTTTGACAATGAGGGTGGTCAAGCATTGGACCAGGCTATTTGGAGAAGTTATGGACTCTCCATCCTTTCAAGAACAGGTTAGAGGCTTAGGGTGCATCGAGATTAGTGCGAACGTGGTGTATGTGGTGCTGCAGACGAGTCTGCTACACCACACACTGCACACGCAGGTGTTCCCTGCACTGCTGCTCTGCAGTGCAGGGGCTGCGGTGGTTTGACCTCAGGAGAAAAAAACCCATGCCAAAAAGCAGGGCGGCAGTGTGCACTGACCAAAACCAGAGCCTGGACAGCTGGAGCCACACACTGGCATCCAGGCTTCCTGCTGCAGGAGTGCCATGGCTGCAGCTCCTGGAGGCCCCCAGGCAAGGCTGCTGGGGCCAACACAGTTGCTGACCCCAGCCTCTTGTACCCCACCTGGGGTAACCTGCCACATGCCAGAGCACGCGTGGCATGGGTGTTCTCCGGGGACAAATAATAACGGCACAGGGTGTGCTGCTGCTACTTGTCCCTGGGGAAACACGTTCCCACTCATCTGGATGCACTCTTAGGGCATTTTTACATGTGCTTCAGGGGTGGGGTTGGGGTGGGGGGTGCTTTAATTACAGCGGCTCTGAGAGCTGCTCTAATTAAAGTACCCACAGCGTCTCATGTATCAGCATCCCTGCCCTTCAAAATGGCAGAGGGGCACAGTGCTTTAACTAAAGCTCATTCAGTGAGTTAAAGTTCCCCCACCACCATTTTGAAGCATGAGATGTGGAGGCTGGCTGGAGCATGCTAATTAGCAATTAATCAAGTCTGCTCCAATGGGCTGTAATTACAGCACATCAGGCCAGCCTTCCCGCATGTACACAGGCACCCTTAGCTGGGATGGTTTAGTCAGGGATGCTCCTGCTTTGAACAGGGGGCTGGACTAAATGATTTAATGAAATTGTTTCCACCCATTTTCCTATGATCTGTGGATAAATGCAACTTGACCATGTATCTGTACAGTCTATCACATACCTATCACTGGTATATGTTTGATATTATATATAATAATGTCTGTTCCGCTCCATATTTCACACTAAGTGGCACATAAATTCAATCATCAAATCCTATTGGAAAATCATTCCAGAACCTCATTGCTCTGATGGTTAAAATCTTCTAATTTCCATCCTAGATCTGTTCATGGTGAGTTTACACCCATTGCTTTTTGTGCTAGCATTGTCCATTAGCTTCAAGAGATCTTTGCGCTCCCTGCTGTATCTGGAAAAGGCAACCATATTGCCTCTTGGCCTTCATTTTGCTAAGCTAAATATGCCAACCTCTTTTTAGGATCCTCTGGAAAGACAGACTCTCCCCTTGACTGTAGCCCTTCTTTGCACTTGTTTCCATCTAAATTTACCTTTCTTCCACATGGGTGTCTACAACTGTACACAGTATTCTAGATGAGGTCTCAGATGTGCCTTATACAAAGGCAAAAAGAACCTGAACTCATGGTAGATGTGATATCTTTTATTAGACCAACTAGAGATTTGCAAATAAAGGCATTTTTTTGGAAATCTCTAGTTGGTCTAATAAAAGATATTACCTCTACCATGAGTTCTGATTCCTTTTGCCAGTAGACCAATATGGCTACAGCCTGTATCCCTCATAAAAAGGCATGAATGCCTCCCTCTCTCTATTAGAAACACTTCATCTGATGTAACCTAGGATCACATTTACCTTTTTGATAGCAGCATCACATTCTTGGCTGGCTGATAGTCATCTTGTGATTAATTAATACCTGTGGGTCCTTCTTCACCTTAGTCATTTCAGATTGGTGAGTTCCCAGCTGTAGTGAAAATGTTGATTATTCCTTAGGCCTGTATTTTGGTTTTTATACCTTGCATTTTGCAATTTTTATATCTTCCAATTTTATATTTTCTAATTTTATATCTTGCATTTTGGTTTTTAAATTTTATCCTATTTCTCAACCCATTGTACAATCCCAGAATACTCCAGTCTTCTGGATAGTTCTAAAGACAAATCTTTGAGGAACTCTACTGGTAGCCACCCTTCACCTTGATATTTCCCTTTTCAACACAACCAGTTGTCATTTCCCCTTTAGCCAAATTTACCTGCCTTCAGATTTCTGTATTTATCCCTATCTTTTTTCAATTGAACTAGCCATTTTTCATGTGTCACTATATCAAATGTTCTACCAAAGTCCATATAGGTTAGATATACTGCATCACATTTCCTTCAACTGGAAAGATATCACATTAGTCTATTATGATATTCCTTTGATAAACCCATGCTGCATTTTACTCCATTTTCCATTCAACTCTATGCTTTTAACTATTCTTTCCTTAAAAATATATTCCAAAACCTTTCAGTACTATTGGGATCAAACTGAAGGGGATAAATTCCCTGGACCACTTTTTTTCTCCCTTCTAAAACATAGTTATTTCACTTGCTGTACTCCAGTCACATAGTAGTACCCCTCACTGGGTAGTTTTATTAAACATCCTCTCTACCAGACCTGTGATTTCATGTGTCAGTTATTTCAGTATTCTGAGATAGAGAACATGTGGTCTTGAGCTCTGCTTTCGTCATGGAGTTGGGACAAAGTTAATTTTCACTTCCATACCTTCATTCCCACTAGTCCTTGCCTCCTTATCAACACCATCGTCTTAACTGAAAACTGAAGCAAAGTATTTGTTATACCTAGATTATCTTGAATCCCTACTCTGTTCTCCCTGCATAGCTACCCCTCTTCTTTTCCTTTTCTTTCTTTATTTATATGACCTTTTTGTTGTTTGTTTTAATATCCTTTGCAAGATCTAACTCAGCTTGACATTTGGCAAGTCTCACTTTACCTCCACACTTCCTGACCTCTAACAAATGTAGCTTTCTTTGCTGATTCATCTGTTTTTCCCATTCCTGTAGGATCTCTGCTTACTCTTAATCTTCTTGCTGAGGTGATAATTCATCCAGGCAGGCTTGGAGTCCTTTCCCATTATTTTTTCCCCCATTGTTTGACACAAGCTTTGACCTAAAATGTACATCTGCAGCTTTTCCTCATTCAAGTCCTTGAGCTCTTCATAACTAGGGTGAGATGAGTTGTAGCACCAGTCCCAAATCCAAATTTGGAGAGGTGCCAACAGCATGCCATGGCAGGCAAGGTTCTTTGACTAGATGTGGTACCTTTTATTAGACCAATTTAAAAAGTTCTTTGCAAGTTTTCGGGCACAAGCACCCTTCATCAGACAAAACCAACAATCCTGCAACAGCCTCCCATAGCACTTTACACCCTTCACTCCCCAATCCCCTGGCTCTTTGGCATCCCCTCACCCCTGATCTTTAGAGCGAGGGACAAACATTACACATAAACCAGGTTAAGTGATCAGAAACTGGTTTAAAGCTGTAACAGAACGTAAGTTCAGTGCATACAAACCAGTTTCAAAATGACTGAAACTGGCTAAACATGATTAAAAGCAGTATCAGGCTTAATTGATTTGGGCCAAACCAGCTTATGCAATGTCTGTCCCAGACCGCTTCTTGGTTTAAGTTAAACCAGAGTCCCACAGCATCCCAGATGCTTTGCAGCCCTGGGCTGTACTGTCTGCTCCAGAGAACAGGCTGGTCCTGCCCCTCTCCTCTCTAGCCAGAGGTCCAGGGGACTGCGGGCACAGCAGGGTCTGCCTGGCTTCCCTTGCTGCTCACTGCTCAAGCAGGGATCTCCCCCTGCCTCCCTCCCCTCTCCCACAGCATGGACCTCAGCCCCACAGACCCTAGGCTTGTGGTATGCTAGCTAATGCTGAGAGGTGTCTCCAATTTCACTGGGACAGGCAGACAGAACAGTGTCTGCTTAGGGCTTTTTGGAGCTAAAAAACAGGTCAGCTGGTTAAGTCCCTCCATTCCTCCCTTAGAAAAAGCTGTTTAAGAAGAGCTTGAACTAATGAGAGAGGCTTTTGTTTGGTGATGGGCTGATAAACACTGTGTTATCAGCCCCCTGCTGATTTGCAGCCCTGTCAGGTTTGCAAACAGCATGAGGAAGCAGGGAGAGGGAGATTGAAAGCTCAGTATCATCAGTAGATGCATGCACTGCACACCCTCAGATTGCTAACCCAGGCCTGGGAGCTGGCGACATTCCTGCCCCTTGAGCAATGCGTGGGGAAAAGCCTGGGATGGTGCAGGCCCGGGTGGGGGATTTAAACCCCTCCCTAATCAGAACATCCTGCCAGGGCCTGGCCATGCCCCACCCCCTCATCTCAGCTCTGAGGAAGAGAGGGGAGGGCTGCTCTAGTGTCCCTTGGCTTCTAGCCTGAGTCACTGCAGGCCTGTACTGCTTCAGTCCTGAGGGAATGTCTGTGGGTTGCAAAGCAGTTCAACCTTGGCAGGTTAAACTAACCTGCAAAGATTGAATCAATTCAGGCTCGGGCTTGAATGTCTGTCCTTAGCCTAGCATTCAACAGCATCTCTACCCAGGACACTGAAATTGCTCTAGTTATTCCTCTGTTCTTCAATCCAGGTGACTTTGCTAACTAGCTCTTGCTAATTTCTCCAAATATGCCCTTTTAAAATTAAGAACCTTAGTAACAGACCTATTTGTTTAAATTTCCATTTAATTTAAACTGAATCAACTTGCGATCACACAGTCCAAGGTTATTTTCTATGACTGACTCTTCTGTGAGATCCTTGCTTTTTACCGAAACCAGGTCTAAAATAAGCATGTCATCTTGTCAGTTCATAGGCTGTATTGCAGAAATCAGTCAGCACTCACGCCTAGGATTCTAGGGCTCGATTCCTATATTTGGCACAATCCCCAGCAGTATTTCCCTCCCTAATAACATTATAGAGAACTCTCTATGCAGCCCCAACCCTGGCAACTCCCAACACGACCCCAACAGAAACTGTTTTGCTATCATCCCTCAAAGAGATCCAAAGAGATTCTGTTTTATTCAGGAAATCGCTTCGTATTTCTCTCCTTCCAAACTGCCACTCCTCCCTTCCTACCACTGTTGATGCTCTCTAAAAGGCCCACATACTTGGTATTTCTTCCATTCCTTTTTCCTCACCCCCAGACTAATGCTGTTGCTAGATCCTGCCAGTCATTCCCACCCCCAGCCTCTCCAAAATCCTCTCCCTTCTGAGGCACTGTTAGCTGCTGTTCTCTAGCTTCCCTGATGCTTGCCTCACTCCCAGTTAAACCACTCAGAAAACTGCCAACAACAGCATCTTGTTTCCAGTCAATTGGCAAATGCTTGCATAAGCTTCCCTCCTCTCCCACTTCTGAATCAAATTCAAATTCCTTGTCCTCAGCTAAAAGGCTCAGCATGACCCGGTGCTAGATTCTCCCACTGCTCATGTCTTCTGCTCACCTCCTGGCCCAGTTCACTGTTCCCACACAGCTAGGCTTGGAATCCCCTTCATCATTCCCATGGTTTGTCAGAACAAGAATTCACAAGAAGCTCTTGAGTGCCCCGTCTAGCCAAATGTTTTGGTATGAAGAGATTAGTTGGATAGCCACCTGCCATTTCATTGGTGCATCGCATGACCCTCTGCTAAGGATGGAGAGGAGCCTTTTGTGACATTTGCTATTTCCAGCAGTTTTTAGTTGCACAACTAGAAATATTTATAATAGTATACCAAGTGAAAAGATGTAGGAACTTTTCATTATCCCTTTTCTCTTTTGTGGCATGTAAAACTCATTGCATTGGCAACGCAATGCAATTGTAGGGGCAAGTTCTGTTTTTTCTATTTTGTCATTGAATTCAATAGGTGCAAGATAGGCTGAAGACATAATAATCTATGGTTAGAAAACTTAATGTACTTTATTTGTTTCCAGTCGGCTAAGGCTGACTCCTCTTACCTTTGTTCCAAACACATGGTTCTCATTAGATCTATATGACACACAGCTAACTTGGGGCCTAAACAAACATTAATTTGACCTGAGAACAATTTGCTTTTAGTAAAATTCATTTTTCAGAGATTTAAACTGAGGATCAGCTTGGAAAAAAATAGTTTGTATGTACAGCTGTGATTAGATAGAAGGCAGTGAATTGGCGGGATACTACAGGACGCACAGACTCACCATTAATTCCTGTTGCTTTAATGTGCCATGCTGCGTCGGCAATACACAAAGCATGATCTGTTCCTAGGATCAGCCCATTTGTTCCATGAGATAAATGCATCCGCCGGTTGTTCCAAATTCTCCAGGACTGAATTCAGGATGAAGTACAGCAAATAGTAGAGAATGTTCAGCAATTTAAAATGAGAGGTATTAAAATGTGATGGAGTGGTGAGATACCAGCATGAACCTGGGAGAGCTGCATTATTCATGAGTTGTCAATCAGCAAGTGATTTAAAAGGTGTTCCCAGAAGAATAACATACAGTCATACTTATCTGCTTAAATTCTCTCTCCTTCTGTTAATGGCCCTGTAAATTAAATCGTTCAGCAACCAACAGACATTGCATTTGTCTTGGGAAGAAAGCCCTTTGTCCTGGGAATATACAGACACACACGCATCCATTATCCCACTTCAAGTCCCTCTGAAGTATTCTGGATAAAATGCATTAATGCTTTTTCCTGAGATATCCCCTTGTACATTTGTACGGGTATTGCAGTTCATTCCAGGAACAAGCCTGTCAGACATTGCACTCTCTCTGGCCACCTCCTGCTGAAGAAGCAGCAATACAGCTCCAAAGGGGGGGCTGTAAATCAGTGGAGCTCCACCTTTTCATCCAGTGGGCCAGATTGGCAGTGCCCAGTCCCTCCATGGGCTGGATCCTGCTGGTGGACGTAATCCAGCACCAGCACAGCCCCACCCAGCAGCGTGGAGTGGGGTGGGGAACAGCCTGGCCCTGATCCAGCTGTGTGGCTCCAGAAGGGGGTGTGGGCTGGCCCTGAACCAGCTGTGCAGAGAGAAAGGTGCACGGCCCATCCCATCCCTGATCTGGCTGTGCAGGGGAGGGTGGTGGCCCTACTGTTTCCCACTGCGCAGGGCTTGAGAGTTTGGCAGGGCAGGGTGGGGAGTGGTTGGTATTAGCTGCCACTTTTCCCTTGCATTTCCCAACCCATAGAAAGCCCTGCAGGCTTGATTCCAAGACTCCACAGGTTGCATTTGGCCTCAGGCCAGAAGTTGAGCACCCCTAGTGCAAATGACTGTGTGGCACCAGTTATAATCTGGGTCAAATTCCAGGACCATTAATTCTGGGCTGAGGTAGAGCCAGGGGTGTGCAGAGGTGCAGGTGCAGTCCCTGCTCCTTGAGTCCTGCTCCACACAAACTTTAAAACCAACAGCCTGGGAAGGGCAGCAATGTTTCTATGCAGGCAGTGCAGCAGAGTCAATAGAAACAGCACGCAGTGCTAAGGGAATCAATTGACTTCATGGTTCATTATCTTCTACATGATTCCTGCTAATCTCTCACCATTGCGTAGGTGCTAACTACCCTCTCTCCTTATTATGGTCTTGATGTTCAACTATTCAAACTATCCATTCTTCTGCAATGCTGCTGTCTGTTTGCCATTCCTGGTAATAACTCTCTCTCTTTTACAGCCCTGAAGGCTATTCTCAGCTCTAGCTAAAAACCTTAACTCAGGTGTAGTAATATTAATTCAAGTGTAGAAACGACTTCTACAGAAGTATTGAACCCACTGGCAAGCCACTCAGGAAAACTAGAGTTTGCTTTACAAATCTAAGCAAGAAATGTATATTTAAGTGAAAGGACTATGGGACGAATGACACAATAACTTTGATTTTTTTTTACATTTTTTTGCCTAGTTTGTTGTGTTTTTAAATGTATTATATAATCTATCAAATTAGTACACACTCCAACAGTTATATTAATTTTTTACTTTCATCTTAAACAGAAAAATGTAGTGCTAGGCCCCTAGCATATTAGTAAAGCTTCTAGCTTCTCTTTAACAGGAGAAAAAAGTCTCATGTGTATGTGATGATGCACCACACTACATGAACTTCCCTTTTCAAAATCCTAGATCCACCTACGACCCTGGGTCATAGGTTATCTCTATTTATAGCCTTGATGCATTAGCCAGCCATTGGTGTCCATTCTGCTCCTACTTTAGCCCCTAGGACGGTGCATAGGGACTCCCAATGAGCCACAAGGGGCCAGGAAAACATTTCCTCAGCGCAAGAGCTTCATAGGTCTATAGTGAACAACCTTTTGCTCTCACTGATATGCTGATATGATATCCCAGAAGTCCCCACAAGCTGGGGGCACAGGAATGGAGGTACTGGGGTTCACTGTACGTTATAGATAGCCCTGGACAATCTACTTTAATTTAGAGCAGCACTGGGACTGCTATAATTCACAGAGCAGGCCTTTAGCATGCATCACAGAGTAATACCAGGAGAAGATCTCTCTGGGAAGCTACATGAACATGTTTCCCCAGCAATAACACGATGTTTCCAGTGCCTTAAACATACAGCTTGATGATCTCTGACCCAGCAAATAGCTCCATAGACTTCACTTGACCTCTGCAATCATGCAGGGTGATAAGGAGCCTTTTACATAATCCAGCAGTTACTGGTGTTCACAGGCACTGTGAATTAACGGGAAGCTAAGTTCTGATTCCTTTCATCTGGGCCAGCTGTTTGGTTTTCCTGGTTGAATCCAGCTGCTTATAGATCTAACCCTTCAATAGCAACTTCCAGCTCAGGGCATCCACTTCCAGGTGAACTCCCTCTGTCATGACTGCAAGTTCACTTGGGCTGTTCACTCTGCCAGCAAGCAAATCACACTCCCAGTAAATGAAGTGGAGACAGCAGGTTCTCAGCCCCTTCCTGGCCACCACTTCTAATGATTCTCCAGTCACCAGTAAATAACCCATAGCTTTGTTTGAGAATGATGCTCCCCATCACCTCCAATCAAAGTCTGTCAGGCTGTGAGCTAAGCTCCTGTGGTGGTGGGGACAAATGGTATCTTCCATCCCTTGCTTTTCGGGTCACCTCATATCAGTGTTTGTAATAATGTTCCTTCAGCTCAAAATTTAACATACTGTTGTCTGTATTCAGCCATTGAAATCATACCCTGTATGCATGTTACTGCATGCATGTTACATGTGGGCAGGGATTATTTAAATCTCTATAGTATTATATAGCCTATATAGCAAAGTAAATGTTTGTAGGAAACTAAAAAATGGCACTGAGTTACACGCATAGAATAATTTTCCTTTTCCTTCTAGTTATATTTAGGCAATAAAAACATTTCTTAGTTGCCTTTCCCCCTGCTCCAATATGAAGAATGAAAAAAATATATTAAAAGAAACTCCCAAAAGAATAATCTCTTTATATGGTTGGTGTCTTGGCAGCTAATTGCTATCCCTTGGGACTCAGTTACTGATGGCTTAGTTGACTATCATTTGCCTGCTGCATTTGTAGATAGCAGTTAAACAGGGTGTAGTGGCAGGAAGCCTACAATAACCAGTGCTTCACAAAGATATAGCATGACCACACAGCTCAATCCCACCCATTTTTTTTTTACCTTACAGATGGTATTCCACTCCTAGTAGGTTTGGACCCAAAAGATGCCCAATGAAACACAGTGTTGGAAAATATGCCCAGGGAAAGTCTAAAAACATGATTATATTTTGCTTTGCATATCCAAAAAACCTTCTCTATTTAGAACCTTTAATTCATGAACATTTTTCACGTGGGAAAATATTGAGGCCAGTGAAGTTTCCATTGGGAAAGTGCACGTACTGGAAAAGTTTCTGGGAAGTGGTAGAAAAATTGTTGTATAAAAAGTTGTATTAAAATGTTTTTTAAAACTGAAGTGAAATCAAAATATAACAGCTGTTTTCAGTCGTAACTGATCATCAGATGCAAGCACTGACTCAAACGTTCACATGGTGCTAAATCACTGGAGCAGAAATCTGCACATAAGCAACCTATATCTTCACGGGCATTTTCCTGTTTTGCACATGCTAATCCAGATTTTGCTCACACAAACCAGGGTGCACATAGAATCTGTGAGCATGCACTTAGCATCTCTTTGAGAGAAGCTGTTAATTTCTGCCTAAACAGATAATTTAAAAGTGATTTTTTTCAAACTCAATTCCCCTCCACTGTCTTTCATGAATCAAGTTGTTTATTATTCTTGTGTTTTTACTGTTGGATGTAGAAGCTTTAACAGTAGCAGTGCCAGAGTGGTTAAGGCATCTCTGCTCCAGATGTGTGCTGAAGGCTGCCCTCAGTTAACCCAACTGTATATGGGTTCCTGGTCACTTGGGCTGGGGAGTTAAAGATGACAAGAGATTTTACCCTCTCCATCACTCTGTTGTATACAAACAGTGGGATGATCTGGTGAAAGCAACAAGCTCAGAAAATGATCCTCATAGTACCATTCTGGAATGATATGAGCAAAATTGCATTTTTCAAGGTCAGATAAAAGGTTTCTCCAGTAATTGAGAGTCTGGGCAAGAATCTTAGCTATGAGCAAGAGGGTGTTGTGATTTATTTGCTTGAAGAAGGCAGGTGAATCTGTGTTTCTGGATACTATTATCCAGGAATTAAGTACAGAATGAGAAGAGAAAGGGGCCGTGGACAGAGCCTTGTGAAACTCCAGCATAAAGTGGGAAGGGGAAGATAAGGAAGATTCACTGATGGATACTCTTAAAGTAAATCAGAGTAATAGGGAGAGAACCAGAGGGAGTCACAGAAGAACGCGATTTCAAGGAGATCCTAGTTGACTGTGTCAAAGGCAGCTGACATATCGCTGAGAATAAAGAGGTCATTAGAGACTTTTGTGGAACAATTTCAACTGGGTACAGATCAGTGTGGGTGTAGAATGGAAGTGGAAGAAAAGAATAAGGATTGTAGATAGTGGATTCAGTTAGCTTAAAGATGAAAGTGAGAAGATGCAGTATTTGGAGAGGCCAGTGGGTCAGGGTAGTATTTTTTAAGATAGAAGAGACTGCATGAATAGAATAAGAGGAGAACAAGGAGAGGCCAAGGAGATAACAGAAAGGATGAGTGTGGGTACAAGAAAGATGAAGAAAGCGGGTAAGATGGGGTTGGATGGGGTCACTAACATAAGCTGAAGGTTAGAGGAGGATAGCTAAATGAGACAGTTGTGCATCTAGAAGGAGAAAGACTTGCAAGCAGGAAAGGGGGCAGGACAAGGAATGGACAGGAGATGTAAGGACATGTTATATTTTGTTAATTTTCTTTTAGAGGATATTTTTGGGAACCTCTGCATAGAGAGACAAGTGGAAGCCAGAGAAGTTAAAGGTTTGAAGTATATGTTAAAATGGTAAAAAGGCACCCAGGACTGCAGGTGTGGGATTCCTAGGAACACTCCTGGCTCATCATCTCCATGCAACCACTGCCACATGTCAACCATTTCATATAACCCATTTCATAAACCTGTTGAGCTCCATCTTAAAACTTGGCACATTCATTTAGGGTGGAGAAGTCAAGTTGTTTGGCCAGGAAGACCTGAGGAATGATGGAGGAAAAAATACATTTGAAGAAGTCCGCCTTGCCATGGGATTTCCACCTGAAATGTTCCTTGGTGAAAGGACAATAGAAGAGGATGCTATAGGGGAGCTAGGGTTAGGGGATGGCTGGGTAGAGCATGTGATGAGAAAGAAAAGCAAAAGAGCCAAGGGGGAAGAGTGAAGCGTGGAGAGAAGGAGGAATGTAATAGATGGCATGGAAGAGAGGGCTGAAGGCAAACTGAAAATCATCAAGCTTGTCAGAGGGGAAGTCTCAGAAGGGCTGAGTGACAGGGCACAAAGGGATGGCTAAACAGAGTGAACTCAGCAACAAAGGGAGCAGTGTCTGGTGGAGAGTGAGTTGAGAGAGTCATGCTTTTGTTGAGTGGGGAAATTGAAGCATGCTAGCAGGCCAACAGAAGGCACACAGATGAGGAAACATAGCTCAAAGACTGAGCTCATCAACTTGGAAGCTGACATCATTAAGGATGAGTGCAGTAGACCACGAGCTGAGGAAGAGAGGGATAGAGGTTACCATCAGAGAGAGGTGGGTGGGGAGAAGTTGGGTGACAGTACATGACAGAAACATGAATGGGGAGAGGTGGAAAGAGTCAGACACAGTGCTGTTCAAAAGAGGAGAAAGAGTGGACAACAGGAAGCAGGAGTGGGAGAGAAGCTAAGCATCCTGATCTTGGTCTGATCCAGGGCAAGGAGTGTACGTTGTTGTTCCTCTGGCTGTTGTCATTGGCATTATTAATTAATGAAACAGGCACAAGCAAGTGGCTGAAACAGACAAAATAGAATGTGGACAAACTGGGAGGAACAGGCCACGAGAAGAGGAATTGGGTTCGTTGAAAAAGCAGAAATGCTACTGAGCCTTGCCCATGGGTTTGCAGGAAAGCCACGCTAGGTCCATGCAGCCAGGAGGTAACATGGAACATATACTCACAGGTCTCTGCCTAACATGATAAGGAGGCGGCATGTCTTAAAATGGTAAGTCTAACCTAATGGTAAGTCCAACCTGCTGTGGCTAGTTCCAGCACTTGAGTTCCCGGCATTCTGGGGAGAAGAGTCAGGCAGTCAGCTCAATGGGAAGTCAACAGAAAGGTTGGAGGGGTACAGTACAGGCATTATTTTATCACCTTAGTGATATGTCTTTTGCTTGTTTGCCAGATTTAAATTCAAGATCCTTTTATAAAGTCCTGCTCATGCAGAGGTGAGTCTTGGAGCTGGGCTGGTGGGTGCTCTCCAAGGCTAGGCATCCAGTGTTCTTTTTCTGCTGGGTTAGCCATGTCTTTTATACAAGACATAATTCCCTTGCGCTGTCTGAGGCCCCCACTTCTGCCACGCACACATAGTAACGGGCTTTCCTTTCCAAGTCTAGGGTAAGACCATTCTTCTCAGAGAGTAAAAGAAGAATAGATTTAAAATCCCTCTTCGAAGACAAAAATCTCTATCTTCATCTTGAGTTCTTAACCATCCATTATTTCTGTCTGGTAAAACAAAGCATAGATAGTGCTGATATTTCTTTCATTTAAGTGCTTTTTATACTGGAGTGACTCTGCTGATTTTAGTACAATCACTTTTGATTTATGTTGGCAGAAAGCTGGAGCATCACAGTAATGGATCAGGCTTGGTGCCTGTGAATTTCTCACAGGCTGGTAACAAATCTGTCTGAAATGCAATTGCTTCAATTCATTATGTTGTTATTATTAATCAAGTTTATTAATTTTGGGCTGCACACAGACTTCCCTGTGCAGCCCGGGGCTGGCCGGGAGCTTTCCTGTTCTGGGCCAGGTCCCAGCCAGGTCTGGGCTGGGTGGGGAACTCTTGTGCAGGGAGCTCCTGGCCCCAGCCCCATGATTGGCAGACACTGGGACATTGCTCCCTGCCCCCAGCAAGTGCCTGCTCTGTCCCAAGCTACAATCAGAGAGCGCAGACTGGGACAATATCCCCCTTCCCCAGCAGCAAGCAGCTCCCAACCCCAGCTGTGACTGCGATTGTCCAAGCCCAGGACCAGAGCCTCCCCTGGCAACAGGCAGCTCTTGGGGGAAGGGATTGTTCTCCCACCCTCCTGGACCATCTACATGTGGGCTACTGCACAGTAACTACAGTACAGTTAATTTGCAGGTAGCATATTAACCACACAGTTGACTAATTTACTGTGCAGTAAGCATCTACACATGTAGATGGTGATACTTTACCACGCAGTCAATTAGTCAACTAAGTGGTAAAGCATTTCATGTAGATGTGCCCACTAAGGGAAAATATCCAACTAAGATTTCTGTTAAAAATAACCTGGCATCAGCTTCTCAACTTGCTTTTACATTGTGGAGCAGAAATGAACCTAAGCAGGCTTGGAAAAACTACAAACCAGACCCTGACTTTGCAACTTGAGTTTACTTCAGTCGCAGGTCAGGAGCCCCTCTGGGTCACAGAGTCGTAGGGTGGGAACGAACCTCATCAGTTATCTAATTCTGTCCTGTGCACAGCTGCAAGGATAGCTAAATTATCCTAGACAGATGCTTATCCAGCTACTTCCTGAAAACTTCCAAAGAAGGAGATTCCACAATGTCCCAAGGCAGCTCGTTTCAGTGTCCTACTCTTACAGTTAGAAGGCTTTTCCTGAGATTTAATCTAAGTCTGCATTCCTATAGTTTAAATACACAGCCTTGTGTCCTGCCTTCTGGGCACGGGAGTACAGTGATTCTCCATCTTCTTCATGGCAGCTTTTCAAATATTTGCAAATTGCTATCATGTCTCTTTAATCTCCTGTTCTCCAAACTAAACATACCTTGTTCTTTCAACCTTTCCTCATATGGCTTTAATTGCAACCCCCTTTATCTCACTTCTGGATTCTCTCCAGGTCCTCTACATCCTTCACAAAATGAAGTGTCCCAAACTTGACATGAAACTCCATCTGAGGCCCAGCTGGTGGCAAGTGGACTCGGACTGTCACTTTCCATGTCTTGCACACAGCTGGCCTGTGAATGCGACAGAAGCCTCAGGATAGCCCAGCTCCCTGTTTCAACTGGCCTTGCTCCTGCTACACTTTCTAGCAGCATTTCACAACATATGGTTTATTCCTTCTTGATAGTACATCAAACAGGCTTGACACACAAATGGCAGAACAGATTGTCTTGAGACCCAACAGCTCACCAGTCTTAACAGGTGAATATGGGGGGGGAGTGTCTTCTAATAGTTTTTTTTCCCATACACACTTTTGTTGCTATAACAACCTAACACACATTTTTTCAGCCTGATTCCTTTTCTTTGCATTCATTGACGTGAGCATTTTCTTCCACTGTCAGGAAACTTACCTTTCTGTATTCAGCAGCTCTGGCTATGGTGTGGCTATTCTCTTGCCACCCCACAGCTGTGCTTTAAATATAAAATTTGACATTAGCATTGGCCATGCCTTTGCATTCCAGTTAGACCTCTTGGCCCCACCTTTAGACTGTACCAGGCATTATAAAAGGGAGTTGCTGCCTCAAAGTGCTTAAATTATTCAGAAAAAAAAAAAGAAAAAAAATCAGACGCAGAGGGTGCTTCCAGACAGGTGCACATGTGTACTTCCCTGGGGACAAATAGCCTGTCCCCAGGTAATGCTAATGCATGCACACTGTAGAGCATAGCAAGTTGCCCAGGGTGGGGTGGGGTAGGGGAGACTGGGCTGGCCCCAGCAGCCTTACCTGGGGTCCTGGGGGTCTCCTGGGGCACCAGTGGTGGTGATCCGGGCACACAGAGCTTGGGTGGCAGCTGGAGTGTGGCTCTGGCCAGCTAGGCTCTGGTTTTGGGCAGTACATGCTGCCACCATGTGCACTGTCCCCACTTTTTTTGGCCTGGGTTTTTTTTACACTGGTCAAATACCCTTCGTCAGGAGGCATCTGCAGATGGTCTGTGCTCTTCCTGGATAGAGCAGTAAAGCAGCCAGAGGCCAGTGCAGTATGCAAGAAAGCCAGTCAGTTAAAATGTAAATTGAAGTGGTCAGTAGATAAGAAACAGGTTGGGGCGGGGAAGGGGAATGAATGCAGGTGTAGTCAATAGATGGCAGCTTGGGGGAAGGGAATGAGAATAGCTTGTAAAAAGTGGAGGGTTTAGCTGGGTAGTCAGATGTTAGGCAGCTTGTAATGTGTCTTAAATCCAATTTCTATATTTAGTCCACAATTTTTTTTTTGTCTCCAGTAGTATCTTGAGTACGTACTAGCCTCTGGCTGCTTTACCCAATGGAAGGGAGGGCCATCACCAGGGAGGACTATATCTCAGTTGCTCGGGGCTGCAGGGGGGCGGTCAGGAAGGCCAAGGCAGAAATGGGACTGGGACTAGCGACCCAGATCAAAGACAACAAGAAGTTCTTTTCTTAAATACATAGGGGGTAAAAAGAAGGTACCGGGTAATGTGGGGCCGCTGCAAGACACGCTAGGAAATCTGGTCGTTACACCAGACAGCAAACTAACCTATTTAAAAATGTCTTTGCCTCCATTTTTCTGAGCAGGGACTGGGTCATCCCCCCCACTGGGACCCCCTCAGACCCCAGGGCAGGCGCACACAGGCCTAGGGTCAGTGAGGATCTAGTCAGGGAACTTCTGGAGGGACTGGATGTATTTAAATCAGCTGGTCCTGACAATCTCCACCCCAGAGTGCTGAGAGAATTAGCAGAGGTTATTGAGGGACCCCTGGCACGGCTTTACGAGCACTCGTGGTGCTCTGGTGTGGTTTCCAGAGGACTGGAAAGGTGCCAATGTGATTCCCATTTTCAAAAAAGGGAGGAAGGAGGACCCAGGAAACTATAGGCCAGTTAGTCTTACCTAAGTCCTGGGGAAGCTTTTTGAGAGATTTCTCCTGGCGCATATCTGCGAGGGGCCAGCAGGGGAGGTTATGCTTAGGGCCAACCAACACGGGTTCATTAGAGGCAGGTCCTGTCAGACCAACCTGGTGGCCTTCTGCGATCAGGTCACAAAATCCTTGGATGCAGGTGTCACGGTGGACATAGTCTTTCTGGAGTTTAGGAAGGCCTTCAACACTGTGTCTCACCCCATTTTCATTAAAAAACCAGGGGACTGTGGTGTCGACACCTACACAGTCAGATGGGTCGCAGATTGGCTGGAGTGCCACATCCAGAGAGTGGTGGTGGACGGGTCCTATTCGACCTGGAGGGATGTGGGCAGTGAGGTCCCTCAGGGCTCAGTGCTCGGGCCTGCACTGTTCAACATCTTCTTCAGTGACTTGGATGAAGGGTAAAAAGCACCCTGTTCAAATTCACAGACGACACTAAGATGTGGGGAGAAGTGGTCACGCTAGAAGGGAGGAATAGGCTGCAATTGGACCTAGACAGGTTCCAGGGGTGGGCAGATGAGAACAGGATGGGTTTCAACACTGACAAGTGCAAGGTGCTGCACCTGGGGAGGAAGAACCAGCAGCATACCTACAGGCTGGGGAACTCCCTTCTTGTCAGTGCACAGGCAGAAAAGGATCTTGGAGTCATTATTGATGCCAAAATGAACATGGGCCGGCAGTGTGGGGACGCGGTCAGGAAGGCCAACCGTACCTTGTCATGCAACCACAGATGCATCTCAAGCAGGTCCAAGGAGGTGATCCTCCCCCTCTATGCGACACTGGTCAGGCTGCAGTAGTAGTACTGCATCCAGTTCTGCGTACCGCACTTCAGAAGGGATGTGGACGACATGGAGAGGGTCCAGAGGAGGGCCACTCGCATGATCAGGAGGCAGCAGGGCAGGCCCTACGAGGAGAGGCTAAGGGATCTGAACCTGTTCAGCCTCCACAAGAGAGGGCTGAAGGGGGAATCTCGTGGCCGTTTACAAACTAGTCAGGGGGGACCAGCAGGCATTGGGGGAGTCCCTGTTCCCCCAAGCACTACCAGGAGTGACAAGAAATAAGGGTCACAAGCTGGCAGAGTGTAGATTCAGACTAGACACCAGGAGGCGCTACTTCACTGTCAGGGCGGCTAGGATCTGGAACCAACTTCCAAGAGAAGTGGTGCTGGCTCCTACCCTGGGGGTCTTCAAAAGGAGGCTAGATGGGCACCTTGCCGGAGTCATTTGACCCCAGCATCCTTTCCTGCCCATGGCAGGGGGTCAGACTTGATGATCTCCTCAGGTCCCTCCCGACCCTACCAACTATGAAACTACTCCATCCAGGAAGAGCGCAGACCAACTGCAGATGCTTCCTCAGCTTGATGAAGGGTATTTATACCTGAAAGCTTGCAAAGAATTTTTCCAACTGTTTGATTTAGTCTAATAAAAGACATCAGATTTACCCAAAGAACCTTGTCTGCCTATGTCCTTAGACCAATACGGCTACAACCTACACTCCTGAATTTCTCATGATTTACATCTCCCATTCACATGCAGGATGGTAATACCACATGTATAAAGTTATCTAAGGGGACAGAATTAAGAGCAAGGGAATAGCCGAGAAGAGGGAAATGTAAGCTGAAGATTGTGACTGCTAACAGTCAGTCACAGGAAATCCATTTTCAGTGGTGTGGGGCCAGGCCACAGGCAAGAACTGGAGTGCACAGCCAGGTCAACTGGCCCACAGAACTGTAATTTGGTGGTGGCAGCATCGATTGCTGTAGCTCCCAGAGCCACGACAGCTGCTACTCCTCCCACTGCCCAAAATGGGCAGCCCTGCAGACCAGATAGTATAGCTCCATGCTCCAGATCTAGCCCGTGGGACTTCTCCTGGATCCAGACATTTGGCAGCAGGAGAAGCAACAACAGTATTAATTACAATCAGCTACAGCAATTAAGGCGGCCAGCGCTCACCACCACCAAATATTCAGACCTGTGGGGAGCCCCATGGGTTGAATGAAACAACTCCACTGGCTATTGATCACATCTGCAGTAGACGATGTGAAATGGTGGGAACCACCACATGGAGGCCATTTCAAAGACAACACACTGAATAAAGCAATCTTGTTCCAGCATGGAGATGGACAAAGGGACTGAAAAGTCTGACTCTGAGTCTGCAGCAACCCAGGCCTAAATGTTGGAGGGCAGGGAAAGAATCTGGTGGAAGGCCCTCCTGTTCACATCTGTCAACCTGCAACCCAGTCAGCTCAGCCCAATAGGGGCAGCTAAGATGAACAAAGACGGGGGCGAGAGCTGAGTGAGCGCATCTAGACGAGAAGCTTAATGCACAGTAGACTGCTTGGCTGCATTACAGTGTTAAGGCAAAAACCATGCTATTATGCTAGTGCACAGTAGTATTAGTCTACTGCGCATTAACTGTCACGAAAAAAAGCATACACTTGTGCTAACGTGCAGAAGGGCAGGCTACTGCACATTTTGTACTTCCTTTTGCAAGTAATACATTTAATGTGCAGTACGCACTGCGCATTAATGAACGTGCAGATACACCCAGTGGCTAGAAAGAGATACTCAGTGTGAGACAGACCCACTACTCAGTCCTTGCTGGGATCAGGTTCCCTATGGTCTCAAATATCTGTTCTTTCATTTAATTCCCTCAGGACTTTGCCTGGGTTGGTTGGTCAAGTTCAAGCGCTGTATGAGGTAGCCGACTGCTGGGTAGCCCTTATTTTCCGCTCAGGGGTCCAGCTGTCGCACAGGAAGTTCTGAATTCCTCAAGGGTCACCAGCTGCCTGCTCCATGTTCTGCAGGGAGCTAATTGCATTTCCAGGTAATGCCTCAGCCATGTGTATGTGTAGGATTTTTCAGCCATAAATGGGGAGTCAAAAGGAGTGTTGCATAAGTAGAGAACGCTCTCTGGAGACCAGCCCCCTCCACTCTGCTGCCTCTAAAGCTGTAAATGCAAAAAAAAGCAGCATCTGTAAAAGCCAACACCTCATCTTTATAGCAAGGGATTTTTACTTCAGATGCCCATGAAATGAAGGTCATTGCTCGCTGCCATTCGCAGTCTGTTGCTTGTTGGCTGAGAAAGAACTGAGGCTGCTGACATGAGAAACCCCCCCCCCACAAAAACCAGCACTTTACCAGAAGAGGAATCATGTTAGTTTGGCCTGGCTTCCCAGTGTCTGTATAGATTGGGTGCTTCAGTGAGGCTTTTTGGTGATTTTATCTAAAGCTGATTCTGGGCATAGGCTGCACTCAGTGCAGGGGTGCACCAAGCTGAAATGTCTGGTATTAGCAGCAGCAATTTATTAGGGTTGTGCAAAGGTTCGGATCATGATTCGGATTCAGAGATGATTCGGATGATTCAGAGGCTGAATCTACTAATCAGAATTGAATCTCTAGAATCTTTAGGCTTTCCGAATTGATTTGGAAAAGATTCAGCAATTTGGAGATTCAGCCATAGGGTATAATGGGGAATCAATGAAATATCTATAACTTTGATTTTTTTGGCTGATTCGGATGAAACTTGCAGGGGTGGTAGCCTCTGCTGAGGGCATGAAGCCTGCCAAGTTTCAAGGAGATAGGTGCAGGGGTTTCTGGGAAACTGCACCTCAAGCTGCTGATGAGCAAAACCTGTGTCACGTATGTGTTAAGCCACAGTGGGGTAAAATGGGCTCAATATAGATTAGACGGGAATTCTGGCACACTGCGACCTGCCGGACATCCGACTCCTCAGGTACCGCTGCACTTCTACCTGCTCTGCTACATCCCGTCCCCTGCCCCGGCCTGTCCCTCCCCCCATGATGCCTCCATTTCCATTTTCACTGACTGGCTTTCTTGCCTGCACTGCGTGCCAGCCTGGCCTCTGGCTTCTTTACTATTCCTTCCATCCAGGACCAGGAGACACACCAACTGCAAGTACTTCCTCAGCCTGACAAAGGGCTTTTCAACCCGAAATTTTTCTAATTATTTTTTTTTCATAATAAACATATACACATAAAAACACAAGATAAGCCATCACACACCATGAGTAACATATATCCAACACAACATCTTTACTTCTTGCTGTCAATTCCTTTATAACAAGAAAGGCTCTGTGGCAGTTCCGTCTGGCTACTTTTGATGCTGCTGGTGCCGCTGGTGCTATTGGTGTTGAGTCAGCTAAGTTATCTTGACCTGCCGTCGTTTACAGTGGTGGATCAGAATGAGGCTGTAGGGGAGGAGGAGGCCTCATGGGGGCACACTGCCATGTTGTGCAGAGGCCCCAGTGCCAGAAAAGGCACACATGAACACACACACAGTTGCACAAGCACCCATGTCATGAGTTTTGCCTACCTGCAGCCAGAGGTGCAGGGTCCCAAGACCCAGACTCCCCCTGCACTTATCTCCTTGACAGCTGGCAGGCTTTGTGGCCACAGCAGGCCTGCAGTTTTCACCCCCCTATGCCTTAACACACACACGGTGTCACCTATGTCATGAGTTTTGCTTATCAGCAGTTTTAGGTGCTGTTTCCCAGAAACCCCTGCACCTATCACTTGAAACTTGGCAGGCTTCATGCACTTCGCAGAGGCTACCACCCCTGCAAGTTTCATTCAAATCAGTAAAGTTATAGATATTTAATTGATTTCCCATTATACCCTATGGCTGAATCTCTGAATCTTTTCCAAATCGAACCAGAAAAGCGATTTGAATCTCTGAACTGAATCGGCTGAATTCGAATTGAATAGTTGCCTATTTGCACAGGCCTACAGTTTATATGTCGCAGTGCTGCAATGTTGGGAACTGGTCAGACTGGTGGACTGGAACTCTTTCTGCTGGTATCTTGAGAAGGTCAATGCCCAGCTAGCTTTGACCTTAGTTCCCCTCACATTACCTTTTCTTAAACAAAGACACCTTCAGATCTGCCAAGGACCTGAAAAAGAGTGGAAACTGCTGCTCTTTGAAAGGAAAGCAAAGAGCCAGTAGACTGCAAATGGACTTGGCTCTGCTCAGAAAGGGGCCAAACCTGTAGCATCTAGAGCCAGCAATTTTCAGGATGTCTAGACCCAGTGGTTAACTCAGACTGTGATAGTGATGGGGCCAGAAAAAAGTCTGAATCTATTCCAAAGACCCCTAAAGGCTGAGGATCGCTCTTGCAGGAGAAGACTGGGAGGTCAGTGCACTGCAGGGGTTAGTGGCAGTGTACGCTCTCCAAACACTGTGCTACAAAGGCATCCCCTCTACCCTTCTGGCATAAGGAGAACCAATTCTGTCTCAGGTCCATTCAGTTCTTGGCCTCTCTGGTGACACTTCCAGGACAAGAACTGGTGAGATCTGGACAAGCCATTCTGAGTGAGCAATTTTTGTTGGAAGGCATCGATTGTCCTGCAGATTGTGCACAAGCAGTAGTCTGGCCTTCCCTTAAGTCTGGCCCCTTAATACAACTACAGCAGTGCATAGAGGTCACAGAGGAGCCAAAGGGGCCAGGGAAGTTTCCCCCCATTGTAGGAGCAGCATAGGTCTAATGTAAGTGACCCTAAACTGCCATGTATATAGGGCAAGCTGGAAGCAGAAGAGGGAATGTCAGGCGTGGGATGGGAAGTAGCTGTAACACTGGAGACCACCAGGGATTCTGGGTTGTTGTGCAGCCTCCTGCAGTTGTAGAAAAAAACTGTTGTACTAAAAGCAGCCCCCATGGCTGCTTTATCACACACTGGCTGCTGAGCTGGCAAGAACCCAGAGGTCACAAAGAAGATGGGAAAGCATTACAAGCATTTGGTGCTGTGCCCTAATTGTTGCTCAACATGTTATTAAGAAGCAAATAATACCCCATCCCTCTTCCTTCCCTGCCCCCAGTCAGGCTTAAACACCCTCTTGTGCATATGCACACAGGTACTGGCACAAAGAACAGCCATGCCCCAAGTCAAGAGGGAGCAAAACCCCATGGGCACAAATATTTGCAGAAAACCAAAGAGGTACTAACTTAGCCATGAGGAAAGAGCCTGCCAAGTCGCAAACACTCTGGCAGTGCCCTCCCTGCACTTTGTTTGGTGCCGGACCAAGTCCGATAAAGGAAAAAGCTGGGCCTAATTTTACACCTATGATAGTATTCATAGTAGACTCCACTGGGGCTGCCTTACCAGTGTGTTCTCTTGCTGTGGACTGCTCGAACCACACCAAGGACCTGGAAGCAGAGTTGAAGCAGCCAGATTAGCCATGTTGACAATTGTTTGATGGGGTTGGTGTGGCCCCCACAAGCCAGACTTCAGTGGTAAAATCAGCCTTTCAACAGCAATAAAGTGACTCCATTGGTATAAACGGAAATCGGGCCCTGGGAACTGGGCTGAGAGAAGACACTCATTTCACAGCAGCCAAACACACGTCTCTAGAGGAGACTACCTGGGAAGGCCAGTGGCTGCTTTTCCATTGCAGTGGCAGCATAGTTTGAAATAAACTCAAAGGACAACCTGAGCCCGGCCACCAACAGTTTCCAACTAAGAGTTGTGGGGGGCTGAGATGGCAAATCTCAATAGCAGTCACACAGCACAGGAACTATTGGAGTCTCCCCTCCCTGCACGCACAGAGCAGGCACAAACCACCAGCAGAGCATGCTCCGCACGCCTGGTTCCTGAAGTCTTAGGCTGAGATAATATTGTCTTCCATGCCAATGTTTTTTCCCCCTAGCATCTAAGTTGATCGCAACAAATTTTAGAAACTCACTGAGACTCCTAGTAACATTACAAGTTATGAGCAAAGAGTAATTTAATGTGCAGGCTGAAGCACTAGTTCAAGGTTATGCCAGGTCCCTCACTAAAATAGACATTAGGGCCATTTTTTTCTGAGGACTCTGCTTTGTGTAAGCTGCACAGGTTGCTCTGGTAAATGCTGCGCTGGGGTGTAACATAAATAGGCTGGTAGAAATATTTCAATCACAGTAGAAATATTTAGAGCACACCAAGGGGATCTGTTTTCTGAATGCTTACCAGCCAGTCAGTTCAGAAAAGGTCCCTGTGAATTATTAGTCAAGGGCTGACAATCTACACACCCAAAGCAAAATGCAGTGGAGCTGAACGTGTTTGCAAGAAACCTTCTTCTTTTGTACTGATAAATGTCTCTTGTCCTTTGGATGCATTGACTGCTTCCCCCTGCCAGCTACTTCCACGAGAGAAACTGCTGGGTACAGATTAGATCTGGGGTGACTTAAATCAGGATCAGGGGAAAAAGTCCTCAAAACTGCATTTGGTCAATCACTGAAACTTATTGCTGAGGAAAGGCTTGGACACCCAGTGGCCACTAGTTGCCACATTTTCAAACCTGAGGGGCTGAACTGAGGCACCGTGCTCAGATTCAGACAGCCAAGGATGTAATCCTTTTTTTTTTTTTTTTTTAATAAAAAAAAAAGGCTGAGCTAATTTTAGGCAGCGCAGTTTGAAAATACTGTCCACAGAGGTTTAGTAACTGATAATGAGCTGACCCTGGAAGAACTCTGTTGGCTTCCAAAGCATGCTACAAAATTAATCTAGGAAAAGCCATGATCCTGTACTTTTTGTACAGGATCAGGTACTAAGTCGTCTCAATCCCCAGCATTTCACAGGTCCTTATATAATGTTAGGTATGATACTGATCTTGTTTTACCAGCACAGAACCCCTGGCTTTAGCAGAGTTGCCCCTCACTTGCATCAACATAGGGCATAAAGGAGACTGGCACTCTGCTTGGGAATGAATTCCTCCCCCTGAGTCAGGACGCTGAGGGACACTCCGGAAAATATGCACTGTGATATTTTATTTATCTGAAGCTGAAGTAGCTGGTATGAAAGAAGATGTTCCCTTTTCTTTCATGCCCAGTGTCATCTAGCTCTTGGCCCTTTTATAGCCTGAGAATGCTGTGTCTATTCTAAACTAGCTCCACTTGCCTGCAAAGCCACAGATTAAAGAGTGGATTCCCACTAACACGTAACAGAGATGACAACAACTGCTCATTTGACTGGGCTTTGTGAAGGATATCACGCTCATTGTTGCTTGTTTCTCCTGTGTGTTTGAGACAAGTTCTGCTTTTACAGCTCAGTTAAACTGCAGGGCAATGGACTTCTGGAAAAGCAGCCTACAGACATGCTTTGCAGTGTGACCCAGCTGTATACTCCAGCGGGAAGGAAAAGCTTAAGCTGAGTTCTGGTTGATTTAAGCTGAGTTCTGTGATCAGTCCATCCATTTCCACAGGGGAAAGCCTTTTCCCTGCACTATAGACCGTATCCTTCTGTGTCTGTCTCACCTGGTTTTCTGTTTCTCAAGCCACAGTGCTTTTACCATGTCCTGTGGGTTTAAAGATGGCTCCTTATGCTATAATGGGGATGACTCCTTATGCTATAACGGGGGCAGATTTGTGGATTTGATTATTCATGAAAGAATTTTGACCTGGGTAAGACAGGTAGAAAATCATCCCAAAAAGTGTCCTCTGAGTGATTGCGTAGATCAAAATACTGAAGAGCAATTGTTACACCAAGCAACAACCCAGTGGGCTGTGATCTGGTGTTTTGTTTTGTTAAAAAAATGTCTCAAGAAGAGTGAAGCAACATAGTAGTGGAACTATGTATGTCGCAATCTGAACACTATAACAAAATCTAGTTTTATATTCCTCTTACATAGCTCTGAAAGGTTTACATTGCAAGTAAGTGGGACTAAGGCTGCTCAGCAGGAACCAAGGTGGAGAAAAATTAACTGATTTGCCTGGTGTCACACAGCAGGTTAGTGGTAGAGGTGAGAACAGAAACAGGGGTTGTGGCCTCCAATGGTGTGAGCAAGTGGAATTAAGAAAATCTGATTAGGAAAATGCCTTCAATTCTGAGATCTCAAAGTACATTACAAAAAGCTGAGCTGCGCCTAAGGATGCCCCCGTAACAAGTCTGTGAGGTAGCGGTATATTCTTATCCCTATCTGAGTGGCAATAGATTCAATGACTTGAGTACAAACACTTGCCCACAAACACTAGGAAAGCAAGCCTTTTCTAGTGCTAGCTTGAGAAGGCGTCAGGACGCCTGGTTCCCGACCCTTTGACTTCATTACAGAGCCGTCCTCAAGCATTTGCAACAAATACAGAGCATGTCATCATGACTAGCCATTTTCCATCTTCTGTTGTACAAATGGAATTGGTTTCACTAACTTTCCCATGTCCATGTGTAAACTATGATCCAATGCAAGAAGGAAGGCACACAAGTATCCACCTTTATAGGGAAAGCTGCTGATTGAGCCTTTAAAATAGCCTCTTGAAAACTAATCAGCACAAATGTGACTGAAGTGGCAGTTGAATTTCATAGTTGGTCGGGTCAGAAGGGACCTAAGCAGATCATCAAGCCCGACCCCCTGCCATGGCAGGAAAAAGTACTAGGGTCAAACGACCCCAGCAAGGTGTTCATCCAGCCTCCTTTTAAAACCCCCCAAGGTAGGAGCCAGCACCACTTCGCTTGGAAGTTGGTTCCAGATCCTAGCTGCCCTGACTGTGAAGTAGCGCCTCCTGATATCTAGTCTGAATCTACCCTCTGCCAGCTTGTAACCGTTATTTCTTATCACTCCTGGTAGTGCTTGGGGGAACAGGGACTACCCCAATGCCTGCTGGTCCCCCCTGACTAGTTTGTAAATGGCCACTAGCTCCCCGCACAGCCTTCTCTCGTGGAGGCTGAACAGGTTCATGTCCCGTAGCCTCTCCTCGTAGGGCCTGCCCTGCTGCCCCCTGATCATGTGGGTGGCCCTCCTCTGGACCCTCTCAATGCTGTCCACATCTCTCCTGAAGTGCAGCGCCCAGAACTGGACGCAGTACTCCAACTGTGGCCTGACCAGCGCCGCATAGAGGGGGAGGATCACCTCCTTGGACCTGCTTGAGATGCATCTGTGGATGCATGACAAGGTGCGGTTGGCCTTACTGACGGCGTCCCCACACTGTCGGTCCATGTTCATTTTGGCATCAATAATGACTCCAAGATCCTTTTCTGCCTGTGCACTGACGAGAAGGGAGTTCCCCAGCCTGTAGGTATGCTGCTGGTTCTTCCTCCCCAGGTGCAGCACCTTGCACTTGTCAGTGCTGAAACCCATCCTGTTCTCATCCGCCCACCTCTGTAACCTGTCTAGGTCCAATTGCAGCCTATTCCTCCCTTCTAGCGTGCTCACATCCCCCCACATCTTAGTGTCGTCAGCAAATTTGAACAGGGTGCTTTTTACCCCCTCGTCCAAGTCGCTGATGAAGATGCTGAACAGTGCAGGTTCGAGGACCGAGCCCTGGGGGACCCCACTGCCCACATCCCTCCAGGTCGAAAATGACCCGTCCACCACCACTCTCTGGGTGCGGCCCTCCGGCCAACTAGTGACCCATTTGACTGTGTAGGTGTCAACACCACAGTCCCCTAGTTTTTTAATGAGAATGGGGTGGGAGACAGTGTCAAAGGCCTTCCTGAAGTCCAGAAATGCTACGTCCACTGCTACCCCTGATTCCAAGGATTTTGTGACCTGGTCATAGAAGGCCGCCAGGTTGGTCTGACAGGACCTGCCTCTAATGAACTCATGTTGGTTGCCCCTAAGCATAACCTCCCTTGCTGCCCCCTTGCAGACATGTGCCAGGATAATTCTCTCAAAAAGCTTACCCAGGACTGAGGTAAGACTGACTGGGCTATAGTTTCCTGGGCTCCTTCCTCCCTTTTTTGAAAATGGGAATCACACTGGCCCTTTTCCAGTCCTCTGGCACCACACCAGAGCACCACGAGTGCTTGTAAAGCCGTGCCAGGGGTCCCGCAATGACCTCTGCTAATTTCCTCAGCACTCTGGGGTGGAGATCGTCAGGACCAGCTGATTTAAATATGTCCAGTCCCTCCAGAAGTTCCCTGACTAGATCCTCACTGACCCTAGGCCTGGGTGCGCCTGCCCTGGGGCCTGAGGGGGTCCTGGCAGATGGGCTGATCTGGCCCCTGCTCAGGAAAATGGAGGCAAAGAAATTGTTAAATAGGTTAGCTTTGTCGTCTGGTGCGACAACCAGATTTCCAAGCGTGTCTTGCAGAGGCCCCACGTTACCCGGTACCTTCTTTTTGCCCCCTATGTATTTAAAAAAAGGACTTCTTGTTGTCCTTGATCTGGGTTGCTAGTCCCAGTCCCATTTCTGCCTTGGCCTTCCTGACTGCCCCCCTGCAGCCCCGAGCAACCGAGGTACAGTCCTCCCTGGTGATGGCCCTCCCTTCCATTGGGTGTATGCCTCCCTTTTAGCTAGGAGACGTTCCCGTATGCTCTTGGCGAGCCATGGGGGTTTTTGCGCCTTCTTGCCCCCTTTGATCCTTGTTGGGATTACCTCCCTTTGGGCTTGGACAATCGTCTCCTTAAGGAACGACCACTCATCTTGGACACCCGACTCCCCTCCCCTCCGGGACCTCAGTACTTCCCCAACTATTCTTCTTACCTCATTGAAAACTGCCCTCCTGAAGTCCACGGCTGCTGCCTTGCTGCAGGCTTTTGCCACCTTGCGCTGGATGGTGAATTCCAGCAGGCAACGAGTACTGGGGTCTGCATCTTTTTCTGCCACTAACTCTGTGTGTCCTTTGGCAAGTTTCTTGATGCTGGCTTCCTCTTCTCAGAAGTGGTTTTAATAACTTGACCTCATGCAGTTGGGAGGATGATGGATATTTCCAGAAGAACATTGGGATCTACTATTTGGGAGTGCCATGGAGTTTACTAGTATCATTTTAAAGAAGAAACTTGGGTCACTGGTTCAATTCGCACAGTCCCTCGGGGCACTTCAGTACCACCTCTGCCTGTGTTAGGGAGCTTCACTGCAAAAACAGAAGCCACCCCTTGTTCCTCCTTTAAACATACCAAATCCCAATAAAATATGATCCAGTGCCATTAGAACAGTGCTGGGACTTCACCAGCAAGCCCACTGAGACACGGAGCGTGACAGCAGAGATACATGAGCCCTAGACCCACCTTAACCACTGGCTACATTGTAAGTGTTTTCACAGAGACACTGGCACTGTTGGAAGTGGTGAAGACAAGTCCTCCAAGGCCACACTCTTTTCAAATTCAAGTTGCTGTATGCCCAAATCATAAGGAGTAATGGCCTATTAAAGGAGTGTCCAGATATTATTATTAGGGTCCTAGAAGGGATCTCCTCAGATTGGATATAAGTAATGGGCTGACACAGTTTGTATTGTGAGTTTGCAACCAACAAACCACAGGGAAGCAAAGGAACTTTAGATAAAGCATCCCCGCCACCATTCTTATGTGCAGGGATGCTGATACATGAGCTGCTCCAGGTGCTTTAACTACAGTGGCTCTCAGAGCCACTCTAATTAAAGCGCTGCATCCTCCTCCACACACACTCCCAGAGCACACGTATAAATGCCTAAGGTGTCTACTTACCCAGCTGCATTTTGAAAGGTTAATGAAGCAGCAGCAATAGGGCCTATGAGGATCACCTTCCCTACCCTCCTCAAGCTGAAGGGTGGTCACAGGTGACATTTCAATCTGAACATATGTTTAGTAGTGTTTTCAAGGCCTCTGCTATCAGCATGAATCTTCATGGTCAGGGTCTCTCTTACAGCACCTATTCCTGAAGTCATGGCAATAAATGAAAAATCTCAGCTTTCCTTAAAAAAAAAGTTTGATCCTTTGAGAAACCTGGAACTGAGAAAGGTTAAGATATCAGAAGGCAATTAGAAAGAACCACAAATGTATTCACTCTGAAAATTCTCAGAATTTTTAAGCCAACTGCATGATTTTGTGTGGGACTTGACTCATATTTTTTTAATAGCTGGGATGACTATTAAAAATAGTCCTGTAAGACTATTTTGATAGTCTTACAGGACTATCCCGTAAGATCCTGTACAAGCAAAGATGTAGTTAGCTGCGTTAGTCTGAAGTGAGGCAGGAAGCAGGCTGGATATGCACCTTCCAGACTAATTCAATCAGAGGTATTTAGTATAAGCTTTTGAGAGTCCAAGCTCATGAAAGCTCATGCTATATACATCTCTAATTTAGTTAGTCTCTTAGGTATAAATCAATCCTGTCTTGGATCCTCTAATCCATTCCCTTGTTTGTACAGAAAAGGAGAAAAATTCCTCTAAACTATCACTGGGAAAATGCAGCAATCAGGGATTTTAAATACTGAAAAACTGTTTGCTAGTTTGTTTATGTGTATTGCTGTCAGTGGTAGGATGTTTATGCTATGCATTTAACCCTTCAGTCTGGACATGATGTAGGAGCTTCTCAAGCTTAGCTGGTATTCCTGAAATGCCAAAGCAGGAGCACATGTTCCAACATGTGATACAATCCTTTGTGGTTTCCAGCTGGACAATTTTATGGACACAGCCTCCTGTGCTGATTTCAGTCTCCTATTGTTTTTTGTCTGGCCTGGTTCATTTCTTACCATGATCTCAGGCTGCAAAGTTAAGTCCAAAATCCAGGGTCCAGCTTTTTTCCAAAGTGACAAGCCATATTCTTCCAAAGGCCAAGCATCTTACCTCATTTTTCATTGTTGCTGGCAATGCCCATGTGCACTAAAAATATATACATCTGCTCCGCATTTGAGAGAGACCTAAGATAGGTGAAACCAGCTCAGCGCTGAAGCTTGTGCTCTGTGTATGGGGCATGAGTCGGCTGTGATGTGTGTGAGAGATGCAATCTGCCCTGGAATCAGTGACATCCCTGTGTGTCTGCTGACATATGCTAATTCCGGGGTTACTTTGAACAGGTGCAGGACAGCCAGTCAAGAATGTGGCAGGCAGACGGTGAGATGCCCTAAGTGGTTTTCATACCTTGCATATATGGAGCTCCTTTGGAGTCAGTTCAGGAATTTTCTAATAGACTTATTCAGGAGCATGTGACAGTCTTCTGGGCTCTCAGCTACTAAGCGCCAGATGCTCCTGGAAGCTCCCCTTCCTCCTGGCCTTACTTTCTGTTGAATAAACAAACAAGCGAACTAATGAACTTCTTCCAAGGGGTCTGCTCCTAGGAGGTGCTGAATACTCTCAAAGTCCATCTAACCATGCAGAGTTAGGACTGTGATCTCCTTACAGAAGATACTGTTACACTAGTTCATATGGCCTCAACTCATGGGCGACTGGTGCCTCCTGAGATTGGGGGGGCACCCGCAGAAGCTGCCTGTGGCATCGGCAGCAGAGCTGGCGAGCTCCTGTAGATGCCACCGGGGGTGTCGATGGCGGGCCGGAGCTGGCGAGCATCCGCAGACGCCACCTGTGGTGGGGATGGCCCTGCCGGTGGGGGACATGCGCTCCCCTGTGCCTCCTACGCGTCGCCTATGCCCCAGCTCCTGAACAGGTGAAGCCAGGGGCAGTTTTGCCACTCTCTTCAAAAGGAGCTGAATCAGGGCTTATTTTAATCCATTGAGAAAAGAAGCCCCAGCTCCAAAAAGGTCTGAAATCACTGGGATTAAGGAATTAAGGACCTTAATGAGAATCAGGTGCCTGAACAGTTTTGAGGATCTGAGCCAAAGCACCTTGTTTGCTTGTCTTTGCAAACTGCTTCCACATAGACAAAACAGATGGATTCTCTCTGAGCCTGGTCCGTGTGTCTGTAGGGGCACAGTTAGGTTCTTTCCATTTGCTTGTGTTTGCTCTTGGCTTCGCTGGCCAATCTATGAAAGAGTTTGCTGTGCACAGGGGGTTTGTCTTGTCCCAGTCTTTCAAGGGGGAAACCAACTTCCTTCCCACTTGTCCTCATTGTGAATTTGCAACAAGATCAGTAATACAGGATTACTGAAAGAGAAGACAAGCAATCTGGAAGGATCTGGATCATTATTTACAGCTGGCCTGCAAAAATTGGAGAATCACTTAAAAACCCACAGATGACACGTTTTCCTCAGAATGCTAATACACTGCACACTGGAAGAAACAAGAAAAGAAACATTTTATACATTTATTATATACAATATTAAGGCACAGGTTTAAGCAGCAAAGAATAAGAAAATCTTTGGCTGACCAACAATATCAATATTTGCTGTGGGCGACACAAAGTTCTTCATTTCCCCACATATGTACAAATAACCCTCCAGCTGTACAACACTGTACACCAACCATTCTATACAACCGACCACAATCGAAAATGACAATATTTTACAACCAGTTACTGATGTCACCTGGAATGGCTACAGCACAATTTCACAAAACACAATACAAATCAAACAGTTGTGATTGACAGTAGCAACATCATTGCACTGGTTGGCTGAGGTTAGGTGAACTGACTTACCAACAGCAGTACTTTACATAAAGTCCACTAGTGATCTAACTCAGGGTAAAGATCCATTGCTCCCCCTTTGCACCAAAACAAAAATGAATCAAGTTCAACAAAACCATTAAGAATGACCCTCTACATTCAGTTCAGCTACCTAAATCTGTCTACATCAGAGGTCTGTAATAAATAGGGGGGGGGGGTATACAAACAAATAATCTTGGGCAGTATCAATTGTAAACACAACTTTGGGTACTTGAAACTGGAGGGAGTAATGTAGAGAGAGAGAGAAAGAGAGCTGTCTTTTAACTGACCTAGAGGAGAAAGCTGCACCACTAAGGAATATAGTAACTGTGTGAAAGCATCAACATCAACATCATGCATGTTAACGGAACGCTGGTTTTGCTGGACGACTAGTTATATACATGTACAGCATTTATTAAATAGTTTGTTCTGAAAAGAAATAGTACAGCTAGCAATAAAATACTCAGCAAACCAAGGGACTAGAAAGCATTTGTGCATTGGTATTCCTTGGATAAGATCCATTAAGCGAAACATTTGTCATGGTTGGTTTTATCTTCATTCCTTTGCTTTACTTGTCTTCCTCTTAACAGGGCAACTCTGTACTTGCAAAAGGATAACTGATGCGAGTGAAACACCAAGATCAGGAGCATGTTAAATACCAGCACTTATTTGTTGCCACATTGAGGCCGCACATCGAACACACAGACTTTAAATTAACAGAGAGAGGAAAAATAAAATTATTTTACAATGCATATATTAAGCTGCATAACGTCTTCAAAAGGTTTACACATTCTGTTTGGCAAGGCAAAGCTTCCAATACTTAAAACATACACAGATTTCTGTTTACTGAATAACCTATAAACTACGTCTTTGTCTAACAAGTGCAAAAAATCAGAAAGAGGGAGACACCGACACGTGACTACTTCTATGTACAGACAAAAATAAGTGCATAGGTTTAACAAACTAGTTTTGTTCAGGAAAAGGGTCTCTTTGCTATGCACTACTCCATGTTGTATGAAGTGCAGGGCTGGCTTTGACACCTGCATACCTTGTAATCACAATATCTTCTGTTTTCAACGGAAGCAGAGTTTAAAGTGGTTGCAGTTTCTTGAGAGTATCAAGAGCTGTTTCTATGTCTACAAGAATGGCCCAATATGACTTTGGGGCCAGCTCTAATAACATGAATGACCCCAAATAGGTAACTGCAAATCTTTTCCTGCTTTGTGCTGCTTCCCTTGAAAGCACTATCACCCCTTTTCAATGCCACATCATTTCTAGTGTCAGTGGGGTAAAGTAGCCAGAAGGTTGGGGAAGAGTCAACAAAATCCCGAAGAGGAACACCTACCCATCAGCTTCAACAATACATGAAGCAAAGCTGCATGCAACTGGTAGCTCCGAACTGGTAAGTTGTGTGTCTGAACTGCTCAGCAACTCACACACAAGAAAGACGCATTTAAAATGAGAAATGTTCTATCTTGGGGAAAAAACAAGTAGAGAAAGAGACAGCAGCCCAGCAGAAAATAATCAATCCTCAGCATGAGGCAATTCAACTTTTGGGGCCCAGTCTTACATGCCTGAAGTGCTCCAGGCTCCCACTAACTTGAACAAGAGCTGGTGGCACTCCAGGAATGCAGGGCCAGACCCTGGGTGGCTTCTGTTTCCTCCAAGTGAAAAGTGGGGAGATGTCAGGGTTTTAAAACCTCTGCCAGGTAGGAAAGCATCACCATTTCTATTTTGCAGGTTGAGAAGCAGCGACATGAAGGGAGACTGATTCCACAATGCATTGCTTCCATCTTAGGTCAGTGAAATACCACCAAGATAAACACTAGGATAAAAATGGTGCAAAACGGTAGTGAAAGGGATCAGGAGAAATTAACTGACTTGCCCCAGGAAACAGGACAAGACAGTGGCTAAGCCAAGGCAGCACAGAAAGGGACTACACTCTCAGTTCCACACAGCAGGTTTAGCCATGCTAAGCTCTCCAAAAATGGGGGTGGGCTGAAAAACGGTCACTATGGTTAAGATGCTATTTGTTTTGGGGAGACTCTTGCAAAGCTTGGCCCAAATGTAATGTTCTTATTTTCATTTTAAGCAAAAAATATCCAGCTCTGATTGAACGGAAAAAGAAAAAGCCCATTTTTTCCTATTAAACAAAACTGCTTGTGACCTTTCCTTAAACAATCAACCTGACTGAATGATGAATTCCAGCATAGCAATAGCCTGCCATTGAGGAGCTCTGCATACAGAGCCTTGTTCCACAGAAAACTTATATTTGAACAAGTGCTAGAAGAATCACATAGGATGAAATTCAATCCTGTGAAGAAAGCAGTCTTGGGACCCCTTTATATAGTGCTTGTGCCATGTTAAGCTTTATTTTAAGGGCTCACGTGGGCCTAGGTCTACTACTGGCACCGCTGAACAGCAGTGTGTGACACCATCTAAGAGCAAAACTTAGGACAGGCAACATCCATTAACTTCTCGGCATGTGTAAATATACACATCCACGACACTGAAATATGCCAATCACAATACCTGAAGGACACTCAGCTGATGAATTATGCAATGTTAAACAAGTATGTGTGTTGGGATTAAAGTTCAAGGCCAGTCCCCTAATCCTGATTCACAAGTAATGAGTGTTTGCGTGAGACAGGACTGCCAATCAGGTGATGTAGAAAACAAGCCAACAAAATTAACTGTGTATGCAGTCATGAGAATCAGTTCTTACACTGGCTTGTGGGTGGAGACCATCAATGATTTCACTGAGAGTTAGGAACCTAAATCTGGCCCTCCATTCCTTTGCACCAATACTTAACAGAGAGGAAATGTAGCATTTCCTATCCCAAATATTTTGATTCATCTGTTGTTGTTATTTCATACACATTAGAAGCTTGATTTTGATCTCATCAGCAAACCCAGATTAACTCCATCAGAATCAATGTGAAACCAGTTCACAGTCTTAGTATTTTCCTCTCAACTATATTCTCCTCCCCTTACTAGTAACTATTAGCTAAATTTCACCCTCAGTTACACATTCAAATTCACCCTCCTTTACATCTGGGTACACCTGGCAAATCAAATTTCCTCCACTGACAATACAACAAGCTGGAGCAGTTTAGACAGATATTGCTGTATACTGAAGTATTATTTTAATGAGCCATAAGTTTATCTCAAGAGAATATACTTGGCAGGGGCTCAGGTTGCTACTTGCCAGGCACTCGATGCTTTCTATTCCACGTTCTATGCAGCCACTGACTCCAACTACATCCTGAGTAAAAGCTTCTAGCACTTTTCGTATCATTTGCTGCTAAACACAGTGAATGTGTTTGTGTGTTAGAGCTGAGTGAGCTCTCCCCATTTTTTTTAACAAACATTTCTCGGAAGAGTAATACAGATTGCTCTGCGGGAATTTGTGCCTCTTTAATCCTCACCTGCAAGAAAATTCTAGTGAAGGACTGCTCTTGGCAAGAGAGAGTTTTAGGCAAGTCTTGAATCTAAAAAACACAAAGGACTGCACTGTAAACCTGATCCCAAGACTTACACTGAGGAAACAAACACATGACCTGTATGTCCAATCAAAATAAACCAACATGGCTTGAAACAAATACTGATAATAGCTGGGTAGTGCATGATCTACAGTCAAGGATTTATTCACTACGACTATTTGGTGAACAATTTTGGATAATGACTAAGTCTCAGAAGAGTGTAAACTTCTGCTGGACAATTCACAGACTCCCACTGACTTTTACAGAGCGAGGATTTCACCCTCAGTCTTGGTTGTAGCTAAACAGTAAAACAGAACAGCATTTGGAACATCTTGTATGCATCCACTATAAATATTAAAGATACTTGTTCTTTAGATTAGAAAATGCAGTTTCCTTTTTCCTTCACCTTCTCATTCTCAATCCACACCTCATAACCAGTGCTCTTTTGTTGTTAGAATATCCCAGCCATTCATGTTCATTTTCATTATCCACGATCCCATGTTCACAACTCTTTTCTCCCTCTCTGGTTCCAAGTCAAAATCACTCCAAACTCTAGGCTCCTTCCAGATCCAAACTTTCTTCATCTTTTTTCAAACTCTTATACCTAGTTTTAAGATTTGCACAACGGCCTCCTTTGACTTGAATGGAGCTGTACAAGTGCTGAGGAAGTTACCTCTCCTCAGATAAGGACTTCCATCATATCTGTGTCAGGAAACTCAGGCTTGTTGATCAAACTGCTTACTCGGGTTTTGTTATCAAGTGGCTTCCCATGGCTGGGGGTGTTCTCTGTGATTGGGATGACAGAAAGCAAATCTTGATCTCAGATGCACCAAAACATTTTCTAAAACTAATCCAAAATCTGTGTGGAGGGAAAAAATTCTCACTATCTGTGGTAATGTTGGAGTGATATTGTAGCCATGATCGTCCAAAGAAATAGGCACGAGGCAAGGATTTTTGTTTGTGATATCTTTTATTGGATGCACCATGCAGTTGATCCAAAGAAAGATGTCTTCCACAAAAATCCTTACCTCTCTCACTATACATTTGAAGGCCAAAAACAGCCCTGCTAAGCTAACAAGAGTGAGATCTGCTTTTGTTTGTGTTAGAGTGGAACGAGCTGCCAGCCACGTATGCCCTCTGGGACGAAATTCCTGTTTTAATGCTGCAGTTTTGAAATCTGGAAACATAATCCCTTTCTTTTGCAACTTCTTTCAACATAGGAGGTTTTCACTGGCACAATGGATTTCCATCAAGGAAGGGTTTAAGTATATTTTTGGAAGAACCTGATTCTGAATACTCTGCATGCCGTGGTAATGCCCCTGATGTTTAAAATGGTTTGAACTGGGATAATTCTCCAATTAAATATATGAACACACTTGCAATGTTTTCAATATGTGAATCCTTATGGTATTTTTGGCAGCATAAATAATTATATTTCCTGACATTTTAACAACTTAGTGGATGGAGCCTTATGAAATCTAAATCCTGTATAGCAAAGTTTGAAAAAACCAAAGCATATGAGTTGGTCCAATCTCTCTCTCAGTCGGTGTAATAACAAACAGACATTTATATCTATTAGGTGTCTGCTTATCTACAGCTTTACTTATAATATCTCTCTCAGCTTTACTTATAATCTCTCAAATAGTATGTAGCTGTAGTCTCTGTAGTGTTTACACACTGCCTATATCATGAAGATTGGCATCACTTACCCACTTTTTCTCCAGTGCCCTTGGCCCCGGTGTGCCTCAGGGCAGGACTGTTGGACGGGGTGGTGCTTAACCTTCCCCTGCCTGGGAAAGAGGCAGTGTTTGGCCAAAAAAGCTCTGAGCTTTTGTCCGTTTGAGTGCTGCTGTCTTTGCTTCCTGTTTTAGCATGGGAGGCACTCACTGGTAATGATGCAGTTGCACATGACAGAGAGGGAAGGGGAGGTGGCATCGCTGGGATTGATGAATGGTCATGATGATCCTTCCCTAAAAGCAACCCTAAAAGACACAAGGACAATTATATCAGTAAAATCAGGCATGGAAAAGACCTTCTGCATCACCCAGCAAATCCTCTTCCCCAGGCAAGACAATTTCCCCAGGAACTCTGACTGGTGGCTTTATCCAGGCTAGTTTTAAATACCATATCTCCATCAATATGGTGCCCACTATCCAGCTACAAAAACTGTTCTTAAAATGTCCCTCAGAGACTGCCTCCTAGCTCTCACCATAAGAAAGATTTTCCTTTTATTCAGCTTGCAGAGTGATTTTTCTGGAGTCCATAGAAAAAAATGTTCTCGAGTGGGGGAGAGGGGCCAGGAATGGTGAGAGATGCACCTCAGTGCTGAGCAGCTTGGAGACTGCACAAATGTAAGGAATAAGCATACAAACAAATTATGCGAGACAAAGTCCCAAATAAAAGATGGTAAGTCAGCTTTCATTTAACATACAAAGGAAGTGGAAATGTATAGTTTTTGCAGAGCTGTTGACACCTGGTAAAGCACTTTGCCCTGTGCTAACTTGTTTGTGTGCCCAAATCTGTCTTCAAATGTGTGCTCCTCTCCTCTCTACCAACCCTATGGTGTTTCCACCTTCCTCTTCTCCCTGTGGTTTCCTAATGAGCAAAACTGATCAGTTAAAAGAGCAGTATACCACCTACAGCACCTGCTACAGACTCCCTCTTTCCTTTCCCTGAAGCCTTGTAGAGTTGAGATGGAGGTAACCTGACTGAGCTACCAGGGAGGGAAGGAGAATGAAGGTGCTATTCCCAGTCTTTCACTTTCCCAGCTTATCTCCATATACATTCCCTCCCCTTCCCCTACATGACAAGGATGGCACCAAGCCCTGGTTTTGATCACATTGCCCTTCACTGTATCCTGTTTCCTTGCTGTTTTTCTTCTTTGTTGGTGTTTATGCTATTATCACGACACCCTCAAAAACCTTTTCCCCAAGCTGAACCCACTCCGTTCTTTTTCGCCCTTTTTCATAAAATGGTTGTTTCAGAATAATGGCAGAGAAAAGATATCACTGACCCGCAGTTTTGTTTGCTTGCTGAAAAAAACTGCGTGCATTCTTTTCCCCTTTTTTGCTGCCACAGCACATTACAAACTCCTGTCTAACGTGTCTTGTTTAAGTTAAATCCAAATGTTCCTAAGCCAGACAAGATGTTTACTGCTATGAAGGCTGCAGATACTTTTGGCTTGCCTGCAGCAGTGAATCTCCAAAGGATACAGCTGTCTCGGTACACAGGAGCATACAGGAACATGGTGGCTTAGGCTGTATTTGACTCTTTGCAGCATCAAGAGCTGCCATTTTCTTTTATTCCCATTTTGGCCAAAGAAGGATTTTTGCTAATGAATTGCACGGAAATATTAACCCATGTTTTTCAAAATGGCCCAGTAAGGCTTTATTTTAGCTCAGGGATAGAATGTGGGTTCTTTTTCTGGGAATGCTAATCCAACAAGGATTGCCTAGGATAATGTGCCATCATTCTAGCCAGTTCTCCTTGATTCAGACAGAAGGTTATCCTTCCTTTCTCTGAAGGCATTTGCATGGCCAGTATCTAGCTCAAACTGCAGCTCACCTATGCTACCTTTCCAAGTCTTCTCTTCCTTCTTCTCTTCAGCGATCTGGTTGCTGCTGAGAGAGGTCTGGCGGGAATGTGCCCCTGTTGCTGCAGCGATGGACGGGACCGATCGAGCAGGCCGTAAGCTTGCGGTGTCAGTTTTCCCAGGATCCTTTCGTGAACGTTGCTGAAGGACCTTGATCATGGCATCTTTTTCAATGATTTTTGCATGGAGATTCTTTATCCTGACAAAATATGAATGTTTGCTTACAGAGATGGAAAAGAATAGCTAGATCCCAGCTACTTCCTCCCCCTTGTCTTTGCAAGATTGTTCCCTGCAGCATATTCTTAGTTGCTTTGTCCTCTCCAGTTTTAAGTAACTCAAGCACTGCAACTTCCACTCTTTCTTTTGTGGGACACTGACAGAACCTAATTAAGCATCATTTCTTAGCAGCTACATGAAACAGAGATGCTAATTAAACTGATCCACTGATATGACTTTAATAAACTAGCAAGAATAAATTGAATAATAGCCTGACTATGCCACGGACTGTTAAAGCTACTAAAATGAGTAAATGAGCAATTATGGTTGCTCCACTACGTTAAAAAGCCAAATCCTGTGTTGCTTACTCTGGCAGGTTGCCATTGGAGAGTTTGTCTGGTACCTGGTAAAGATCTTAGGATTTGACCCTATACTCATTTGGCATAAAGATTTTAGTAAGTAAACACTGTTGCTGAAATCTCTTAAGGCCCAAAACAACTATCACTGCAATAGGTGAAAAGATTCAGTGAGTTTGTTTGCTCCTTAGTTTTTGTTAAAGGGTGTGGAAACAATCAACAATCCTTGCTTTCAAAGTGTACAGCAGCAATCCACTACAGACCCTGAAACTAGAAAGAATCAATTATCTGAGAACGGGCTGGAGGAATGATGGGATGGGGAATCAAACTGAAAAAGTTTGACCCTACAAACAAAAAAAAAAAATTCTAATGAAAACTGTGCTAGGCAGAACTTAATCAAATACAACAGCAGGATTTTGGGGTATTTAAAATTGAAATTATATGTACGTACTACATAAGCACATGATGGGAGGTAGAAACTTCTAAAGACAGAATTTTTAAAATCAAGTGCCTCATTTGCCCTGGCAACATAAAATCCTTATTCATCTTTAAATGAAAGCAGTTTCAAAACTCCCATCATTTCAGTGGAAATAGGATTGGATCTTCTGTACGTGTGTGCATGCATATAAGAATAGGATCATAGGAAAGTAGGCTGGAAGGGACCGCACAAGGTCATCTAGTCCAGTCCTCTGTTCAAGGCAAGAGCACCTCTGACTAAACCATCCTACCCAAGTGTCTGTTTAACCTGCTTTCAGAAACTGCCAAGGAGGGAAATTCTTCTCTATATAGCCTGTTTCAATGCTTGACCACCCTCGTTGTTAGAATCCTATCTCCAACTTAAATTTCCCTTGCTGAAGCTTGAGGCCATTGCTCCTAGTCCTGTCCCCTACAGCCATAGAAAAGAGCCCATCTCCATCCTCTGTGTAATCACCCTTCAGGTATTTAAAGACTGTTATCAAAACCCTGCAGACACATCATATCCAACTGTGGTACCCTCACTAAAGAGCTATTAGGATTCATAGAAACTATAGTGAAATCACCTGTCACTCAAAGAGCAAGTTTTCTATAACATACCACAGACCTCAACAGAATCCAGAACATCAACCACTTGCAAAAGGATGTCACCACAGATGTCACTAGCCTATACACTAAAATCCTATATCATGAAGGGACAGCTGCCTGCCTAAAATACCTTTGAGAACATGGAGTTGACTCAGATTTGCAACACATTGCACAAATCATGCACTTCATCTCAACTCAAACAAACTTTATTTTTAACAACTGTCACTTCCTCCAAACCATGGGCAGAGCTATGGACACAAAGATGGCCAGGCCCCTCAAATATGGCAACCTCTTCATGAGCCACCTGGAAGAAAAATTTCTAGAAAACTGCACGATCATTTGGAATACTTCTATATTAACATCAACTTTCTAGATACAACAATCCATATGCGGGACAGTAACCTACAAACTACTATTATAGAAAGCCTACAGACCACCATACCTATGTCTACAAGACCAGAAATCATCCCAGGCACTTCAAAAAGCTGTTATGTGTAGCCAAGCTCTCAGATATCAGTGTACTCGCTCAGAAGAGAATACTTGTGATGCCTACCCCACCAACCTAAAATTTGCCTTTATACAACCCCAGTAGTGAGACGGACTGTACATTTGAAAGAGCTATCCAAATACCCTGTAGTAACTTGCTACAATGTAAAACGAACCCCCCCCCGCTGCAACTGTTCACCCCTGGTGGTGACCTACCACCCCATACTGGAACTAGTCAGAAGAATCACCAAACAATTACAGCCCATACTCAACAAAGATCAGACCTGGAGAGAAATATTCCCAGCCCCTCTGCTCTTGGCTTTCAAACATCCCCCTAACTTTGCCTAACGCTTCATCAGAAGCAAAGTCTTCACTACCCAACATACATCAAGTGGAAGACCAACCAGACAGTTGGAAAATTTTTTTCTTGATTTGCAAGCTCTAGCACACTGACCGCTTGTATTCTTAGACCAACATGCCTACAACCTTTATCCCTGTAACCTGTCATCACATCTCCACTATCACTACTATCAACTCCCCCCATAAAGAAACCATCAGAATCCATAATTCCTACACATGCCTTTCCCAAAATGTAATATACTTGATTCAGTGCATAAAGTGTACTCATGGTAACTACATGAGGAACATGAGTAGCCATTTCCCACCAGTATGAACTCTCACAAGAAAAATATAAAAAATGGAGACATATACAAAACATTAAGAGCACTTTCTCACAGAACAAGCACCCCCTCTCTAACCTCACTCTTCCCCTGCTCAAGGGAAAGCTACCCAACATCCTTCAAAGTGAACTTGGGAACAAAATTCATAAGCTGGCTGGACACTAAGAACCAAGGACTACACTGATATTGGGCTTGTTGAACATTATATTTTAACCAATGCCTGAATTCTTTCCCCACAAAGGCGAGAAGAAAAGTGAGAATGATCCTTTTCCCTTTTGATAGGCCATTACCTCCCAGTAATCAGTTTCCTTTCTTTTGCTAATCATGTGTCTGCTACCCTGGAGACTTTCTCTCAGCCCTTACCTTCTGCTGTTTTTTGCTATGCTGTGCTTGGCTTCCTACAATCAGAGACCTGACGAAGAATGTCTTGCATTTGAAAGCTTGTCTAACTTTATCCCAACTACATAGTTGGTCAATAAAATATATGATCCTTGCCTGTCAAATAATTTTTGGATCATCATGGCTACAACATCACTCTTATACTATCAAATCCTTCCTCAGTCTTCTTTTCTCTCAACAAAATAACCTTAGCTCTTTCAGCCTTTCCTAATAAATCTCGCCTCCCAAGTCCCTAATCATTTTTGTTGCTCTGTACTGGACTCTTTCCAAACTGTCCCCATCCTTCTTGAAGTGTCGTGTCCAAAGCTGGACACAGGACTGCAGGTGAGGCCTCACTTGTACTGAATAGAGCAGAAGAATCACTTCCCTTGATATGCAAGTGACACTTCTGTTAAAACAACCCAGTATGCTGTTGGCTTTTTTTTTTTTTTTTTTTTGCAGCAAAAGCAGTCTGTTGGCTTTTATTTAGTTTATGGTCTACTGTAACCCCCAAGTCTTTTTCTGCAGTCTTGCAACCTAGCCAGTCACTCCTCAATCTGTATTTGTGCATGCAATTATTCTGTCCCAAGTGGAGGACTTTGCGCTTGTCCTTGCCAAATCCTGGTTGATTGCCAACCATTTTTCCAGTCTATCTAGGTCATTCTGAATCCTAGCCCTACATTCCAGTGTCTGCAACCGCACCCAACTTGGTGTTGTGTGCAAAATTGCCAAGTGTGAACTCAGTTCCATTGTCTACATAGTTAATGCAGATATTAGACAATACTGAACCCAAGACAGACCCCTAGGGGACTCCAGCTTCCAACTAGATGTTGAGCCATTTATGGCTACTCGTTGAGCCATAACCAGTTATATATCCACCTTATAGTACTTTCATCTAGTCTGTAATTCCATAGTTTGTTCATGAAAACGTTGCAAGGGACAGTGTCAAAAGTCTTGCTAAAGTCAAGGTATATCAAATCCACTACTCTCCCAACACCCATAGAGCCACCTTATCATAAAAGGAAATCAGGTTGTGGTCAGGCATGATTTGCTCCTGGTGAATCTATGCTAGCTGTTCCTGATCAACTTGTTCTCCTGTAGGAACTTCCCAATAAATTCCTTGAGATTCCATGTGTGAGACAGATTTGTACAGTCAAACTGGTAACAAATGTATGAATTGATTTTCCACAGAAATTGGAATTGTTTTTTTGTATGTGAATACTGTATGGATTTTGTTGGGCTTTTATCCAAAATTTAAAATCATAAAGCAGAATTTTTTTCTCTTCAACATGTTTTTCAGTGAAATCCTAGGAAAAAATCATGAGATGTTCTCAAATAAATATCTATTTTATCAAAAAAAGTTCTGATTAAAATGTCTGACCAGCTCTAACAGGTATTTGAAAATACCATAAATATATTTGCATATTTATAACAGGAAATTGCATAGGCAAATGAATGGTTGTGCCTTTAATTGTCTACTTGGACATACACAAGCAGGGTTTTTTGTCACTTATGCTTGTATATGAAATTTTTAGTGTGTGCAGCTTTAGAGCTAGGTTTGGAAGGTATGTACCTAAATGCTACAATATATTAAATATAATCCAGATATCTATTTATCTAGATCTGTAGATACTGGATACATATACATACACATATTTTAGATGATATGGTGATGGGGTCACTATTCAGTATTTATTAGTACAGCGTTGTTTTAAAAAGCAGGAGTTTGACTGACATGCTACAAGCATTTTGCAGCCTCACACACCCGCCTCTTTCCACTCACAATGGAGACATATGTTTGTATGAAGGTCTCTGTAGCACATAGAAGGTTTAAATCCAGGCAGGGGAGGAGGCAGAATGAATCTAATCTCTTTTTAGCTTTCAAAAGCTGGAGAGTGAAACTGAAATCAAATTGGAGAGAAGCCCTTCCTTTAAGGGCCCTGCTACACATTCAAATTAAATCTGGAGAGAAACCAGCTATACAGCTGTTACAAATTTTAAAGCACTAACTATGTAGCTGTTTGGATTTTTTTAATCTGGGTAGTCATTCTTACTGAGTGATAATTATTTTTCATGTGTGGCTAGTCTAAACAGGCTGCATGATTAACCAGTTATTTGTGTGATAATTACTTTGCACCTGCGGCCAGTCTTAATTTGCACATGTGGATGGTCTAAATTTATTGTGCATTTAACCAGTAAATTGCATAATATATGTAACATGTAGCAGGGGTGTCAGAGTTACCAAGTGAAGGGCTAAACGGGTATATCCCAGATTATCCAGGAATCCAAATGGCAAGAACGCTGGGGATTGTACGAGGAGGCCTCAGCACATCTCCCACCCCAGTAAGTATTTAACAGCTGTCCTTTACGTGTATTCCATGTCCTGACACCGCCGGTTGGCTTGCACAATCTCCTCCTCCTCCTGCCATATCCGCACCTCCAGGGAACTCTCACTGTAGCTGCCATTCCGTGAGTGGTTCATGACTGAGGTATCCCTAGCAATACAAGACACAGCCAGGCCCCTTAGTGTCACTTGCTTCAACAAAAAGCTTGTGTCAATACAAACAGGCAGACAAGCTATTATTTTACCATTGCCATTACAAAGGAAATTTGCAGGTAGCACATCTGTGATACACCAGGTATCACTGGAGAATGTAATATTCTAGTGAAACAAACCTTTCAGATATGGGGGGAGGAAAAAAAAAGGAAAAACAAACTGGAAGAGAAATATCATGTTCCACAATGAATAAGGAAAGGACGCTGTCAAGATAAAAATGATGGGCGAGATCCTCAGTCACTCTAAAATAGCATAACTCCATTAGTTTTAGTGGATCACTGCTTATGTTGAAGGCCAGGCCTGATACATTAAATAAAATAATACATTAATACATTAGCCTTGGAAGTGATGGCACAGTCAGAGAATTGGCAGAAAACCAGGAGAATTATCTATCCTGGATCTAATTTGCTTTCAGACAATTTTGTTATTTGTTTACTTTTTGCATATCATTGCTGGGCACTGAAGCAGAACAGGTCTGCTTTGCTCTCTATTTCTCATGCACTAGAACAGGAGTGTTCAACTTCAGCGTCCAAAGGCTGCATGCCGCATGGGCTTCCTTGGACTGCCACCACAGGGCCAGCACAGCCCCCTACACCATGCAATTAGCGCAAGCTCCTCCCTGCACTGTCATGCCAATAGCATGAGCCACCCTCAAGCCCTCTGCTTGCACTTGTTATATGGGCAGCATAAGCCCCCCACTCTGTGCAGGCAACGAGCTCACAGAGCTCCCTCCCACTATCCTGTCCTGCCCCAGAGACCCTGGCCACTGCAGTAGCAGAAGCAATGGAGAGTGTGGCAGCTGGGTGGGAGTCTGCAGGCCACACAATGAACTCTTGGGGACCGCCAACTGGACAACCCTACACTAGAACAGATCTATTGCACCTGGGTTTCAAACACTGCAGGGGAATCTGTTCAAGGCAAAATATATGAACATATAATCGAGGTTTTAGTGTAAAAAATCATGAAAAAAAAATCGCTGTTAGATTTTGCAAATCCCGATTTTGTTTTTCTGTTGTTTTATATTTTTTATAATGCAAAAGCTACATCTAGAATATAAAACATCTGAAAAAGTCCTTTTAAGTAGGATTCTTTAAGTATGATACAGATTCCAGCACACATCGGCCAACAGTGATGATGCTTTGCACAGAAAGTTTACAAACCATGTTCCCTGAGCACTCCCAGGTGTAACAGAAGTCAAAGAAAGTTGTGGGTGTTATGCAAGCCCACAGTCAATGCACTCGTCCCTTGGGTATATTACAATGCTTGTGTCTGTGTGAACTATTTGTAGAATTTAGCTGTACATGAAGGGAAGTTTGTTCCAGATAGCAGAATACTTAGATGAACACTTTCTTTCCCCCAGCAACATATAGTCAGGTGTTTTAAGATGCCTTCCTTTGAAGCACCATTTATAGGCCATTGCTGGATGCTAGTCACTGGCTTGATGGAATACTGATCCTGAGCCAGAATGGCAAATCCTATGTTCATTAAAGGACAATTCTGGTGGCCTTACTCCACTGAGCAGTCCCATCACCACTGAAGGAATTATTTTCCTGGTTAGTATAAGCAGTGTTTAGCCTTAGGCAAACACTGATTCCTTGTTATTATTCATAACTTCATTTGACTAAGCATGTTGTCAACTGCTTGAACCAATGGTACCTCACCTCTCTGTCGTAGCTGTGGCTGCAGCATTCATGGCAAAGTGCCTGATTGTGCTTTCCTCCAGATACTTCTGCTCCCATTTAGTCATGTCAGCTTCCAGAGCCAGAATCCTCTCCTCCTTTTCCCGAACCAACTCCATCAGTGCTGGGGCATTATGCTCTGGCAGGCTGGCTGGCTGGTAGTTCCCATGTTTCTGAAGGAGGGAAAGAAAAACAATGATGGAGATTCACTCCATCCCAACTTGAGAGCTGCAGGAATCTTCCCAGCAAAATCTTCTACCAAACTACTCCGGATTCTCCACGCACCAATATCCACTAAGGGTCCTGAAGCTTTCAAAGAACTTGCTACTTGTCAAACCTAAGAGCTATTGCCTACAAGGAGGAAAAGGAAAAACAGCTCTAGGATCTGTGACTAAACAGCAATGTGCGAGCATGTTTTTTGTTAAGAAAGTGACACAAGTGCTATAGCTGGAGAGTGTAAAACATCTAGTTAAGGGTCCTCACAAAGTTTCTGAGAACTGAACCAGGCTGGCAGAGCTGGTGTCCACACAGAAGGTGGGGAAACAGAATCACAGAATCATAGAAAGTTAGGGTTGGAAGGGACCTCAGGAGGTCATCTAGTCCAACCCCCGCTCAAAGCAGGACCATCCCCAACTAGATTACCCCAGCCAAGGCTTTGCCTAGCGGTGTGTTAAAAACCTCTGAGGATGGAAATTCCACAACCTCTCTGGGGAGCCTGTTTCAGTGCTTCACTACCCTCTTTGTGAGAAAGTTCTCCTAATATCTAACCTCCACCCACTTTGGAGTGCCCCTTCAGGTAGTTGAAGGCTGCTATTAAATCCCTCAGTCGTCTCTTCTCCAGAGTAAATAAACCTAATTCCCTCAAACTATCCTCAGAAGTCACGTGCCCCAAGCCCCTAACCATTTTCGCTGCCCTCCACTGGACTCTCTCCAATTTGTCCATATCCTTTCTGGACACAGTACTCCAGATGTGGCCTCATCAGTGCAAAACAGAGGGGAAGAATCAATTCCCTTGACCTGCTGGCAACACACCTACCAATGCAGCCCAGGATGCTTTTAACCTTCTTTGCAACAAGGGCACACTGTTGGCTCACATTCAGCTTACTGTCCACTGTAATCCCCAGGTTACAAATGCCAGTCTTACTGTTGAACATGGTATATTAAAAGTTCATGTGGTAGTGAAATGGGCTGGCAGAGCTTGCATTCCTGCCGTCTACCCATAAAGAGGCATGTGCTTCACAAGACTGAAATGAGTTGACATAAGCTGTGATCACACACCTGTAAATACAACTCGATTCATGGAGTGCTGAACACACAATGAGATTCTGGGATAGACTGGCAGGGGCAGTATATCTACTGCCTACAGCCCATATCAATGCATGGGAGTGAACCATTCCAGCATGCCCCATGCTGCACGCATGCTGCACACACTGGATGGGGTTCTGGACGGCACTGCCCAGACTTCCTCTCACTACTTTCCTTTTCTATTCTTCTGTCCCTTCAGACAAGTTCCCTTCCATCACTGCTTTCTATGATCCCATGATGCTAACTAGGACACCAGCTGTTTACCATGGGCTGCAAGAGCTCTGTGGAGTATTCCACACCTAGAATTTGGTAGGAAAGCATGACAGTTCTTATAAAAGACACCTCTTTTGAGATATTTTATCACTCTTCTATTGCGCATGGACAGTGTTTGGTATAAGTATCACCCACAAAAAATCCTTGCTTCTTGCATGTCCCTAAGAAGGTTATATAGGAAACAGAAAAAACCCCCGTCAAAAAAGAAGCAAAGGGACACAGTATGCTAAAATAAAGCTGCAACTGGTAAACTATTAACGGTCATGGATGTAAATATATGCACATCACCACTGGCTCCTTAAGAAAGAGATTCAGACTTTCTGTCTGTGTACAAATTTACAGACCAAACCTGACTTCTACAGCAAAGAGTACAATAATGACACTTAAATAAATACTAAACTGTAGAAACAAAAAAACCCAGTGTGGACAAAGCAGCCTTTTCACATAATGGATAACACACTGATCAGTTTGTTTACCTAGACAAGGTCTCCTTTAGCATCATCTTTTGAAATGTCTGACCTCTGGGACAAGCAAAACAAATACAGTTTCCTTTCAAATCTTTCTGAACACTGTGGATGAGAAAACGATAAACTGCTTATGCAAAACAGGGATAAGAATGCACAGGACCAGAAGTTAAAAGACCTTGGACCTACACACTGCTGTATGGTGATGTTGCTAAGACGTTGTGCTTTAGATCAAGGCCCCCGTGGTGAGGTAGGGAGTGAAGCTGGGGCATGGGCTGGGGCAGGCACTGCCCAGCCGGGGTGGAGTGGAGCATGGGACAGAGCCGCAGCTCATCTGGAGGGCGCGGAGAAGGAGGGGTGGGCAACTCTTGCTGCTGCACACACCCCAGAAGGGCATTGGGGGCAGGGGACGTGTGCCCCAGATCTGTGTACAGGGTGCAGGTGGGCTGCAGCTGCAGGCTGGGGCTAGCACTGTGCTGGATTCTTCTTGGTGTGGGCTAAGCTGGGCTGCACTCGGGGCAGGGCAGGCGCCTACGGGAGGGAGGCTATGGTGAATTTTGGGGTGGCTGCAGCCTCACCATAGTCCCCCTCTCAGCACTGCTGCTGCATGCCCCGAACACAGCCCGGCCCAGTACCCGCTGGGAAGAGCCCAGTACAGCCCTGGCCCCAGCCTGCAGCTGCAGCCCGCTCGCACCCCACATGCAGATTGTGCCTCCTTAAAAACTGGCTATCAGTATCAGCCCCAAAAATCTCTATCGGTGCACCCTAGTTTGGGTCCTATGTTCCTAAGGGACTGCTTCCTTTCTTATGTCCCATCACAATCCTTAAGGTCTTCCACAAGCAACCTCCTGCAAGTATCATCAATATGCCAAGTCTGCTTGGCAAAAATGCATGGAAGGTCATTTTCAGCAGTTGCCCTCAGCTCTGGAAATCTCTCCCTTGAGGCCTGCTAGTACCCAAGCCTGGACAGCTTTTGGAAGCTGTCAGACTGTGGCATGGGTGTCCAGGTCTAGAGTCACTCAGGGTCAGGAACCTGCCAGGGTCAGGAAAGGTGAGAAGAGTCTAGGGATAAACCAGGTCAGATTGCTGGAAGTTCAATCAGAGAGTAGAGTCTGAAAGCATGCCAAGTCAAGAGCACTAGAGGAGTAGATGGAGGTTACCATGAGCCAAGTCAGGGAGCTGAAAGATCAAGCAGAGAACAAGCTGGAGGGAGCATCAGAGCAATCATGGGTTAGGTACAGCCCTTTTGCTCAGACACTTTCTGTTCCTGCTCAGGGGTTTATATGTGAGAAGTGGAGGGTCAGCTGACCCTAGACAGCCACTTCAGTAAGAGGGAGAGAGAGGAGAGAGTTAGATCCTGCTGAGAGCTTCAGGCTGGCCATGACCAGTCTGGATGATCAGCTATGGGGCAACAGGCTGAGATGAGCAGCAGTGTTGGCTAGGCTGAGGCCCTAGGTTTGAGGCCATGGAATTTTTTTCAACAAGTTGGATTCATGGATGTTTTCAGGTCATTCCCATGTGTGGTCTTCAGGCCTGTATCCTTCCCAATCGATTAAGTAGTGCAACTTTCCTCATCTCCACTTTGAGTCTAAAATCTCATGGACCAGGTATTCCTCCTGTCCCTGGATTGTTACAGGAAGTGGTGGAGGGGAAGAATCCTCTATATGGAGTCTAAATAGTGACAGGGTGTATACCGGGTGTATACCAGGTGTATGTATCTTCAGTGTCTGGAGTTGTAGTTTGAAGACTACCAGATTGATTTGGCAGGTTGTGTGGAAGGGGCTGAGGAGGTGGTGGTCTAATTTCCATGCGTCAGTGTGGACATGTCTGGTTGACAACCAGACTTTGTCCCACAAAATAGGCAGGCCACAGCTGTCAGTGCTGGCCTGCCTGCCACTTACAAGCCTCTTTCGTCTTATCCAGGTATTGCATTAATTCCTCCTGGATTTTATGAATGTGGTATGCCCATTCTGTAGCTGTGGGGTTGTTGGAGTTTATAGGTAAGTCAGGATGCAACCTGGGGGTAGAACCCATAGTTTGCAAAGAATGGGCTCTGTCTGTTTGAGCTATGCTTGGAGCTATTGTATGCAAACTCTGTGAACTTTAGGAATGAGAATCAGTTATTCTGTTGAAAAATCAGGTAGTGATGGAGACAGTGCTTTAAGACCTGACTGGTCTTCTGAGTCTGGACATTTGTCTGGAGATGGTAAGCCAACGAGAGATGGACATGGACTCCCAGTAGGCTCATGGCTTTGTGCCAGAACCGGGAGATAAATTGACACCCACAGCCCGATATGATGACAGAGGCTGTAGACTGACAGGAACACTGTCAGACCTATTTGGGCAACTCATTTGAGACAGAATATCACCAGATACCCTCTAAACTAGTTCCCTTTTAAGTTATAATATTCTCTTCCTATAAGCTGCCCTGAGCCTTTGCTGGGAAGGACAGCATATAAATCAAATATATATGCTAGTGTTGTAGTTATGATAGCTCAGGAAATGTCCAAGGGGCAAGGATTTTTTTTGCAATATCTTTTTTTGACCAACTGTATAGCTGAAAGAGCTGTTGGACAAGCTTTTGGGCACTGTACATAAATAAATAAACAAACTCTCTACCATCAACAGTGTTACTCCCAATTTACACCTGTGTGACTGCGAGCAGAATAAGATCGTTTATTCTGAAGTCACAAGATAAACACTACATACCAGTGCACTCATTCACTACTGAAGTAACAGCTCCTAATTAAAGAAGGGCTATGGAAGCCACTGAGTTTCTCAAGGGGAAATGTGTTAACTGTCTAAGAGTTAAAGCTATGTGTCATGCTTTATGTGTCTTTTTACACCATTCAGAAGTTTCTCTAAGTGGTGGTTTAATGTACTAGTGTATACATCTGGTGACCATCTGCAGCCCAAAGTCATATGTACTGGCTGCTAGCTGCAAATTCTCTCAACTAATTCGTCATGTTCTTCTTTTTCATAAGCTCCTCATTACCTGAAATAACACCAGACAGAATTCAGAAACAGATACATGGTAAAAGGGGGAAAGACAGTTGCTTACCTAGAAGAGTAACTGTGCTGTTAATATAGTTAAACTAAGCCTCCAAGCATACACTTAAGCACAAAGGCACAAGACTGCCAAAAAAACGCAGACTCTAAGGACTCATTCATAGACACATGCACAATCTATCCCCATCCCCGTTCAATTTTGGATCTAACCTATATTTGAATAATATCCCAGGGTGACAGGAGGAGGTGGCTCTTTGCAATCATGTAAAATATTTTATACTGGTGCCAGTATTCATGTGGACCAAATGCAAATTGTCTTACAGTAGAGAATGCTAGCCACATGCTGTCTGAGCATCCTTCTGTACCTTGCCTCTTCTTAATAAAAGCCTACTGAAATTAAGGGCCAGGTCCTTGGCTGTATCCTTTACATTTGCTTGGACACACGTGTACAAACAATGTTTTCTCCTCAAGCCCTCAGCATCTCTGGTGCAACAGATGGTTTTTGAAAAGAAATTTTGCACAGTATACTGGCCCCTTCAGACACAGCACAGATGGCAAATCCCAGCTTTTGGTTCCAACAGTGGTGTATGAAGCAGTGCTTTTGCATGGGCTTGAGTAAGCCAAGCAAGCCAAGCAGCATCAGGCAACGACACAGTAAAAATAATAAACAGTCCACTCAATCTACCAGTGAAAACCAGCAATTTAGGAAGGCATTGTCTAAATGAACCTGACACCCGCAGCAAGGTGACCTTCGATAGGGCTGAAACTGACTGCCCTGATTGCAAAACAAAATTAAAGATGCCATTTGCCCCTGTGTCTATTCATGTATATTAAGCATCCAGGATTCTACTTCAGTGCTGCACACAGCCATAATGCAGGTGTTTTGATGACGCTGCAGGAAGTCAATGAACCCTTTAGAGTGACTGGTAAAAAAATAAGTCTTAAGCATATGACAGTTCTCCAGAATGCACTGACATCCATTTGGCTATCCATTTAGTTAGAGACTGTTATATTTAGCAACCACAGAAGAGGCTTCCTAAGCCACAAATAAGCTGGGTCAGGGCAATGGGAGTTTAGCAAGTGTTTTGTGAGTACTTCCACACCACAGACTTGGTCAGCACAGGCTGTCACTCAAAACTTCACTATCTAGCCTTAAGTACCTTATGGACCTCTCAATAAGAAGGCCTCAACCAAGGGTCCCTCTCTGAATGCAGCCTGAGATATCTAGGGCAGGGGTTTTCAACCTTTTTAAGGAGTCTACCCCTTCTGGTGGGTACCCCTTCTGGAGAGTACCCCCTTCCACATGGGGGGTGTTTAAGCCGGCCAGACACAAACCCAGTGGTGCATGGCGGTGTGCAGCATGGAGTGGTGAATGACGGTGGAGTGGGGGTGGGGAAGCAGCGTGTGGCTGCCACCAGCATTCATCACTCCACGCCATCACTGTGCGCCGCCTCCCTGCACCACCACGTGTACCCCCTAGGGCCGTCCCAAGTACCCTCAGGGGTACACATACAACCCCAGGTCTAGGGAATCAACATGAGTTGGATCTAGAGAAAAAGAGAAAGTCCAGGCAGTACAAGAGTAACTGCATTCTTTGGAAAATGCACTAAACATGCCAGCTACTACCTTCACTATGGACTGGTTTCAAAGTGGCTTCCACAGATAGCTCCACATGTAGAGCACTGCATGAGTCCAGTTCAGTTGCAAGTTAAGTGAGGCAAGGGCCACATCACAGAGAAACTCTTGCAACCATTCAGCACCGTACCTAGACACCTGGTGGCCCTGGCTGAACTTTTAGTATCAGGCCCCCCTTTGCCAGGGATAATGATAATAATAACCGGACAATGGAAAAAAATAAATCACCATTTTTGGGCTCCCTTTCTGTCCGGGCCCTGGGCAGCTGCCCAGTTCGCCCATGTCCGTGTCCAGCCCTGCAACCATTACATCAAACAGATGGGAAAAGGGGCATATTGGTTAATGAAAACAGCTGGGATTAGAGAAATAACTGTTGATTTGGAAACACCCTTATTCAGCATTACAGGATAGTTTCTCTATTTGTTGAGAGAAGGGAAGTAACTCTTAGCAGCTAAAATAAGGTCACATAGTGCACATAACCACCAGGTCTCTGCACAATCTCACCACAAGCACCTGCTCCTACACTGGCATTCCTAATGAATGGCAACATCAAAGTCTTCCCACAAAATACTGCCTCCTAAGTAGCTATAGTACCCCTTCCACCTCGGCATCTGTCCACTATGTGACTGTGTGAAAAGACCTCTCTCACTCCAGCTCACTCCTGCTGCCAGTAACTGGTGCAGTATTCGCACTACCATTTTTACTGGTGGTAGGAGAGTGGCTCATGAACACGTAAAGTCTAGGGTCTATTCATGTACATCAAACATGGACAAATAAAAAAAAATCACTGTTGTTTTCAGTGACATAGCAAAGGGTGGAGGGCACCAAAGGGTGGAAGGTAGGCCTGGGTATATGATCCCAGGTCTGTGGCTCAAGACTGGTCTCTTACCTGTTGCATTCTCAGTGAATCAAGCTCCCTCTCGAGGCGTGTGCGCAATCGCCGCTCCATCTGCTCCCGTTTCTCACATGCTGCCTGCAGCTGGGTTAGAGCCTGCTGCAGCTTCTCAACCTTTTCCACATAGGCTTGCTTCTTGCGCAGCTTGGGGAAAAGTGTATTGGAAGCACAAGGTAATTGGCAGTAAAACAGAAATACAGACCAAATCAGCCAATGTGATATGCACCCATGGCTGGCACATGAAAAATGTAAGTGCGACTTTCAATGACTCTAGAACTTCACAGGGAAAAATACCCCATACCACATGGCTCTTTGCTTTAGCAGGGAAAAGCATAACACAAACCAATGTCTAGAAGCTGAAACCAGACAAAGTCAGATTGGGTATTAGACTCCAATATTCACTGGTGAGGCGATTAACAAACTATCAAGAAAACTAGTGGACTCTCCATCTCTTGAAGTCTTCAAATTCAGCCTGGATGCCTGTCTGAAGACAAGTTATTGGGCTCATTGGTAGAGAAATGGTTTGTGATACACAGGATTTTAGACTAGATGATCCTTAATGGTCCCTAAAATCTATGGGTCAAAAAATTTATGGGTCAGATCCTATTCTGCAAACTAGGTACCTAAGTAGACCTAGCCACCAAAGTGGGATCCAATTCCACCATGGCCAAGTCCCTTAAAAACTGCTAACATGAAAAGTAGATGGGGCCTTTTTCTCAGCGCATTTTTGTGATTTCATTTTAAGGTCAGGAGATTGATCCAGATGTGTTCTTTGCTATTAAGGGATTGTTTTTGTATCTGTACACATTGACTGCTAGTTAAAACTACAGCTACTCCTATTGTATATACAGAAATTATTCCAAACATCACATGCTGATTTTGCAACACACCACATTTTCTGGCCTGAGGTTAATCTCTGATTTAGTAAAGCAGCATACCCTAGCCTGAACATGTGGAAGCACACTGACTCCCTTCCCTGTGACTTTTCAGGCATACAAGTGGATGCAGACAGTAGGAGAACTATAGGTGCTTCCTGTGCTGTTATAGTCAATGCTTCCCACTGTAACTACTGGACAATAGAGTAGAACAATATTTTATTAATGGCAGAAATTACCAAGTCTAGGACCTTTTGGGGAGAAAGGAGTTCTCAGAAGTTCTAGATCAGGGGTTTCAAATTCATCTGATCCTGCAGGCTGGATGAATGGCTTGGGACCAGCCTGAGGGCCAGATCAGACCCATGGACTTCTGCAAGCTGGATCCAGTGTGTATGGTATCCACTCCAGCTGGTACAGACAGGGATATGTCAGGAAGAAGCCCAGCATCACAGGTGCTTGGCTACCACCATAGGAACAAGACTGGGTGCTGGGCTTCTTCCTGCAGTGCTGCTTGGTCTCCAGCATCACTGCTTTCACTTGGGTACTTGGTAGCTAAGTGGGTGTTGGAGCCCCAGCAGCACCCCAGGAAGCGTCAGGTATCATGGGTGCCTGGCTGCCACAAGGGGCAACAAGCCACAGTGCTGGGCCTGCTCTCAGCAGCACTGTGACTGTCACCTGGGCACTTGGTTGCTGTTGCAGAAAGATCCTCCATCCCAGCCACGGGTGTGGCAAAAATCGGCAGGCTGGATGACCTGGCTCTGCAGGCTGTATCTGGGCTGCAGGTAAAACATTTGACACCCATGTTCTAGATCAGTGATTCTCAACCTTTTTTGTACCAGGATCCATTCATAAACATCGAAGGACGGTCCCGACTTAGTACCCCTCACTCCCAACCCGCTGGCCCCAGCCCCCAGGTCCCAGTCCCCCAGTGTGGGGCAGGGAGTGGGTGTGTGGGGCATGGGGGGGCTCCAAGCAACACCTTACAGGCTGGAACTCTGCCAGCCTGTAAGGGAAAACCCACCCTTTCCCCATGTTTTTCTCCTTTAAAGGAGAATCCATTTCTAAAGTTTGTTTGCGACCCTTTCATATATTCTTGAGACCCACTTTTGGGTCCTGACCCACGGGTTGAGAAATACTGCTCTAGATGGTCCAAGGCATACGTTTGTCAGTAGGCACAACATCAACGATTTCTGCGAAAACTGATTTTACAGAAGCAACTGATTTGTGAATGCGCCAGATTTATGAAGGCAAGAGGTAAGTGCTCAGCATCTCTCAGAGTGAGTCCCAGTGTGATCCAAAGTATAAATGACTTCTGAACCAGATGGAGAGCTCTTGCCCATGTAGCAAGGATGCTTATGCCATACTGCAGCCAGGTGCAAGAATTCAGCCTTACAGATTAAAATCCCCTTCTCTGCTATGACTGTTTCCTTTTCCTCCCATTCTTCCTTTCTTTTTCTTTTCTCTTTACATCAACATAAATGTTCAATCCCCTTTCAAATGCATCTGTTTTTACAGCACAGAAACAAATCAAGTAGCCTAAGCTGAAAGTCTAAAGTAAGCTACAGATTTCTAGGCTGGAGAAAATACTCGCTCAGCCCAGAAGGGAGGTAGGGTTAGAAAGCTTGCACTTTGCAGAATACTGGTATGACCATGCACACTTGACATGTGGAAATTGAGATGTAGATGTTAGTATTTGTGTGAAGTCATGGCTGGTCACAAGGATTTACAGTTTTTAACCTAGATAAGCACTCCTCCTCTTTATTTGTGCGGATGTGGGTAAAATTTCAGTTCTTTAAACATTTTAGAGGCTAAACAGGAGGTAGAGAAATTAACACTCAACACATGCAAGCTGTTAATTTTCAAACATTTTTGACTACAGGAAAATCATACAGCAATTTTATAATGCAAAGAACTCAGAAAAGCCACAAGTCAGAACGTTTTTTAACACTATTGATTCCTATATGGAATCTCTGGCTTTATTTTGTGAATCATGTTTGCACACCTAACAGTACTAATGTTGCATGGCACCTCACAGTCCCTTGTAAGGATCTCAAGGTACCCCAAGGTGTCCCGTCACCCTTGTTGAGAATCACTGCCCTGGATGGTGCTTCTGAATATACAACATTGTTTTCAGACACTGAGGTTGAGCTATCTTCCTTCCCATAGACTGTAATGACAATGAATTCCTGTTCCTCAGAGCTCCCTTATGCCAGCCTAAAACTGACAAGCAAATCCATGCTGTTGTTTTGTCTTTACCACAAGGGAACAAAGCAAAACTTCACAACGTAGGATGTGCCATAGAAGGTGAAACCCGTGGTCCATCTAGCTTAGTATTCTGTCTCTAACAGTGGCACAAATGGATGCTATAGGGGGAAAGCAATGAAACAGATATGTCTAGAGTGCTCTATTCCCTTTTCAATATCCTCCCTGGCATCCATCATTATTGGTTTAGAGATGCCAGAGTAAACATCTCTGACCATTCTGTTCAATAGCCATTAATATATCTATCATTTATCCAGTCCCATTTTGAACCTGGCTATGCTATCTGTGTCCACCGCTGCCTGTGGCAATGAATTCCACAAGTTAACTACGTATTGTGTAAAAAAATATTTTTCCTTGTTACTTGTAAACCTGGCATCTAAAAATTTCAGTGGACCCCTCCTAATTCTAGTATTTTGGGACCTGGTAAGCAAGACTTCCCTGTTCACTTGGTGCACACAGTTCATGATTTTATAGACTAACATATAGACCTCAGTCTTCTCCTTTCCAAACTGATGAGTCTTAGCTTTTTCACTCTCTCCTGGTACGGCAACTGCTTTAGGCTGTTGATCATTTTGGCTACCCTTCTCTGTACCTTTTTTAATTCTGCTATATCTTTTTTAAGATGTGGGGACCAGAACTGCACAGAGTATTCAGGACGAGGATGCACCAGGATTTGTATAGTGGCACAATGATGTTCTTGTTTTATTTTCAATTCCTTTCTGAAGGATGCCTAATGTTTTATTGCCTTTTTTTGGTCGCTGCTGCACACTGAACTGACATTTTCAGAGAACCACCTACTGTGGTCTCTTTCTTGAGTCGTAACAGCTAGTTCAAAATGCAGCTGACCCTAACCAACCTTTCAAGGACCACTGGCAATGGGCCAGATCTTATCTCCATTACATTTGTGTAAACAGGAACAATTCTAAAGATTTCAGTGGATTTACACTGATGTTAACTGGATTCAAATCTAGACAAGTATCAAGAAGCAAGTGGAAGATGATATCCTCAAAGATCCTGTGACTATGAGACAGGTATTTCTGGGTTCCATGTTCAGTTTACAGGATGGGTTTGCCAACTACCAGCTCTGAAAACTGAGCTGGGACCAGTGAGTCAGACCGGGTTCTCCTTGACTCATTTATCAGTAGTAACAAGATTTCTCCAAGCTAAGTTCTTATTGTTCTTGGGCCAACCCTGATATCCTTACTGAGTTCTTGCACATTTTTATTTAAAAAAAAATAAACGTTTGCTAAATGGAAAACGAAAGATTTGATAGGGAAATAATGCTGCGTGACTGGGAAATGAAATGTATAAAGGGAAGCAAGTTTGTAAATCAGAATGATATGATTTTAAGATCCAATAACTCATGATCTAGTAGGGCAAGAAACACTTAATGAAGCAATACAAATATTTACAGGACCAGTACACCTTTCCAAGTGCTGGTCCCAGCCAATGATCACGGGGGAAAACATTTTTCTCCTGGTCTGACAAATTTCTAGCATTAGATCCACAGCTCAAACAGCCAGAAGGTGTCACCATGATCATGTAGTTTGACCTCTTACCTATAGCTTGCATACAGGTCATAGAGGGTCACTTAGCAACTTCTGCTTAAAGTCCATTGACAAGTTATCATATTTTATTTAGACAAACATTCAGTCCTGATTTAGACTTCCAAGTGCTGGAGAACACACCAGAGCCCTCAATAACTTGGTTCCTACAGTTACTTACCTTTACTATTAACAATCTGCACTTCACCTCTTGCCTGACATTTGTCTAGCTTCACTGCCCAGCCACTGGGCCTCATTATACCTATTTTGCTGAGATAAAAGAGATGCTTATGATCAGACATTTCGTCACCTACGAACATGTGGACTGGCATCCAATCATGCCTTAACTTTAATCTCTTGCTAAAAGCCATGATTTCTGACATCTAATTGTACTTTATTTTCTAAATGTTTTCCCAGTTTTCAATTTCCTTTTTGAAATGGGGACACCAGAACTTGGCACTGTATTCCAGTAGTGATTAAACTTATGATGCAGGCAGATGCAACTCCACTGTCAGATTTTAAATAAAATCCTTCCATACAAGCAGGCATTCAAAATTATGGAGATTTACATATTGGGTAATTTTCATGTTCAAGAAGTTGCATTAATATTCATGAATTATGATTGTTCCTGTCTAGCTATAAAAAGCTTTTAAAACTAAATTATAATGATTGGCAATACAAAAATTCCATAGGGGTTTTCGGAAGTGCGTAGGTGGTACAATCTCACTAATAGTGTAGACTTTCCCTCTGATTTTTTTCCCCTATTCATGTAATTCCAAGTTATTTTAAGAGCTCCCTGTTTAAGATCACAGTTCAAAACTTTAAAAATTTTAATCTCAAGTTGGACAGATAAAAACTGACACACAAAATCTGAAGCTATTTCTGAAAACGTGTTTTAATTTTGTGATTAGTACCAGACAAAATGTGGTCATAAGGATGCATTATTAACCTTGCTTTACATACTGTTCACTTAGACCCAAAGAGATCATGTGACTGATCAGTGTCACACAAGCAGGTCGTGAACTTACTGTAAGTCTGTAAAGCTAGAAGTTGGACTCAGGTTCCCAAAATCTCAGTCAAGTGCCTTAATTGCACAATCATCCTTTCTCAGTAAGTTTTACTATTTATTTGTTCTTTTAGAACTAAGAAACAAGTAGTAAAACATACTACTGGCACCTGCTCTGGACAGCCCTGAGGGCTGCGAGCACCTGCAGGACGGGGTGCTGGCCATGGGGCAGGTGAAGGGCCACTTTTCTCCGTGCAGGGAAGGAGCCCAGGGAAAAGCTAAGCGGAGGGGGGGAGGGGGCAGAAGCAGCCCTTCCCTTGCCCCATGCCCGGTGCCCCATGCTGCAGGCGTTCGCAGCCCGCATGGGGCTGTCTGGAGCAGGCACAGGCAGCCCCATGCGGGCTGCAAGCAGCTGCAGTGTGGGGCACCAGGCACAGGCCAGGGCCACTTCCCCCTGTGCTCCTTCTTTGCCTGGGGTCCCCCTCCCACTTACCTGAGCTTCCCACGCCTGGGCAGCCACATGCTCCCAGGCCAGAAACTGTGGCTGGGGCTTCCGGCTAGGGGGCGGGGCCAGGCAGGCCCACTGTTGCAGCCTGCCAGGCTTCCCCTGGGTCCTGTTGCCCTTGGTTCCTGTCATTTTTGACAGGAACCTAGGGCAGAGAAATATTAACTTTATACTTTTTTTTAGGGGCCCCACAGGCCAGACAGAATGGCCTTATGGGCCGAATCCAGCCCGCAGGTTGTATTTTGCCCACCCTTGTTTTAGAGTATAGTGATCACATATGAATTTGCACATAGTATAATGACTCCTTCTGTGTGCTCAATAGTTGGCATCATCCATTCAATGATTTCAAAGGGAACTGGTGGACGATTTTCCTCTCACAATAATGTCAAGCCTGGCAATGAGTCAGTAAGCGCTGGCATAGGAAGTTCCTTACCCATCACACCATAGTGCTATGGTACCCTGTTTTATTTTTTTCCTGGCTGCATCCCAAATCAATCTTTTCATGATTTTCCCCAGGATGGGTATCAATCTTACTGGCCTATAGCTTTCCAGATTACCCCTTTAATCCTTTTTAAATATTGGCAGGACATTATATCTGTTCAATTCTGTTGGCCCTGCACCAATATTTTAAGATTTGCTGACTATAAGTGGTTCAGAAAAAACCCTCAGTCAATTCTTTTAATACTCTTTTTTGGGTGCAAGTTGTCTAGTCCTGTTACATTGTGTTTAGTGAATTGGTTAATTAACTGGCTGTCACTCTTCATTCAAATAACTTAGGATTCTTTGGAAAGAAATGGGCTTAACCAATATCGGATTCATGTCCTAAATCAATGTAAGGCTTTTTTTACTTTATAGAACTACATGTCCTGCCCTTACATTAGCATTTAGTTGGTATAATCTGGTCAATTTTCTGGTTACATATTGCTCTGAAAGCATCTATGAATGTGGTCTCCTTTCATTTGGCTTACTGTTTTATAACTACATGTTTTCTGCCTAGAAGGGGTTATGAGGGAAGTGGGGGGTAGGTTCTAACCCCTGTTCAAGAAGGGGTTCAGGACTTGGACTGAATTACAGCTGTAAAATGAATAGTGATTAAAGCAATAATTTCCAGCAGAGCCAGAGAATGATGCCTTGCCTCACCTCCTCTTCCAGTTTGATGACCTTGGCTTGAGCATTGTTCAGTGCCTGATCCAGGATTTCGATGTGCCTCCGCTGATCCTCATTGGCAGAACGCAGGGTCACCAATTCCATTTCCAGCTTCTCCTTCTCCTTCAAGTGTTCTTTGTCTGGAAGAAAGACAACAAGAGCGGCTCCATGAGAACAGCACACACACTCCGGGGTGTGTACCATAGATAAGTTGGCACTCCGTGACACAAACAAAAGCTTTATGAAGATGCACACAGTTGGGCCATTACAACACAGCATCTAGGATTCAACAGCACTAGAGTGTGTTGGGTAGAGTTTCTTATATCTGTTCTTGCCAACTCATTACTAGGCTTTGCATTAGTTCCCACCACAAAGAAAAGGATTCACCACATCCCTTTGGCTCTCTTAACAGAAGATGCTACCTACAGAGCATGCAAGTAGTCACAGAGTAAACGCATATTCAAATGTGCTCAATACACTGTAAAATGAAGGAGTGGAGAGCAAAAAGGGCCCCAGGTAGCTCGTGTGTCTATTTAAACATATCTTCTTTTACAGCCACTGTATGCAAATTCTGGCTGCTACTGGTATTTCAAAGCAACAACACAAATTAAGAGAGTACAAGTATCCTACCTAGATTTATAAGGGCTTCAGTTTTTGAAATGCTAGCCAGAAGAACAGGACAGGGTGACACCGCCAGCACGAACCTACAAAGAGCTTTAACTTTCCTAGAAATGAAAAGGTCTGGTAAATAATCCAAACCTGCCCAAACATGGTAAGTTGATAAGTGCTACCTGAAAGACTCTGAACACAGTTCATACAAATATAAAAATGATAAAACTGAACGTAGTTTAACATTAGCTACAAATAGAGGCCAAATATTATATTAATCAATGAAAATTCAGGAAAATATCTATGTATGACATGCTGTGAACCTCAGAATCAATCCTGCTTTTGGGTGGGTACATGACAACATACGGGGAGGGTTGGCGGCGGCAATGTGGGACTGCACAGGGCAGGCAGCAGTGGTGAGGAGACCCCAACACAAATCTCTACTCCCTGCAGAGCCATGACATGCACCAGGGACCAGCAGGCTTGTTTGTCACTCTGTGCTGCTTCCCTGACCCACGACTCAGCGTAACAGGGATCAGAGATCCACACAGGCATCTCTTTGCCTGCACAGAGGGCAGTGGCCCTCTCCCTCCCCCAGACGAGCCACCCACGGCCCTGTCCTGCTCCCTGCTGGGGCCCCAAGACCCTCCTGACTGGGTAGGGCTGTGCAAAACTTCCCTTCAAGCCCGTTCAAAAGAGATTCAGAGGCCAAAGATTTGGCCAAAACAAAATAAAGAGTGATTCAAAACAATGAAATGAATCACTGTCCTCCGAAACTGCTGAAACTGAATCGCAACAACTGTTTTGCACAGCCCTCAGCTATGCCTCCAAAGGAGGTGTCTTTTGCCTGTTTATAATGTGTTTATTATCTAACAAGCTAATGAGCTGTTATTCAAACAGGTCCACATCCTGCTATTGTTAATGGTTCCCGTTAGAACAGGGGTGGACAATTATTTCGGCTGGAGGGCCACTTAATTAGTTTTGGTGAACTGTTGAGGGCTGGCCACATGGGTAGCCTCACCCCTTGACAGGTGCCCTGCCCCCTGGTCGCCAGGTTGGGACTGGAAGTCCTGTCCCTAACACCTGACCTTTGCCACCGGACATCCCTCCCCTCGCCCCTAGAAGTATTGCTCTTGGGAAGGGGGTTTGCCATCTTGGAACCAGAAAAAAAACCCCAAATTATATACTAAAAATCAAATATCTACAATAAATTTTAATTTTATTTCAAAAAATATTTTTGTCCTGATTTGTGTGTGTTGTATCATGTATATAGAGATGATTGCATTATAGCTCAAAATGAAATCTTATTCTTGTATATTGGGGCGGGGGTTGGAGGGCTGTGGGGGGTATGGGGTTTTTGGGGGGTTGTGTGTGTGTGTGTGTGTGGGGGGGGTGTAGGGGAGGTTGTGGGTATGTGGGTATGGGGGCATGTGGAGGGATGTGGGTGCATATGTGGATGTATGTGTGCTGTGGGGGAGAGTGTGGGGAGTATGGGGAACTAGTGGGGGTGTGTTTGTAGGGATGTGTGGGTGGGCATGAGGTTTGTGGGGGACTGTGGGTGTGTGTGGGGGGGTTGTGGGGTTTGTAGAGTGAGAGGGTGACTGGGGTGTGTGTGTGTGTGTGTGTGTGTGTGTGTGTGTGTGTGCGCGTGTGTGTGTGTGGTGGGGTGTGTGTGTGACCCACCTACAAACACATCTCTCCCACTGCACATAGCCGTTGCTGCCAACAGCAGCAGCAGTTGGAGCCCCACAGTGGTGCGTGGTCCCAGTGAGCCCCAGGACTGCACGTGACCAGGCCACCAGCTCCATCATGCAGGCCTACCTTCCTGCCCATCCGCTGTCCCCACCTCCCTCCCCTGCCCACCCACCACTGCCACTCCTCCCACCCACCAGTGCTTTCCTACTTGCAGGGCTGGAGTCAGGGCTGTTCCATGGGCAAGAGTGGGAACGCAGTATGTGCTGCTCCTGGGGGAGTGAGCAGGGCTCAGCCTCGTGCAAGCACAGCAGGGGCAGCCTGGGACCAGGCTGGATACACTGAATTGGTAGGAACCCGCATGCACACCAGATGAAAATTGCCTAGTGGGTCGGATCCAACCTGCGGGCCATATTTTACCTACCCCAATGTTAGAATCACAGAGATCTCTAATTCCCTGATTGCAATGGTCAGACTTCAGTGAACAGTTAAAGTGTTTCCCAAACACATAATTCTGGGTTGTGATAAAATATAATTCGATCAGCAGGCCACTGTTGTTGGCTCTGCTTAGAAACACTGTACAGAAAGATACATTCACTGTGGATTTGATCCACAATCCAAAGGTAAGAAAACAAAGTAGTTTGTTTTCAAGATTTATTTTCAGGAGCTTGAACCAAACACTACCTTGACTTACATTGGGACTGTATATCATGGCAAAATTTTTACCCTAAATCTGATCAACCCAGGAACAAAATGAGGCACCTGTTTATTAAAGTTTTATGCATATATAGCTTATAAATAGGTAATAAATGATCAATACATTTTAAATAAATAGTTAGTTAACAGTCAGAGAGTACAATATGTCAATAGGTTGCTTACGACCATTTCTAATACATAATACAGATGTTTGTAACCAACTATAAAAAAAATACTATTTGTAACATGCTTGTATTTGCCTAGAATCATTTAATAGTGTATGCACATTTACCATGCTTGCACTATCCATCATTTATTAGGTATACCTGATGGTTAATAAATACAAATAATTTAGAGATTCCGTCAATGTATCCAGGACTTTTGCTCTCCTTTATGTCAAACTACCAGCTGCAAAATCATACCAAGTGAAGCCTTCAAAACATTTTTGCTTCCTCTAGAATTCACTGAAATCAAGTCATGTAACTGAGAACATAACTTGCCCCAAAGGTTCTGCTGAAACCATTGATCTAGATTTCCCTGCAGTGTTTTCACAATCCAATTTTGTTTACACTAATGTGGTGCTTAGTTCTGGTTTATTGCTCTGTACTTACGGGCTATTAATTCTGAAGATACCATATCATGACCTTGTCTTTCTTACGTGAAATCTGAGGCACGTATTTAGCCTTTCATCGGTTTTCCAGTCCTTGACATGGCAAACTCCCTGAGGAGCTTTGTCCCGAGGAATCTACAGGCACTGGAATCCAATGCTGCATCTGTTGCCAGTCTCTTCATGGAGTGACTAATTCAGCAGAATGTGTTGGGTAAAAAGATCTGCCATCGAGCTCCAGCCTGGATCTGGCCAGTTCACAGGGTCTGACCTTCACAAACTGATGGGATCAAAGGGTCACAGGGGCAAAAAGGGCCACTTGGATGCTGAAACTTGCATGCCAGAGTGTCAGTACTAAAAGGGGGTGCAGAGAGAGGTGGGATGAATACAGTATTAACAAACCCGAACTGCCCATTAGAAGATGCTGCAATTCAAACATGATTGTTTCACCTGCTCCAAAAACCTATGTCTGCAAGTTTTTAAAGCACCACACAAGTTTTTCACTCATCAGAACCTGTTAAGCCCAGAACAAGGCTTTAAATGAGTTTTTTCCCCCTAAGTGAATAGGGCCAGGTTGCCAGGTCCAGAGACTGAAAAGCTTGAATATCCTCCTGGGCTATGTCCAGATGAGCGCAGACGTGCAGTATGTGGCACTGTAGACCCATCTGCGGTGCTACACACCACACGTGCAGGTGTTCCCCATGCTGCTATCTTGCAACACACCAGGGGCGGGGAGGGGGGGGGGGGCAGGGGGGGCATTGTTTAACCCCCAAGAGATCCTGGGGTCAAAAAACCCTGTGCCCTAAAAAAAGAGAGGCACTGCATGTGGCAGCAACATATGCCACCCAAAACTGGAATCTGGCCTGCCGGAGTACCACTTTGGCTGACAGCCAGGCTCCCAGCTGCAGGAGCACCGCAGCTGCAGCTCCCTGAGGCCCCCCGAGCCCCAGGTAAGGCTGCTAGGGCCAGCACAGTTGCTGGCCCCAGTCTCCCCTACCCCACACAAGCTAACCTGCCGTGCATCAGAGGGCATGGGCATTCCCCGAGGACAAGCAATAGTGGCACAAGGTGCACCGCTGCTTCTTGTCTCCAGGGAAACAAACATCCACGTTCATGAGGACGTGGCCCAGGAGGTAGAGTACTGAGAGCAGCAGGATGACCTTCTCAACCCCCACTGCTAGGCTGTGTGCCTAGGCCAACCGGTCACTTTAAGGCAGGACCTTTGGATCATAAAGTCCAGCGCTCTGAGTGGCTCGATGTAGCAAAGTAACGCTGAGAAATCCAGCATTTACTTTTGTTCATTTAGGCAGGTGTAACTCACAGTGAGAGGGAACATGACAACAGTATAGACGCCAAGACTTTAGCTAGGACAGTTGGAGGGGGTCAAGTTAAGGAGCCCACTGGAGGAGTGCGGTGAGGTAAGAGGAGTCCGTGCATGGAATGGGTGAGGAACAGCCATGCTTCTGTTTGTGGGGCTCTCCTTTTATTGGGGCTAATTCATGCCTGCTTCTACACATGAGGAAAGTTCAGCCATATGAGGGCCATATGAGGGTCATATTCCTTCCATAACCCTCCTGTTGGGGCTGCTGGTCAGGGCCCGGTGCAATTTGTGGATCTCCACACAAAGTCGCAGTGACTACATATCCCCAGAAGGAAGGCCGTTGCGCGCACGGCCATCCTGACTCCTAGGAGTTTGAAAATCAGATACTAAAGATCCAGGACACATTTCACAAGAGCAGCAGGTTTAACCCCTGTGTCCTGGCTGAATTCCAACAGAGGTAATTACATTTCACCTCCCTTAATTCCTCCTGCAGTTTCAATTACAACTGGTATGCATGTGACAAAGCTCATCAGAAAGCTTGCCATGTCAGGGACTACAAGACTGATGAAAGATTAAATGGCTACAGGAATTAATGCTCCAGAAAGACAAGGTCCCAAGGCAATGTATTTAGAATTAGCAGCTGGAAGCAAAGAGAATTGAGACAGAATGAAACCCTGCACTTGTTGAAAAATAGATGTGACTGAGAAAACATCCAGAAGTGAGTACTTCTGATTCAGCATGGAAGCTGTTAATGTTTCTGTCTGGCTTCCTCTTCACCCCACCTGGCTGCCTGTGCAGTGGGGGCCATGGCTGGAGCCAGCCTAGGTAGCACCCGAGGGGGTTTAATACCCCTCCCTCCCCTTCGCCTGAGGCTGCTGCCCGGGACGGATCCAGCCACACCCCTCCCCGCACAAGTGGCCAGTGGGGGGAAAGCTCAGCAGACCCCAGTTGGAGTCTCCATGCCAATGGGAGAGGGGGGAGGCAGTGTCTGGCCATGTCCTTCCCCCCTGGGATAAACCTGGCAGGGGCTACTTCACCTTTCTCCCTCCAGGCACGCCCTGGCTAGGGACCTACAGGCCAGGATGGAGATTTAAACCCCTCCCCAATCACACTCAGAAGCCTGCCAAGGCCTGGCCATGCCCCCTGCCCCTCCAACTCAGTTTCCCTCCAGCCTTCTGGCCACTGCCAAAGGAAAGGGAGGGCTCATTCTAGCACTCACCGGCTTCAGCCTGAGCCACGGCAGGTGTATGGCTGCATTTCCAAAATCAAAGGTGAATGTCTGTTCACTTACTTCTCGGTTCAATCTACACAGGTCAAACTAACCTGCAAAGATTGAATCAATTCAGGCTCAGGCTTTTTGAATATCTGTACTTAGCCCTAGAGCATACCCTACAGCAGAATTTGGCCATTTATAGTCTCTTGGAAAATGAAAGGAAGGATAATCCGATGGTAGCATGCTAAATTTAGATGCAAGAAACCTAGGTTTCATTCCCTTTTTCACCACAGACTACCTGAGCCATGTTGGGTAAATTGCTTTAAGGTCCCTCCTTAAAATGTACCTCTATCCAATGACCAATCTTTATACAAACAAATAAGAACTAATAAGGGAGAAGAACTAATAAGTGGGGTGCCTCCTATTTTACGAGTTAATCTATAAGGTTCAAATCTACCCTGCCTTCTGCCAGGCAAAATCATGACATTTTTCATCACAGCACATCCCCTACCACTCATTTGTGTCCCTAGTACTTTGAGGTAGACACTATCACTCTGGTGTTATTACTACAAAAAGAACGGGCGTATTTTTTTTTACCTCTTGCTTCAATTTCTGTTTAGAAGCGTGGTGCATTGTTAAACAGCTGGTAGGTGAAGTGATCTTAGCGTATCCTGCACTATAGGAGTTCCTATTTGAATGATTGTTTCAGTGCTGCAGGGGTTTTACTGCAGTTGTATTATTGGAAAATAATACTGTGTTTACAGTATTATCCATGAGGAAGATTTAAAATCCATGAGCTCAGACCCCCAAAATCATGAGTTTAGCTTGAACATAATAACATTTAGTAAATAATATATGCTGGCTTTCTTTATTCATCTTCTGGTGTTTGGATGTTTAAGGTTCTTTCAAACTGTTCTTCCCACTCAGGATGGCTAGAAAATTACTTTTATTTGCTTCATGATATCTGAGATGCTTGGTAATAACCTGACTCCGGCAGCTGCTACTCTAAGAAAACCACAAAGTATCATGAGACATGATAAAATCACAAGAGTTGACAACACTGTGCTACGGCACCAAGAGCATGCCAAAGATTTAAAAAATTATTCCTTAAATCTAAATAAATAACAAGATCTAGGGGTAAATGAAGCGGTGCTGAGGGTTATCGGGCTAGAATTTAACCTCCCAGATATAAAGTACTTTCAGTTTTTGGGCTACATCACTTTGCAAAAGGGTGCTCAAACTAAGCCTGCAAACCACTGAGCCTCACTTGCAATGGTTCACCAATGTGACTGCCTTCTGTCCTGGAGGAAGAACTCACAAAAACACCTGGTCAGCAGTCACAGTCACATAAGGTGCCTGTAGACATATGGGATACCTGCTCTGATGCACAGTAATTGCAGCGTGTCAGAGCAGACTCGATTAATTGAGTCTGCTCAAATCTGCTAATTAGGTTAATCCGGCAGCCTTGGCATCTTGTGTATTCAGCGTCCTGGCGCTTCAAGATGGTGGCAGGGCACTTTAATTAAAGGTCATCAAACTTTAATTAAAGTGCCCCCGCCACCATTTTGAAGTGGAGGACACTGAATATACAAGACACTATGGGCACTTTAATTACAGTGGCCCCAGAGAGCTGCTTTAATTAAAGTGCCCCCTCACCCCCACTCCCAGAGCACATGTAAAGACACTGGCAGTTCCTACTAAACCTGACTAGCCAAGGGGATTTCCAGTACATCTGGAAAAATCTAAATGCTTCAGGGATCTTAAGCATGTTGATCAACACTATCATAAAGCTATTTATTCTACAAGCCGTGGCTGCCCAGAAAACATAAATAGTAAAACAGAATTCTGAACCCCTCGTCTCTATTTTAGGAACACTTTCCATCATAGTAGCAACATTTAGCTCTCAGCACAGACCAGAGGACACTCCAAGCATCCATGCCATTTTATGTGATATGATCTCAAATAGCTATATTTGTCCTTAAGCTGTGAGTTGATATCAGTTATATACAGAGTGTGCAGCACATGGTTACATCATTATTGCCAGGAATGTGCCAGTAAAAGCATGTTTTGAAGCAGAGTTTTTGTCAGACAAGACACTATGGCCCTATCTGTACTAGAAATGCTAGCTACCAACTGCCCTGCCATGAGTATAGCTGTATAGGTACAAACCCGTGATGTAGTAAGGCAGTCATTGTAAGATGCCATCTGCACTGGGGCAAACTGGCCCTGCTTGAAATTGCCCAAAGGGTAGAGAAACCTATATACAAATGGGAATTTTTAGAGATCTCATACTTTTATACAACCTGTACAACAGATTTACTTCCTATATTCAGAGCAAAACTTACTGCTGATACTAGTTAACACTGAAGAGCTAGCACAGCAATGGAAGAATAAGACTCTCTTTTACTTTATGCATCAACAACCAAATTATCAGTGATTTCCTATAGTGGCATCTTTGTTACTGATGATGTTGCACAAGCCAGAAAGAATGAAGTACACTTTTCAAGTCCAAAGTGGTGTTTCCTGGGCCAGTGGATGGGGACCCTAAGTCAGATCTGCAGCTGGTGTCAATCAGCATTGCTCCACTGACATCAGCTAAGTGAAGGTGTTTTATAGGAGTGAAGGATCTGCTAACTGCTTCCCTTCCGCCTGCTTCTCTGGCCTTGTAAACTTGTCCAATTTGATACAGAAGCCATGGAAAGGGAATATACCTGAAACCATAAAATGTCATTTTGCAGATAAATTTCTGCTTAAATATTTTTAACTTTGTGGAATTCATGGTCATATGAGAGTCTCTCTGCCTCCTAGCAAGCTTTCATTAAGTACATAAAGTACACTCCTTTCATGTTAGGATTTTATCCAAAAGACACTTAAGCACCCAGCTCTCAAAGTGGAATTGCCAAATGCCCAAGTTCCCCATACAGTGAATAAGGTGGGTTCAGTTACCCAGAATGGGGATCACAACACATAGCATGCTGAGCTTGGGGATACCTAAGCAACCACTAGGAAGCTCTGTCTGAGGTCTTCTGTCGAACAAGCTCTGAATCACCCTACAGACATCTAAATGGGACTTAGGTAGAAATTAGGCACTTAAGTCATACAAAGTGATTCAAATCACTTAGCTTCCTAGGTTAGGTGCTTCCATTTTATACTGAAAAGAGCCTTAGGAACCTAAAGCTGGACTAATGAGTGTTCTCAGAAGTAAGAGAAATCAGCTTAACTCCTACTGCAAAATCTGCTGCAATCTGTATGAACTTGGGAGGTTTGCCCAAGTCCCTGTAGTGTGTGAATCCCAAATGGCATGAGACAGACAATAAGGGACAGAGACATTCAGCCCAGCCAAGATGGTGGCAGTTGTGGCATGTAGCAGAATTTTCAGCACCTAAGTAAACGTACCAGTGACAATTTAGGCTTGTATGGCCCCTCTGGCACCTCCTCAGTTTGTGGATGGCTCACTTTGACTTACACACATGAACTACAACTAAGCCTAAATGCTTTTCTGGATCTGGCCCAAACTCTTTTGTGAGAAGGATATTTTTGTTTGATATCTCCCTGGCCAAGGTCCTAGTAGAGGATTGGTTTTGAATAGATCTGCAGGGTGGTGTGGTACGTGATTTACTTTCAATAAGGCCTAATGTTATTAGTAACATATAACAGTAATCACATATCCACAGGCTAAATTATAGATAGGAGTTATTGGAATATTAAGACTATTTAGAGGTCCTTTAATTTCTAAAATACCAATGAGCCTGAGCCCAGGGCTACTGCTTTTCTTACTTGCAGGAAGTGGATGCTCCTGATATCATGAGAAACTGTAGGATTGTTGTCTCTCTGGTCCCTCATGAAAAGGGGGCAGATTCTTCTCTCATTCACTTTGGCATCAATTCAGAGTAAACCCAATAAAGTCAGTGGAGGTTACTTTGGATTCAGCCCAGCTGAAAAACTTGGCTTTGCCAAAATGTATGTCTCCCAAGAAACTACCCTGCAAGCAACACTTTACGTTATAAAATAAATATTTATACAAAATAAGCTAACTCTTGTTACCATGAACTCCCGCTGTTCAGAAGAAAAACATTCTATGCAGTCCAATCTGTAGTTTACGTAGGGTTACATGACAAATTAACTGAGTAAAACCAAACCACAAAGGCAATAAAAATGATAGCTAAGCAGCCTCTACTCCAGCTTAAATCCATATCTTCAGAACAGATGAATGCAGTACTCACTCTGAAAGGCATAAAGGCCCTCTGTTGCCTTATCTTCATGCCCATCAAATTCTCTGCTGGCTAGCTGCCTATTGGCAGTCTCAAGTCGTTCTGCATATAAACAGGAAATACTTTTAAGTATAAATATATGTATATAAAATTATAGGCCAACCAAGAAAATAAGATGCGTGCCAGTGGTATGCTATAAATAGAACCTGAGAAGGGAGATATTAAAATGGAGGAGGCTGAAGTATATATGAGTAGAGGATGAGACCCCACACTCCAGAAGAACAGCCTTTTTTTCTAGTTGGTAACAAGTTGTTTATTGGTTGGCAGAATTCATGCCTTCATAGATTTTTCAGTCCAGAGGAGATAATTAGATCTTCTAGTTTATAGCACAACAGGGCTCCTTTCTTGGTTGGCCTTTAAGAACTGTTATAATAAACAGGATTAATAATAATAGTTTCATCTCCTACATAATGCAAATAGTGTTTCACTCTGCAACAAACCTAGTAACTTATGGCTGACTAAGAATCTATCCCAGAACTTGATTTAAAGATGCTGAGTGATGAAGAACCCACCTCATCCCCTTGGTAATCTGTTCCAACCATTTGCTACCCTTACTGTTAAAACCTGCACACCATTTCCCGTTTGAGCCTCTCTAGCTTCAGGAGATGAGGCCAACATTAACAATCCAGGAAATATGATGGACCTGAGCACAAAACGTGCCATGAACTGCAGCATACGATTTCTCTGGCTTGCCTATATGACAGCCTCAGTGAGTCCCATTGAAGACCACCCTGCCCACCTGTGCTCAAAAGCATGCTCCAAGCCTGAACACATGCCACTGAGACTGCTCCAGGCTTGTCCCTCTGTGCCTGCTCTTAGACCCTCCGTCTTTGACAGGACTGAGAGAGGTCACTGGAGAAGAGCCCAGACCAGCCTCCCAGGCAAGCTCTCAGGTCTGGAGCATGTCAGCAGGCATGGGTGGGCAGGGCATGGGCATCCTCACTAGGACCTGCCACCACTGCAGCATGGACAAGTTCCTTGTGGTTTGTATGTAAAAGTCAGCTCCATGGAGACAGCTAGCAAGGACTCAATGCTTATATCCCCTGCTTTAGGTATAATGAGATCATGAAATAGTGCACAGGCACTGTGCTAGGGGTTTGCACAGGGGTGACTCACAGTCTAAGGTCAAAGGCAGTTGTGCTGTGGCCAGCAGCTCTGTATGTCACCACGGAAAGACCTTCACTCATGAAGAGCAGCAGCTATTGATGTAGCCAAAGCTCTGCCTGGAACCATGACTCCCTCTACACATGCCTATGGTGCCTTTCACTCTCAATCAGGCACTGATCAGTCTACACTGCCTTCACTCCCTTGGCCTTAGGGGTAATATAACTCTTTACCTCCAATAAAGCTTGCCAGCTTCCCTTCTGTATTGTGTACAAACATGGCCCCACCTTTTAAAGGGTGTCCACTGGAGAAGAATCTACGCACATTCACTGAGTAGTCTACAATTTGCACTTCCATTTGCATGCAAAAAAGTGCCTCCTAATTTCCCATACTCAAAGGGAAGCCCTTTGAGAATGACTCCCCTCCCTTTGTAACTATAAAGCACTTCAATATTATGTTATGCTATGCTACAGCTTATTGTTGAGCTCCTTGTAGATAGCTTGGATTTACACATTGGTGATCCTGGGACTAAATTAGTATTTTAAGGGCTAAAACAAAAAACTTTTGCTTAAAGCTGTTTTTCATGTATGTTTGTACCCAGGGGGACAATGGTAGTTTTGTCCCTTACCAAAGAAAAGAGGTGGATTTCTCAAGGGGTTTACCTAGAACACTCAGGAAACTGTTTGTCCAAAGCCTGCGGCTGGTGACGTGGAGCCTGATAATTTTGGAGAGATAAGAACATGTCACTTGGGGTGAAAACAGCTTAAGGAGCTTCACATACCACGGAGATCCCTGTTGAAATCATGAAGTCTCCTAATTTCTCCTTCGAGCTTGTTTCTCATAGCCTTGTCCAGAGACTCTCTCTTAGTGGTGGTCTTGACCAGGCCCTCATAGGCTTCTGCAATCCTTTGAATTTCTATTTCAAACTGAAAGGAGAGAGACCTCTCATTAAAGCAAGGCAGGAATGCATATCATTCTGACATTCGCTTTGGAACATTTCAAAGGGGGTTTTGTGTGTCAGGGCCGACGAGCGTTCCAAGTTTCACATAAGCATACGATTCTATAATAAGACTTCTCATAGACAGATGACAAAGCTGATCCCTGTGCATGTTTGAACATTCCTACTGCAACGAGCAATCAACTCCCCACCCACGCTGAAAACATCCTGCTACAACAGCATAACGCAGTACTCAGTCAAATGCTTCTGAACAAAGTCAAAGTGGAGATTAGTGTGACATAACAACTTCACCTTCTCCTTCACCTTCCGTTTCTTCAACAACAAAGGCCTTCACTTGAAAACTGCCCTGGGAGGAAAGGTATTAAGGAAATAGGGTGGACAGCATTTTATCTTAGAAAGGGCTTGAAGAGGCAAGGCTTATTACCTGACCATGAAAGATGATTCCCAGATGAAAAACTCAGCTGTAAACACCAAGTCCCCAGGTAAACCAACTGTGATCACCTTTACACCACTATAATCCATCGCTTTCAAAGGAGCTACTCCAGTATAAGTGAGAACAGAATTGCACTTAGCAAAAAAACCCCAAAACCCACCCCCAAAGTTTCAACACTCTTCACTTTGAAAATGGGATTCAAATCCAAACTTTCCCCAACTCCTGGATGCCTAGATTTGGTATGTAGACTATTAAAAAGAGAGACTTATATTACAAACTTAGATCCCAGGCTGGACACAAGGGTGGCACCAGGAAAGTTAAGTGCAGGGTGTGGTTTTCAGCTATGATAACGAGCTTGTAGAGTCCAGGGATAAGAGAAATCTATAAAAAGGCGGCATGATGGATATGAACTTTATAGACTAACTAAATCAAAGGTGCATAAGCTTTCATGAGCAAGAGCTCACTTCATCAGATACTAAGTGAAGTGAGCTCTTGCTCATGAAAGCTTATGCATCTCTGATTCAGTTAGCCTATAAGATGCACCTCTACTCTGCCTTCTGCCAGACTTCAGACTAGCATGTCTAACTACCTGTCTCTGCAAATAAATAAAAGTAACAACCGGAGCTTTAGCCTGTGTCCTGTCATAGCTTTACTGAAAATAATGGTACCACACTGACTTACACCAACTCAGGATTGGACCCTATGTTTCCAGTCCTCACACTTGTTAAGGAAAGCCTAAAGGTAGCTGTAAAAACCAGTAAACAAATACCAAGACGACAGTATTCCTTTTTTAAATCTCATGATTTTTAAGCCAGCCTCATGACATTTTAGGCCTGACTCATGATTTCTGGGCACTGGATCTGAGTCCACCTCTGCTTACAATAGACTTCATGCAGGCATGAGAACCCTGTAGGGAGGATGTGGCTATTGGACTTATTGCTGCCAACTGCAGCACTGGAAAAGTAGAAACCCAGCTGGTATCACAGTAATGAAAAATATTTGCCAGATGACCTGAAACCATGTGAAACCAACACAGACTCATGCTTCATCATCCAGATTTGCCATGAAGTTTGGGAATATTTAGAACAGTGCGTGATGTGAAACTTGGCAGAGTTCTGATATGGAGTGAAGTAGGAGAAACTCAGCCATTTCCACAGACTTTCAGTTTTCAGTTTATTCAGATGCTCAAGATGTACAAATCTTTATGACGGAAAGTAGTACGGTAAATAATGGGACTGATCCAAAGCTGATGGAAGTCAATGGAATATCTCCTATTGGAAACAAAGGAGATCCAACTTAGTTCAGGCCCCAAACTTGCCAAGCATCACACTATGTATTCAGCTTTCCTGATCATTTACCAAGTGTTATGTGTTTTACACAGGTAAAAACATCATCATCCTAAGTGGTCAGATTTTTAAAAATGCTCTTTGCTAACAAAAAATGACCTCCTGTCCATTGCTTCTCAAGTGACACTCAATCTTACGTAGCATAAAGAAAACAATGACCTTTCTACACAGTGGGTGCATCACATGTGAAATTAGTGTGATGAAATAAACTCTGGCACAGTTCATGCTGGACTTTAGTGCTCCCGGAAGCAGCATTTACATGTGCACCTGGGACTGCAGCACATTGAGCTGGGGCAGTGCAGCCCCTGGCTGGCAGGGGGCTCAGGGGGGGTCAGCCTGCCAGCCTGGAGCTGCTTCACCCTGGCTCAGTGTGATGCAGAGGGGCTGGATGGGGCACAAGGGTGCTAGAGTGGGAGGCTATAAGTGTGTTGCAGCAGAGTAAATAACTCCCTGTAAGATGGTACTTGTGTCAGGCAGTACTAACTTCCGGTGAAGTTAATTAGTTTACTTCAATCTAATAGCTCCGTACATGTAGATGGTAACGCTTTACTGTGGAGCTAATTAGGCAACTGCAGTAAGCGTCTCCCGTAGATGCCCTCTGTGAGTTGGTATGTTCTGAAACACTTTTCTAGTCCTACCTCAAATTATCGTCCTAACATCTTATTTTGGTTTTAAAAGCAAGGGCTCCGGGAAGCAGCAGTATTTTTTAGCTAATCTCATCGTGGAAGGTGGACTTTCCTCCTAGCCCAGCTGACATAGAACAAGACAGCAGTAACATTCTGACCACAGAAGAAAGCATGTTTAAAGTAACTTTGCAGAAATCATGCCAGTACTTTGTTGTTACACGAAAACCACCTGGCATGGGAAGAGATTTTATTTTATGCTCTTTCCTATACACAAATGGAGAACTGGCCAGCTCTTTCTTTCCCAACAACAACAAGCAAACAGACTCAAATATGATTCCTTACCCTCTGTCCCCAAAGAATCCTTGTCCAACCTGAATCTTTCCCATCCTGTCCAAAACAGCTTTTCTCATGAGATTGTGTCCAAACTTGGCCGCTTTACAGGAGATGAAAAACAAAAATGACTGAACTTTTTAAAACCTCATGAGAAAGCCTCTTTTTTGCAAGTTTTCCAGGATACTTATGCAAAATCATACTTTTTACTTAGTTGGCTTTTGCTTCATCATAACACTTACCACCCAGAAGTGCTCTGAACTTATAAAAGTGTTTTCCACGCATGACAGTGAAGTAATAGAAAGTCATAGATTCAGAGATTTTAAGGCCAGAAAAACCTATTATGATCATAGAGCCTGGCTTCTGCCATCTGATCGTTTGTAAAGCTTCCTCGCTGGCATTGACGAGCTCTATCTGACTCAAGAAGTCTACAGGCCAGCCAGGAGTAAGGTACTCCTGGATTTGGTTCTGGTCAAAGGGGATAATCTAGTGAGCAACCTGAGGATTGAAGGGAAGCTAGGTGCCAGTGACCATGAGATGATCACTTTCTCCATCTACTGTAAGACTTGGAAATCATCATTAGGGTAGAAATCCTTGATTTTAAGAAAGCTGACTTCCACAAGCTTAGGAGACTAGGTGGCAAGGCCCTGTGGAACCACTGTCCAATGGGGAAGGGAGTCCAAAAAGAGTGGTTGTTCTTCAAGGATGCAATCCTTGAAGCACAAAGGAAATCCATTCCTTTTCATAAGAAAGGCAGCAAAAGGGCTGGGAGACCCCTTTGGCTCAGTAGGGAAGTCACTGACCTCCTGAAATCGAAAATAGGAGTTTATAATGATGGAAGTCAGGAATTACCACCAAGGAGGAGTACATAACAATAGCCCACACGTGTAGGGAGTGGATAAGAAAAGTAAAGGAAGAAACTGAAATCAAATTGGCAACAGGAATCAAGGCCAATAAAAAGTCCTTCTTTAGATATGTAGGAAGTCAGAGAAAAAATAAGGGAAACATAGGGCCCCTGCTAAGCAAAATGGGACAGCTGATAACCAACACTCAGGAGAAAACCAAACTCCTAAACAAATACTTCATGTTGGTAGTCCATCAGCCCAAGGGTGCTAGCCTGCTTGACAGGCTACAAGATGATCAAGGTAGGGGTGATCATCCTCTCGTAGTTGGTGAAGATCTTGTGGAAGAACATCTAGAGAGGCTGGATATCTACAAGTCAGCAGGACTGGAAGAACTACAGCTGAAAGTGCTGAAAGAAATGGCCAACATCATCATGTGACCTATGGCAAAGGTATTTGAGGACTCGTGGCACTCAGGAAAGGTCCCAGTGCCTATCTTCAAGAAAGGGAGCAAAGAGGACCCAGAGAATTACAGGCCAATCAGTTTGACCTCAATCCCTGGAAAAAATTATCAAAGTAGTCATTATTGGAAGGCTAAGAGAAGGCATTATTCTACAGGACAGCCCACATGGCTTCGCTGCACGCAGGTCATGCTTGACCAACTTCATTTCCTTCTACGATCAGGTAACTCACCACCTAGATAAGGGAGATAAGGTTGATGTCATATATTTGGATTTCAAAAAAGCCTTTGATTTAGTCTCCCATGATGTCCTCATGGTAAAATTGGGAAATTGCGGCCTCAACTACTTTATGGTTCAGTGGCTAGGTAACTGGCTCTGAGGTAGGACCCCGAGTGTATTAATAGATGGAACTGAGTCAACAAGGTGGAAGGTGACCAGTGGTGGCCCTCAGGGTTTAGTACTCAGACCAGTATTTTTCAACATATTCATCAATGATTTGGATTCGGATGTTAAAAGCATACTGGCAAAGTTCATGGATGACAACAAATTATGGGAGAATGCAGTCACGCTCGAGGACAGGTTGACCTGGACAGGATTGCAAGGTGGGTGGATCAAAACCTGATAATGTTTAACATGGAGAAATGTAAAGTGCTCCATTTGGGGAGAAATAATCCCCAACACGCTTACAGGCTCGGCAGTGTTACACTCGCCAGCACCACAACTGAAAGAGACCTGGGAGTCATGATAGACCACAGAATAAACATGAGCCACCAATGTGCTGCTGTAGCTGGCAAAGTGAATCAAATACTGGCATGCATCTACCGGTGCATCTCAAGCAAGACTAAGGATATCATCCTTCCACTTTACTTGGCCTTGGTGAGACCGCAGCTGGAGTACTGCGTTCAGTTCTGGGTGCCACAGTTCAGGAGGAATGTGGAGAAGCTTGAGAGAGTACAAAGGAGGGCCACATGCATAATTAGAGGTCGGGAGAGCAGGCCATACAAGGAGAGACTGAGGGACTTGGGATTGCTCAGCCTGGAGAAGAGAAAACTTAGAGGGGACTTGGTGGCAGCCTGTAAGTATAGAAGGGGCATAGGTCAGGGCCTGGGGGAGCATCTATTCACCAAGGCACCTCAAGGGAAGATAAGAAACTATGGACACAAACTGCCTGAAGATCGCTTCAGATCGGATATATGAAAAATGTCTTTATGATTTGAGTGCCTATGGTCTGGAACAGACTTCCCCCAGAGGTGGTACAATCACCTACCCTGGAGATTTAAAAAAAATAACAATGTGCATCTTGCTGGTGTCATCTGACCCCAGCCGTCTTTCCTGCCCAAGTGCAGGGGGGCTGGACCTGATAATCTCGTGAGGTCCCTAACATCTATGAATCTATAACATAAGCCAAAAGAGTTCACTCAGCAATTCAATCAGCCCCAAACATTCGGGCTGTTTGAAGGCATAGCTTTTAGAAAGATATTCCATCTGCATTTAGTCTTCAAACAATGGAGAAGCCAGCACATTGTAGTCAAAATTGTCCTGACACTTTCTTTGTTGAAAGTTTGTCCCTTATTTCTCACCTAATTTCAGCTTCCAGATACTGGGTCCTGCTATGCCCACTGCCAGATTAATCAGTCCTTTCATAGATGTTAGGGTCGGAAGGGACCTCAATAGATCATTGAGTCCGACCCCTTTATTTTCAGGAATTTTCTCAACAGGTCATAGACCACATCCAAGACATCTCTCAGCATTCTCTCTGACCAGATAAATAAAACGACCTTCTCCAAGACCCTCACTGAGAGGCAGGTATTCCAGACCTTGGATCGCTCTTGTAGTTCTTGTCTGAATCCTCTCCAATTATGCAACATCCATTTTAAAGTTCAGACATCATGACTGGATCACAACTGTCAATTCCACAAACAGGGGAGATAACCCCCCTTCTCCCTACTATCAATCAATACTCCCTTCTGGATACAGCCAAGAACTTTATCACTCCCCTTAACTATAATATCATACCAGGATTTCATTTCCAATTGGTGCTCCCATTTTCCAGATCAGAACACAATGCAGGCACAGAAAACTGAAGTGACTAACCTAAGTCCATACTGAAAACCTGTGGAAGAGGTGGAAACTGTGCTCTATTCACACTACCATCTTCCTGTGTTAATCTGTTACTCTTTGATGCACTATAACAGTGGTGCCCAACCTTTTTGTCCCACAGGCTGGATAAGTGATGCTAAATCAGTCCACAGGTGGGATCCGGTCCATGGGACCAATCTGGAATGCAGTCCTGGCCCCAGTGCAGTGCTGCATGGGAACAGTCTGACTGGGTCTGATCTAGCTGCATGGGAATGGCCCCATCAGGGCTGATCCAGGTGTATGGGGCTTGGAAGCTTGGCAGCAGGGAAGTGACAGTGGTGTTGATTGGCACTACTCCCCTGCTACCACATTTCTGGACCTATGGGGAGTCCCATGGGCTGGATGACATGGCTCCACAGGCCAGATCTTGCCCATGGTCCAGGGGTTGAGCACCCTTGTTCCATAAAGTTCCTACTGCAATGACATTAATGTACTATCACATCCTGGTAGTTTAACAGCTTATTAGATCTGATCAATACAGTTACATAGAGCAAGTGAGACTTTTATCCTGTGCTCTAAACACCATCATTTTTCAAAATGCCCTCCACCACATAAGCTCCTTGCCCAGTCTAGCTGTATTGGCAAAAGCAGGCTTGCTCTAGGATAAAATGAGGACTTTCATCAAAGCCACTCTTGTTTAAACATGATAAAGTGGGAGGAGAGGAACACCAGTAAATGACGCTCATGTTTCTCAGCAGCACTGCAATTTCCTTCACAAAAAACCCAATCCCTTCTGTCCCTTGAGTTTCTAGTGCCAACCCACTCAAACAACCTACATGATGAGACACTGATAGAAACCATGCCAACCTGATAATTAAGCTTCAAAGAGGTAACACTCTCGACCAAAAAAGAAAAGGCAATGAACAAATAAGCTAAAAAAGAGATATAAAAAAGATAACAGCTCATTTATAAAAATGAGACAACATTTCAAACAACACTGGGATTAATCACTACCTTGTAACTCACTGCTAACTATCTATTCAAGTATGGTGTAGAATTTGATACCACTTGGGGGACAATCTGTTCTTAACAAGGAGTTGTATATATCATGGACAGTCTGTTTTTCTTTCCCCACTATTTTTATCCTATTTTGTTCTATTCTGTACTATAAATAAGAGTGGTGGGGAGGTTGCTACTCATATTGTTGCTTTGTTTCATAAATTCATATTTTCCTTAGAAAAAAATATATAGCTTTTTCACTTCAATAATACAAAGCAAGGTCCATGTCTTTTTTTAAAGTTTGTCATCGCTTCAACTATGTGAGATAGGCTTCTATGGGACTAGATTAATTTGTAGAGCTGCTGAAGACCCACAGCTCTCCCTCATCCCCAGAAATAATTTAGATTGACACTGTCTGTGAATTGCATCCAAATGGGTAAGAAAAGAGCCCTTTTAGATGAATGACCAATGAATGTAACAACATAAGTGCCATTCTGGGTCAGACCAATGGCCCATCCATCCCAGGATCCAATCACTGAGGCTATAAACAGAATTCTCTCCCAGGAATTCTAGGGGTGCTCAAGATCAGACCCTGAAGCCCTAAGAGCACCTATTTAGGGTGGCTGGATAGTGCAGGTAGGTCCATGCTGCCCACACTTTCCCACCTTAAAACAAACAAATATCCACTTCAAAATGGCAGCTCAAATTAATACTAGCTTTTGTCACAGCCATAAATTTGCACATCTGTGGCATGACAAAAGGCATGGATGTCTTTTTGTTTTCACTTTGTGCTGCCATAAAAATGTTTATGGTGGCACAAAGTCGATATCTATTTCTATCCTGACAGTGGCTGATGAAACTTGTCAGATCCCAATTACAAATCTGTCAGAGCCCACAGCAGAGATTGGAGGGCAAGTTGCAGTTGAGAGTGTAAAGTTTTGGATAACCCCCTGGCTTTGCATGCCTAGTCACTGCATTTGTATATGCTGCTCATGCTTGTTCATCATTTATGCATATGCACAGAACGGTGGCTCTTGCCTTTGCACGTAACCCTTTATGTGCAAATATGCTCAAACTCCAGGACTCAAGTTACTAAAAAAGTCCTCAAAATTCTAGCCGTGATAAGCCGCCAGATATTATCCTGGAGAAGAGATACCCTAAAGTTCCCATTTTTGGCAGTGACTCTGATTTTTAAAGAGCACCAGCTTCCCTCAATTCTCTGTTTTTCTGTTATCTCCTATTGTTGTTCTGTTGCTTTAGGCAGTTAGTTACACACTTATCTTTCCTACTGAAGAGCCTCATTCACTTTGCAGGGCACACTGAAAATATGACAAAAACATCCCTATAAAAGATGTCTCAGCAAAGGCACTGTTTTATTATTTTACGTATGATGTGAGAGCCAGGAGTTAAAGCCAACACGTTCAAACTGGGGAGCCTAGGTTTACAGATCTAAATCCATATTGGGGTCTTTGAAATCACCTCTAAAAATCAGGCTGCTGATACAGATGTCTGACAACTGGGATCTGATTCTAGAAGATTTTTTTGTTTAGTGTAGTGTAGTATAGTGTAGTGTAGTTTAAAAACATGTGAAACCAAATCCCGAAACATCAGTCAACCCTCGGCTCCAGCATATTATTTTTCTATTAAAAGAGTGGGCTTATTGCAAATCTACTCAAATATGAAATACAACACTAGACATATTTTGTTATAATTACTACATATATTTTGTGCAATGTGCTACTGATTATGCTACATTTGTAACTAGGTGCTGGCTTAAGAATACCCTAAATTCAGATTCTGCAACCTAACAAGAAGACTACTGAAGGGGGGGTTCCCTAAGATTGGCATTAAGATAATATGTGCAAAGTGAAAGATGATGTTTCCAACAAAAGGAAATCTGACAAGCCTTCTGTCTTTGTGATGAAGGAGTCTGCACGGCCTTCTTTGTCTTGTGTCTAGGGAGGATGTACAGAGGGGCTGAGTAATGATGACACAGGGAACCACAGGCTGCGTTAAGCAGTTTGAGGGACTCAGTTTAAGGGTTACGGAGGGTTTGAGCCGCACTCCAAAGTTTTGCTGGCTAAGTGTGGATGCAGCTGTCCTAACAGAAAAAGGGGCTCTTCTGGCTTAGCCTGTGCTGTTCAGCTATAGCTACGATAGCCAAAAACACCTTCAGCCAGCACATGCATTATCTCTGCCAGGGTTCTCTACCAGCAGACATGCTGACAAAGCTGTCACGGCAGTAGCTCTGTTGTGTAAATAAGCTGTTCTTCCCCATTGTTGCCACTACCTGTTCCTCTTTACACATAGTGCAGAAGGGTCTTGCCTATTTTACACCCTGAGAGTACGCTCCACCTACCTTCTGGAGTTTGTCTGCCTTCTCATAGTATCCTTCCAGCTCCTGCCGTAGAACGTGGTTCTCCTCTGATAGCATCTCCACCATTTGCTGTGCACGTTCCACAATGGCAAATGCATCGGGCGTGAGCTGCTGGCTGGGCGGTGTTGCTGGTGGAGGCTGAACGGCTCCGGCTGCGGAGAGTGGAGTCAGGGAGGCTGAATGCAGTGGGCCAGTCACGGAAGATGCCTGGGAGGACATTGGGCTGTGCTGTTGTGCCGGCACAGGTGGAAACGGGGCTTGGCATTGTCGGCTACATGAAAAGCAAATGTAGAAGAGAATAACATTGACTTGGCAAAACTGTCCTGAAAATCAACCACTTCTCAAGACTTCGCCGTCTTTGGGATAAGGAATATCTTTACCCCATACATCCTTAACAATGGGGACCTGAATCTTAGCCTCTTGCATTACCATAAATCAGATACAACAACAGCAATCAAGGTAACTTGTCCACTCACCTGCTCTTGGCAAGGATTGATTTATCTGGCTCTCTAAAACCATGCAGACACATCCATCCCCAAACCCTGTCCTTGTTTAGATGCAACAACTAGTGTTACAGAGCTCAGAAAGCCTCTCCCCTCCTCACAACATCATCCAGGAGCATTGGGAGATGGATGCTTATGACAAACAAGCAATATATTACTCACCCTTCAAAAACCATTCCCTGCCTGGAGTGAGTGGGTGAGCAGAATGCTGATAGGCTGAGTTAGAAGCTAAGAGGAAGTGAAGTGAGTGAAATAGCTACAGCTGCTGCAAAACTGCTGGCTGGACAACCGTGATCAATTATCTCAAATCATCAAAGGCAGCCTATGTTACAAGACCTCATTATGATACTCAGTCAAGGGTATGAATAGATGAGTTATGCACAGGCGCATTAAACACCTGCTGATCTTACTGCAAGCAAGGTTAAGAAGAGACTTGGTCATGGTCTGTAAGTACCTACATGTGAATGTATATTCTGATAGGAGATGGTGGATAAAGGCCTATCTAGATCCAATGTGTGGAGGGCAAGCCAGACAAATCCAGAATGGATATAAGGAGCAAATTTTTAACAGGAAGGATAATTGTGTCTTAGGTCCTTACTTGGCCACCACTCCTGTAGTATCTTGAGCACCTCAAGGTCTTCAATATACCTACCCTCACAACTACCTTAAGAGGCAAGACATACTGTTATCTCCATTTTACAGATGAGCAACTGAAGCAAAGGGTATGAATATATTACACAATTCAGTGATGTGTCAAGACACTGGAGCCAGTTCTAAGCAAGTTAACCTGGGTAGCAGAAGCAATCTGACTGTGGGAGCCTGTCATTCTACATATGGTAACTCACACTACTAAGAATTTGTTGTGATAAATTCATTTGCACAGTTAAACCATTACACCACTAAGTAGGGTTGATATACACTAAGTGATTCGCCCAAGGACACACAAAGTCTGTGGCAGAGGAGAGGACTGCACCTGGGCTGTCTGAAGTCCTAACAGTATCCTAACCACTACAGTTTTCTCCTTCTCTGACTAGACCCTCTCCATAGCCTGAAGTCTCTCAATCAAGACAGCCTGCTCATCCTAAAAAGTGAATTCTAGTTTAACCCCAAGTTACTAAGCTCAAAGCAAAAACCATTGTTCCCTGTGTTTATTTTTGTGCCCTGTCTGATGCTAGAAATCAGACAAAAATATTGTAATTATCCCTTTTGGCCTTGAAATCTATCAATAGTATTACTTATACAGCACAGTTCATTATAAATACATAACAAATTTTATTGCTGTTTACATACTGTATTCTATAGTGCATGGTGGAGTATCCAAAAGCTCTTTCCAGCCTAGATCTGCTCTCACTGGGTGCATCTACACATCAATTAGTACAGAGTAATAAACTTCAGCGTAGTTTATGCCGGAGTTTTATTTCTCCTAAGTGCAGTGTTTATACATGCACCCAAGACCACACGGAGCAGCCCTGGACTGGCAGAGGGCCCAGGGGGCCAGCCCGAGGCTCCAGGTGGTGGCACTGGGCAGCAGAGCAGCTGGGGCATGAGGGTGCAACAGCATGGAGCTAGGCAGCAGGGTTAAGGCTAGGGTTAGGTGGAGGGAGAAAAAATTATTTGGCAGGAGCTGAGCACACATGCACGCACACTCAGAGCCCTCAAATGGGGCATGGGATGGAACCACAAGCGGCTTGTCTGGGGGCACCTGGCACAGGGAGAGGGTGACAGCTCTCGCCGCTGTGTGCACCCTAGGAGGGCATGGTGGACATGTGCCCCCAGTTCTGCCTGGGAGGAGGCAGGCTGCAGCTTCGGCCTGGCCTGGTACTAAGCCAGGCTTTTCCAGGCAGGGGGTTGGGCCACAGTGCACTCAAGGTGGGCGGTGCTGGTGCTGGGAAGGGGGTTGGGGGAGCTATGGTGAATTTTAGGGTGGCTAAATATCTCACGCTTCCAGCACTGCTACTGCCTGCCTCAACTGCAGCCTGGCCCAGCCTCCCACCCCACACCAGGAAGAGTCCAGCTTAGCCCTGGCCCCAGCCCGCAGCGGCAGCCCACCTCCCCTGGCACAGATCCAGGAGCACATGCCCCCCATGCCCTCCCAGATTGTGCACAGCAGCAGGAGCCACCACCCCCTCCCCATGCCGGGCACCCCCCAGATAAGTCGCTCGCGACGCCATTCTGCACCCCAGCCCCACTCCCACTCCCTTCCCACCCTTGCTACAGCCGCCAGAAGTCCGTGGCCGGGCTGCCTTGCGGCCCTACCACTGCCCCGTGTTTGGCGAGGTTAGCCCCATTAATGCCCCCCTTCTGCCGCCTATGCCCAGCACTGTAGCACCCTCATGCCCCAGTCAGCCCTGGTCACAATCAACATGTGCGCTGCAGTGCACTTAATGACTGCCATGGGATAGTACTTGTCCTGGACAGTACTATCTTACAGTGGAGTTAATTTATTTACTGCACCCCAGTTGAGACACACATATAGGCAATGATGCTTTACTGTGGAGCTAATTAGTCAACTTCACAGTAAAGCACGTGTAGATGCACCTGCTGAAATTAGTCTATCACTCATTTCAATGAGAGCAGAACTGGATCAACACTGAATGGTTTTGAAAGCATAGGTCTCTGTAGTACAAATCTTACCACTGTCTAGTAACTATGACTAGGCAGGAGGCTTGTTTGCCAGCTCACAACTATCTCTTGTCCATGTAACTTGTGTCAAAAGCTCAGTCCTATGAAAAGTGTGGAGCTCTGTGAGGAGTTGGCTGGTCTCATGGCACTGTATTCCATGAAACGAAACTAAAAATACACTAAATGCTTTTCTAACGGCAGATTCCACATGAAAATTGTTGCAACTGCTTTAGAGATGCCATGTCATCAGGGCTGGAAGAGGAGTGATGATGTGTTGAACTGTGAGTGGATGCAAATGGCATCCTGCAGTTGAGAATGGGAGGAGAGATGCCCATGAAACTCTCTCTCTCTCTCTCTCTCTCTCTCTCTCTGAAAAGATGATACACACCATAGAGAAGCTTGACAACCCTCTAATGACACACATGGGGCCAGGTGGTCTTTTTCCTTTTTTATGTCCTTGTGACAAGGTATTTTAGCAAAATTTACAGATTCACTGGAATCTGACAGGGCCATGCTGTGGGTGCTACTGCCATGGCCTTGAATTTGCAACCTCCAAGCTGTCCACCCTGTGCCTTCGCACCTGCACCACCCCCTGGGCAGGTAACATAAATTGGTAAACCTCTACTGTCTTCAATGGAGCTACATCTATTTATGCTCCCTAAAAATGTGAAATACAAATTCCAGTCACCTAAGTGACTTAGGTACCCAAGTCCAAATGGAATCCTGAGTCACTTGCACACTTTGAAAGCATACTAGCAGTACCCAGCCCAGCTCACCCTCCCCCTCCAGCCAGAGGGCAGGCTGAGGAAGAACCAAGCCAGGCTGGGCACATGCAGGCAGGGTGGCACCTGCTCCAGTCTGCCTGCCTTGCTCCCACACAGCAGCAGAGGTGCTTGCTGGCATGGAAGCAAGTCTTCTGATCCAGCCCAGGAGCCACTCCTCCCCACAGCTTTATTTCTGACACTTCAACTAACACTACTACATATTTAAACTCAAAGAAAGGGCATCAAAATGTAAGTTCACCCAGGGCACCATTTTCTCTAAAACCAGCCCTGTTTGAGAGATTTTATTCAGTGGTACACAGAGGGATGGGAACGGGCAGGAAGGAAACTTGCACAGTATACTCACAAGGCTACTACTTTGTTGAATACATCATCCTGGTAGTGGTTTTTTAATTAAGTATTTCTTACACATTTTCTAATTCACTAATGATTAAGTTACTGTGAAAATGTGACTCACAGCTGGGAAAAGAGTGTTGAACCAAACAAGTCAAGTCAGGAAACAGGTTGCCTTGCATTGTTATACTATTTTTCCGCTCCGCCGCTGGCAGAAACTCCTTATTCCTGGCTCCCTCACACCACATGCCATGTCACACATATGACATCATACACAATACTAAAGCAAGGTCAGCAAGGGAAAAGGAATTCACAGAAGCAAGGACAAGCAAAAACAATAGTAGTTGAACACACCAGTGGCCAGAAAACGGGAATTCCCTTGCAAGGCTATAGCATTAATGCTATCTAACTGGTAGGACATTACAGCAAAGCTTCTCAATGGCCCTGTCTACATAAGACACTACTGTGCAGCAGCAGCACTGGGGAGCACTAACAGTGATGCAACACTAATGAACAGTAGTAATGAGCTACTGCACAGTAGCTCATTGCTACTGAGCAGCAGCATCAGAATAAACCCATGCAGGAACATTACTGCACAGTAAAGCTGGTTTGTGCTCACTCATTTAGTACTTGATTATGCAAGTACTAAATGACTGCACAGTAACAACTGCACAGTCTGCCACTCATGTAGATACAGCCAGTACTAATGACAATGGAAAGGAAAGACTATGCACACAATGTCTGCTGCTCTCTTATGTGGAAGGGTCAGCATCACAGGTGAAACACTCATATTGGTTATCTCATTAATCAAAGAAAGGAACAGTGTGCATGTGACCATGTGTGCTGCTGGCCAGAACCTTTCCATACAGCAGAACCCAGATCCTTTGAATCCAGGTGGTTTGCAACCTGCTTAATTTGTACTGTTGCCAAATTAAGGATGATCCACTCAGCAATTTGCTGAGACTTCCTTCAAAGGGTGCGGCTTCTCCGCTTGGTCAGAGCTCATTTGGGGTCCTGCAGAACTGACTGAAGAGGTGCTGCCCTTTTAAATACAGTAGCAAATGGAGCAACTCAGTGGTCCCATGAAACTGTTTGCTGGGGCTCTATAAAGCCCCAACCAGTCAGACCCATTCTCAAGTCCTCATCACTGGAAGAAGGTAAGGAATCTAACTCGGAGAAGTGGTGAGGTTCTACTGTGTCTCCATTTATTAATTCTTATACAGCGCTGTTGAGAGTGGATCTATCTGTAGTGAATTGGCATGTTATGACATGAGCAGTGTGACCCTTCAGATGTTGGTCTGTTGGTCCCTGAATGCAGGAACCACAGATCAAATTCTGATCTCACTTATTTTACATGCTTGTACAAGAGGTATCCTTATCAAATTTCTCAAAGCATATGAAGGCGGGAGACCATTGGATCAGAATTTTCCATAGATTTTAATCAGTCTCTAAGACAGACAGCTTATGAAGCCAGTCCTGCTCTCAGATACTGTACCTGGTTACAGTTCTTGGTGTCACTTGTAATTGCAGCCATGACATTTGTAGCATTCATCTCCCATAGTTGGGAAGATAACTGAAAAAATATGAACCAGGTTTAAGCTGATGCAGGATGAACTTCCAAAGCCTGCAGACACCCTGAAATAATACCTCTGAGAAAGTTAAACAGCTTTAGTGATCTCTCCAAGGGCTACTATCTGTGACTCTGAACAGCGATTAGTGCAAGTGTTGACATTGTTAAGAATATCACTACTGGTCATTTAGCACATACATTTACATGTTTATCCCATAACCACTAACTATTATCTACACTCTCCCAGGTGTATGCTGTTTTACAGCAACTGAAGATCTGTCTCAGACAGAAGAGCAGCTCCCCACTTCAACTCGCAACACTTTGCAGGAAGTGTTCTGACTTGCAACAAACCCCTGGACCAAACAGAAGTTCACTGTTGGGTTGGAGCATGGGGAAGAATTCAGTTGCAAGCCTGCAGTCAGTTTCCACCAAGTAACAGCCCCTCCTCCCTCCCAGCCGAGCACTGTTTTCATAATGGGAGGAGGGAAAGGAGCAGAAGGTGCTCCTTTTAGGGGTTCCCCAGCCAGCACCAGCTGACAAAACCCAGATCGAACACCCTCTGCTCCCTTTCCCCACTCCCATTCTGAAACAGCTCCAAGGCTGGGAGGTAGGGCAGACACAAGTTACTGAAGACGCTATGTTTTCCAATGGTGAAGCACTGGAATGGGTTACCTAGAGAGGTGGTGGAATCTCCATCCTTAGAGGTTTTTAAGACCTGGCTAGACAAAGCCCTAGCTGGGAATGATTCTGCTTTGAGCAGGGGGTTGGACTAGATGACCTTCTGAGGTCCCTTCCAAACCTAATTGTCTATGTTTCTATGTTCTATGTTTCATCTGAATTCTCATACAATGAGGGTTCAGATTTTTTGCAGGATCAGGCCCTTTTAAAGTGCTTTGCAGCTATGCATTTCTGTTTGGTCATGGCTGTAGAGTACTTTCAGGGGCCAGATAAGTGAAAATTGTCATTTCTGTCTTCAGTTTCATCTTCACTCAGTCCCCTGAAACCTCACAGAAACCCCTTTTTGCCCTGTACTTTTTCGGGAACTTAAATAATTCTGCTCCAAAAAAGGTAACAATAAAAAACTGCTAGAATCAAGAAAATAACAAAAAAGTTTAATGATACTGGGTTGTCCAAGGAAATATAATATGCAGCATAACAGTTTATGTCAAATGTTTAGAAACAGAATGTTACTGACTTATGTACTGGGTGGCCTAATTTAAGTTTTTATCAAGATAATCACCATATTTACTCAAATATAAGATGATCTCCCAATAATTAGATTCTATATATGGAAAATTGCTGCAAGTTTGAGAACATGTACTCCACGAGCACACTTTGAGCAACACTTTTCTACCTACTTATACATAGTACAGTAAAAGCTAAGTTATTCAGCACATTACAAGCCAGCATATTCTGTTAACCGGCATGCCGGTTTGTAAGGGCTTGTAAGGGAAAAGTGAAACTGGAAGTGCCCACCGTGGCACTTCTGGTTTTGCGGAGCCCCCACGGCCCGGGGTAAAGCAGCCTGCGCTGTCAAGCCCCAACGGCCCGGGGCATAGCAGCCTGTGCGGGTCCCCCCTCCCTGTCCCTCAGGGCCCACGGGGCCCACAGGAGGGGCACCAATGTGGCAGGAGGGGCAGTGACACCCCAGACGCGGCAGGACAGACAGCTGCCCGAACAGGCAAAGATGTCTGTTCGGGTCGCTCAGTTAACTGATGTATTTTGTTATCTGGCACCATCCATTCCCCATGGGTGCTGGATAACAAAGCTTTTAGTGTACAAACTATGCATTATACTAGTCCAAAGCCAAAAGGCTCATGATTTATCATGGAGCTCACTGGACTTGCAAGAATCAACAGCTTTACAAGCCATGACCCTGCAGCTCAGCACTACTCAGTATGTGTGTACTCCAGATATCCCCCCCACAAAGGATCCACGTGCTAATTAGCCTCTCGCTCATGACTAGAACTGGGTGTACTTGTCATGAGTCCTGGGATCCTTCAAAAATGTATACGCAGATAAGACACGGGACTTCTTGGTCTGGGTCCACCTCATGGAGGAAGGGGCCACACTAATCACATGTGACAGGCTGAGAAAGGGGGTGAAAGAGTCTCTCACCTACATAGATGTTTGATGTTTGCCAGACATTTAAGGCTGATGAAGAAACAGGAATAACTGAAAATGGGAAAGAAAGGTGATGCTCAGGTGTGAGAGTGAAGAGGAATCTGAAATGTACTCAAGGGGAAGGGTTTTTGAACCCGAAAGCTTGCTTAATAACTATTCTCCAACCATTTGGGTTGGTCTAATAAAAGATATCAAATTCACCCAAGGAACCTTGTCTGCTCAAGGTAATGGTTCACTACAAGTTGAAAAAGAGTCAGCCCTGAGGAGGACTTTTTGGGTACAACTTATTCAGATGTGTTGCATAACCTGACCTGGTAGATTTGCATTTCAGGCTGTGGAACAAAGATCAGGATGATGGCCTAGTCTGGCTGAAGGTTTAGAAGGGATTGGTGGCAGCTGGAGCAGCAGTGGTGGCAAGGACAGCAACAATGTTTGGAATGATGGCAAGGAAAGAGAGAGGACAGGCTAAACCTGGTAGAGGACAATGGATGAGAGCTTGCAGAAGAAAGAAGCTGTGTGATGATCTCCACAAGGCAAGGTTTTTGCTTGGGTGTCTTGAAGCTAAAGATGACCCAGCTAGATTTCAGCAGACTGATACTGCAAGGGATGATGAAGGTTTGGGCACTTGATATGAATTGCCTAATCCAGATGCTGAGCAACTTAGACTGGGAGGTAATGTTTCAGGATGAATCCTGAAAGGAACACTGGGAAGACCCCATCCTGGCACATTTTAATTCTGGGGCTTCCAAGGACATGGGAGAAAGAGTAGTCACAATTAACATTTATGCAGAATTCACTGAAGAGGAGGAGGATACAAGATTTTGGCTACTGAGGAACTGTGAAAGAGGAAAATGCAGACAAGGTCCAAGACTCAGGGTATGGACTGGGACTGGGAGAGCCCAGGTATTATTCTGGGCAGACTCAGTAGGGGAGGCTGGGATACAACATTAAGGGTAAAGTTCTTAGAGGAAAGCAAAATACAAAGTTTGTTGCCTGCAATGGACATGGTGAAAGGAAGTTCCCAAATTGTGGTATGTGTACCTCTGGGGCAAGGCATTGCTAGGGGGTAGACAGGAAAAATGGTGTAACAGCAGATTTAATTTGCATTATAATAATAATTGGCACTTAAGGGGTTAAAATATAAAACATATGCTGGTAGGGGTACATGGGCAGCTGGTAAATCTGGAAGAGGATACACAATAAGAAAAACTTTGAGAACTTTGAGAAATGTGTGGGGGGGCAGAGATTGGGGGCCCCCACACCTGTCCAGCAGGTGCCCGTCTTAGGGCTCTGGAGGCGCAGGTGAGGGAGCTCCGGGAGGAGGTTAGCAGGCTGAGGGGGATCAGGGAGGCGGAGGATGAAATTGATAGTTATTTCCTTTCCCTGCAGGCCCAGGCACCAAAGGAAGAAGCACCCCGGGGAATACCCTCCACAGCAGAGTGGCAGACAGTCACAGCCAGGACCGGAGCAGCACGCAGCGAACCGGTGCCAGCTTCTCCAGTCCGACTGGTGAACAGGTACGAGGGCCTGGCGACCCTGCAGGAGATGGAAGGGGAGGAGAAAACCCTTGAGCAAGAAGAAACACCACGTTCTTCACACTCCAAACAGATCCAGAGATCCACGAGGACCCAGAGGAGGAGGCGACGAGTGCTCGTCATAGGAGACTCCATCCTGAGAGGTACGGAAGGACCCATCTGTCGCCAGGACCCCTCGGCACGAGAGGTATGCTGCCTCCCTGGAGCAAAGATTCGGGATGTGACGGAGGTAATCCAGGCCAGGATCAAGCCCACTGATTATTACCCCATGGGCCTAGTCCATGTGGGTACTAATGATGCGGCCAGGAGAACCCCCGATCACCTGATGGTGGACTACTGTGCTCTGGGTGGCGTGCTGAAGGAGTTCGGTGCCCAGGTGGTTTTCTCTTCCATCCTACCAGTGACCGGACGAGGAAGACGGCAGGAGAACTGCATCAGAGAGACCAACTGGCGGCTTCGGCAGTGGTGTCTCGAGGCAGGCTTCGGCTTCCTGGACAATGACCCGCACATCACGATGAGGGACATGCTCAACTGGGATGGGCTTCACCTGTCCCCCAAAGGTAAGCATGTGTTTTCTACTAGATTGGCGGATCTCCTCCGGCGGGCTTTAAACTAGGCTCATCGGGGGAGGGGAGTACGAGGGCAGGGGAAGCTGTGGACCACCAAACCATGTGGCACCCACAAGGACAGCCCAGCCTGAAGAAGGAGAACATTGGGAACCTGAAAGCCATGGGGAGGCCAGCACTACAGAACAGGTAAGAAACAAGAAGGTAAGGAACAATGGGCCCCTTGGGACTCAGAGCGGGGGGGCAGCAAAGGCACCAGTCACAGGGCTCAAGTGCCTATATACTAATGCTAGGAGCATGGGGAACAAGCAGGATGAACTAGTGCTCCTGCTTGCACTAAACACCTATGACTTAGTGGGGCTAACAGAGACCTGGTGGGATTCATCCCATGACTGGGCGGTACATATTGAGGGCTATAGATTGTATAGAAAGGACAGGTCGGGGAAGAAAGGGGGGGGGGGGGGTTGCCCTTTATGTCAGTGAGCAGTATACATCAACCCTCATCAAGACAGAATCCGAGGTTGAGGAAGTAGAAGGATTGAGGGTTAGGCTACATGGGGGGCAAGGAGAAAGGGATTTGGTGGTAGGGGTCTGCTACAGACCCCCACACCAAGGGGAAGAAATAGATGCGGGGCTCCTGAGGCAACTCTCGGAGACCATAAAAGCTGAAGAGGCAGTAGTCATGGGGGACCTAAACTACCCGGACATCTGCTGGGAGACGCAGACAGCAAGGTCCCGTCGCTCACGCAGGTTTCTAACCTGTGTACAGGACCTCCACCTGACACAGGAGGTGCATGGTCCCACTAGGGGGAATGCCATACTGGATCTGGTATTGGCAACAGGGGATGACATGATAGGGGACCTCCAGATCGGTAGCTATCTGGGAGACAGTGATCACCTTATAATAGAATTCAACATAAGACGGCGAGTGGGTAAGGTAACTAGTAGGGTGAAAGTGCTAGACTTTAGGAAAGCTGATCTCATTGCACTCAGGCGATTAGTCAAGGAAGCACTGCAGAGTAGGAGTTTTGAAGGGATGGGAGCCCAAGAAGGGTGGCTGTGCCTAAAGGAAACGATCCTTCGGGCACAAAGCAAGACGATCCCCGAGCGAGGCAAAAGAGGGAAAGGGGCCAGGAGGCTTCCATGGCTGACCACAGAAATTCAGGGCAGCCTAAGGGCCAAAAGGGGAGCACATAAAAAGTGGAAACAGGGTGAGATCACTAAAGATGAATATACCTCCTCTGCTCGAGCTTGCAGGGAGGCAGTTAGGCGGGCCAAAGCTACCATGGAGCTGAGGATGGCAACCCAAGTAAAGGACAACAAGAAATTGTTTTTTAGATATATTGGGAGTAAAAGGAAGGCCCAGGGAGGAATAGGACCCCTGCTAAATGGGCAGAAACAATTGGTGACAGATAGGGGGGACAAGGCTGAACTCCTCAACGAGTTCTTCGCCTCAGTGTTCCTAAGTGAGGGGCACGACAAGTCTCTCACTGGGGTTGTAGAGAGGCAGCAGCAAGGCGCCAGACTTCCATGCGTAGATCCTGAGGTGGTGCAGAGTCACTTGGAAGAACTGGATGCCTTTAAGTCAGCAGACCCGGATGGGCTCCATCCGAGGGTGCCGAAGGCACTGGCCGACATCATTGCAGAGCCACTGGCGGGAATATTAGAATGCTCGTGGCGCACGGGCCAAGTCCCGGAGGACTGGAAAAGGGTTAACGTGGTCCCCATTTTCAAAAAGGGGAGGAAGGAGGACCCGGGCAACTATAGGCCCTTCAGTCTCACCTCCATCCTTGGTAAAGTCTTTGAAAAAATTATCAAGGCTCACATTTGTGAGAGTCCGGCAGGGCAAATTATGCTGAGGGGAAACCAGCACGGGTTTGTGGCGGGCAGATCGTGCCTGACCAATCTAGTCTCTTTCTATGACCAGGTTACAAAACGCCTGGACACAGGAGGAGGGGTGGATGTTGTATACTTAGACTTCAGGAAGGCCTTCGATACGGTATCCCACCCCATACTGGTGAACAAGTTAAGAGGCTGTGATGTGGATGACTGCACAGTCCGGTGGGTGGCGAATTGGCTAGAGGGTCGCACCCAAAGAGTCGTGGTGGATGGGTCGGTCTCGACCTGGAAGGGTGTGGGCAGTGGGGTCCCGCAGGGTTCGGTCCTTGGACCGATACTCTTTAATGTCTTCATCAGCGACTTGGACGAGGGAGTGAAGTGTACTCTGTCCAAGTTTGCAGATGACACAAAGCTATGGGGAGAAGTGGACACGCCGGAGGGCAGGGAACAGCTGCAGGCAGACCTGGATAGGTTGCACAAGTGGGCAGAAAACAACAGGATGCAGTTCAACAAGGAGAAATGCAAAGTGCTGCACCTAGGGAGGAAAAATGTCCAGCACACCTACAGCCTAGGGAATGACCTGCTGGGTGGCACAGAGGTGGAAAGGGATCTTGGAGTCCTTGTGGACTCCAAGATGAACATGAGCCGGCAGTGTGACGAAGCCATCAGAAAAGCCAATGGCACTTTATCGTGCATCAGCAGATGCATGACGAATAGGTCCAGGGAGGTGATACTTCCCCTCTATAGGGCGTTGGTCAGACCGCAGTTGGAGTACTGCGTGCAATTCTGGGCGCCACACTTCAAGAAGGATGCGGATAACCTGGAGAGGGTACAGAGAAGGGCAACTCGTATGGTCAAGGGCCTGCAGACCAAGCCCTACGAGGAGAGACTAGAGAAACTGGACCTTTTCAGCCTCCGCAAGAGAAGGTTGAGAGGCGACCTTGTGGCTGCCTATAAGTTCATCACGGGGGCACAGAAGGGAATAGGTGAGGATTTATTCACCAAGGCGCCCCCGGGGGTTACAAGAAACAATGGCCACAAGCTAGCAGAGAGCAGATTTAGACTAGACATTAGGAAGAACTTCTTCACAGTCCGAGTGGCCAAGGTCTGGAACGGGCTCCCAAGGGAGGTGGTGCTCTCCCCTACCCTGGGGGTCTTCAAGAGGAGGTTAGACGAGTATCTAGCTGGGGTCATCTAGACCCAGCACTCTTTCCTGCTTATGCAGGGGGTCGGACTTGATGATCTATTGAGGTCCCTTCCGACCCTAACATCTATGAATCTATGAACTTCTTGTTTAGGAGAACAAAGTTATATAAGGAAAAACTGATGGAAAGATGGGGCTTCCCCTGCATTTGTTTGTTTATGTGAAGTACATCAATCTGTGCTGCACCAAATGGGCTGGGTTTGTCCGATACTATGCAGAGATGTTACTGCACAAATATAATGTATGTAAAAGGTCACTCCCACAGCCCTGAGCCCAAATAATGTTGCCAATGTACAACATGTGAATCAGTATGGGATGCAGACAATAGCCACAATAGAGTTGGTGGACCATAAAAAAAATCAAGTCTGAGTCAGGGAAAAGGAGATTGTGTTCCCAGTCTTAGGAATTTCATAGGGGAGGTTCATAGGGGAAGAAGCACAGACAATTTGGAACAGGGTGTTTGAAAAAAGCTTATAGAAGCAGCAATGGGACTTTGGTTGGCTGCCAGTACTTTGGATTGTGTCAGTACAAGTACTCCACTAGAGTTGGGGACAGTGTAGAACAGCCAAATGCCCCAGACAAACATGTCACAGTGAAAAAAGCACATGGCATTGATGTGGGAGTGTCAGTTTGCCAGAATGGCCTGGAGGAAGGCAAAGAAACTCCTACAGTGGCTGGGTGCTGAGAGCCAACTCACCCCAGAAGTGGTTCTGTGCAGGGTGTGGGCAGGGGCCCAGAGGAAGGGTAGAGGAAGAGTGTGGAAAGCTGTAGTGAGCTTTGGTGCAGCACTGTGGAAGGCAAGAAACTTACTAGTCTTGCAACACCTGGAACTCTAAGTAGAAGATACCTTTCATTTGGCCTTGAGCAAACTGGGGGGTACTGCTGGCAGGACACAAGAGAACTGGGTAAGGAGCAAGCAATGGATTTATGGAAAAGAGATCTAGGAGGATGAAAAGATGAGAAGACCTGAGAGGCAGCAGAGCTGTAGCCACAGGCTGGGGACTGGCTAGGGAAAGGCATGATAAGGGATAAGTCCAGACATATAAGGGACAAGGGGTAACAGGAATTAATAGATGAGCTTGGAAGGGGACAGGGAATAATGCGGTATTAGAAACAAAAGGGTCTAGGTCCCTGGATTAATAGGAATTAGAAGGAGGGAATTGTTGGATAACGTATATTCAGTGTTTCTTGCTGGTCTTATTTGTCAAAGCTTTGGAAGCTGAGGGAAGCATGGTTTAAGTTTTGACACCTTACTGTTTTGTTTTCTTTTTAGTTGACATAGTTTTTATAACACAATGTAAACTGATGGAGGCATATTTTTAAGTTTTTTTATATTTTTATAGTAAAAGGGAAAAAAAGGTACCATCAGTATGTTTACCCAATATGTACCAGGTGTTTTATAGGCATGATCAGTGTTGGTTGCATTTACTCAACTTCCTGGTTGGTTTCCGTTACTGAGCACAAGCTACTTCTGGCAGCAGTTTAATGATAGACAATAGGCCTGTGGGAAACAGCTAGTATTTGCTTCGGATTCGGCCAATTCAGGGGACAGTCATTCAATTTGTTGATTCCAATCACTGTCCTGAATTGATTCAGCTGAATCTCCAAATCAAATAGGCCCCATCCCCTGCCCGTTCTCCCAGCCCCATCAATGGCTGCCCCATCCAGCCCCAGCATCGCGGCTCTTTGAAAAAAAAAAAAAATAAAGCCCCGCATTAACTGGTTCCTGCCTGGCTGGTGGGGGGGAGGCAATCCCCGCTACTCTGCGCTGCATGGGGGAGCTCTGCCACAAGAACCCAGAAGCCCTGATGGCTGCTGCAGCAGCAGGTGAGTGTGGGGCTTTTCTTTTAAAGAGCTGGGAGCTGGGCCAGGTGGGGCAGCCATGGGGTGGGGGGAGGGGGAGAGTGAGCAGGGGATGGGGGCTCATGGCAGAGTCCCCCATGCAGCGCAGGGCAGTGGGGATCGCTCCCCACCAGGCAGGAGCCGGTGGGTGTAGAGCCTTTTTTTTTTTTTAAAAGCACCGGGACACTGCGGCTGGGGGGGGCAGTCATTGACAGGGCTGGGAGAGTGGGCGGGGGTTGGAGGGTGCTCAGGGGGGCTAGGGGAGCAGGCAGGGGCCCCCCATGGTCCCCTTTATAGTTTCATAGTTGATACGGTTGGAAGGGACCTAAGCAGATCATCAAGTCCAACCCCCTGCCATGGGCAGGAAAGAATGCTGGGGTCAAATGACCCTGGCTAGGTGACTGTCTAGCTTCCTTTTGAAGACAAAAACGCTAGTCAGTACGAGCCAGGCAGGAATCAAACCTACAATCTTTTGATCTGTAGTCAGATGCATTTCACCACTGCTCCATAATTGCCAAGTGCTCCCACCTTCCCGCCTCCAGCCCTCCCTCACCGCCTATTTATGTCATGGAGTCTCGGTCCAGCTCCCTGCAGCAGTAAGCGGGGACTGCCCAAATCTCTGAAGCTCTCCAATCTTTTCCGAATCAATTCTGAGAGCTTTGAATCAATTCGGACCTTTTTGTTGGTCTCCCGATTCGGAGATCTGGCCGCCGAATCAGGCCGAATCTCTTCCAAATCAAATCAGCACCTGAAGCTTCGCACAGCCCTATTTAATGAGATTTTCTTGTATGCAAATATACGAGGGGATTTTTTCCCCCATGCTGACTAGGGGAAAAAAACGTGTTTTATATTTGAGTAAATACAGTATTTCAGTTAGGGGTGTGATATTTCTTTGTGAAATAAAAGCTTTCATTGATTTTATACTGGTAAAAGCCCTATTGTGGATAGTTATACCAGTACAAATGTGCCTTTTGTTGGTACAGATGAAAAATTATGTCGATATATGACATTTACTGACGTACCATATGCAATTTTCCTCAAAATTAACTTTCCAAAATTATGGTGCACATCTTGAACAGGAATTTTTTTTCTGCTTAGAATAGCAGCAGTGGCATTTTTATTCAGGCAGAGCTGAGGGAGACAATTGATTTCATGGGTCATTAGAAACTACCTGATTCCTGCTAATTGTTCTTCAGTCAACAGATGTTAATGACCACTCTCCTTTTAATGATCTTGATCTTCCACTAACCAAGCTATCCTTTATTTGGCAATGTTGCTGAAGAATTTACAATTTAGATGCTCCTGATCTTTCTTTTCTTACGTCATTCCTACAGATTATTTTTAGCTGTCTTAAAAATCCTTAATCTGCCCACAGAGCCCAGTCTTTAGCAGCAGCTACAGTTTCAGTTACTGGCAGAGCAACCAGAACTTCTGGCAATTCAGCTGTGAAAGGGTTAAAACTGCAGGTTTTGCCAAAGTAGGAAAGGGAGAGAGCGAGCTGAAGATTAGGCTGTCCCTACTATATGCAGGCATAACTCTGGAAAAGTCGTTTTTTTTCTTCATTCTGCCTTCCCAAAAGCAAAGTGTGTGTCTTATTTAGGGGTGTGGTATGCAAGAGGATATAGTAAAGTACCTTTATATCATTATCTGCACCCAAACCAGGGGAGCTGTATCACCTATAAAGCAGGAGGGCTTTTCTGCTCTAGACAAGCCCTGACTGCTCTTTGAAGACTTCAGAAAACTCCTCTCTTTGCACCAGTTTGACATTTTCCATGGGTTTCAAAATACTTAGATTTACACAGAGAAGCATGAGCAGAATCAGATTCTAGTCCCTGAGCAGGCACAGGGTGTTTGAGATGTTCTCATAAACTATTTTCCATCTTAAACTAGCAGATTTACGATACTTCTTTTGTAGAAGAATGCAAGGCGCTGTAAATGAACTGTTTATACTTTTCTGTTTATTGCTTCCATTTGTCCCAGTTCTTTTGGGTTCTACTATTTATTTATAGAGCTCCCACGCACTGTAAACTCTGGGAGTGAGAAGTGAGAATTACAACACCACCGCTGAAATTAGCTAACCGGCAGTTGTAAAAACGAAGAAGACTCCCTTGATATGGACATCAGTTCAGTCTATATCCAGTCCCTCAAGAACAGTCCTGAATAAATAAGTGAATCTAGCATTTGCTGAGCTCCGAAGGTCAGGAGACTTGATTTCCCTTGGTGGAGGCGGGAAAGAAAATCTCAGAGAATTTCTTGCAGTGCTTTACATCCTGCCTTTACTCTGTGCTATACGGGGTTAAAAACTACACAAAAGTTTTTCATTAAAAATGTCCTTTTTTTTAGAGTGCAAGACACTTTGCAAAAATAAAAAAAATTAACATCAGACATCTTCACTTCCTGCAAAAATGCTCAGAAATGTTTTTATCATTACTTAATCAAAATTCTTGTTCAAACTCTGTTTTAGTTTCCTGAAAATCTGAATGTACACAGATGAGAAATTTTGATACAGAGGAAGAAAACACAGTTTTGGTAAACCAAAATTTGATCATTTTTGTCGTTAAAAAATGATAGAATAGGGACCAATTCAAATCCTCTGAAAACTAACAGCATAACTTTCTTGTTTTTCAATGCTCAGTGCCACAGACAGAAAACTACTGTCACCAGAGCAAAGGTAAGCAGCAGGGGGGCAGGAGGGAAGTAGGGCAGGTGGAGAGACGGGGGAAAGGGCCCAAGGCTGTGGGGGAACACACAGGGGACAGAGGCTTCAGCGGAGGGCAAGCACAAGAGGGAAGTGTGTGGGGGAGCAGGTGGCAAGTTTCTTGCCCCACCATTGCTTCCATGCTGCCTTCCCACTACAACCTCCCCCCTTGCTGCCTGCCCCTCATTGCTCCCCAACCACTTGCCTATTGTATGCCCCCTCACTGCCTGACTCTCTACTACTGCTTTCCCCACAACAGCGATGTTGGGAATGAATTTAAAATGATCCTCCAATAATTATATAATAAATTTATAAATTAAATGATCATTTTGTGTCTTTAGGATGACCCCCTCAGCCCCTATTGGATCCATCCTTGTGACATCCATTGAGTTTACCAAGCTACCAAAATAACTTTATTATTACAGAGCCTCAGGGAGATGAAAAGACTTCTTGGTACACTCCTTAGGAGCCAAAGACATGCTACTGAAAAGTAAATATAAACAGTTTGACTGAAAACAGCAGTGATTCTTTTTAATGAACAAGCAACTGGAGGAAGCCACCTACTGAATTTGTGTATTTAAATATAGTCTTGTACATTCGAAAAATAAAAGGTTCATGGTGAGATTTTTCAAAGGAACATGAGGAAAATCCCAACCCCATTCTTTAGTTTCAGAATTACAACAATTTCCTATAAAACAAATGGATTGAGATCAGTTGACTGGATTAAAAACAGTCTAGGAGATGGCTCCCAACATGCAATTAGAAAGAAGGACTTGTCATAAAGTTGGTGGGGTATGTTTCCAGTGGAGGCCCTCAGGGACAAGGTTTTGACTTTATCAGGACCTAGATGAAAACATAAAATGACTACTGATAAAGTCTGCAGCTCAGACAAAGACTGAAGAGGAGAGGTAAATAATGGAGAAGACAGGTCCTTTATACCGAGTAATATCATCACTTCTTAATCTGGGTACAAACAAACAGTATGGCTGGTATCCTATTTGCCTAATGGAAGCCCCAGTTTATACTATCACCAAAAAAAAAAAAAATCACATCTTGCCTCAGGAAAGCAACCTAGTCCACCCCGGGCCATGAAGCTCCCCCACTCTGGCAGTGGGGCACTTATGCACCTCCAGAGCATTCAGGGACCTGCCTATAAGCAGCCGATAGGACATGGGCAGGACTGAACTTCCACCCACCCTTTAGAACAGGGGGAAGACTCACTCAGCTTCTGCCCCATACCCTACTGGTTAGGGCATTTGCCTAGGTAGTGGGAGATCTGAGTTCTAGGTCCAATGCAACCTAAGTGACTTAAATACGTGTGTTTTTCAGGACGATGTCCTCCTCGCTAGGGTGTAGGTTAGGCAGGACTGAAAGAACCCTCCAACCGTCTGTTCTTTCTAACCAGCCGGGCCACTGGTTAGAAAGAAATACAGGAGTCAAGGTGTCAGATGGAGAGTAAGCAAAAGGGAGCCTGACTCTGGAAAGGAGGGAGTCCTGCCTTCTGGCCTCTGCTCCAAATGCTTTGCAGGCATTTTGTCCAATTGTTATGTGATGCCAAAATATTTTAAATAAGTTTTGCAAAAGTGGGTGATGTGGGTTCAGACCTCTTCATGGTAAATGATGAAGACATAACATGAGGCACATTTTCCGGAAACATCAGCAAGGTAGACTAGGATTACATTTAGAGTCCAAGATGCCTAAAACCTGCCTAAGATATGCAATTGGCACTTGGAGGTGGAATGGCATCTAGGCATCTTGTGTTTATGTCCAAATGTAAGGTCATATATCTAGGAATACTTAATATAGGACCTGCTTATAAGATGGGCCTCTGTCTTCAGATACTGCAACTCAGAAAAAGATTTGAAAGTCATGGTGGATAACCAGCTAACTAGAAACTCCCCGCTACAACATTATAGCCAAAAAGGTTAAAGTGATTTAGGAAAGTATAAACAAGAGAATATTGACTAGATTAGAAAGGTGTGGAGTGTTACCTCTGCTTTTGTCCCAGATACTGGAGTAATGTAACCAGTTCTGGTGTCCACAATACAAGAAGAATGTAGAAAAATTAATGAATGATTGGAAAATATGCCTTAGAGCAAAAGATTTAAGGAGCATAATCTATTCAGCTTATCCAAGAAAGGCTATGGCAAGATTTGGTCACAGTCTCCAAGTACATATCTTGTGAAAAGAAAATTGATTGTAAATGGCTTTTCAGCTTTAGCAGACAGGTATGACAAGACCCAAAAGCTGAAAATTGGGAGCAAGACAAAATTAAACTAGAAATAAAATGTAGATCTTCTACCAGGGAGGGTAATTAACCACTGGACAACTTACCAAGGGTTCTGGTAAAAGACTGACCAACACTGGAAAATTTTTATATCATGAATAAGTGTTAATTCATGAAAGTCTTATGGATTGCATTATTCAATGCATGAAACTTGACACTCCCAAAGTCCCTTCTAAACCTTATACTTTATAAATAAATCAAAACATCTAAGGAAATCAGCAAAGGTACCATTCTTACATGTTTGTTCTCTGGCAGAGCAACAAAGGGGGACTTAAAGTCTACTGAAACTTGGCCAACCCCAAGCATCCAAAAATCACCAGTCAAGTCTAAAACTATCAAAATTGGTTTAAACATTGTGATATTTTTAAATACTAATAAATATTAGGGTCCTTTTTATTAGTTTTATGGGTTTTGTCCTTTAAAAGTTTAAGCTTTAATGGCTATAAAGTAGACTAGAAATTTTTGTTTAACTGAAAGCTGAGATTCTCACATCATCACATGACTCCAGGAGTTGGGTTTTTATCAAATTTCATGAGTCTCCTGATTAACCCAGGAGACTTATGATATTTGATAATCTGCTTAAAAACCCAACTCCTGGAGCCATGTGATGATGTGAGAATCTCAGCTTTCAGTTAAGAAACAAAAATTTCTAGTCTACTTTATAGCCATTAAAGCTTAATCTTTTAAAGAAAAAACCCATAAAACTAATAAAAGGGACCCAATATTTATTACTGTTTAAAAACCAGGAGGGTTGGCAACAGTTAATAAAGCTTACAAGGACATGGCCAATAAAAAATCTGGGCATTTGCAAAAATAGTAAATAGCTGTAGGTACCCCATTTGCCCTGATTGTCCCCTGCCAATGTTTATGGTTCTATAGCCTGTTTACACGATGATAAGGAGGATGGGGACCGAACTGGTCTTTTTCATTCCTAAATTGTATAGTTCTTCCCTCCAGATTCACATCCAAAAAGGGACCTCACACTTTCAGATCAACCACCGCTTCAGCATGCCCCCTTTACTGTGGATGCCATGACCGCTGAAAGAGTGTAGTCTCTCTCTCTTTCTTCCCACTTCCAGGACCTCCTGTTTAATAGCAAAACACTGGTCCTCCAGATGAGCTCAAAAACAGCAGTTATCTTCTCCACTCCTCTAGCACCTCCATGGCTAGTAGAAAACTGCTTAAGAGATCTAGAGGACAGCTCTAAAACAGTTCACCATTGGAAGCTACTCAATGATGTAACACAGTAGGAACCAACCTTTCTGGAAGGTATGCCACAAATTATGCACCTGAGTGCCACTCCGAAACCCTTCCCCTGCTCAACCTGCTACTTTGCTTCCTGCCCTGTGCCCCCAAGTCAATTTGCTACTCCACTTTCTGTTCCCTATCCAGTGCTCCCTGCCCAATCTGCTGCTTTGCTTTGCGCTCCCTGCCCTGCCTGACACTTTGCTGCCTGTCCTTCCCCACAGACTGCCTGTGACACAGACTTCCTGTGCCACTTCTGGCATGTCACAGGTTGGCCACCTGTGATGTAGCTTATCTGAATTTCTTAGGGGAAGCTGTAAAATGTTTTAAAATATTCTAATCTAAATTATTCTCATCTATTATTAATCTAGTCTAGGGGTCGGTAACCTACAGCCTGTGGGTTGAACCTGGCCCATGAAGAGGTCCATCCAACTCATGAAGATCTGCTCCACTATAGTTTGCAAGCACCTTTCCACATCAGCAAAAGGCTGCTGATCCATCAAAACTGGCCTTGGCTGTAGATTTTCCCCCAAAGAGCATAAAAATGCCACGAATCAGCAGTTAAGGATAGGTTCCCCAGAAAATTAATCCATGTTAACAACAATGAACAATTTGAAATAGAGGGCAATTCTCTAAAGCTTTACTGTAATCGAAGTCATTCTGGGCTTAGACATAATGGGCATTTTTACACATGCTGCAGGATGTGGCACCAGGCGCTTTAATTAGTAAACTGTGATAATTAAAAGTGCCTTTGCGTCATGTATATCAGCGTCGCCATGCATCCCCATGCTGAGCAAATGGCAGTGGGGTGCTCTGAACTAAAGCTCATTGAATATGTTTTTTTTCAAAGTAACCTACCACCATCTTTTCAGTGCAGAGACGCTCAGCGACACTGATACACATGACGTGGAAGGATGCTGGAGTGCATCTATTTCCATACTCCAGCAGACTCTATTAACTGAGTCTGCTCCAACACGCAGGATTTCCAGTGTGTCGAAGTAGGCTCTGTGCATGTGTATAGGAGCTCGATATGGCTCCTCATAATGAATATGACAGAGAACCGTGTCCTGAAAGACAAGAGCAATTGCTTGATGCTCAGCATACTGCATACCACAAAAGGCTATTCTTCCCTTCTATGATTTCTGGGACGTAGACTCTGTGCTGCATACACTGCAAGAGAGAAGCCAAAGGTAATGAACTATGAAAGATTACAGCTAGGCTGCAAAGGCTTTCAGTACTAAAATCTTTTGTCATAACAGACTGTTTCCAGATCCACATAGGGAAATCGTCAGCCTGAGAAGCCCAGAAGCCTGAATGAGGCACTGCTGCAAAGCCTAAGCCAGCCCTGTCAATTTGGAGCAGATCTGTGCGATTGATTGCCTGAGGGATTATTTGAAGTGTGGTCCAAGATGCCCAAACATTTACTGACACAGGCTAATTAAGCATATGTCTCTGAACTGAGGCGATTGCTGTGTCAATGAAGACTGCAGCAGAAGACACAGAAGAAAAAGAGCCCGAAATAAGAATGGTGTTCACTAGGTGTATAGCATTCATGCAAGGGCTGGATTGCCATTTCAAATGTCTCCCTGATGGCCAGACAGATTGCAAGAAAACAGCACGTCAGAGAGGAATCATGGAATCATAGGAAAGTGGGGCTGGAAGGGACCACTGGAGGTCATCTAGCCCAACCTCCTGCCTGAGGCAGAACTTGGAGCAAAACCTTGGCTAACCTATTATTAAAACTACACTGGCAACCCTGCCACACAACTATAAAGCATAGATCCATAACCTGCCACAGGTAAAGCAGGGAAATATACCACAAGGAAGGACACACAAAGCCTAAGTGTAAAAGCAAATGCAGCTCTAACCACTCCAGCTGAAAAAATAAAATAGTTCAGCCTGTTCATGGGTGCCTGCGACTGCAACAACAACTGCTTAAAATGTAATACAAAGTGCCAAGTCACACAGCACAAACAGCCACGCACAGAATAAACCCCAGCGAAGCCCGGATGTCATTGGGACAGTACCCGAAGCGGCTGAGAATTCCTTAAAAGGGCCCATGACCTAAGGACCTAAGATATTCCCCTTCTTTATATCGCAGCCAATCTTCAAAAGAAAGAAGAAATAATACTGGGGTGCAGAGGGAACAATGCCTTGGCTTCATACTCATGACCAGTTCTGCAATGAAAAGCAGCCACCTGCATTTGGAAGGGAGCAGTTCCACGCCGCTGGATGGTTTCTAAAGCATGGTCACAACCTATGGGTGCCAGCCATGGAACTGGCTAAACAAACCTCTGGAAAAGCTTGATAAAGTCCTCAGAAGTGACAAGGGTAAATGAGGAAATATTCCAGTCCCCATACAATAAACTAAATGAATCTGCCAAGTTTTCAAAAAGGTCAGCCCAGGTTAGTGGGCTTTCTGCTTTGCTAGCCAGTCCCCACCTCCAAAACACAATCTGCTTCTGCATACCTGCTCTGACTGGGGGGGTGGGGGGGGGGTGTTCTGCTATAGGGCAGAGAAATCATATGAACTGTCCAAACTGTCAATCTGTGTTGCGGATTTAGGACTGGTACCTCCCTGCAGCTGAGCACTACCTCACTGTATAAGTAGTCCCATTTTCATGGTGTTAGGTCATAAGCCCCTTAGACAGGGAAGTAATTCCCCTTCACATGTAGCCTCTTGAAATTAATGTGACTACTCATAAGAGCACCTGTTCACCAGTGAGCAGCAAGGAGCATGCAAACTGTATAATTCCCCGTTTGCTACAGAATTCAACACAGCTCTGCCACAGATGCTGGAGTATGATGTGCTGCATAGTACATGAGGTTTTGCCCAAAGGGCATTTAAACAGACTCAGCAGAACAGGCTTGTTAGTTTTGCAATCAGCATTTTTCAAGAGCAATAAAAAAACTGAGCCATCATCCTTTTATGGGGAGATTAATCTGTTTGGTGTCTGCAGTGTTTGTTAACATCAGGAATTATAACTGGAATCCTGTCATGCTTCCTGAGACTATAACCTAAACTTGACCTTATTATCTTGCGTTTCCCATTCTCACAGAGCTGTTTCTTAGCATAAACAAGTATTTTCACTTGGCTCTTAAAAACAGCATTTCCCACTGAAAATTACACAAGCTCTGGCTAGTTAATGCTGGTATTCCAAACACATGTTTAGCTGGTGGAATTCAAGTTATATTGCCAGGCCTCACTACACCTACAGGGAAGTCCAGAGGCAGTCAATGCAGGCATATGCTTGAATGTAAAGCAGTGAGGTCCCCCATCTGAAGGACACTTGAAGCCTCAGTCTTGTAGGACTGGGTTCTATCCCATCCAGATGTCACAACCACTGCAATACTTGCAATCACTTTTGTCTGTGCTTGTTTATCTGCGCAGTTACCTACAGCACTTCAGGCATAAAAATCAAACATTTATGTTCTGAGTTAACACTTTTCAAACAGACATATAAAAATGTAGAGCTGGGCCTGACAATCCAGGATGATATTGCAGCTTCACCTGGTGACACTGCTGATACAAGAAGAGGCACCATGTGGTGAGCCCTCAGGAGGGTTAGGGGTCAATTGAGAGCTAATTATATTCTGGAAAATAGAAAATATTGATATATGCATGAAACATTCAAAAATGTGGATTTAAAAAAATCCTCCAAACCCCAGGAGGATAAAGAAAAATTTGTCAAGGAAGTCAAGGAAGAACAACTAGAAGCGATGAGATTAAATGACATCTCGGCGGAGAAGACTGGTGGAATGGTCAAAGCCCAAGGCCAACTTCTACCTTCAAGCATGTGAATCCCACTGGGAGCAGTGAAGCTCATCAGGTCTCTTACAGTTCTCAGGATTCAGTCCACAGAAAACTGAAAAACAGGATTCTACAAGAGTAACACCGTCTGCAACACAGGCAACTGAAACATATCTATTGAAAATTTATGGCATCCCTAGCTACCTACAGTGTCAAGAGTGCCCCATAGCCCTGCTGTTTCCAATAACTTCTATTAAAATGGGAACATCTGTATAGTCCCTGTATGGGCTGGTATTAGATTAAATAATAGGAAACTGGTGCTTTCTTCTAGGAGAATTCAATTGCATAAACATATTCAGATAATTTTAGCTTGACGCCTAAAATGAATTTATTAAGGGTTAAGGCGCTAATGAACTGCTACATATAATATTCAATTTAAGTTCTTTAAAGCTCCAAAATTATTAGACCACTGGATCAGGCACTGCTCTCTGGATTGGCACAGAAGTGACTTTAATTAAATTAATACAGGCAACCCTCGCCATTCACGGGGGATATGTTCTTGAGATCCCTACAAATGGCAAAATCTGTGAATACTGACAGGGCTCCCCGTCAGACCCCACAGCCACTCCCTGCTCCCCACAGTTGTTTGCGGGGCTCCCCTGCAGTGCCTGGGGACTGATCCCTCCCCAATGCTGCCACAGCTGTTCCAAGCGCCGCCGCAACCACTGCCCTCCCCATCCCTGGGGCTCCCCTGCAGCACCTGGGGACCCCCCCCCCCAGCACTGGCATGGCTGCCGCCAGGGGAGAAGATGTCACCACTGCTGCCGCCTCCCTCCATATCCCTGGCACTTGCTCTGTGCCCACCTCCTGGATATTTGAATACACGAATCTGGAGTTCATGAATAGCGAGGGTTTCCTGTATAGATTTATGTAATTGAACTGAAAGTAGAATATGGCCCACTGCATCTCAATAGATGGTGTATATCTGTGATGTTCAAGCTTTTGGCCCTGCAGCCCAGATGAATAAGGTGAGGCCAGTCCATGGGCCAGATCAAGCCCTGCATGCTAGGATCAGGCCCTGGGACCTGGCACTGCCCGCTGGGATTGGGTCCCGAGTGCCTGATACCACCCCCTCTCCCCATACCAGGATTGGGCTCTGGGTCCTGGTGCCACCCCTCTCAGGTCCCAATGCCACGCCCACCTGGCCCTACAACCTGGGATCGGGCACCCAATCCAGCATAAAGGGCTTGGGGCTCCTCATGGGTCCAGAAATTTGGCAGTGGGAAGTAATGCTGCTGTTGTCCCACTGCTAAACTTCCAAATCCATGAGGAGCCCCAGAGGCCAGATGACATGGGGCTGAAAGCTACATCTGGCCTGCAAGCAGGGGTTTGAGCACCCTGGTCTACAGTACAGCAATGCATCCACCTTGCTCATATTAAGGGTGTTTCTGGCACAGAGTGCTATAGAGGCTTTGAAATGGAAGTAAACTATATTTCTATCCACTGTACTGCTTTTATACTGTTAGACTGGTGTAAAATGGCCACGTATAAACGAGCATTTGGCCTGTAGGATATACATTAATATGGGATCAGCACTTGTGTAAGACAACTAGCATTTTGCTGCTCACTTCATAAGCACAGGAACAGGCCCGTATATAGATTCACCTACATTTTCTCTAGCTGAACTTCCTTTTCCTTTTCAGAAACCAGTTATTTATGGTACACAGAGTATATTTTTAAACACTACATCCCTGTGGGATGGTCTGGCACGACCTGATTCCTCTGTTCAAGAATGTATAATGGGAAAAATGCCCACATCTTAACCCAGTTGGTGTTCTAGATTATGAGGCTGCTGCAGTTCACCCTTGCAGCTAGGCTGTTGGTTAAGAAAGCAGTAGCGCTGTTTGTCTAAAAGGTTCAACAGTGTAAATAACATCAAAACCAAAGGGTATTTACAAGAGCAAAGAAATCAAACCCAAGCATCCAATGTTACCTTGTTACACCATACTCCGGGGGAGGCTGGTATCTGACAACTGCTACTTCTGTTCTCGCTGGCTGTGGAGCAGGGTAGGAGGGTTTGAGAATATCTTGCATCATCCCAGAGTGCTGGTCATTATAAAACAGCCCATGTTCCTGAGTCTTGCTGACTGGAGACACCACCTGCTTGGCTTTGTAGGGATATTCAGGTGGCGGACCTCTTGGGTCCGTTCCTTTGCCAGACGGCTGAGCAGGTGGCAGTCCACCAGTTTTGAACCCTTTGTTATTCCCTGAGGTAGGGGGATGTTGTTTAGCACCATTTCTCTCCAATGATAACTGCATGATCCTCTCACTTAGAGAGCGGACATGGCCCTGCTTTAGCTCTTTAAGCGCCTCATCTTTATGTGCTTGCCCACTGTTGGCCCGGTTCACAGTTGGTCTCCCTTCTGTTCTGGATTTCTGACTGGACACTCCACCAACATAAAAACTGGGCCCAACAGCACCTGGCTGCTGGCCCCGAAAAAACTGGGACTGAGCCTTAGCCTCTTCATAGGTTGGTAGTTCCTCATTGTTCTGCTGAGGCTGAACAGTGGCCCTAGACTGCTTCTCCATCACAGTATTGTCCACCTGATGTTCTTGCCCCTGAGGTTCCTGGCGAGCTGACTGGTGGACCATTTGTGGGTCTTCTTGTGTGAGGTTTTCCGTGGAAGAAAGAGTGCTTGTTGTGCTGTTGGATGGTCCTACGCTCCCTGTGGCCTGGTGCTGAATTGCCAGCAGATTCATGTTCTCATTTGGGTTGCCATACCTCAGCTGCTCCTGGATCAACCGCTGTAATACTGTTCCAGCTGCAACATCCTCTGAACCTCTCATTTCCACCTCCGAGATCCTGAGGAAGTTTGGGGGATGCAACGTGCATACAGGGTCCTCAACTAAATGGAAACAGAGGAAAGTGAGGATTTGTATTTTGCCATCACACCAGTCTTTAAACCATGCAACTGCTGAGAAACTTTAATCCTTTCACATTCAACACCCTACTCCCAAGCCTGGACACAGAAATACAGTCAATACCTTGAGAAAACTCTGTAGTGCTAATGCAAATAGTAAGATTGTAAAGATGCAATTGAAAGCAGAATCAGCCTTTGGCTTTCTCTCTCAATCCAGTGGTTTACCTCATTTCTACTAATTTTGTCTCTAAATAACTGAGCTCCATAATTTTGCAGGGTGGGGACTAACAAGGAGCCAGGGGTTGGATTAGATGACCCTTGAGGTCCCTTCCAACTGTATGATTCTATGATGATACAGTGGCAGATTTACTACAAGTCAGGTCAGCTACATAGTTCCTGCTTGATAGGCTCCTTAGAAACACCATGAATGGAACAGATAACTAGTCACATAGCTCATATGGACAATAAAAAGGATAGTGCCATCCTTCCAAACTAAAGAAAAGTGACACATTTCCAAATACTATATACCTGAGGTCAAATACTGCATGAACTTGTACCCTGGGCAGCACACTGAGTTCAGGGAATTTGCATAGGTTGTGATTCAGTGCAAAAAAAAAAAAAAAGTTACTTTGTATTTGAAGTTAATTCTAATCCAATTTTTCAACAGCTGAACCCATTCACCCATTTGCCACCAGTAACAATCTGAACCCAATGAACTGCCCAAAGTGATATATGGAGCTAGAGTCTCTACTGCTTCAGAGCAATAACCACATGTAAAGGGGATTGTACCTACTCTTACCTGCCACTCCATATAACAGGAATAACTCTACTGCGTTCAGTAAAGTAATTTCTGAGTGACTGGTGGAAACTAAACTATAATCAAGCCCTCAGCACCAGAAAGAATTCTCTCAAATTCTTTAATGATCTTTTCTTGGCCTCCTGCCTTTTCGGGGACAGGTTTTTGAGGTCATTCTTGAAAATGTTACTTCTCAACCCTGCTGCTCACAGTTCTCAGAGGAGTTATTTAGAAGCACTTTATTTTTTTTCTCCATTTGAAAGTAGTTTAAAAACAAACTTTCTCTGGAGGCTTGGAATTTCCCTAAGCCTTCATCTGTTATCCCGCACATTGTGTGTTCGCTTATATACAGTTTGGTTGCCAGATGGAAAAGAAACACCCTCAGCTCTTAGCTAAGAGAAAAGGCCATTTCCATTAACATTTTTGTGGCAAAGACTTCAAGATGATTATAGGGTGTGCAAAGGAAAAAAGACTGCATGCTGCTACTCTAGAGACATAGCACTGTATGCTGTCCCGCTTTCCTCCAGAAGACATTAACTGCCGATGCCAATGGTTCTCAACCTTTTTAGACTCAAGGCACCTTCAATAGGCTCGAGGCACTATACAATAGACCCAAGGCACCCCTTCATAATTTCTGTAAATTAACTGACACCCCATTTAAAAAACTAACTTATTATAGTGCTTAAATCCTTGCAGAGGGCCTGGGTAGTGGGGGCAGGGGAACAGCTAGGCAGGGACTAAGCTGGAGCCTGCACTTGACTGCGCATCTCCTTGCACCTTGCGGCACTCTTCAAAGGATCTTGTGGCATCCCTGGGTGTCCCGACACCCTGACTGAGAATCAGTCCTGTCCTCATTAACAAGACAAAGAATGCAGGACCTAATCCCTGTCAGGAGATGTTTAAGTTGCATTAAAAAAATTCAGGGCAAAATGCAAATTGGTAAATTAAGGACCTAAAAAAAAATCTAGAGAAAAACCAATCCTGAAAGTCCCAGCCACAAAACGCAGAAAGCAAAGTTTCCTCATTGTCTAACCTGGGGCTTTCAAGTATGCTAAAACGCAATCCAGTCTGAGCAGTTAGGTGCCTACCTCTTGCCCATTCTCCACTACAATGCAGATACGAGACAGACTGACACCTAAATCCCCAAAGAGACCTGATCTATTAGGCATGCTTCAAGCATGTCAAATGCCCAATCACATCACTGAGTTCAGCACAAAGCCCAGCAGCCACAGTCATTCATTCAAAGACATCAGGGCATACTGCGCTCATAGCCAATCATTTGTAGAATAGGCTAGTGGCTACAGAGGACACAGGACACCTGGGGTCCAGACCTTTCGCAGACTGAGGAAATTCAAACTCGCATAACCTTCTTCCCAGAAGAGTACCCTACCCCAGAGGTAGTCAACCTGCAGCATGAGTGCCACAAGTAGCTTCTGTGTGTGGCACATGGCAGATCTGGGAGGGGGCAGACAGCACAGCAGCAGCCAGGACAGGAAACAAAAGGCAGAGCAGGACATTGGACAGGAGCACAGGGTATGGAGCAGAAAACAGAGCAACAGATCAGGCAGTGGAAGGGGATCAGAGTGGCACTCACGGAGGGTGCTGGGCTAATTTGTGGCATGCCTGCCACAAAGAGGCTGCCCCCATTGCCCTAATGGGCTAAAATGAAGGCCAGGTGGGGTGGCACTCTCCACCCTCATGTTGAAGGTGGGACTGCTGCACAGTCAAGAGTCACGAGGCCAAGCAAGAGGGGGTTTGTCACTAAAGCCTAGTGGCCCCTGCCTTTGTAGCTTAGCACAGGTAAGTTCTGGGTTCCAGTCCCTGTTCCCAAGGCTCTGTATGGATTTTACGTTACAAAGATAGTCATTGGAGTAAAAAAAAAAAAAATTAAAAATCCAGAAAACCAGGCTACAAATGCAGGTTCCCTTTGGCTTGCTTTATTTCTGGGTGCACAGTTGCCTGGGTCCAACTAAAGGGATGGAGAGATTCTCTTTACACACACACACACACACACACACACACACACACACCCCCCCCTCAGGCAGAATCCATGGTCATGTCTACATCCTGGAGCAATCTGCCCTGGACAGGCTGATCCTGAGCACAGCACAACATACCACCTACCACCCTCTATACACACACCAAATCCAGAAGAAAGCCAGTGAGACGGTTCTGGACTCATACACAGAGGCCACTCTCAAGCACTTTGAGGATCAAGCTCTTGGGAGCAGTCCCTGCAGCAACTTCACTAATGTATTTCCAGGTTTTAAGTATGTGAGTGGGTCCAGCTGAGCAGGACATGCTCAGGAACATATGGACTGGAGCATGGGACCGCAGAGGTGCAGAAACATCCCAAACCACCCTCTTCCTGTGCAAGTGCTCTAACCATTAAGATATCAACCATCAGGTTACTGTATGAAAGGGGGGTACCTCCACCAACCGTGGTCAACTGGCTGCACTCTGGATCCAAGCAAACAGAGGCTCCTACTGGGTATCTTCAACAACTCCAGGGAGGGGTGGTACCTCAGACACACCCTGTGCTTGGGTAGCTCTAGGCAACTCCCCTCACTCAGTGTCTGGGCTCTCTGAATAGCCCTTCAAGGGCCCTGACTCTCCCACTGTCAGTACAGGGAGACTAGATTCCTAACTCTGCTTCTCTGAATTACTTCCATGGGACTATGCACCTATTTTCAGAAATTTAAAGGACTAATCCAGTTAAAGTTACTAGGAAAGCTACTTACCTGCCTAAAGTTATTCACTAGCTTAAATATTTTGCCTGAGTGCAGAGCATGCACCTCTGAAATCACTGAAAGATGAATACTTTTGCAAGGGCTGAATTCCATTCAAATCTTCAAAATAATATGGTGTACATTTTTTGGATAGGCTGGAAAGCTGAACCTGCAAAAGTCACAGACGGACACCCCCATGAACAGACACAAATGGGGACTGTTTATACTCTTCCCCAGCCTGCCCCTCCAGCTACTACTCTGAACTCAGAACTGCTGCTGTTATTTTATTTTATTGCACCAGTCCTGAGAGACCCTGGCAGACTGGGTATTTTGCAGACACACTACACTGCAACAGTATCATTTCTGCCCCATAAAGCTCACTATCCAGGCTATGACAACAAGCACCATGCGATAGGTGGAGAATGACAGGTCAGGATGAAGAAAGCAAGCGCACCAAACATACGTGGAGGTCTCGCTTCAACACCCGCTTAGTCACTGACCTATTTGTGCCCCAGCACAAATATTCTGGTGACACGATTTAGCTGCCTATTTTCTGACAATCTATCCCCTAAGGCCTGGTCCATGATTATGTTTCTCAGTTTTTGCAGTCCTGTGCCATAAAAAAAGCTATGTGCCTTGGTATAACTATTCTGGGCAATATAAGCTATGTGCCTTGTTATAACTATCCAGGGCAGAACAAGGCAGAAAGGTTAAAACACAGACCAAATTTAGATTAGCAAGGGGAATCAAGGACAACAAGAAGTCCTTCTTTAGGTACAGAGGGAACAGGAAGAAAACAAATGGGAGTGTGGGGCCACTGTTCAACAACTCAGAAGAGCTGGTTACTGGCACCCAGGAGAAAGCTGAACTCCTGAATGACTACTTTGCCTCGGTCTTTCACCAGACCAAGGGGAAAACTACGCCAGGTAGAGTAGAGGATGAGCATGGTAGGAATAATCACCTTCCTACTATTGGGCTGTAGAATTGGTGCATGACCAATTAATACAATTAGACGTATACAAGTCAGCAGGACCGGATGATCTTCATTTGAGAGTGCTGAAGGAGCTGGCCAAAGTCATTGTGGAACCCCTGGCGAATCTCTTCCACAACTCGTGGTGCTCTGGAGAAGTCCCTGAGGACTGGAAAAAGGCCAATGTTGTGCCCATCCACAAGAAGGGCAGGAGGGAGGACCTGGGTAACTATAGGCCAATCAGCCTAACTTCCATCTGAGGGAAAATCCTAGAAAAGTTCATCAAGGAGCCTATCTGCGATAAGCCTGCAGAAGGCAAGATTCTGAATGACAGCCAGCATGGCTTTATCAGGGGCAGGTCTTGCCTTACCAACCTCATCTCCTTCTAAGACCAGGTAGCTCGCCACCCAGGCACAAGAGAGCAGGTTGATATTGTACACCTAGACTTCCAAAAGGCCTTTGATCTAGTATCCCATGGTGTCCTCACGAAAAAATTGGAAGATTGTGGGCTTAATTCCAAGACAGTCAGGTGGGTGAGAAACTGGCTGCAGGATAAGACCCAGAGAGTCGTAGCAAACAGATCTGTGTCATCCTGGCAAGAAGTGGGCAGCGGTGTCCTGCAGGGGTCAGTGCTCGGTCCAGTACTTTTCATCATCTTTATTTAACGATTTGGATGTGGGAGTTGAAGAGCTAGCTCACTGGCCAAGTTCGCAGACAACACCAAGTTACGGGGAAGTGTGGTCACGCTTGAAGATAGGCTACAGTTACAGGCGGACCTAGACAGGCTAGCAAGGTGGGTGGATCAGAACCTGATGAAGTTCAATGTTGATAAATGTAAAGTGCTCCACCCGGGGACGAGCAACCCCCAACACACCTACAGGCTTGGCAGCACCAAACTGACTAGCACCACGAATGAAAGGGACCTGGGGGTAATAATAGACCATAGTATGAATATGAACCGGCAGTGTGATGCTGTAGCTGGTAGGGCAAATAATACTCAGGCATGCATCAATCGATGCATCTCCAGCAAAGCCAAGGAGGTGATTCTTCCACTCTACTCAGCACTGGTGAGGCTGCAGCTGGAGTATTGCATCCAGTTCTGGGCACCACACTTTAACAAGGGTGTGGACAAGCTTGAGAGAGTCCAAAGAAGAGCCACCCATATGATCAGTCTCAAAAGGCAAGCCATGTGAGGAAAAGCTGAGGGATCTGGGAGTCTTCAGCCTGAGGAAAAGAAGGCCTAGAGGGTACCTGGTAGCAGCTTACCGCTACATCAGGGCAGTACATCAAGGGCTCAGTGAGCAACTGTTCACCAGGGCACCCGAGGGGAAAACCAGAAGTAATGGCCACAAACTCCTGGAAGATAGATTCAGGCTTAACATTAAGAAAAACGTCTTCACAGTCAGGGTGTCCAGACTGTGGACTAAGCTCCGACCAGAGGTGGTGCAATCACCTACCCTGGTACCCTGGAAATCTTCAATAGGAGACTAGAGAGTCAGCTTGCTGGGGTCACCTGACCCCCAGTTATCTTTCCTGCTTGGTGAAGGGGGCTAGACCCAATGATCTTGTGAGGTCCCTTCTGGCCTTACAATCTATGAAACAATTGAATGCTATAGTGCAACTAAGGCAGACAAGGTTCCTTGGGTAAATTTGATATCTTTTATTAGACCATCCAGGAAAACCACACACCAACTGCTGAAACTTCCTTAGCCTGACGAAGGGTTTTTGAACCCAAAAGTTTGCTTAATAACTTTTCTCCAACTATTTGGGTTGCTCTAATAAAAGATATCAAATTCACTCAAGGAACCTTGTCTGCCTATGTCCTTAAACCAACATGGCTACAACCTAAACCCCTGCAACATAGTGCAACTAAGAAATGTTACTTCATCCATGACAGTAGATGAAGAAGAATATACCATGAGCTGTAGATCAAACCCCAAAGCCAGCAGCAAAAATGCCCTTGGATTTCCACAGGAATCAAGATTTGACCCACAGCATGTTCAAGGTTTTGAGATCCTTCAGAAGAAAATCTAAAAGCATCCACACCTGAGGACGGGGGGTAATCCAGGCTGACCTTGACAGGCTCAGTAAATGGGTGGACGAGAACCTGATGGTGTTTAACACTGAAAAACGCAAGGTTCTCCACCTTGGGAGGGAAAACCTGAAGCATGTCTATAGGCTTGGCAGCGCTACGCTGACTAGCACTACGGATGAGAGCGACTTGAGGGTCAGGACTGACCACAAGATGAACATGAGCCTGCAATGTGATGCTGCAGCCAGTAAAGTGAGCAAAATACTGGCTTGCATCCATAGATGCTTCTGAAGCAAATCCCAGGACGTCATTCTCCCGTTGTACTTGGCCTTGGTGAGGACACAGCTGGAGTACTGCATCCAGTTTTGGGCTCCACAATTCAAAAAGGATGTGGAGAAGCTTGAGAGAGTCCAGAGGAGAGCCACACGCATGATCAGAGGTCAGGAAAACAGACCTTATGGCAAGAGGCTGAGAGCCATGGGACTTTTCAGCCTGGAAAAGCGCAGGCTCAGGGGCAACCTGATGGCCACCTATAAGTTTATAAGGGGTGTTCACCAGGACCTGGGGGAACATTTGTTCACCAGAGCACCCCAAGGGATTACAAGGTCGAACGGTTATAAACTCCTGTAAGACCGTTTCAGGCTGGACATAAGGAAGAACTTCTTTACTGTCCAAGCTCCCAAGGTCTGGAATGGCCTGCCGCTGGAGGTGGTTTAAGCACCTACTTTGAACACCTTCAAAAGAAACCTGGAAGTTTTTCTTGCTGGGATCCTATGACCCCAGCTGACTTCCTGCCCCTGGGGCAGGGGGCTGGACTTGATGATCTTCCAAGGTCCCTTCCAGACCTAATGTTTATGAAATCTAAGCTACCCAATTTCTTATCAAGGTATCAATGACACCAAATAGGAATGAGGGCTAATTTCACAGGCAGGTACATGAGTGATCTTGCTTGCTTACCAGCTTTGACACTACCAATTGCTTCTGCTGTTAACGGGGAAATATCACATCTACTGGAGAAGAGTGGATGGTCCTGGTAAAGAAACCCAGTGTCTTCCAGTATCTGGACAGGACTACTGGGTTTGTAACATACACAAGGGGGGCCTACAAGAAAGAAAAATGGGATGTCAGTATCAATAAACTTTTTGAATAGACAGTTTTGATGCTATGGCTCGATGTTGATACATTTTGTGAGTGTGACTAAGTGAGCAAAAGTAGCATGCCTTGCCAGGCCACACCTCTTGTTTGATCCACTTATTTCAGGTGCTAGGACCCACTCGTGACATGTCTGAATGTTTGGGGGAAAGGGGAATCTGCATATTCAATACCCCTTGATTTCCTTGAGTGTGGAATATGCAGAATCTCTCAATAAACGCTCAGCCCATCATATGATTGGTTCTTTACTGTGCAAAATTTATCCTGTATCAGAAACCTACCTAAGAACTTCAAAAGACAATTTTCAATGCAATAAAGAATTACTCCCTTGCGTACAGAGAAGGCCGATATTAAACCAGAATTCAATATACAATCCTTATTTTCTGTTGCTTTAGCCCTAGGAAAGAAATGTATGATACCTAGCTATGCAAGAAAAGAAAGCATAGCTGTCCTTTATACCAAACACAGGATACAATTTAATTGGCCTGCAATATGTAAAGAAACATTTTAGATGATCTTATCCATTCTTATTTTGAACTTTATAAATCTAATAATTTTTGCTTTAAGGAGCCCAGAAGGTTCAAAATCAGGAACTGGAAAAACAGCTACTGAAAGCTACACAAGTTGAGGATCAGGATTTGTTATTTTGAGCCCTGGTGCAATATGAGACTAAGGAACCAGTGACTGGGAAGGTCTGTCAACCTATGAACCTGCACATTGTTCTGTAGCATCGGGAAGCTGGGAGACTCTAGCCCATAAAGGTACAAAGTATTCATCTCCAGCCTTGGCAGGCTATCTCTCTAGGCTTTAGACCAGTGGTTTTCAACCTGTCCACAGACCCCTGAGGGTCCACAAACTATGTCTAAGGGGTCTGTGAAAGATGATTATGATCAATCAAAAGTATGCAAATACTCACACTTACAATTCAAGGGCGTCCGCACCTCCATTTGAATTTTTTTTAGGGGTCCACAAATGAAAAAAAGGTTGAAAACCATTGGCTTACACTACAAAAATCAGATAATTCTTTTATTATCTTGCTTAAAGCATCACCCACCAATCCCACCCAATATTCTAGCATAGCTGTTACATTATGTCTATATTGGTGATATGGGGGGGCTGCCTGTTGCATTAAATTAGCTTACTGAGACAACTCCATTGAATCCTGCATTTCCACTTAAAAAAAAACAATTAATCAATATCATCAATGACCTCTTCTGTATATATCTGTATGGCTTTCCCTCCATCCTTCTCCTCTCTGCATTGAGGTGGCAGACTTTGTCTGCTATACTTCTTCACTCGGTAGGAGTGTTGCCAGCGGATCGAGGGAAGTGATTATTCCCCTCTATTCAGCATTGGTGAGGCCACATCTGTGTTCAGTTTTGGGCCCCCCCACTACAGAAAGGATGCAGACAACTTGGAGAGAGTCCAGTGGAGGGCAGCAAAAATGGTGAGGGGGCTAGGGGACATTTGTGAGGAAAGGCTGAGGGAACTGGGTTTATTTAGTCTACAGAAAAAGAGACTGAAGGGATATTACAGCCTTCAACTACCTGAAAGGAAGGTTGAAAGAGGATGGGGCTACACTGTTTTTAGTGGTGGCAGATGACAGAACAAGGAGCGACAATCACAAGTTGCAGCCCCTCTAACCCCCACAGGGAAGCCAGCCTTTACGGACGCACAGCCCCCAGCAGTGGCACACCCCTAGTACCTTCCCTGCGGTACTCCTCAAGGTAGACATGTGACAATGAGCTGGGTTGGGACTCTGGACCCTAGTGCAGCTGTTTGCAGGCTTGGAGTTGCCTGCCACATCTGGCCTGGGCTCTGGGCAGCTGCTGCCAGCCATGGAGCCCAGGCTACTTGCTCCTGACCACCTGCTGTGAGCAGCCCAGGTCCATGGCTGGCGACAATTGCCCAGGCTGATAGTGGCATGCCGAGCAAAACGGCCTTGAATGCCATGCTCTGGCATGCATGCCAGGGGCTGCTGACCTCTGAGCTAGGCATTTTCAGCTTGTAGAAAAGGCACTTAAGAGGGGACATGACAACAGTCTTCAAATACTTGAAGGGCTATCATAAAAAGGAGGGAAAATATCTTTTCTCTCTCGCTGCAGAGAGAAGAATGCACATCAATGGCCTGGAGCTGCAGCACAGTAGGTTTAGACTGGATATCAGGAAAACCTCCTTCAGTGTTGTAACAGTGAGGCAGTGGAATAGACTGCCTAGGAAAGTTGTGGACTGTCCATCACTGGAGGTGTTCAAGAAGTTGGGCAGCCATCGGTCAGGGATGTTCTAGGCATAAGCATGCCTATGTTGTACTAAGGGTATTTTCCATGCTTCTGGGCCTTGCTGGTTGCCCCAGGGCTGAGAGGGAATTCCACCCCCCACCACTGCCACGTCTGCCAGGGTTTTTAAGCCTCTCAGAGGCACTGAGTGTTGGCCTACGCCAAGGCCGGGGATTTGGCTTAGGGTGGGTTAGTGCTCCTGCTGGGACTTAAAACCTGCAGATGCCTGGCTAGAGGATTTTGCCCCTCCACTCAGGGTCAGACTGATTGCCAGGAACGAATTTTACCCCATGGTCAGACTGATATGGACTGTGGGGGTTTTACCCTCCTCTGCAGCATGGGTCATGGCCCTCTTCCTGGGATCTCCTGAGCACATTTTGCAGCAGACGGACATTGGCCACCATGGTCCCCCTGCTTTACCTGTGGCAGGTTAGGGTGATATGTCTTGTGTTGTGTCCGGGTTGACTGTGTGGTTTGCTAAGAGTTTAGACAATGGATTTGTACAGAAAGGTTTGGACACGGATGATCCTGCCCCAGGCAGGGGGTTGGACTAGGCGACCTCTGGAAGTCCCTTCCAGCCCTGCTTTGCTATGATCTCATCTGACTACACAGAGCTTCACCTACCACCATGTTCTTGACTCACAGATTTCTTTCTCTACTCTTAAATTATCCCACCTTAACCAAACATGCATCTCTGACACCCTTTTTGACATCTTTTTCTGCCATATCATCTTTGCATCCTTCCTGGGTACTGTTGGCAACTCCATTATCCTTCAGCAGCCCTTGTACCCTGTGTTCCCTTGACTCCTCTCTCTGTCTGAAATATTGCCCCTGCCACTAAGTCCTGATAGGTTCTTCCTCTACAGCCTCTCCATTTACTAAAAACAAATATTTTTTCCCCCAATTATTTCATTTTTATTATAATAATCTATAAAAAGTCACAGAAATGCTAAAACATGAGCCAAACTTTGCTCCGGTCACTCTGCCTTTTATACTTCCCACCTCCCTTCCCATGTTTGAATGATACCTTTCTTATATTTTTATTCTAGAGAGTGGGCTCTTTAGAGCAAGGATCCTAGATCACGTCTTCCACCCATGCTGGCTTTATGCTGGTATAACAATGATGTAGGAAAAGTTCCTCTTTATTTCTACTCCTGTAAGCTGCTAGAAAGCCATGCCTTTTCTCTCTGCAGAACATGGTCAGCATCAAAGAAATAACAGATGACAGTGCCCGCATCTAGGTGATGGTGAGCCCGCATCTGAGAAAGCAGTCAGGGATGATTTTAAGCAGGCAAGTAGCCCCAGTAACTTCAACTAGATCAGTACCTTAAATGCCTGAAAATAGGTGCCTGGCTCCAAGGAGGTAATTTAAAGAAGAAGGGTTCGGAATCTAGGCTCCCTGCACTGACAGTGGAAGAGTTGGGGCATCTGCCAGCTGCTTCGAAACCCCAGACACTGAGTGTGAAAAGTTGCCTAGAACTACCCAAGAAGAAACACCAAGTACAGGGTACATCTGAGCTACCACCCTTCCCTGGAGTTGTTGGGGATATCCATTAGGAGCCTCTGCCTGCTTTGAAGTTTCATATCCTGATAATGCAGAATAAGAGGAGAGTAGTTAATTATTCAATAATGTGCACCAGGCATATTTTAAATAAATGGCATTTTGTCAATGAGGCTTCCACCCCAAACTAAAGTCAACCCTGACAAAAAGACCAGTGATGGGTCAGAGCAAACACCTCAGAGAGGTTGTGACTACATGCCCCAGTTCTGCATTCAGGCTCTGTCTCAGGAGAGCCAGAGAGAAGTGCTGGGAAGGGTCACTCAGGGCTTGGGGCTGCCCTTGAGCAATCTACTGTTCCTAAATGCCAATCTCAGGCACACTTCAGTGGGAGGCATTTATTCTGTCGGCTTGGATCTGGAGTCAGAGGAAAAAGCATGTAGTTACTTTCAGTGATTTTCATTTTTAGTGAATTAAGGTTTCTTTTCACTTTCACCTACAACATTTCAGTTTAAGTCAACTCCACTACTCCTAGTAGGGCCACATTAGACTAAATGAGAACAAAATCTGTCCCAACAGCTTTACAGGGTGAAGCCATCTTTTTTGTGCCCAGAGGAGAGGAAAACAGAATTTCTGTGAAATGTTAATGAATTCATCATTTTATCATTCATATTATGCATGACTATGTACAGCAGTTATCTATATTTAGAGAGCAAGTAGGAAAGATTACTCAATTGGGTGCATATGAGCCAAAAAAAATTGTCAACTTAGCATAGAGTATTCTCGTAGTGTTAATGCTGTTATTGAATTGAATTTTAAAGAGATTCATAGATGTTAGGGTCGGAAGGGACCTCAATAGATCATCGAGTCCGACCCCCTGCATAGGCAGGAAAGAGTGCTGGGTCTAGATGACCCCAGCTAGATACTCGTCTAACCTCCTCTTGAAGACCCCCAGGGTAGGGGAGAGCACCACCTCCCTTGGGAGCCCGTTCCAGACCTTGGCCACTCGAACTGGGAAGAAGTTCTTCCTAATGTCCAGTCTAAATCTGCTCTCTGCTAGCTTGTGGCCACTGTTTCTTGTAACCCCCGGGGGCACCTTGGTGAATAAAAACTCACCAATTCCCTTCTGTGCCCCCGTGATGAACTTAAAGGCAGCCACAAGGTCGCCTCTCAACCTTCTCTTGCGGAGGCTGAAAAGGTCCAGTTTCTCTAGTCTCTCCTCGTAGGGCTTGGTCTGCAGGCCCTTGACCTGTGTGGCCCTTCTCTGGACCCTCTCCAGGTTATCCACATTCCTCTTGAAGTGCGGCACCCAGAATTGCACGCAGCACTCCAACTGCGGTCTGACCAGCGCCCGATAGAGGGGAAGTATCACCTCCTTGGATCTATTCGTCATGCATCTGCTGATTCACGATAAAGTGCCATTGGTCGATTGTTTTAATTCAGATTGCATCCCTCTAATGAGAGAAGTGGTGTTGGCGATACAGCAATTATGCAGCATGCTCAAGTTTGTCTTCAGGCCCCGTATCTTTTCCTCAGGGGCTTCCTTCAAGCCTTCCTGCTCCTCAAACTAGCTTCAGCAACGTCCCGGCTCCAGCATCTGCATAATAACCTAGGTGAAGCAACAGAAGTCGGCTCTTTGCCCAGCTCCCTCCTCTGCAAGGACCTGCAGCACTACAACTGGATCATTTCACTTACTGAACTGTCAAGGGTCCCATAAAGGGCTAACCTAAGAACACAGCAGGAACTAGTGAGAGACTGCTTATTTGTGGACTCCCTAACACCCTTGTTTCTTGATACCACACCAGGAGCCACTGGGAGATGGCTAGCTTGAGAATAACAGGTGGCCACTGCTCTGTTTGCTATCTCTGAAATGACTATAGTCTTCTGCTTCAATGTCAAGTTAAAGGTATCTCCCTGCCTGCCTTTCCTACACAAAATTTTTTATGAATTAATCAATAGGAATTTTGTATTAAACAAGCAGGACGAGGGCTTGGATAGTCTTTCTGAATATAAGCTGTATACTTCATTTAGAAAAACAGAAGGTAAGAAAACAAATGGTATCATCCAGCACAGCCAGCCCCAAACAGTGAAAGAGTCATGAATCAGACACTGACATCCACTTAGCCAACTTTAAAATAGTGAGATTAAAAAGTAAGTATTTTTATATTTAAAATGCCCTGCCTCCCCCCCCCCGGCCTTACGGTTTTTAAACCTTTTGGGTGCACTCAGGTTTTCTGTTTTTCTCATCAAACATGCAGGCAGGAAACTAATGGTATTCTTTTTAAATGAAAGCAAATATTCTAATCAAATCACTTGTCTTTTAGGAGCAGAGGCATCAACTAAAACAGCTCTGTAACAAGACTTGAGAAAAAAAAAATAAATCACAAGAGCTAGTAATCCTGATCATCTCCCAATGGCTCTCAGACTTGGCCAGATTCTGATCTCAGTCACAACAACGTCACCATATTACTCATACCCAGGGAAAAATGCCCCCTCTGTGCCTTGTGTGTTATTGTAGTGGTGTTTTATGTTCATTCACTGTAGGTTTCAATTAAATGTCAGATTTAATTGGCACAAGAACCATACACCAGTTTATGTGTAAAACAGATAACAGTTGCTGAAAGATCAGTATTTGGCAGATAGCCACAATCCAGACTACCCACAATATTATACAACTGGAAGCTGTTTTAGCTTTGTAAGCAGTTTTGGGCCAAAGCAGAAGTTATCTATTTTTCTTTCTCTGTTTGATGTTATCAATGGAGTCCTCAGAAACTGAGAGGGTGCATCCACACCTGCAATTAATGCAACTGAATAAATTCTAGTGCAATTTGAACCAGAGTAAACTAACCCTGACATCACCGTCTATGTGTGCATTTAAGTGCAATAATTTACTCCCCTGTCAGATAGTACCCATGTCTGACAGGACTATCTGACAGTGTTGTAAATTAGTCTACACCAGTTCATTTGGTGCACATATGTAGACAGTGATGCTTTACTGCACAATAGTCTACTGTACAGTAAAAAGCATGTGTAAATGCTCCCAGCTTGTCTCTCTGGAAAGGAGTGTTGCTCCGAACACTCAATGGCAAATCTCCCAATTATTATAAGGTTCTAAAACATCTCCTGAGCACCCTCACAGATCACCAAGCAAGACTATCTTATCTCCTTGCAGACTGTATATCCAGGGATGAACTCTTAGGTGTGGCAACTCATCTCCTCCCGATGATGTCTATATGCATTTTATCACACTGCTATTCACAGCATGAATCTCACCCACCTGACTCAGTCACCAAAGCATTGCTCCTTCTGTACACCTCAGCCCTCTGTACATCCTACCAAAGCTGGGCTTATAAGACAGAAAATCCTCAAGTGCTAAGGTTAAGATTGAGTCCTCTGTGCCACTGCAATAGTGAACAGGGGCTACAAAAGCATCAGACAGAGCGCAATTCACTTAGTACAGGTGCTATGTAAGACCTACACAGGGTCCTTCACAAGATCAGCACAGAGACCGTGTCCAGCAAGGAGCCAGGAGCTGAAAGCTGTGGGAGGAGAGATTCTGAGCAATGGTACTTCCCATAGGGTGCCTAGGAGAGCCTGTCATAGGGTATGTCAGTAGATCTCAGCCGTTTTTAGTCTCAAGATACCTTTTGTTAGACTCAAGGCACACCTCCTTAGATTCAAGACACCCATCGGAAACTGCCAGCTTTTAGTTTTCACTCATTTTTTGACCATAGAAAAATAATACAGCAATTCTTCTGTCGCAAAGAACTCAGAAAGACCACAACCAGTCAGAATGCTTTTAACACTATGGATTCTTACTCAAATTCATTGGGTTTATCTTGTGAATCATGTTCGCACACCTAACAATGCTGTCACTGGGTGGCATCCCATGGCACCCTGGTTGACAATCACTGGTGTAGCTCAAGCCTCGGAGTTGCCCAAGTCATGCATGGGGGCATTTTAGCCCCCAAAGCAGCCTCTAATCAAAATGGTGCAGAGGGAGCTTAAAGTACAAAAGATGCAGCAGAGCCTGGAGTCCCTACATTCCTCAGCACAGCACAGCACAGCACAGCACATCTCTGAAGTGGTTGTAATCTAGACAGCAAACCCTTTGGGGCAGCCAGGGTCCTTCTGTCTGTCTTATGGCACACCCCACATCCTACAACAGCACTGGTACTAAACCAGCCATAAGTATTAATATGAGCTCAAGACATCTCTTCCTTCTCACTGTCCTCGTGATATTGCAGTGATGGGAGCTGTCATATTGAATGAAATAGTTTGAATGTTTGTAAAGGTTGCCCATTAGCCAGTTTCAGGAAGAAGATAAGATTGATCTCCTTATCTAGTTCATTGTTTTGGGGACTACGTGCAAAAGGTCCTGACTTTGCTTAAAGTCTTAATTTAAATTTCATCTTTTAGAAGTCTTTTACAAAGAGAGCAAATATCCTGAATTCCAAGAGATCAAACCCTAAGGCCTTTTGACCAGGTTGGTAAGAAAAGGGCATTTGCAGTGATATGGAAGTTTCCCAAAGGTAATTTAAAATGCTCAACAAAGGCAAAAGAATCTGTTGAGTAAGATCCGAGCCCAAATTTGGGAGCAGTGACAGATTGAGTAGGAGGAGCCCACTGATGGCAGCTCACTCAATAAAAACTGTAACTTACTGTCCCAATTTGGAGGTGACTATACTTGTAGACCAACGAAGGAAAAATCGCAAGTATAGCCCGGGTCAGATTGATCATCTGAACCACCCTCTCCGTGAACACGAATCTCTTAGTTCATGCTGAAGCCACGGAGCACCTGAAAGGGACTGAAGGAAGGGGACTTAGTCCTATCATTGCTGAGGCCAGCCTATTGAATTGTATTACTGAGCCCATTCCATTGAACCGTACTACTGAGGCCAACCCATTAAATCGTACTACTGAGGAATGAAACCATATTTTGGTATTTGGCTTCTCGGAATTCTAGGATTGTAAGTATAATATGAAAAATAATAGTACTGATTCAAATTTAACTTTTAGTTGTAATTGTAGTTGTTTTTGTAACACTAATTCTTATAGTATTGTTTGGGAAGGAAGTACATCCGAAGCATTGTTTCTGATATATGTAATTACTGTGTTTTTAATGTTTGTGGTGCTTCTTAAAGCTAAGCAGTGTTATATACGTAGCAAAGAGTTTTAAAATAAAATTGTGTTGTATAAATTAAGTGTGTAATCATTGTGAAATCGTGCAATCAGTTAACTACTCCCCTAGCCAGTGCATCAAAACGAATCAGTAAATTGTGTGGGATTTTCTCTATTCCATAACCCACTAGAGACATGGCATCACGAACAGGATGCGCTGGTTGCCCATTTCAAAATGGGATGAATGTGTTGCAGCATTGCACATTCCACAATGATAATGAGGGAACTTGGAAGGTAAATATAAGGGATCTTCATAATGAGGATGAAACAATCACGTATAGTTTTATGTTTACACAAGAAAGTTTAAGATGCTGTCTGGGAGGAATTCAGAAATCATATGGTCCACTAGATTGGAGTTTAGAAAATAAAGAAGTAAAGCCAGAAGTAAAGGTGTGTAGGAAGAAAGAAAGTAGAAAAGAAGAGGGAGGTTTTCGAGAGATAATGCGAAAGGTGTTAGGGAAAGGAGTTTACGATCAGTTAAAATTGCCACTAGCAAGGGAGGTAACGTGTTTAAAAGCAGAAGAGATACTAAGAGAGTTAGAAGTAAGTTGCAAACAAGCAGCAGGAGGTCCTTTGAAAAAACCTAATTACCCGTCCCTCTTAGGAGAGGCAGCTCGGGGAATCATTCACTTATTGCATGAGGTAGAAAATTTAGCAGCCGAGAATAATGTTTTAAAATTGGTTATGAACCAGAGCAAAGTGAATGAAACAGAGGAGCATGGAGAGAAACCAAGTAAAATATCTGTGCAACCTACTGCACCCTCTCCAATTGCTCCATCCACTCCACCCCCATATGCAGAAGTTACAGTAGAATTGAAAGAATTAAAAGCTGACTATGAGGTAGAAGTAGCTAAAGGTAGAGCAGAGCCAATACTGGAGGCATGTCCTATAGTAACTACTAGTTGGAAACAACAAGGCACAAATCCTGCGATTAGGCAGAATATCTATAGAGAAAGGAACAGGGAGGAAATAGAGGATTTGGCTAGGAGAACAGCACGACGTACTAATGAAAATTGCTATGTGTGGGTAGGAAGGATTATAGAGGAAGAAAATGGAATAGGGACCCTATTAAGTTCAGAGGAGGCCCTTCCACTAATAAGAAATTCGGGATGGAGTAAGGGGGCAATTCTCACAAATACCATGAATATAATTCCAGGAGGCATGTATCCCATAACTTTAGCTGGATTAATTGCCACCGGGGTGAAAAATCATTTGGGAGCTCTAAGCTTTCCCCAAAATTTAGAAGGGGGTATGAATAGCATCAGGTACATAATATGGGGAATTAGTTTTGCCCATTGGACAGCACCCCCAAACACCCTATCGGCAGTACAACAGAGATTAAGGAATGATTGTTTGTTTATCACCACTCCTGAACAAATAACTTGCAACAGGATGTCGTTAGAGGTAGCATCAAATGTTCTGAAAACTCCAGGAGTAAAAGCCTGGCTACTGCCGCTGGTGGGGCAGACACCCTGGGAAGTAGCTGATCAAATAGGAACTATAGTGCAGGAGGAAGAAATTAAGAAAAAGCCCAAAGTATATGTAACAGGAAAGGGCCCAAACAAACCTACCCCAACCAAAGAGGATAAGGCTATGTTTGGATTCTTGCTAAGTAAAGGGTTTGAAAGGGAAGAATTAAGAAAGAATACGCTGAAGGAAAACAAGCAGTTAGCCATAAGCCATGGATGGAAACCTTGGAAAGATTGGACTGCTGAGAAACAAAGCAACCCAAAAAACGGGTCACGGGGGGAGAGCCAGTAAAATTCTGTCCCTCCCCCGAGACAGCTGAAATTATGCCAGAACAACAAGAATTGAATGGAGATTCTCGCCCTTATGTAACCTTAGAATGCATGAATCACAAAGATTTAAGATTAGAGAGAGCAACTTTCCTAATGGATACAGGGGCATAAGTTAATATGATCAGGAAGGCAGACTCACATTTAGTTATTCCAAAAAATAAAGAAATTACCATTGTGGGAGTGAATGGGAAATATACTAAACATCAAGTTGGAACTATAATCCTAACAGGGGGAAAAGAAATAGAAGTATTAATTGGCTCAAAGAATATATTAGGCATGAATAGCATAAGGCATGATCCTTATCTAAAAGAATCATTAAAGGAGATGTTGCCAATTGAAGTCTCAGAGGAGGAACTCCACAAGCCTAAGTTAAAGAGTAAAATTTCACCCATGCCAAAAAAGGTGCGTGCTTACCAAATTAAGGACTCATTATCAGGCCCAACTCAAGTATTAATAAAAGAGCTAATAGATGAAGAAGCCACAGAATTAACCACCCCAGGCAAATATGTTAATCCTGCATGGACTATAGACAAAGGCAATGGGAAAGTCAGATTAGTAGTAGATTATCGAGAAGTAAATTTAAGAATAGAGGATGTGAGTATTATGCAAAATCACACTGCACAAGAAATATTGTATTCCCTTAGAAATTTAAAAGAACACCCATGGGGAGCAAGTATTGATTTGAAGAATATGTTTTTCTCAATCCCCATAAATGACAAAGAAGGTTTGTTAAACATGAACCTTAATGGGAACACATACCGATGGAAGGTATGTCCACAGGGGTATAAAAATTCACTAGCTATAGCTAATAGTTGTATAGGTAAAACCCTTATCAAATTTCAGGCAAACACAAATTATATAGCTGAAGGAATAAAGATCTGGCAATATGTAGATGATATACTAATAACTGGACCCACTGAGAAACAGGTTAATGAAACTCTAAAGCTGTTAATTAAACATTTAACTCAGGGAGGTTGGAAGGTAAATTCAGATAAAACAAAATGTACAGCTACAAGTTTCACCTTCTTGGGGAGAAAAATGAATGAAAAGGAAATAACCCCAGAAGATAAATGGGTAACAGCTTTAAAGAAAGCAATAGAAAAACCTCCAAAGACTGTAACTGAAATGCAAGCAATATTAGGAATTATTAATTGGTTAAGAGACTGGATTGAAAATGCCACAGTACAAACCAAGCTAATCAGGGCAGCAATAAAAAGTAAGCACTGGTCAGCAGCAGCTCAAGGCCAAGTAGAAAGAATAGTAGCAGATTTAAGTTCAAAACAATTAACTTTACATCGAATACATAATCAGTTACCAATGGAATTATACATCAGGACAGGTATAGATTGGGTAAGTGGAAAGGCAGTCCAAGGAAGTAACGTGATAGACTTATGGAGTCTCACACTTAAAGGATCTGAAGCTAGATATGGAACTTTACCTAATAGGTAAAGTATTACTTGGGTTACACCACTGTTATAAAAGGTATAGCCGAGAGTTAACAGAGAATGCAAAGATCCACCATCCTGCAGGGGGAGAGCTTGTAAATCTTAATGCTCCACCTGTTGATTTTGAAGGAAATCAGAACACTTGGGTAAAGTTAGCCTCTAGCCTGATGCAAAACTGGGGAAAGAATTGGCAAGGGCGAAGAATCCCAAATGACAGCCAACAAATAATGCCACAATGGACACATGATGGAGGCATGTTTATGGAAGGATGGGGATTCAGTGATGGTTCAACCAAAAATGGGTATAAATTTGGTTGGAAGTGTACCAAGTGTCAGGTAACTCACCTAACCAATAACATTAATAATTGCAATGCCCAATTATTAGAATTGAAGGGGATGCAAGCATTAATACAACATTGTATGTTGAATCATGGTTCAGACATCTGGGAGTTGGTAACAGATAGTAAGTACATTTGGCAAGTGCTAACTAAGGGAGCTAAGCCAGTAGTACATTTAGAAATTTGGGAAAATATCTTGAAGGTGTTAACTACACATAGAATCCCAACATTTGTTACCCACACCAAAAGTCATACAAGAAATACTAACCAACATCATGCAGCTTTGGATAAAGAAGTACAAAATTTTAGTATAGAAAAGAACCAAGAAGCTGAATTAGAACCATACCTTACATGGTTACATGAATACAGTGGGCATTGGAACCAAGTACAGGAAAACCGAATTTTAGAAGTTAATGGATGGGGGCCAATAAATGCCTATAATCTAAGGAAAAGAATTAGACAACAGTGTGAAGTATGTAACCAGTTCAAAATTTCACCCAAAAATCAGTATGCGTATAATTATCTTAAAAGTGACTATTTCAACCCAGGTGAAACATGGCAAGTGGATCTAATGGGGCCATTAACAGATGCAAAAAGGTTCCCAAGTGGACTGGTAGTAGTGGATATGGGAACAAGAATGATTAATTGTGTTCCACTAAAACATACCACAGCTAA